>NC_140091.1:18950853-19621993 GCF_964237585.1 Gallinula chloropus
GAAACAAATTCAGCCCAACCAATGCTCAAGTTTTCCCCAAGCAGCAGTACTACGAAGCAAACAAGCAATCTATTTAATAGCCAATAACCAGAAAACTAGCAGAACCTGACAACAATCTCATCAGCTTTGCAAAACTGCTCCTTGGCAAAACAGCAGTAGCCCACATCAAAAAATGCACCTGCACCCCAAAAAAATTAAACAAGCTGTGAAGAGCAGAATAACAAACACTCTTTCCATCCATCTTGGTCATAATCCTGTCCTTTCCCTCAGGGCCAGCCAGAACTTCATGGGAATATGAGAGATTCTGGTCTCTGCGTCCAGAAATAGCATCTTGGTTAGAAACCCCAGCCAACACTGTTCAGCTCCTCAGAGCGCCCTATTTAAATCTCTGCAGGGGAGGAAATCAGATCATTTTTTCTCACTTGCTTCTGGGCTATTAACTTTAGAGCTGCTAATTGCAGAAAAGGGACCAACATCATTTTATAACACAAGTCAGCAGCTTAGAGAACGCCACTATTAGGAAAATGCACTGGGGAGAAGTAGGAGAGATGATCATTTAGTAACATAACTTGGCCCTATGAAGCCACCAGAAAAAACACTGCTATGAAGTAGAGCACTTCAAGAAGAGCCTACAATTTTATCAAGAAAACAGACTGTAAAAATAATGCAGACTAAAATCAGCATTGAAAATATATTATTAGAAAGACATTTCATTACCTGCTGTCTGTTATGATTTAAACGCAATCAATAAGCTGGGTATTTTAAATGTTGATCCTGACAGCCCATACCTCCAGCCATTCACGCTGAGCGGGGAAGCCAGAGGACACCAAGATCACACAAAGTTAAGGCTTCTCATATGTCAAGGAGAAGTGGAGAACGTTCAGAAAAGGTAGCACATATTCAACAGTGGTATTTCATAGCATAGCACAGGCTTAACTCAAGTTAACTAATCCACACTACACTGAAAACCATCGACTATGGACAGCATCTGGCATAGAGCCGACCTTTCATCCAACTGCAGGCTCAGATTGCTTCTTCACCCCTTTGTTCACATGAAGATTATACCCATCAAAACCAGACCAGGAAAAATAGTCTGGCACTCAACTAGTTTTGCTCATGTTCTGGGTACCGCATAGAGGGGACTAGGAAGTACAGTGCAATATGTACAGGCTGAAATGCAAGTTGTGTACCTGTGGGAAGGTGAGGGAGCCTCAAACTGCGGCACTGTGCTGTCCTCGCTGACTGGGGAGTACAAGCCACTCATTTCCTGAAACAGAAAGCTGGGTTACAGCAAAGCTCACAAAACATGGATACTAGGGACATTCCAAAATACGGTATTCAAAAGTGGTTGGGTTTTAATTTTTCCAAGCACATAACCAACCATATCTACATTTATTCAATTCTCACCTAGAAGCCTTCACTATACCTGAAGACAACATTGATTTTCAATCTTTTCTCCAATTATCATTCCAACCAGGTTTATGAAATCCTTTAACTGCAGTGCTTTTTACCCCAAAACAGGCAGCATTCAAGTTTATACTCAAGAATAAGAAAAAACCCAATGGATTTGGTTAGCATTCAATTGTCTGTAACCCAGCACTTCCCTCAAACAAGGCAGAACAAGCAAACTCTAACCGCATTTTTGAGATAACATGCAAACTTTTATCTAACAGCCTTCACAGCCGGACAGGAACGCTGGATATGGGTCACGGCAAGAACAGCCACAAGGAAACAGGGCTAAGGTGGTACCGTGACCCAGACTTAAAAGAAGATCTATCAGCTTTCTGTGGGACAAACGCACAAAAAACGGGCTTTGCACATAAACCTGGCTTTGTCACTCCCAGACTAACTCACTGCTGTGCACCCAGTATGAGACTGTACTTTTCATCCAACCGACAAACAGAAGCTACACAGGATTCTGCAGCTTGTTAGTTAGGTGGGGCAAAGTGTTCCAGGACAACGTTACTGCAGCTTCTCACTTAGGTGCCCATTAGTTGTTAGGTACAAAGTAAAATATTTGTGATGAATAGATCCCAGGCTTTAGAGGTCAGAACCAAGGTCACTGTCGCACACCAGATACACACCCCAGATGCAGTCCACTGAAGTGCCCAATTAAAGGGCAGCTAGATATTCTCCAAGGGATCCCGCAGTTTTGGGAAGAGATACTCCTAGATCTGTAGACCTATTTTTACCAGTCTCAAGGAAACATGCAAAGGTGTATTTAGTCCCCAAGAGCTGAGAAACATTTAGGGAAACAGGTCTAGAAAATGCTGTTATCTACCAAGTTACAATTTGCATAACTAGGGGCTGAAGGGAAGTTCCTGAAGTTGTGACATTTATTTATATTTTGATAACTCGTCAGCATGCACGCAAGTCAGAAAGTGAAGTAGTCTAAAAGGCTTTCGGGCAGCTTGTCCTAACTGCTCAAGAGGAGCAACAAGAGAGAAGCAGATCTGCAAACTGATTCCTGACAAGCTTTAAGGGAATACTATTTTGAGAGGCAGCTGTCAAATGCATGCCTGAAACATCAGTTTCCTACTCCAAGATCAACACCCTCAAATGATTAGAGGAATGACCAAGGAGGAACCCAAGGGCTCAACAAGGATTGAGCTGATGGGTTTACAAATACTTAAAGAATAATTCTTAGCAAGAAAATCTCAAGATATCCCCATCATTAAGGAATTAAGAGAACTGTATCATGAGGTAGCAGATTATTTCTGTTCTTTTACACAGCAGGAGCTGGTTCTGCTGCACCATGGCTCTTGTGCACCCCCAACACCTCTCCATTTGAAGAGCAGCACACTGCTAAGATTTGAACAGCTCGTGCAAACAGCTAGAACACCGCAACATATAAAACCTGTAAAGTTATGATCAATATACTGTCTGCTGATTTCTAGCAGTTATTTGAAAATACTTTGTACCAACACTGCGAAATAGAAAGATACAATTACAGAAGACCTAGGTTTCAACGAGGCCCCCTCTTACCAACCTGCAGCTCTCACACACATCAACCAAATGAACAAATTAAAGACAGACCATCATCTGTTCATCTTCCCATTACCAACTCAAGCACCATAAATTTAACACGGCAGCCCCACAGCAAGGCAGACAGCTTGAAGAAAATGAAAAATTGCCAGAGTCAGAACAATGCCTGGGCGCCTCACCTCTACTCGTTTAATATCTTCTTCCAGAACACTTAGCTCCTTCTGGATCTGCTCCAATTGCTGTGGATGAGAAAACAGGAGAAGTCAAAATCAATCTGCACCACACCACCACCAAGATAAATTAGGATCTTCTCAGAGTGAAACCTGAACTATCTTAACAGGCATGTTACAGGATTCAAAAGTCACTCGGGAGGAAGCTCATATGCATAGATTAACATAGGCACGCACACAAACCACATTCAAGACACAGTTACTGCAAAACAAGAGCACGAGGTGCTTTGATATCAGTCACAAAGAGACCCACGCCATTCAAAGGAATACTACCACGCTCCTCTAATTCAAGGTCTCTACCTGGCTTTGAAACACTGAACTAATCGGGAAAAAGCACCATGAAAGACAGCAATCATCTCACCCTTCAGCAAGATATAGTGCTTTGCTGAAAGGAATTTAAAGTCTTTCTCTTGCTAGCAGCTAACCTACCATTTGCCAGGTTTAACTTAATGTTAAGTTTTTCAAATGCCCTTCTATTATGACCACAGAGAGCTTTGCCCCTGGCACCAAGCAAGCACAGTGTGGCATTTCTTTCCAATGAGTGATACTTACCTTGAATTACACCCTACACTACAGTCAATCCAAGGGCTACCCCTGAAAAGCTGAGAAGTGGACCTCCCCTCCCCCCAGACAATATGCCTTCTCCCTCCTTTGTGTCACACATAGGATTTTGCAGGCTTTTCAATTACTTTCCAGTCAGTCAGCTACCTGGCTTTACACACCTGTGAGAGCAACTGTGAAGCCACAGACTCAACAACTGTTTACTCCGAAGCAAGTGCATTTACTACGTACCAGCTCCAACTCCCACCCTACTTCAGCAGACACATCCCATCCAAACACCTACAGCCTACACCCAGCCTTGCACGACTCAAACCCACCAAATTCAGCTCCAACCCAGGTCTGGTTCATTCAGGCACACAAGGATATCCACCTGACTCTCCTCAACTCATAGCAGAAGTCTACAAACTAAGACTGAGACCTGTGACCAGAAGCTGTTACCAAACTGGCAAGTCTGCTGAATGCCTAAGCTCAACACATTCTATAAAGGCCAAACTTGTAATTTTGAATTTTAAAGGGAATATCACTCTGCCCAAATATAAAGATGTTGCAAGGCATGTTACTCTCATTATGACATTCCCAAGAACATTTGGCAAGCTACTCCAAAAGCCTTACTCATTCCAGTGCTTGAAGGATCAAGCTTAAGTGGCAGACAGTTTTACTTAAACTCACCACTTGATCAGCACTCCAGATTTGTGTGCTCTGCTTTAGATAATCCACCATTTTCATTTACCTTTTCAACATTAAAAAATAGCTTCTGCCCCAAACACAAGGGGAAAAAAAAAAAAAAAAAAAGACTGCTGGGTCCACATCTATTTCTAACGTGGCTTCTTCCTTGGAATGAGACAACATCGTATTTGTATCTTGATCTCTCCACTCTGAAGGTTTCCATTTATATTTAGTTTTGAGTCATGGACAGGACAAATTAATGGCTTAAAACTAGACTGCCACAGATAATTTACAAACCACTACAGCGTAACAGACAATTCCATTTTCACTTACGAAACCTACAGCAAGACTAGAAGGTGGTGCTATAGCTCCAAGATTAGTGGTAAGGTTAAGTGACACTTGCACAGCACGGCTCCTGCCCGTACTCCGCTCTAGTGGATAAATACCATTAGTCCCCCACTTTTATAAATCCCATTGAAAAACAAGTTTTAAAAGCACTTAGATATTCCAGAATTACAGCAAGGGGGTCAGCTATTCCACAACGTGCTGCTCACAGCCAAACTGGGCCGCTGAAAAATAACTGATGGCTGTTGCCATCATATGAACAGGAGACCTTTCTGTAGGAACAAGAGCAGAGACTTTTTAATGGTCAGCTTTGTTAACCATTGCACAGAGCCAAAAGTACAAGATCTGGGACTTCACTTACCAATTCCTCTTTCTGGTTACATTATGACAAGCAATTTGAACCTACAATAAGCTCACCTACCATCAGGTAAGCATTTCATGTTCATTTTGGAAAGTCTTCTCCTAACATCAGCATCAATGAGTTACTAATGCTCACACTGAGACTTTTTTTGGTAGGTTGGCTCAAGCGTTTCACAGTTTAACTTTAATCTATCAAAGACCTTAAACCAGTCCACATTCATTCCAATTAAAATTTGAAAAATGAGACTACTGATTTATAATTGCCAGCCATTGAGGGACATTTAAGGAAAGCTAAATGAATTATAGTCCTTGCAGCATATCCAGATTTATGGACACTTAATTTTATATTCACTATGTTGGGCACAGAAAGCAGCCAAGGGCTATCCCAGTGATGGACAAAATCACACCTGTCAAACTTCAGATTAAGTAAGCAAAAACACTCAGAATGAACACCAAAGCATATGCTGAAATAGAAGCACATACTGTGAGCTCTTCTCAGACACAGATGCTTTCCCAGAACTGAAAGAGCCAAAGCGGACAAGGAGAAGGTGTCAATTCAGCAGTTAAACCTCATCATTTCAACCCCAACAAACAAACTACAAGAAGGTACAATGTTCTAGTCTCAAGCTGCGCAAATATATACATAAAGAAGAAAAAAAAGCTGACCTCAAAACAGCCCATGTTTCTTACAGCCTGTAGAAAAGGGACCCAAGTCAAACTAAAGGACTGGAAAGATCTATCAAGAAGCTGCCTGTCAGCTAAGGAAGCCAAGCCAACAGCACAACTCTGAGCTAGCCTTTCTTAAGCAAGACTCACAGCAAAACTTCAAGGATGAACAAGCTTACACAGCGAACAAGCTTGCACACTACTTTACTGTGAGTAGGGAACAGACTCCCACCCCTCAGCCAGCAGTTGTAGGCACTTCCTGTAACACAGGTGAAACTCACCCTTTTCGGAGGTGGCTGACGAATTCAAGGATATAAGGTATGATCACTGGCAACCTTCCTGTTCAAAGGGAACAGACTAGCAGTAATAGGTCAAAACAATATTTGAAAGCAGTATCCAAGAAGAAAAACTTGTGCTCAGCAGTTACCAGCAAAGGTACTACAGTAGGAAACACAGCCTCTCATGTCCTTCTTCAGGTAAGCTTTCATGTCCAAACCACTTTCATACCCACCAGGCAGTAACTCTCTGGTTTGAGTCTGAAGCTGTCTGGACACACATACAAAGAATTCTCCAAAGATAACTCGCAGCTCTGGAGGAAGCAGATTAAAGGAAACCCCCTGGTTAGAGCTGCTCAGAGACACCTGATCACGCTACTGAACTACCACACAAGATTCTCAGGTGGAGACATCAGGTGGGACTTGCACAACCCTAAACATGTCAGTGATTGATTTCAGTTGGTTATCTACTAACAAGTGTAGCTGGAGTTTTCACCCTTGATTTTCCTGCTTTTTTCTGGACCAAGGTCCCTCAGGAGGCAGTGACTTCATCTCCTGTACAGCCCAGACAAGAGGTCCTGATGGGGTGTCCTGCTGCCAGTTTGAAATGGTTGCCAAAAGGCTCAGAAGAACCTCCCAGAAAAACATCATACGCTCCTGACCAACAGTCCTTACCATTCTAGAAAACGTTCAAGGACAACAGAAGTCATTTTCTACAGAAACACTGTGAAATCACCAACACAAACCCCACTAAGCAGCAAAACCCCAAATTCATGCAGCTGAAAGCTCACAAGCCTTGTTATGTTCAAATATCTTCAAGTCTCCAAAACGAGACCTTAATGAAGTCATCACAACATACACTACAAATCAAGACAGAGACACACAATCACTAGAGGAAGCATCTTTTTTTCCCCTACAGACACACACAGCCACTGCACCAACCAGAACAAGGTAAAAACTAGCATCTGTCCAGCTGAGAAGGATACACCAGGTAGCCTTCAACAGTAACCCATTCCTGTCCCATTAACTTCATCACAAGCTCTTTCTACTTCTTGTTCTGCCCTCAACAAGTTCTCTAAAAAACTTGAGTGTAAACTTAACTATCAACAGATGAACCTTTCCTGAAGGTACAGTGGAAAATTAATTTCTTCCCATAAACCTCAATACTTCAACTCTAGAGCAAATAAAATCAGTTTCACTGGAAAACAGTTGGCAGTCTTGTCTGTCTCAGTTTGCCTTCCTGTACAGAGCTTGCTGTAAGGGGCAACTATGGCAAGAAAGCAATCCTCATCTTACAGAGATTTCAGCCTTTTAAATTAATTGCTAATCTCACCTATTTTGACATCAAATCCCATTTGATAACACTGTGCTTCTGAAGTCTTTGCACAAGAGCTAAAACATGCAAAGTTTCTTTCTGGTACAAAGACAAGAACACCTAAGCTTCCACAAGTTAGTTACTTCAGTGAAACATGGCATCCCAGCCTTTTAGACACATGGGCAGTCTGCCTGTAACAGGCTTATCTGCAGGGAGTATTTCTCCTCTGATCAATACTTCCTCCAAATGGCAATTAACTGGGAAAGAGGTAGCAAAAGTTTGAGGACAAGACCCTGATTAAGCTGTGTAGCACACACAATTCCCAAGGGTAGGAGGAAGGAGATGATGCCTGGCTGATGAAAAACACATGTCACATCTTGAATTCCCCTGCCCCCTGCCATTTAAATCCTCCAGTTTCAGGAGTAAGGCTTTGAAGGCTCAATGATTTGATGCTTTTCTAACACCTCCTTAGAGAAAGGTACTTGGGGCAGGGACCAAAGCTGTCTAAACACTCAGATTAATTGCCTTAGAATTTAATACACCACCATACATGCTGCTCAGCTCCAAGCACTACGGTTGTCCCCTCTTTCTTTGGGCAAACAGCTCCGCAGCAGGAAGCAGTCAGCTATTATGCACTGATGTTTATAGGATAATCTCTAGCTTGCTGCATGTAGACCAGCTGTATCTTTGGCTTATCATCACTGCAGTCAGAGCTCACGTCGCTCATTGAGTAGCTCAGAAATGCAAATAGATTTAAAATACCGGTTATTTGAGTGCAGTGGATAGGAAAGAGATTACTATCGCTATAAATTCACCTCAGGAGTCCTGGAATGTAATCAAGACTATATGACAACATAAGAGCATGACTGATCTCTAGTTCTGTCACCTCCTCTTGCTTACTCATTAGTTCATCCATGTGTGTATGCGCAGAACAGTGAGACTTGACAGGTGAAGTGATTAACACAAGGTAATGACATCCCTGGAGAATTCATGCTTATAATTCCCTGCAATTATCCCACAATAACTAATAACTCCTCTTATTTTTAGTATTTAACATGCTCACAATCTGGAGTAACTGAAGACAGCTGGATAGTAACGTACATTTGAGACTGTAAAAAAACAATGATGATTCTGAAATGCTGGGCAGGCACTCAGGGCAGCAAACCCAAAGCCTTTTGAGACTATCTGTCCCAGGATATCTACCAGCTGAAAACAGCCTCCCCCCCCCCCCCCCCCAAAATCAGCAGACATGAAACAGGTTTTGCTTGTTAAATATGAGGGAATTACTGTGCCACTATTAAAATGCCCATGAAACAAAAATGAAACAACAGCTGTCAAGGGAAGCATGGATGCATCTAGGGAATATCAAGTCTATGGCCTAGAACTTGACTTGTGGTGCTAATTAATTGTTAAGCTCAGTATCTGCCCTCAGTAAGCAACCTGCTACTTCACAGAAACAGCCCTCTCCATCAAGTAGCTAAGCTAACAAGGGTTTAGGATTAATTATATATATGATCTATACTTCATTTGGTAACACTCAAATCCTGACAAGACAATTTCTAAAGGGATGAATATAAACTGGGGAGAATTTTTTTATATTAACTGGTATCATCAGCTCTCTCCAAGCGTTCCAAGACAAAAGAACATGTGACCATGCAAAAGTAAACAAAGCTAAATCTGCAAGAGTACTTATGCAACACAGCTTACAGCGTTAGAACTCTGGCACAAAACCATGAATTTTAAAAAGCCTCAAGTTGCTGCATTTGGTTTCCCTTGAAAACAGTAATAAACACCCAACATCAAGTATTTCATTATTAAACTTGACCTTCCAGGTTCCTTGGATCTTTGATTTCAACAGAAGAGGCTGCTGGATAGGAAAAACAGAAAGTGTGCGTTCAATTAACTGCACACGCATCACGCATATGGAAAGGCACATGGCCAAGCGAAGTTTGCTTAAGACAACCAATTATTGTGGATGATTGATACACTTCTCCCCTCCAAAACTATCTACTATTTCATTGAAGTAGTGTTTTCAAGCTTTACCCATTTGTTTTCAATCTTTTTCATAGTAAAAGCAACCCCTTTTTTTTACCCTACTACTGTTGCCAAGGACTTGTTTTTTTGCCACATTGCCATAGGTCAGAGAGAAAACAAAATACATAAGCTTAAAGAAAAAGGGTTTGCAAATAGCTCTGTGCAAAAAAAAGCATACAGTAAATTTCAGCTTGAAAAGAGTAATGTTTTGGAAAGTTATGAATACGTCAAAACAGGATTTTTAATAGAAACTTCTGCAGGTGCTGAACCTCACATTTATCTTCTAGAGAAATGATGAAAGTGCAAGAAAGAGACATTTGTCACAACACTTGACTACAGCAATATTCTGAATTCTTAAGTACATGTCTATAAAGATACAGTTTTCTTCTAGGCATAAAGCCCTCCAATAAGCTCAGAAACCACTGTTTCCTGAAGGCAGGAGGAAAAAACCCACAAAATTTGAGTGAAGGGGAGTTACAGGTGGGGGAATATATGCTCTGAACATGTTTCCTATTTAATGTTATACAGGTGCACTAACTCAAATGCAGTATCTGCATTAACTAACAAGTATCTACTCTTTCCATAAGAACTCACAGCATGTGTAATATGAGATAGCGAGCCTGCTTTGGCAGGGGGGTTGGACCCGATGATCTCTTGAGGTCCCTTCCAACCCCTAAGATTCTGTGATTCTGTGATTCTGTGATTCTATGTACTAAATAAAAGCTGTTAATAAAACAGTGCAGTAAATATTATTCAAAGAGGCATATTAGGAAACAAAATTACCAGGCAGCATTACTTTCCTTTAAACATTTAAGTCAAGAATTTGAAAGAAGCACTCTTGGTCATACATAACACAAGCATTTTTTTATTTATTAAGTACTCAACATTGCTATTTCACTCAGTAAGCAATAGCTACAATTACTCTGCAGTCACCTTCTCTTTCCCTAAAGGAAACTTGGTCCCAATAAAAAGGTAGCGCTTCTGCCCACAATAAAGCCTGATCGTATGATCCATAGCTACATGTACATCATCATGGAAGTGTTCCAAGGTCCAGACATGCTCTTTGAGTTCCATCCATAACTCTTTAAGAGTCACCTATTACAGCATAAGAAGAAACTACAGTAAACTTCAAAGCTCTGATAGCCTTCCTCCTCTTTACTCCAGTAAAGTGACCCCCTAAAACCCTTCTTCTCCACTTCTAAACTAGCACCTTGGACCTTCCACAGTCTGGATACACCTTCACCACCAGCATAACCCATACCATGAAAACAAATACTATCTTCTTCATTATCCACACAGAAAACTCCCTCCAGAAAAGGGTACTCGTCACAAAATCTAACAGTTGCAGGGATGACCTTGGGGTTTACTAGAAAGGAAGCAGATACTGGCTTAATTTACTCCATGGGAACAGTTTGATTGCTGAAGACAGGTTTTGCTATTTTTCTAAAACTAGCCTACTGACTGGTTTGTGTTTTCCAGGCTTCTTCCCACTGGTTCTCATCTTTCTTACCCTGATCAAGTAAAAAGAAAGACTGCTAACAGCAAGCCTGACAAGCCCTCGTTTTCCCTCAAAAATAAATGCCAAGACCAGACACTAACCACCATGGCAAGGACAGAACTGACAGGCCTGCACAAAAGTCTTTTGAGATGTGACAGTCTGTACTTCCCATTGGAATATATTGGAAGGGGGGGTGTGTGGAGAAATAACATCAGAGGAAGTCCTGGCAGAGGGAACACATAAGCAGGGGCAGAGAGGATCTCAAATAATCTACGTGACCAAATAGGCTTCAGGACGTTCCCACGGCTGTATCCAGAGGATCTGCAGCCACAATTAAACTTAGTGGCTCTTTTGAGGCTACAGATCCTTGTACATTATTACTAAAGCCAAGAGCAGGTGCAGATGACCCAGGTGCTCAAAGTGACAGTCAGTGGTAGAACACTGTTACAGCATGATAGAAACCAGTAGCTTTGCAATCCCCCTTCCTACTTGGCACATGCAAACTAAAGTACATACCAACAGCCCCTCCTTCTGAGACAGCTGTTCCAACTCAGTTTCAACTGGGGGAAGAGAAAGCATAGTCTTGCTACTGCCCCAAACACCCATGCACATGAATTACCATGGGATTACTCAAGGAAGAGCATCCTAGTAAGCTGTACGTGAACCTCCTAAAGCACCTGCTCTCACTTCACCTCCTAAACAAAGGCAGCATTACCAGTAAACTTCCCAGGTATCTTAATGGCCCTCAAGCTGCACTGAATCCTGATGAAAGGTGTTCCATGAGCAGCAATGGAACAGTGGCCAGAGCCTCATACAGTTCTGCAGTGATAACGGGTCCAGCTTCTGAAAATCTCTGCAGAATACTAAGTATTAGGAACACAAGAAAATGAAAACACATTCTGAAATTGAGAGACGTTTGTAGACTAAAGACACCATAAACCAACTTCTACCAGCATAAAAAAAAAAATAAAGATACCTCAATGTTTTTGAGCAGTGCTCATGTCTTTGCTGTTTAAGCAAAAAAATACATTAACATGTATTTAATTTTTTTTCCAATCCCAAAGG
Organism: Gallinula chloropus; assembly: GCF_964237585.1. Classification (NCBI taxonomy): domain Eukaryota; kingdom Metazoa; phylum Chordata; class Aves; order Gruiformes; family Rallidae; genus Gallinula; species Gallinula chloropus. The sequence goes on from NC_140091.1 coordinate 18,962,854, forward strand.
ATCAAACACAGTATGCTTCAGAGTAAACAGAATCACAAGTGGAAGCATAGCATTTTGTCTTCACAGACGTGTTTAGTATACTAGAGAATACCTCAGCTCTCATTTTCCTCTGGCATTCAGGTATCCTAACAAACAGGACTTTCATCACTTCTCATAGGATACTATGCCTAGCCTAGGAGACCTCATGCTCTACAAATGCAACATTATCAGGGACTCAAGTTTCCCCCTTCGGTTAGTTTCCTGACATTCCCCTTGTTGGCTCTTGTGGACGCATATCTACTGGTGGGCAAAGACTTAACTTGCTTCACGGTGACTCCAAAACCAGACCCTCAATCTATTCTAGACAAGGCTTCTTATACCCATCATCTCTATGTCATTCAAGTTTGACCTGACAGTGACACTGATGCACCTTATGTTCTCCACATCTTTTATTAGAAGCCACAACCTCCAAGAAAGCTTGTCCTTCTGGTGTTTTCAGAATAATTTTTGTAGGTTTCTGGGAAATTTCTGGTATCAGGGTTTATCTTCTATAATGCCATGCAATGCCAAGCCCAAGACTTGTGTATGTGAAAGGCATGTATTAAGGAACCCTCTTGCATTCCTTGAGACACTCACTTCAAGACAAATAAGGGGAGTGCAAAGAACATCCATTCTTTTACAACAAAGCACTAGTCACGGCATTTGATACATTAAAAGGAAAAAAAAAAAATCTGAGTGTGACAACATTTTTTTCCTTTCCCATCTTTCTTGCTTTCCCATCACAGGGAAAAAATAAAAAAATTCACATTGCAGTAATTTGATGTAAATTTGCAGCAAGGAATCTCTATCTTCCCACAGGCTTCACCAGCGTGAGACAAAAAGGCAGGTGATTAAAAATTGAAGCTGTCACATGTAAACAGATTAATCTTCCTTAAAACCCACATGTCCTCTGCCTGAGATTTCCCCAAACATGCCTCATCTCTTCCTTCAGAGATCACGCCAGGCTAACACATGACTTAAATAGAAGCAGAGTAGTAGGAAGCAGCAGACACCACTTCACTCACTGAAACAAAGCAAGTTACCTCTCGTTTGTTTCTCCTGGCAACTTTGAGAAATTCCATAAGGATCTGCAGTTGGGCAGCATGGGACTCCTGTAATACAGTAAAGAAGAAAGTGTAACTCTTCCACACACAAAGGAAAACAAACATTCATTTTATACACAGAAATCTACATTTAGCACAGGAACAGTTTTCACTTAGAGGTGAGGAAGAGAAAACTAGCTTCTTAAGGTAGTTTTAAGAATGGCAGCTTTACTTTGCCTCAAAGGTTAAAGCCTCGTTTGGCTCAAGCAAGTTTTTACACGCAGGCAGAAATTGTAACAGCTTTGTTTGTGTGTTACTGAAGACTAATAAGCTGAAATGTTTTTCAGAGCTTTTTGACTACTACATCTGAAATTAGTTTTGGAATACAAGTTCCTCTCAGATTCATCTTCTACTGTGGATGATCATTAGCACACACTTGCAATTAATATACTAAAGCATGGAGTTTTTGTATTAAAAATGCCTCCCCACAAAGTTAACATTTGTGTTTACATAAAGAGCTTACCACTGAAGATTTCAGAGTGGTAGACAACAATACACTCACTGATGAAAGTAAATATCCCTGTCCAATCTTTCCATAACAACCTTCCATTTACCTCAATCACCAGCTTAGTATGCTCATCCAAACCGGCCAAAAACTTGTCAGGGCAAGGTAAGAGAAGCACAAGAGGGAAGAAAAATAAACCCTATACTCTAGCATTAATACAGCCCTGACCTATCCCAGCATTCTGAGACTTAATTTCACAACCTACCAAGGACTGTGAACATACACTCAAAAAGGATCACGACAAAGGAGCACACAGAATGCATTAAAGGCAGAGGGGATAGGACAAGTAAAAAATATTAAGATGCAAGGCTACTAGTTCTGAGGCTTTCCTTCCTCCCCAACCCCATGTTAATGGAAGCGAAGCAGGTAAAACTACAAAGGAAAAAATATTTAAGTTGTTCTCAAAGTATCAGGTGTGAGTTTGTTTTTTAAGGCTTAGTATCCTTAAAAGACATTCCTGTTCAGAATCATCCAGACACTGTTAGGTCATAAGTGACAGTTAGAAACTACACTCCTATCATATCTTCAGTGAACCACAACAAAGAGTTGTGTATACATCCCCATGCAACAAGCTGACACAGCAGTTCTTCTAGCAGTTGTATTTTTTTGGTATTACCCTCCTTCTATCAGAACTACAAGGTGTGTAAATATTGATTCTGCAGGAGTGATGAAGATAAGCCATTCCCAATACAACCCTTCCTCGCCTGTTTTGAAGCAGCACTGAAATCGACCCTCCCACCCCGAGTTCACTAGGCCAAATTTTGCAATCCAGTTTAATTTAGACAGTCTGGCTCTCATCACTGAAAAATGGTCACTTGGCATGGAATGGCCAAATACAGGAGAACAATCTCAAACCAGCTACGCCGCGGTTAAATCACAGGAACATCTTGTTTCAGACCATGTAAATCTTCAAACCAGCCTCATCAATAAGATACCTAAACTCTTCTTTCAACTATTAAGTAATAAAAAGCTCTGAGGGATGGTAGTCACTCAGGTTCTATCAGTTCCAGCAGAAACTAAAGCTCCATGAATACATGGGAAAACATCACACCTTTGCTCCTTAACCTGTATTTTGGACTTTATGTTTCCTACCAAGAGAGGTCTGACATTAACTTGTGCAACAGTCAATTAGCAAGCATCTTCATACACATTCCTCTGTTCTGCTAGCCACTTCCTCATATCCTTTTCCCTTTTTTCTCCCCTGCTTGCTTATACAACCCCACCAGCAGCAACACTTTAAGCATATTATAAGCATTGCAGTCAAAATGTCATTTTGCTACAAAGGTCAGTGAGACAGCCAACTTTTCAGCACCAAAACTCAAGAGAAGATTCTGAGCAATTAATTCAGCAATAGACTCTTACTTCAAGATGATAAAAACATGGAGAAAAAAGCCTGCTAGCTAGGCAACAGCACTCATTTTATGAGAGAGGAGTCTTACTGCTTCCAGCTGCTTCTTCTTTTGTACCAGCAGCTCCAGCATCAGGTTGACGTTGGCCAAGTCAAGATTGTCTTGATCAGTTCCCAACAAATCTTGAATAATCTGCCACCTATGGCCGTTCTAAAAAGAAAAACCAAGAGATATTTGTAAGACAGTGAGTTCAAGCCATCCAGGGCTATCCCCAGCAACAGATATTAAAAGCAACACTGCAGTATTTCATCCCTTTGTAAAAATTTCAAAATAATTTTCAGGAATCAGAATTCCCAGTTCTCCCACACACAGAGAATATAGCTCTTCTGTCCTAATGTGTAGCTGCTTATCTTATTCAGAAGATATCTGAGCTTTATGAGACTGTAAGTGCTGCTGCTAGGAAGAGATTATTTCACAGCCACAATTTTATCTGATTTGTGCCCCAGTTTCTGAGAACATATTTCTAAGGGGAGAAAGAACAAAACATGTTTATCCAAGCTTAGTTGGACTAAACCTATCTGAAATACCATTAAATGGCAATAGCTTTTAATTTTTTTAGCCAGGTAATAGGTAAAGCTCTCACACTAAATTCACAAGGAAGAATATAGTATCAACTTCTTTTTCTTCCTATTCGCACCTCCTCCAATATTCCTGTTAAAGAGTATTTTCATGGGAGGTACAAGAGCAGAAGAGAAGATGGGAGCTCATCAGGGTGATCGTCTCAATCAATCTGTCAGCACGGAGAAGGACTCACTCCTCTGAGCCAGCATACTGCCAGCCCATTCCTCCCTACAGGCTGTTTGCTCTTCTCATCACCAGTAAGGGATTTTTCTTTTAGAAAAGTATCTTTTAGCACAGGAAAACCTCAATAATCAGCTAATTGGTAATAAAGTTCCTGATGCTTTTTAACCTAAGGCTAATAGGAGCAGATGGAAGGTCTTTTAAGCCTTCAAAGAAGAAAGATGGTTTAAGGAAAAAATTATTTCTAAAAGCTACAACACTAGTTCAAGATATTTAAGTCTGCTAGAACTAGAAAGGCCATCTAAGCTAAACCAGAAGTTTTCTAAGAAGTTGAGCCCACTTCTATTGGCTAGATTAAGAAAAATAGTATCTGTAACATCCATATAGAACACACAGCTATCAACAGAAACCATGGAAGCCACAGAGGCAAAAACTCTATTTCCAACCGGAACAATTGGAAAAACCCTGTAATTTTTAAGCAGGTCAACAAGATTTGAAACCAAATTTTAACACATTAGCAGTAGAACATTTAGCTAGTACATTAAACTACTTGGAAAACTTCAAAGATGCCTTAACACGATTATTTAATGAGACATATCCATGACCAAGAAGCAGCACATTTACTGCAACGTGTTTTGAATGACTTGTCTTAATACCAGAAGTAACACAAGAGCCAAACAGGCACATTAAAGAGTTGGCAGCGAGGTTTCTCTTTTTAGAAACACACATCTTATTTGCTGCCAAAAGGCAGACACAACACTGTTTTGGGCATGAAGTTATGGTCGAAATTCCACTTGCTGATAGTTTTTAACCTAGATGCACCTACAGGCACAGTTTTTAGCAGTGTGCTGTGAGAAAGAGTAGAATCAATTCCCATCCAGTCACCATGCATGGCTTCCAGTCAGCAGCGTGCATTTTTAACCAGGTTTATGCACATTTTATATTGAGTAGGACATAGGCATAGTTTATACCAAATATAAAAAGCTTAATCCAAAGTAAACCAATGAATCCTTACAACTTGCTCTACACCTGCTGAAAGCACTGCCTTCTGCAATGCAGCCCCTACAGGGGTAACACTTTGGGAGATGGGTATCTTTAACTGACAAAAACGGGGGCTCCAGGATTTTTAAGATTACTTTGCAACCTTCCTTATGAATTACAGAAGACAAGGAAGGAAGCCAGACATTGCAAAACAATATGCAAGTTTTCCAGTGAATGCAGTATGTTCTTTTTGGTATCAGGATACAAGAGCAACCACTACTGCTGCACCAGTGAGAATATAGATCATGCTCTGATTCTGTGACATGAAGTCAGTCTAGAGTATATCCAGGCAGTTTTACCTGGGATCAGAGCCAGAACAGCAGTGCTGCAAAGGTATCCTTCTCCCTCTTGTGGTTGGTATTAGCTTTCTTCCAGCTTCCCTGTGAAGAAGCTGGAAGAACAGACAAGCCTGTGGCGCTTCCAATCACCCATTACTCTCATTGTAGCTGTAATTTCCCACACTGAATGAAAGTTATTGCCTTTAAACAAGTGTATTTCCATGGGCAGTTTCCCAGGTTATATTCAATATATCATACAACACTTAGCTATGCTAACACAGCTTTCCTCTACATGTATACTGCTAGCAGGAAGAACGAGAATTAACAAGGTCAAAGGGATCTATTGCCACTGATTGAGGTATTATTCCCTCATAAAGCAAGTTAAAGCATCAGCTCAACAGTATAACTTCTTCTAAATTAAGCCACATGACACAATCATTGTAAAAAAGCATTGAATAAATATAAAGTAAGAAAGTTGGAACATACGGTGCTACTCACTGAATGGTCCAGTTTGAGTCTTTTCTCCTCAGATCTTTGCTTCTGTTTAAGAATTAGTTCGTTGACTAAAAAACATAAGATGTCGAAGCGATGGATTTAAGTTTCACAAGTTTCTACCTGAATATCTGTACATTAGTTATCAATTCCACAGTAAGTTTATCGGTAATTTAAAACAACCGAAGTCACTTTTTTTTTCTCCCCACATCATTCCCAATTTTTTTATAAAGTATATAAAAGTTGTTTAAAACACCTAAACAAAGCCTTTTCAGGCTTCAACTCCTTTCTCCAACCAACCACCTCTGACTCTGACAAAGTTTTCCAACTCTGAGGCAGAAGTGCATCAAAGAGGAACGTGAGGGAGACAAAACATTACCTGATGGGCTACAGTGCTATTCAGCACACCTGAATAGAGCAGCTCATTCCTTTAATTCCTAGGTGTGTTTTTTAAGGGTTATATTTTTGCTATAGTTTTATTTCACACCAATGAAAACGGTGCCAAGAAGGAAAGATAACTTCCACCCTTTGCATACACACACAAGGTCTTTCCCCTCTAAGACAGACCTCAAACCCCTGACCACAGGCATTTGGAAGCAACGCTCTTTGGAATAACATGTACTCTAAGACCTGTCTCAGCAACACCTTCAGCGCAACGTGTAAAGTCAGGATGCCTGTTTCTGAAGCCTTTTCATCTATTAACTAGTGAACGAGTATCCCAGCACATGATATCAAGATTTTAGGATTGCACACTGCAATGTCTTTCTTTTGATTCTCTTCTCTCCACAATTAAGTTTTAAACTATTTCCAATTAGGAGCATCCCTCTCCTCTGTTTAAGGAGCACTCAATTAGGATTTCACATATGTATGAACATTTTCCACATAATTAGTTTGCACATATGTGCATCACGTGGACCTCACTGCAGTAGCCAAAATAATACAATACATAATTCAGCCCACCCTCTTTCAGCACCCATGCTTTGTGAACAGGGCACAATCGATTATTAGACAGACAACAGCACAAGAAAGCATAAGCAAATAGATTCACATCTCCAGCCATCAGAAAAATATCTTCCTTTTGCTTTTCTTAGTATGCATACAGCAGCAACTCAGCCTCACTGCTTAACTCTGCATACAGAGCTGCTGAAGACAGTGGCGTGTTAGGAAGTTGTACTACAAACCACTTTTTTTAAATAAAACTCACTGTTGACCCAAGGGTTGATGTTTGGATTCTACTGTCAAATCTAGAAGGTAGTCATTTGTAGCATGACTTTACAAGCGCCTGCCTTCTTTAACAACTAAGATGTTTCTCATACAGTCAAGCCTAGAGCTCACCTAAGAAGTTGGGATAAAGATGATCTATGTTGTCCACAACATAGTTGCACTTGGGACATCTGTTATTGTCCTCCAAGCTCTGGTGAATACATTTATAGCTGTTTAAAAACATAAAATCAAGAAACAAGTGAGCAAACATGAGGAAACAAAATGCAGGCACAAGGTAAATAAAATCAACCTGAGTTAGGTAAGATGTACTGTGTTGACAGCTAACAGCTGCTTGCCAAGATCCTACAGTGGAGTCAAAAACATTCCTATATTAAGTCCAAGAACACTGCAACAGAAAAACAAAAAATGTTTCTTGGAAAGACTTACAAAAGGTGTTTAAGTACTTCACTTATCTCCCCCAGGATTGCAGCAATGGATACTTCAGCCACACTTTCACCTTGAATTCGTGTCCCACTTTCAGAGGCAGAGCTAGCAGACCTCATACTCTTTTACATTAGCCAAATACTTAAGAAGCAACATTAAAAACCTATTAGATATTTTGAGTAATTGACCAGAGAGAAAACACTTCACCAGCTTTTCAGGCTACCCCCCAAGACCTGGCTGTTGTTCTCAGCAAAACTGACTTCAGAAGGGCTCTCTGTTGAGCTGTTAGCTATTGGAGGGACAGAGTAAACAAGACTCACTTCAGCATCAGGTTTAAGCATCTCACTAAGAACCTGTCTCTACCAGCAGCTGACATGAAGATATCACTTGACAACATTGCTCTGTTCTTTCTAAGTAAAGATATTTGAATGCTTCTCATCTTGGACTTTTAAAAGCTGCAGATCACAGGGATAAAGCATTACCATAGAGACCACAAAATCAGCGGTTATCTTACCTGTTGCAGGTCAAAACATTTTTGAAATTAACTGAATCTTTATGCTACCAAAATGTTACTACTTGTAAAAGGTAGGAGATTTCCAGTTAACAAACACCGTAGGAGTATAATTCACATGGCGTCCCTGAGGGTTCTTGTACTTCTCCACAAAACATTTGCTCCTTGTGACAGTCAGAGATAACACTGAAAAGTAAATTGACCTTGGACCAATTCAATACAACAGAAGCAAGGCTGAAGCATATCCTCTCTCAGAAAGAGAACTGCGATAGATTATGTACAAGCCACTTCAAACTGTACAGGGTCCTGCACAAAGGCAAGGAGGACCTCCCAACACCAATGCTCACTCCCAAGACCTCTACAGAGCTGTGCCCCGCTGCTTCAGGTGGTAGCAGATACGTTCCATCTCCAATACAGTAAGCTGAGAAACTGTTCTGACACTAGGCACTGTGTATCACCAGCTTGTGACCACTTGATTTCATTTTATTTTCTTCAGGGGAAGTATGGTAGCACTTTTTTTTGTTTTAAACACTGAGACTTTAAAATCTAACTGGTGCCCATCTTTAAAAACTTTTTCAACCTCTCTCTTCAGTGGAAGGACAGAAAAGTAATAAATGCTCAGAAGGGATTTGCAGCAATGTCAATTCATACACTGTAAGAGATGGAAACTTTGCACAATACCAAAAAAAAAAAAGCATCTTACCAGAAGCTGTGTCCACATTTTGTCATGTAGGCTTCTTCGATCATATCAAAACAGATGGGACTGAAAACAAAAACAAAAGATGTCTCTTATACTGAAAAAGGAGGAAGGAAAACCATACTAGTTCAAAGCAGCCACCTAATCAGGCTTAGGTAATATTTTCGATTTGTGAAATGAAGGAGGCCACGAGAGTGCAACAGCAGCCAGGCAGTATAGAGATCAAAAGGGCAATCAATGGTTCTTTGAACTCTGAATGATATTGCAGTGTGCTATGAGTAGAAACCAGGTAAGCCTTCACTCTTGATGCTTCCAACAGTTGCAAACCACCCAAACAAAACCAGGGTACCTTCAACAAGCAAGGCTGCAGAAGAACCTCCTAACCATCTGTGCTAGGTCTCAAACAGAATGTAAAAATCTGGGGTTTATATGAACAGCCGTAAGGCATTTATAAATGACACCAAAATTAGCTCATCCATCTTTTTTTTCAAGCCAATAGCTATCTATAATTTAAGCAAACAATGCAAAGAGGCAGCACAGAACAGAAATAGTAATGATGTCATGAGAACAAGAATTAATAAGCAGGAGAAGGTGCCAGCGAGGGGGTGTGCCTGCAGAGCCCTGACAGGCAGCAGGCAGGGCTGAGACTGCTGAAGAGCATGAGTACAGCACAGCTAAACGAGGGAACCAACAGTCAAACACAGCATTACAGAGTCAGGGGAGAAGACATGAAAGGTAGAATATAGGACTGTTTGTAAGTAAGAAAGGAATGCAAGTGGATACAAGATGTTCAGGGGCTCCCCCCGCCCCTGCAAGATTAGTGACCAAAACACAGCAAGGTGATCCAAGAACCAAGCTGGGAGCTGAAGAAGAACGTGCAATTGTGCAAGCAGTGCTCTGTAGGAACCTGAGCAAGAAAAGAGACACAGGAATTTAGTGAGATAGGTGTTGGAAGAAATCTGTCATCATCAAGTGGCTGTGACATGTTTGAAGGGAAGTGAACCCCAAATGGAAGCAGAGGAGACATTCATCTTCCTTCCAACGACTCCTAACGGCTGCTGTCCCTGACAGCTGGTAAGATACACTGTCACATACATACTGATCCTCAGGTCTTGGTCAGCTATCCAGTGAGATACTGTGGACAGTAGTAACGTCATAGTTCCACGTGAAACACATCCTTCAGCTGTACCACAAGTCCCACCTTGCTTTCAAGCCCTCACAGAGATCCAAACCTTCTCCTCGCACTCCCACAAGTCCACGCCAATCTCAGCACAGGGAACACTTGCTTTCTTCAGAAGCAGTCTGCTCCCACCTTCTGCCAACAAGGCAGCTCCCATAGCAGGAGCTGTTAATAAACTGTTAACAACTTTTGAAAAGCACAAATCTTTCTGAATCCAAGATCAAAAACTCAGATCAGTCTGAAACAGGCAATGTTTGGCTGAGCATAGGGAGCACCTGGATTTCTCCACTTGTTAGCACTCCACAGAAGTCCTTCACCCCTCCTATCATCCATTGACAAGGATATCATGTTACCCACCAGGCCTTTAATAACAGGAACAAGGAAACATGAAATTCTTATTTTTAAGCCCATTAAGGGGAAGCTGTGGCCTCTGCCAATGCAATCTCCCTCCAAATGACCAAACTGGAAGACACTTGGAAGCAAAACACCTTGGAAGGTTTGTCTAGCCTCACATACAAAGCAAATTGTCTTAATATTCCACAAAATCACCTGTATAAACACAGCATAGAGGCAAATTAATCAAACCAGAAGGCCGCTTTCTAAAGAGACTGAACAAGTTCTGCTCCTCAAAAGAAGCCTCCAGAATAATGAGCACATACCTGGCTTCCTTCCACCCTGACAGACCCTTCTCTGCACATCACTTGCCTCAAGTAGCACCAGCACCAGAAGTTTAAGTCACAGCTTCAGAGTTAAAAGTTATTTAGTGTCAAGGCACAGGTTTAGCCTTGACACTACAACTAATCTTATTAATCCACCCTTGCTGGCTAAGGGGAGAACGAGGCACCTCCATATTCCATCAGCCACCTTTTAAGAAAAAAAAACAAGAGACTTATGGTTATACGAGTGTCCGAGGCTGGTTTCTTCCCACTGGTGACAAACAGCTTAAACTTCCTCATCATCTTCTAGCCACACTGTGAACAGTCCCACTCCCTGTACCTTGGTAAAAGCTGGGCCACAGGGCCAGATGCGTTTCTTCCATCACGCTCCAAATGCTTTGCCCCCAAAAAGCGCAGCAATCAACCAGGCTGCAACACTCCTGCCTGCACCAGGACGCCACAAATTAGGGCTAAAAAGAGGATTACCTCCTCAGAGAACAGGCACCCAGAACGATTGTTCCCAAATTTAATTCTTCATACCAGTTTGAGTGGAGAAATGACAGGGCCAAAATACTTCAGGCGGGGCGGGGAAAAAGAGCAATCAGAGCCAGCCAACACAGCCATCCAACAGCAGGGCCATCGCTAGCAGAGCCTGACGTTTCCATTAGGAACCGCTTCCCCCAAAATGCTTACTGATTTACAAGTGGGAACAGGACTGATGTCTTTTAATACTTACTGAAGGCAAGCCGGCTGTAACACATAAAAGCTGCTATGCCCCAGTTGCTTTAAGTGAATCTGACAGAGAGAAGGTTAGGAAAGGTGTCAAGGGAAACGTTGCCCTTCCCTCCATACACATACACTTTTGCAAGCCAAACTGGAGAACTGATGTTATGAAGAGCAGCTGAGGGAACTGAGGGGTTTTGGTCTGGAGAAGAGGAGGGGAGATATAATTGAGCTAATTGCTCTCTATAACACCTGACAGGAGGGTGTGGAGAGGCAGGGGACTGACCTTTTTCTCTTGTCCTGTCAATTTTCACTAGGGAGAGATGGCCCCAAGTTGCACCACGGGAAGGTTTAGGTTGGATATTAGTAAAAGTTTCTTCCCAGAGAGGGTTGTTAGGCATTGGAACGGGCTGCCCAGGGAACTGGTGGAGTCTCCATCCCCAGAGGGATTCAAGAGACAGTTAAATGTGGTGCTGAGGGACATGACTTAGTGGTGGTTGGCAGGTCAGGGTGATGGTTGGGCTTGATGATCTAAAGGGTCCCTTCCAATCAAGGCAATTCTATGAAAGAACTGGAGCTATGGGAACATACTACACCTTGTAGCATACAACAAAACTCAGCAGCACAGGTGTGATGAAACCCTGGTTTCCCTGCAGGAGATAGCTCTTATTCTCTGTTTGTCTTCAAGCAGAGACAGCTAAGGAAGACACAAATTACTCCAGCAAGCCAGAAGTCTCACTGTTCTTTACCAGATACCAACGCTTCCTGTTCTAATTTGTTCTTTCACCAGCACTGCAAAGGCTTATCATTGTTTCCCTACTGGGGAGACCTCAAGCATTTTTAAATTAAGTTAAAGTTCATGCCTTAAAGTTTTATCAATGTTCTCAAGAGTGCTACTCTCACCCAGCTGCTACCCAAACACCCGGCTATAAAATTCAAACACATTCCAAACTTCTTTCTTCTCTGCAGCAAACAAGACAATTGAGAGTTTCTCCCTACTATTCTGCTCCTCTTTGGTCTAAGCAAAGAACAGAACCCGTCACGGGCTCTGTCCTTTGCGTGGAAGGTGGCCTGGTTGAAGATCATTGCCATTACGATCTGCTCCACATCAAGTTCCAATACAGCAACAGATTATAAAGCCATCATGTCACATGGTATGTAAGCAGCTTGCTGTTTTTTAGCTCGCAACCTACAGTGACAATCTGCACTATTCCTTACTAAAGGGGGTTGCCAGATCACAGTTGCAAGAACAATCACACTCAGTCCATGTCTGGCATTAACAAGGAACCACCTGAGGAAAGACCCATTTTTAAAAACCCATGAACCTGCAAGACCACCTTTAAACATGGCACACAGCCCTTCCCACACCTGAGTTTGTTGGGTGCACCTCTCCAGCTCAGCATGCAACAGCCCCTCTTCCGCACACATGCAGTTCTGCCAGAGCTCAGGAGCAAGCACTGGTGTGAAGCAGCTGCTGAAGATACAGCCACCAGTGACCTCCCCTCCATCCAGGCAGCAAAGCAGATAGCAGCTGGTTTTAAAGAGGTTTAGTCAACCGCTAATTGGGAGGGCTAATGTAAGGCCTGGGAGAACCGTTAAGCAATTACATCACTGGGCAGGAGAAAATCCTCCTAGTAGAGGATTCCCCTTCAGGTGCTCTCTGGGCCAATGGAAAGATGCTGTACAAACAGCACGGGATGCAGAATTTAAAGGTTAAGAGAAACAAAGCTTCCCCCCTTATAACAGAGCTGTCCAGGTAAGTCAGATCCATTTGATTTCCTGACAAGAGTTACACATATCCAGGCACAGGCCAACAGATATCACAGACAGTACACCCTTGTAAACTCCCAAGAATACACTTGCTGAACATTTCACAAACAGGACTAGCAAGATATGCCAACGTTCACATTAAAGCCAAGGCCCCGCGCTGCTGAGATGGCACTTCCAGAAGACAGGCAGGGAGGTTGCACACATTAGTAAGATTTACAGGATTTCTACTTGCACCTTGATGTTTGATGCTCACAGGAACTGCTTTACACTTCCCCACCTTCAGTCCGGTACAGACAGAATCTACCACTGAGTTTAGAACTGCAGCTAACTGCTAGTAACACACAGCCCACATTTGGAAAAGTTATCAGACATTCCCCGTGGCTGGGAGCATCTTGAAAGTGTCCTTAAGGAACCAAAAAGCCCCCAAAACCTCACCCTGCCATATGGAAAACTTCTGCCTCACATGTTGTGATATCTAAAGCTTGTCTAAATCAATTATTTAAACCCACATACACACACCTGTCTCCTCAGGCATTGCTCAAAATTCCAGTTGAGGGGGGTTTTTTTTGGTACTACATAACTGTATCTCTACCTCAAAAAATCACTAGCTTCAAACTATAGTGTAATATAAGCAAGAAGCAGCCACAGACACACAGAGCAGTGAAGAACCAGGTAAGTTAACTATAATAACTATCTGTTCTCAAAGCTTCTGACTCGCACTTCAATATGCCCAAGGTGGCCCTCGTAAATACCAAGATTTTCCCTTGATCATTACTCAGCTGATTTCATTTCCTCTTGTTTATTCAGTCAGGGCACTCCTCAATGAGGGGAAGACAGCTAAGTACATATACTCCTTGAAGCACACACAGTACGTACCTGCAGGAAAAAGAGAAACTAGAAACTCAGCTTCTTGAGCTATCTTAAAATACTTCAACCAGCCTACAGACTTGTTATGTGCATAGTTTACAAAACGGGAAATGACAGCTGACTGGAAGAGGATGGGGAAGGATGGTTGCAGACCACTACTGCCAGAGCGTAGCTAGAGGGAAGAGAGGGGCATGGGTATTCACAACCAACTCCCATGACCACAGCAACACTGCTTAGTCCCACACCAAGCACCCATAAACCCAGCTAACACATCCTGCTTCAGCTGAAGGCTCTCAGCCATTAGCCAAGTACAGCTGTGCCCTCATCCAGATTCTGCTGCTGAGCAAGTGACTACTTACAGAAATAAGCAGGGTTTTTTATCATTACTAGAAGTAGCTACTGGTTTGTTTTTTTCTTACTACTAACTTTCTAGAACTGTCAGGGTCTCATTTCAGCAGTGAGGGTATTTCCTATCTGCTCTGCTAGACAGCTTACAAAGCTGTAAAATTGTGCCTAAAGGTTTTTGAGACCATGCCTTTCCTATAGAGACTCCAAACACCCAATTCTCACCTGTAAGTCAGAGCTGTCAAAATCCTCTTGGAAGCTGCGCCCCATGTCTCACCTCCCCCCCTTTTTTTTTATTACTGTTCCTTTCCAATAAACAGATCTCCAACTCATGCTTCCTTACAGTATCACTTCACTGTTTGTCTCTCTCAGATGCAAACACTTACCCCTACTTTCTGTTCTCCCATTTTAGTGCATCCAGCCAGCTATAAAAATCAAACCTACTCCTTATGTTACAAGGTTTGAAACACATCAGCAACTGGATGTCTTTATAACTTCAAGGCACCAACAGTTCCCAGGTCACATGCTGAAGAGGGACACGGTCTACTCACTCCTGCTGAAAGGGTATTTCCAGCTACAAACTGCAGCCTTGGCCAAACATTAGAAGCACAGCATCTGCCCTGTTTTAAGAAAAATCTTTATCCCATCGTCACCAATATTTCCCACTCAGCTAGTTTTAGGTGCCAGACTGACGCAAACTGTTTCAAAACAGCCAACCTTCTGCAGCAAGGGAGGCAAAAACCCACGCCACTTCTGCTGGACATATCAACAGCCACGAGATCCCCCAGATCTCCATTCAGAGGAGCACAAGATCCCCTGGATCTCCATCCGGAGAGATCCCCCACCAGCTCCTCTTCCCAAGGTCCAAGCAGGGCAACACCTGGGCTCCAGAGGGAACATCTCACCCGCTCCAGGCCTGAACGCACCCCAGACACCCCCGGCCCCCTCCCACCGGCCCGGAAAGCGGGACATTCACTTGCAATGTCAACATGTTTATGAGGAAGCACCACGTCTTGCAGATCCTTTCTGGTAATTCAGGCTTACTCCGGTGCGTACCCAAGGAGGAACCTGCTGGGAATAACCTGTTTTTGCTTAAAAACAAATTAAAATAAACCCACAGAAAGGGTGAAAGCGACGTTGCTGCAGCAGGCCCGAGAGCCAGCAGCTGGCCACAGCGGGAGCAAGCTCCAAGCCGCGGCCCCTCCTGGGCATCAGGCGCACCGGCGCCTCAGCCCCGTCAGAGAGCCCCCGAGGTGCCGCTGCCGCCCGCTCCGGCCTCCCGACGGTACTTTACACCCCCCGCGGGGGCTTTCCCGCCGGCATGGCGGAGCTCCAGCTTCCCTCGGCGGGTCAGCGGGTGCCGCTATCGCGATATATCGCACTTACCAGACAAAGTCGTTGCTCTTGTCCTCGTAGGAGTTGATGAGCCCGTTGCAGAGCGGGGTGAGCAGCGGCCTCTTCCTGGTGGTGCTGCTGCTGCTGCCGCCGCCGCCGCCCGCGCCGCTACCGCCGCCTCCCGCTGAGGAGCCGCCGCCGCCACTACCGGGCCGAGCCGCCGCCGCCGCCAACCGGGCCAACCCAGAGCCCGACACAGCGGCCGCCACCAGCACAGGCCGCGCCGCCGCCGCGCCGCCCGACGAGGACGAGCCCGGCGCCATGGCCGCCGCCGAAGAAGATGAAGAAGAAGAGGAGGAGGAGGCCGGGGTTGCGGTGGCGGGCGGCGCGGCGGCGGGGTGCGGCGGCGGGCGGCTGCCCGACATGCCGAGGCCGGGCCGGGGCGGCGCGGAGCGGGGCCGACGGTAGAGCGGCCTCAGCACATCCCCGCGCGGGCGGCGCCGGAGGAACAATAAAGTTCGTTCAAAGGAGAAGAAGAAAAAAAAAAAACCACGGAGGGAGAAAGGGAGGGGGGTGAAAAAAAACGCGCCCGCCCGCGCGTCCCCGGCTCGGCGCTTGTTCAAGCTTTATTGACAAGCGGACACCCCGCCGCGCATGCGCGGCCCGAGGCGGGGCCGGGTTCCCCTCGGGCGGGGCCGGACGGCCGTGCAGCCCCGCCTGAGGGGAACCTGGCCCCGGCCGCAAGTTCTTCCTTCGCTGGTGGGGTCCGCGCCCCGAGCGACAGCGCCGGGAGGGCAGGCGGGGGGTTAGGGACCGTGTGAGAGGCAGTACCGGGCGGAGGGTGCGGATTCGAAGCCTGGCTGCCAGGCGGCAAACGCAGCGTCCCTCAGAGAGCCTGACCCAGCTCGGGCACTGACCTGCTCCTCACGGGGCGCTCACCCCTTTGCCGGCAGCACCTCACAGAACCAAGGGCAGGCTGCTCTCACGGATTCGCGGGATTGGAAGGGAGCTCCAGAGATCAGCGAGTCCAACCCCCCTGCCAAAGCAGGGTCCCTAGGACAGGTCGCACAGGTCGGCGTCCAGACGGGGCTGGAATATCTCCAGAGAAGAAGACTCCACACCCCCTGGGCAGCCTGTCCCAGGGCTCCCTCACCCTCACCGGGAAGAAGTTCTTCCGCGGATTGGTGCAGAACTTCCTGTGCTCCAGCTTGAGGCCATCGCCCCTTGTCCTGTCCCCACAGACACTGAGAAGAGGCTGGCCATTTCCCCCTGTGTCCCACACTTCAGCTATTGATAAACACTGATCAGATCCCCTTCTCAGGCTTCTTTTCTCAAGGCTGAACAGCCCCAGGTCACTCAGCCTTTCACAGAATCACAGAATTGTAGGGGTTGGAAGGGACCTTGAGAGATCATCAGGTCCACCTCCCCTTCCAGAGCAGGCTTCCTAGCACATATCACTCAGATAGGCATCCAGATGGGTCTTGAATATCTCCAGAGTTGGAGACTCCACACCCCCTGGGCAGCCTGTCCCAGGGCTCTGTCACACTCACTGTGAAAAAGTTCTTCCACATGTAGGTGCGGAACTTCCTGTGCTCCAACTTGCAGCCATTGCCCCTTGTCCTGTCTCCACAGACCACTGAAAAGGGGCTGGCCAATTCCCCCTGCATCCCATACTTAAGATACTTACAGACATTAATTAGATCCCCCTTTAGTCTTCTCTTCTTAAGACTGAACAGCCCCAGCTTATTCAGCCTCTCCTCATAAGGGAGATGTTCCAGGCCCTTAATCATCTTCGTAGCCCTTCTCTGGACTCTCTCCAGGAGAACCCTGTCCTTTTTATACCAGGGAGCCCAGAATTGGACACAATACTCCAGGTGGGGCCTGACCAGGGCAGAGTAGAGAGGGAGGATCATCTCTTTTGACCTGCTGGCCACACTCCTCCTGATGCAGCCCAGGATCCCATTGGCTCTCTCAGCCACCAGGGCACACTGCTGGCTCATGGCCAACCTGTCATCCACCAGGACCCCCAGGTCCTTCTCCATAGAGCTCCTCTCCAGCAGGTCATCCCCCAGCCTGTACTGAAACGAATGGTTGTTCCTTCCCAGATGCAAGACTACACTTGCTTTTATTGAACCTCATGTGGTTTCTCCCTGCCCAGCTCGCCAGCCTGTCCAGGTCTCACTGAATGGCAACACAGTGTTCCTGCATGTCAACCACTCCTCCCAGCTTTGTATCATAGGCAATTTCTGTGTAAATTAATGAATAAAGTGTTAATGAATTACACCCCAAAGATGTTTTGGGTGTTACACTCCCTCCCTGGACTTTTGCAAGCCAAACTGGAGAATCAATGTTATGAGGAGCAGCTGAGGGAACTGGGGGTGTTTGGTATGGAAAAGAGGAGAGGAGATATCATTGAGCTAATTGCTCTCTATAACACCTGACAGGAGGGTGTGGAGAGGCAGGGGACTGACCTTTTCTCCCTAGTGAAAATTGACAGGACAAGAGAAAATGGCCACAAGTTGCACCAGGAGAGGTTTAGGTTGAATATTAGGAAAAACTTCTTGCCAGAGAAGGTTGTTAGACATTGGAAAGGGCTGCCCAGGGAAGCGGTGGAGCCTTCATCCCTGGAGGGATTTAAGAGATAGATGTGGTGCTGAGGGACATGGCTTAGTGGTGGATGGCAGGTCAGGGTGATGATTGGACTTGATGATCTAAAGGGTCCCTTCCAACCAAAGCAGTCCTATAATTCTATGAAAGAACCACAGCCCTTGCCAAACTTAGCTTGGGCAGAAGTACTGCAGAGATACCTGGTGTTTCATTTCTCTTCCAGCAGCCCATAGACACATACCACCTGCTTGTCATCGAGTAACTGTACAGTCCTCAGTCAGCTTTACCTGTCCAGGGTTAAGAGGCAGCTAGTGAAACCCTGGACCATTCCCCGAGGATGGTAATCCTAAACCCAGGTATGGGAAAACGCCCAGAGAGATCAGCTCTGCAGCACTCCTCCCAATACAGACAGCAGAGTGAGCCTTCAGTGGGCTGTAAAACCAGTATGAGAGCTGGTAAAACTGGTCTGAGAGGGGAAAGGAAAGAAAAAAAAAAAAGTGACTCCAGGTAGACAGTGGTGATCAGGAGATCTCTCTGGCATGTCACAGGGGTGCTGGAGCACAAAAGTCCCAAAGCCAGCGCAGTGAAACAGGGCTCTTTCATTACTCTGGAGATGGTGCTGTGGGTGGAGAGCTGCAGAGTGCTTCTCCTGCCCTGTGGAGTATTCACCTCTAATGTTGGGGAGAAAATGACCCCAGGCACTCAACAAAACCAAAACTGTCTCTGGGGAACAGTAATGTGTAAATGTGGATGAGTGCAAGTCGGGAAATTCAAGGGCAGCCTCTCTCTGAGGTCCAGGTTAGTAGATTTACAAACTGGCAGTGGCTATTCTAGACAGGCCCATGTGTTAACCCTTTGTTTCTGTTATTAAAAAGTTTCCTTCTTATAGTTTTGGGGGTGTTTTGGTGGTTTGCTTTGGGTTTTCTTAAGCCATTGTAGCCTTCTGACTGGCAAGTCTTCGTACTAACTCCATAAGGACACTGAAAGACATCAGTTCCCCCTGTTTTCACTGGGAGTGAAAGAATTGCCCAAATTCTTTGAGCCTGACTGTTGGTGTCTGTGTGCATCACATTCCCTGTCTTCCAGAGGGACCCAAAGCTTTAGGAATGGGCATCTGCAATGGACTTTTAGTTTTCCAGGGAAGAACAAAGTAAAGCAGTTGACAAAAGCACCTCTATGTGCTTCATGTATACTGAAATACCGGCTGATCCTCAGAAAGCCGTGCTATTCTTTGATGTCATGACTGACTGTGCTCCAGGGAAGGCACAAATGACACAGGAAAATGCTGTTGTAGATCAAATATACATGCCCACTTATCCCAGTATGTAACTGGTCTTCACAACACCACCTACAACCAGAGGCCTGGCAATGAGCATGGCACCTTCAGCACCAAAGGACCAACCCCCTGAGCCATTAAGAACTCTTGGAGGCCCTTTAAGCAGAAACCACCTCTTCGCTGCCCTGATGCATATTGAACAGTCTCTGGCTTCTGCAGATGTTTCTTTCCAGTTCCAAGATAAACATACGCAGCCTAAGGGAAGATTAGCCGCTACTTACCAGAGATACCTGTGCATCATACTGGGATAGAGAACACAAAGTCTCCTGGTTTTAAAGTCCACCACAGCTGGAGCAGTGGCATGCCAGTTGTCTTCCAGTTCCTGTTAGCACAAAATGAGCTTTAAGAATGAATTTGCTACAGCCCAAGTATTGACAAGGCTCATATTGAACTCAACAGCAAGAGTACAAGACCAAAACACGATGCATCAGCTGTAAGAGGCTTTTCCCCATCTCTTCCAGCCCACAGCGTGCCAGATGCTTGGACCACTTCAGGGATGGCATCCTGCCCTGAAGCGCAACTCATGATGGGTTCAGGGCAGAGTCCTGGCGTGGGGACACCTGTGTCCTTGTGTAGCATGCTCTTCCTAGGGTTCTGTTCAGATTCAAACCTTCCCGCAGAGGTTTGTTCCTCTTCTTGTTTCCCTTGTATCTCCTCTTAAAGGAGATACCTCCTGCCCAGCCAGTAAACATGACCCATTCCTGACTGGCCTGAAACTTAGGTTGAAGACAAACCCGTCACACTGGGACAAGCTGCCTCCAGCTATAGTCCTTAGTGATTAGTTTCTTCAAAGAAACTTGTATTCCTGGGAGACATAAATTTTGGAAGACTGGCAGTAAGGATCTGCTCTTAGTTTTCTGGCCTCCCATGGCAGTTGCTGACCATGCCCCAGGCAGTGAAGTACCAGTTCTAAGTCTGGCCAGAGAGAATCTCAGAATCCTAGACTGATTTGGGTGACCCCAAAGCCCCCCCAGTCCCGCCCCCTGCCATGGGCAGGGACAACAGTTCCTCAGCCCAGCTGCCCAAAGCCCCATCCAACCCGGCCTTGAACCCTTCCAGGATTCCAGGGGCAGCACCAGCTTCTCTGGACACCCTGTGCCAGAGCCTCCCCAGGAAGGATTTCTGCCTCCCAGCTCCTCTCCAGCTACAGGCCATTCCCCTGGGCCTGGCCCTCCCTATCCTTGGCACCACCCCCTCTCCAGATTTCCTGGAACCCCTCAAGGGAATGGAAGGGGCTCAGGGGTCTCCCCACAGCCTTCTCTTCTCCAGGCTGAACCAGCCCAGCTCTCTCAGCCTGTCTCCAGAGCAGAGGTGCTCCAGACCTCTTCATCTTCATGGAAGATGAGGTGCTCCATCATCTTCCCGGACTCCAGACCCACTCCAACAGCTCTACATCCTTTTTGTCCTGGGGACCTGTGGTGGCTCAGCCCCAGACAGGGGCTGAGTACCACACACTGCTCACTCACTCCCACAGGAGAGACAGACAGAGCCTCCATGGGTTGTGATAAGGACAATTTACTGACAAAAATCACCATGAATGCAGAACAAAAACAGCCAGTTACCCTCACACACAGTGCTAACACAAAGTCCCTTATTGAGCCAACGATTACAGAGTGCTGCCTGACAGTAAGGCCCAACCAAAGGACACCCCAGCCACACTCAGACTGTACTGGAGGCAACAAGCCTATACCCTTCCCCAAGCAGCTGCTTTTATGGGGAAGTGGTGTCAGGTGGTTTGGAAAATAGCCCAGGCTGACTCAGCTCACCTGTGCTTGCTGTTTGGGGAGGTTAACTCTGGCCTGGCCAGAGCCAGAACAGGACCCCTGAGCTGGAGACAGCACTGCCGGGTGGGGGGTCTCCCCAGAGTGGAGCAGAGGGGGAGATCTCCCTCCTTTGACCTTCTGGTCCCGCTGCTGGGAATGCAGCCCAGGACACGGTTGGTTTTCTGGGCTGCCAGTGCACATTGCTTGCTCGTGTTGAGCTTCCCTTCCACCAATGCTCTCAAGTCCTCCTTGGAGCTGCTCTCAATCCGTTCTGCTCCCAGCCTGTAGTTTGGGATTGTGCCAACCCATGGACAGGACTTTCCATTTGTTGAACTTCACGAGGCTCGCATGGACCCACCCCTCCAACATGTCCAGGTCTCTCTGGATGACATCCCTTCCCTCCAGCTTGTTGACCCACCACACAGCTCAGTGTTTGTGACAAGAGGGATAACACACTACCCCTAGCATTAAGGCAGAGAGCAGAGAGGTACTGTCTGTAGATGAATGAACCTTAATACTGCTATAGATTCTGCACTTCTGGGTACATAAATCCTCCTCCTGGTAAAGCCCTGAGCTTGTGACTTTGCACAGCTCCATTTCCCTGTGCAACAGGCAGTTGGGGCTGTGATGCCCAGTGGTAGCGCAGCCACAGAGATCGTTAAGGACTCTCTCTCTGGATCACGATGACAGGGGAATCACACAGAGTGATGCATGGGCCAGATGTTTGGGGGAAGTGACAGTCACCTCCCCAGGCTCCATTTCTGTCTGCTGGTGACTCATTAGGCAAATGACTTCTGCTCCTGTTTCTGAGCTTGTTGCCGCCACCTAATTTCCACTGGGCCCGTTAGTCCGCTCAGGAACGCAGCAACCCCTGCTACAAACTGCTACCCTGGCTTGGGAATCGCTGCTCCAGAGGTTGTTAGAGAGCTTTATTAATAATGATTGCATTAACCTCCCAGCTCGCCAGTGACAGAAATGCCATTTCTCCCACTTTATAGCTGAGAAAAATGAAGCGTAGACAGATTCATCACCTGGTTACAGAGTCAATGGGATCTCTTAATGCCCCATAAATCTGAAAATTAGGCTGTCAGCAGCTTCCTCTAGAGCTAACCTGCAGCAAAGCTATCCCAGAGTCCCAGTTCCTCCCCATCACCTGCTAACACTCCCTCCCCAGTTAACTGGATGAAACCTGGACACATCTCTCCAAATTTCAATTCCTGCATAGAGCTGGAGGGATTCTGAGGCCACGGTCAGATGGGAAAAGAGATCTCAGTGTTCCCTGCCCACAGCAGACATCCCCTCTGCAGTGCAGCGGTCCAGGGCAGAGCCCCCCATGGAGGGGGCACAATGCTCTTCATCACCAAGTTTCCACAGAGGGGTGGGAACTAGTTGCTCTTACAGCAACTCATCACCTGAAACCGGACCATGAAAGAATATTTGCTATTAAAATACACAATTTAGGTTAATTCAGGCTGCTTGGGATATGACCATAGCAGGAACTGTGCGGGACACCACCTTTGCCGCTCGTATTTTATGCCTCAGCCTCAGGCTAACCCCAGGTTGGAGTGGAGATTTTGAGCAAGAACAGTTTAAACATTTTCTGAAGTGAAGCATCAGCAAAGCGAAATATCAACATTTACTGCAGTGTTTGAGGAGCTCTGAGCCTTTAAAGGAGAAAAAAAAAAGAAAGGGAGGAATAAAGGGTATCTGGGAGGATTGTCATCTTTATACTGCAAGCGACATCGTTCAGAAGAAAAGGCATTTGGCTTGACTGAACTAAAATGAGGTTAAAATCACCTGGTGATGCTTCTGTAACAACGAAATACTGTCTCAGCGCCTTGCAGGGACCTGAAGAGAAAGGCACAGGCCACTGCTGGTTGGAGGTGTGTGCACTGAAGCAAAGCAACAGAGGAGCCCGGCTTCATTTCTGACCTGCACAAGCAGAAATACCTGGCTCGCTGCTCAGAGTTATGAAATTCTCTTTAGGGACATGGAGGGGTGGGGGGAAACCAAGATACCATCTTGCTATTAAACCTCACGCTGCAATGCACGTGCCTGGGGGCAGAGGCAAGGTTCTTTCACGGCATGTCCTTGTCCTTTCACTCTGTCTTTGACCTTGTACTCCAAGTGAGAGCTTTCAAGGTGAATATTACCAAACTCCCTCTGCCTGATGTAAGCAGGGCTAGATGAGCTTTCTCCATTGCACAGGCTTGGCTCAGGTCCATCTCGGGATGCTGTGGCACTGCCAAAGCTCTCTGGCTCTCATGCAGTGCTGTGGCAAGGCTCAGCCGGTCCTTACCTGGTGTCCCTGCTCCCATCCCCACCTCCAAAACCCGGCTGAAGTCAGCCCCTGCTGTCGTTCCCTGCTATTGCTCCCTGCTATCTCTCAGGTAGTCCACCATGCAGGTTTTTTTTTTGAGCATTAACAGGTGCTGCTGTCTCCTGTGAGCTCCTTCCATCCTGTTACAGGCAGCAGAAGTTGTGTCTTTAGTATTGCCACCCGTCTGGATGTACTGTGTGGCTTGCATGATGCCTCTGTGCGGCTCCAATCTGCCTAGACCTGGTGTTTCCCTGAGCCATGTTGCCCTGTGGAGTTTTTAGGGAAGCATGTGCCTGGATCCCTGGGTATCAGGGCAGCCTGGAACAAGCACCTCAAGTGCTGTGTGGATTTTTGGGCACCGCAGTGTAGGAAGGACATTGAGATGCTGGAGAGGGTGCAGAGAAGGGTCTGGAGACAAGGTCTTTTGAGGAGCAGCTGAGGGAGCTGGGGCTGTTCAGCCTGGAGAAGAGGAGGCTGAGGGGAGACCTTATTGCTGTTTACAGCTGCCTGAAAGGAGGGTGTAGTGTGTGGGGGTCAGCCTCTTCTCCCTAGGGACTAGCGACAGGAAGAGAGGGAATGGGTTCAAGTTGTGCCAGGGGAGGTTCAGGTTGAGTATTAGGAAAAACTTCTTCACCAAAAGAGTGGCGATGCATTGGAACAGGCTGCCTGGAGAGGGGGTGGAATCACTGTCCCTGGAGCCGTTCCGAAAACAGGTAGATGTGGTGCTTCGGGAGATGATTTAGAGGTTATGGTGGTGAAGCAGTTACAGTGGGACCTGATGATCTTGAAGGTCTTTTCCAGCCATGATGATTCTATGATTCTATAATTCTATGAAGCGAGATACGAGAATTTAAAAATCATAAGGAAGTGAGACACAGAGAGAGGAATTTATTTCATAGCTGTTGAACAACCAGGGTTTGACCAGCCTGAATATTGCCCTGTCCATGTGCTGGGGGTCAATTCTCCTGATGCAGATCAGTGGGGTTTGCAAAATTTGCTCTTCTGCAGAAGCCAGGTACCAACAAGGGTGTTTTAGGTTCTGACCCACTGACCTCCTGATGATTTCCAGCCAGGAAATTTCACACCGTTGCCTGTCAGACATGACCTCTGCCCGCCCAGGTGAGCTTTTCCATCTAGCTCATGTGATATTTATTCTTCACTGCCAGGATCAAACCTGTGCTGGGCACAAGGAAATGCCTGGTGCATCTCCTTCTTCCAGTAGGCAGTAAAATGATGCCTCTCCTGGTTATCCAGTGAGAAAAATTGTCCTAAGGCCTTTGGAGTTGTCAAATAAAGATACGCATGGCTGTGCCTGTGTTTGAGCCGATGGGTACACATCCCTGCTCCCTGGGGCAGGCTCTGCCCTCCTGCATCCCCTCTGTCACCTGCAGCCCAGGATGACCCACCGAGATGCTGCCTCGATGCTGGCAGCCCAAGCACAGCACATATTTGTCGTGATTAGAGAATCCATAAAGCTGTCCCTGCTCTCGTCCCAGCCCCGCAGTGTGATGCCCAGATGGGATGGCAGGGACTACATATGGAATTCAGCACCTCGAGGCCTCACCACCCCTAGCTCTCACCCACCCATCTACACTCCCAACACCCTAAACCAGCCAGGACCCCCCTTTCATTTTTACTACTCCCTTCCCCATTTCTTCCTCCCCAGGTCCAACCCTCGAGTTCCCCAGACATGTGTACGTATATCACCCTCTCCTGGTTGTGCAACCTCCATGCTCGTGTGGCTGCTTTTCTCCCTCAGTCTGAAACAGAGGAGGACTGGCAAGCTCTCAAATCCTCTATGTCTCCCCTGTACGAGCACAGAGGGGAGCAAAGTCCTTGCTTCGTGCCTGCTTTGGAAGTAGGAAGCAGCCAACAGGTCTGTCACTGTAGAGGTCAGCCCTGAGGTCTGACCTTCGGCAGAGAAATAAGGAAGAGCCAGGCAAATGGGGTGGGAGGAGGGGGGGATGGAGCAGGGGTTTAAGCTCTATCCCTGCACTCAGCATGGTGCCAGCTGACAGGACCCTGGGGGCATCAAAATGCCTTGATTATCCTGAGAAGCCTGGCCTGGGACCTCCTACCAGGCACATCAGAGAAACACAGAATCTCCTGAGCTGGAAGGGACCCATAAGAACCATCACATCCAGCTCCTGGCTCCACACAGAGCCAAGTCAGAGCATGGCACTGAGCCCGTTGTCCAGATGCTTCTTGACCTCAGCCCAGCTCTGGGCTGTGACCCATTCCCTGGGGAGCCTGTGCCAGTGCCCAACCCCCCTCTCAGTACAGAACCTCTTCCTAACATCCAACCTAAACCTCCCCTGGCACAGCTTCACGCCATACCCTTGACTTCTATCTCTGGTCCCCAAAGAGAGGAGATCAGCACCTGCCCCTTTGCTCACCCTCATCAAGAAGCCACAGACCACGATGAGGTCTCCCCTCAGCCTCCCCTTCTCCAGGCTGAACAATCCCAGGAACTTCAGCCTCTCCTTTTAAGTCTTCCTCCCCAGACCCTTCCCCATCCTCATTGCCCTCCTCTGGCCCTTGGCTCAGGAGCTGTATTTCCATTGAGGCCTGGGCTTCTCCTCCCACTCAGGATGTGATGTGGTGGTGCTTAGCCCTAGGTCTACCTAGAGTCCTTGTGTCCAGTCCTGCTTCATCTTCTGCTGTTCCTAGATGGACCCAAGACCAGCTTCCTCCACTGTGCGTGGATGGACCCTGTTACAGCGCCCAGCCCTGCCTGCTGTGCTCAGGTCCCGGGGGTCACCCTGCTGTGCTGGGGTCACCCTTGGGTGGTGGCCCTCTGTTGCATGGGGCAGCCCTGTCCCTGCTCCTTGCAAGTGGCTGTGCCCTGATTGCTTCCCCTGCCTGTTTTCTCCTTGCTGAGGTGGGTGGATGTCAGGTGACAGGGCTTAGTCTTGCACAAGCACCCCAAAAGGGCCAGCTGCTGTATTTGCGCAAGCTGGCTGGCAAAAGCTCCTTGGCTTCCTTCCTCTTGCCTGGCTCCTATTTTAAACTAGCCTTTAAAGAGAAAAGAAAAATCTTCTGTGGCCTTCCTGCCTCTTTTGAGATGTTGTGGCAGCTTTTCTGCATCACCTTGCTTGCTCTCTGCCCGGCGTTGCATCCCCCCAGCCCCGCACAAGGTGGGACACAACTTGGGGCTATCACGGCCAAAGGGATGTCCGGAGAAGCTGCCTTCCCCGGGCCATGCTCAGCTGCCGGGCGGAGGGTGTCTTCGTGGCAGTTGTACCCTTAGTATCGAGGGAGCAGCTGAGGATGGGGAAGCATCCCCCCCTCCAGCGGAGGCCTGCTGCTTCTCACTACCAGTGCTCACCATCAGAGGGCAAGCTCAGCCTGAGCGAAGCAGCTCCGTGCGCAGCTACCGCGGCTTCCTGCTACTGCCAGGTGATGACAAAGGAAAGGGAGGCCTTTTACCGTCTCTCTAGCAGGGGACAGATCCAGCTCCCCATCTCTGCCTGCTGCCAAGCCTAGCAGGAGTGCCCCAGCCTGCAGCCGGTGGCAGGGGTGATGCTGCGAGCGCCAGGTCAGACCTGTGTAATAGAGTAGAGTAGGTTTATGCTTGTAGCATCCCAAATGTAACGTGACATTCCCCAGCCTCTCCTCCTCCAGCAGAAATTGCATTTGGTGGCAGAGAAGGGGAGCTGAGAGGTGGGTGGAAAAGGCTGAGCTGGCTGGCACTTGCCCTTCTATCCAGCATCTTCCTGCTCTCCAGAGCCACCTGTGTGCTGCCTGCACGGCCCCAGCAAAAACAGCGGCGTCGAGGTATCCTCTGTAGGACATGGTGACCGTCAAGTGCTGCAGATGCCTCCAGGAGCAAAGAAAACCGCTTTGTATTACTGTGGCTCTGACCTCTCCCAGGAGCCCACGTGCTGGCATGTGGTCCCAGCTGCCAGCCTCAGACCCTCTGCGCTTCCCAGGGTATTTGGTGAGGATTTACATCTTGCCAGTTCCCCCCTTTTACCTCTTATTCCAATGACTCTCAGCCTTAATCCACACCCCCATCGCTGCCCAGAGTCTTCCTTTAAATGACGCTGGAGAGCTTTTCAGAGGGGAATAATGAACCAGACGCTTTCCTGGTGTCTCTCTTTGTTTTTAAAGCCGTGGGTCTCCCCTGAGGACAGAGAGCCCTTTGTACTACATGGGGTCCCTTTACAAAAGGGGGCATCCTCCCCTTGGGTATGACATCAAACCGATTTTTTTCCACCTGCCCTCTCAGGCAGAGGCAGTATAAAAACCCTTTCTGCATGCAGGGACGGGGCGGGGACAGAGCCAATAGCTTTAATCTTGGAGACGCATGATGCACGGTACATCAGACCGCTCAGTGCCACCCTGCTACCCACCCTTGTCTAGCAGAAGGGTAAACAAAGGGTTAACCTGGCTGTCATCTTCTCCCCTTGCCTGGTTGATATTTGGAGTGAAGCCACGTTTCATTCTCTAGATGGCTGATAATTGAATAAACTCTGCATCTCGAGTGAATTTAAAACCGAGCCAGGAGCTCTCCCCACCAGAAGTCGATACGTTTTCTCTCGCAGGGATTTTTGTCTGGAGTTAATTCCGCAGCTGCCTCTTCCAGGGGACAAGGACATGCTTGTGAGCTCTTGGGTTTTGCCTGATACAAGGCTTTAAATTTAGATCTCACTGTTCATAAAGGAGATTCCTATTTCTAGTCACTCCTGAGGGTGAAATCCAGGGCTACAGCCTAAAAAAAAACCCTACACCTTAAAGTAACTCACTGATGGATTTGGCATTGCCCAGGACCCCTGCCAGGTATCAGGGAGGGGGAGGAAAAGAAGCAGAGGGGCTGCACACACCACTCAGGTGCCTGATTCCACTCAGGTCACGGTGTGGATGGAAGAAAGCGGTGCAATGTAGCTCATTAGCACCATGCTAATTAATATATTGGCTACTCCTCGCGTACCCTGGCAATAAATCACTCTTAGTTTCAGGTGGCAAATTCCCTCACTGACGTTTAATATGCAGACACACCATGGACCTAAAGCAAGCTGTCTCCTGTGGAGCTGATAACGGTGATTTATCGAGCCATTTAAAATATACTCGCCTCGGTCCTTCTTTGTATTCCCTTTTCACAGCTCCTCAAACAAATGCCTTTGAGTCTGGGAACCAGCAGCTTTTTTGGCACGTGTTCGTTTTGCAAACAGGGGCATTCACACCAGAAATGCAGTCCTAGGATTCGGGAGCCACGCGACGGGCGGGCAGGGATGCGCCGCCGCAATCTGTGCCCCGTCAGACATACCTGGCACAGCTTGCGCTCTGAACTTCACCGAGCTGGATAATTGCACGGAGCTGTTTACCCTCAATCTGCGAGCTGCACATTATTAATAGGAGAGATGGAGTGAATAATTAGGACTAATGACTGAATTAGAGAAAGTTGTCATCTATTCATGAATAGTTTGCAGAGAGAGAGGCACTGTTCAACAGTTAAACCGATCGGCAAAAATGATTCATTCCTCTTTGCAAACATGCTCCATGTTATGCCAATACATCAACACCCACACCCGGCCCCACGTTGGGAGTTCAGCCTCCCCCAGCCCTGTTTTGGCACTCCACCTAGTGGGATGGGGTTGACCCAGGTTCTGGGGATGCCCTGCTCCATTGAGCCTCCCTACCAGGCTTTCGAGCTGGGCACCTTTAGGAAAGCAGAGGCATCCATCTGAAGTTTAAGTCGCAGTCTGAGGATTGCAGACTGATTTGGGGTGGGAAGGGACCCTAAAGCCTCCCCAGTGCCACTCCCCTGCCATGGGCAAGGACAGCCCCCACCAGTCCAGGATGTCAAAAGCCCCATCCAACCTGGCTTTGATCCCTAGCAGGGATCCAGGGGCAGCCCCAGCTTCTCTGGGCACCCTGTGCCAGGGCCTCCCCCCCTCCCCAGGAAAGATTTCTGCTTCAGGTCTACCTTCTCTTAGTTTGAAGCTGTTTCCCCTTGTCCTATCACTACAAGTCATTGTTGAAAACTCTCCCTTTTTCTTATAAGCCCCCCTTAGATATTGAAAGGCCTCAATAAGGTCTCCTCAGAGGAGAGCCATTCCAGTCCTTACTTTGGTCTTGGTGAGCTTCCAACAACTCCAGGTCAGTCTTGTCCTGGGGACCCCTGAGATGGACACAGCACTGCAGAGGTGAGGTCTCACGTAGAGGAGGAACATCCCCTCCCTGGACCTTCTGGCCATACTGCTGGTGATGCACCCAGGACACAGTTACCCTTCTTGGCTGCAAGTGCCCATTGCTGTCTCATGTCCACTTTGTTACCCACCCAGTATCCCCAAGTCCTTCTCTGCAGGGCTGCTCTCAACCAATTCATCTGAGTTTGGAAGAAACCCAGTCTTTTCAGCTGAGTCAGGAACACTAAAAGCTTACTGCATGAGTGTGGGGAAACAAGGAAGCTGGGGTGATTTCACCAAGAGGAAAGACAACTGAGGGAAAGGTACAGAAACAGGCTCCAAATACATCCAAAACTGCCAGAGGAGGAGTAAACTGTCCCTTGAGGAAAGGGCAAGGAGTGGCTGGTTTACACTGCAGCAAGATGATTAGGGAGACTTGAGAAAACCCCTTTCTGCCAGGAAAAGAAAGAAAAAAAGTGAAGCAGTAGGAGCTGGTGTTGTGGGGAGTCCGCTTTGCTGGCAGGAGGATCCAGCGTGAAGCAGCAATGAGGGAAATGCCAAGTGAGGTTTGCCCCATGTGCTGGGATGACCTACTGTTTTTTCTCTTGCCACTTTGTTGGAGGTGGCGAGGTCCTTCTTCATCTTCCTTCCACATGGAGGAGGTGGATCTTGGCAACGGGGTTGTTTGGAAAGTAGGGGAGACTTGCAAAGGTACACGTGGGCACCAAGGGACAGGATTCACTTTAGCTAGCTTCAGCCATCCACAAGCTTGTTGTTGCATCAGAAGCTGTTGCCCGAGATCCCTCGATGACCAAAGGACTGAACAGGCTGAGAGTGATTCATCCAGTCTAATCCAGTTGCCTCAGATACCTGGGATAAATCACCCTCTGGACTGAACTCTAGCTCATGTCTTGACTCACCAGAGAGGGAGCCTGATTGATTTGCTTCATTAGAATCATAGACTCATCAAATATGTAAGGTTGGAAGGGACCTTTAGAGGTCATCTAGTCCAACTCCTGTAGTGAGCAGGGACATCTTCACTAGATCAGGTCACTCAGAGCCCCATCAAGCCTGACCTTGAATGTCTCCGGGGATGGGGCCTCCACCACCTCTTTGGGTCAACCCATACCAGTGTCTCACCACCCTCAGAGTGAAGAACTTCTTCCTAATATCCAACCCAAATCTCCCTTTTTCTAGTTTAAAACCATCACCCCTCGTCCTATTGCTCCATGCCCTCAGGAACAGTTCTTCCCCAGCTTTCCTATAGGTGCCTTTCAGGTCCTGGAAGGTTGCTATAAGGTCCCCCCAGGAGCCTTCTCTTCTCCAGGCTGAACCCAACTCTCTTGGCCTGTTTTCACAGGAGAGATGCTCAAGCCCTTTGATCAATTTTGTGGCCTCCTGTGGACATGCTCCAACAGGTCCATGCCCTTCTTGTGTTGGAAGTGGGACACAGTATTCCAGGTGAGGTCTCACCAGAGCAGAGCAGAGGGGCAGAATCACCTCTCTCGATCTGCTGGCCGCACTTCTGTTGAAGTTGCATTAGAAAACCAAGGAAACCAACCAACCTTACAGATACTTGTTGTGAGGGGAGATAAATTCAGAGCATTAGAGGGATTTTCCATGCCCAAGAGAGGTCAGGTGCCCAGGAGTCCACTGAACTTGTGAAAACCCTCTCTGGAATGCCCCAGTTGACCAATGTCCATACACCAACCCTCATCCACATTTCCTTCTCAACCATCCTCTGCACACAAACCCATTTTTTTGAGCCGGATTCTCACCAAGACTAGGGAACCACTGAAAAAGGTCATCCCACAAAACTTCACTTCAAACCTCTAAATCTCTCTGTTTCCAGGCAGGAACCGTACTCGGGGTGCTCTCTATCTCGGGAACTGTTGAGCCAACTAATTTTCTGGTGGGAAAGCCTGCCAGCGTGTTGAAGGCTGAGGGAATTCTGTGGAACGCATTTAGAAAGCAAATGATTGATTCATCATCGTCGGTGGTGGAGAACCGATTCCAGGAATTATGAGTGTGCCAAGATGAGGCCTGTCGAAGCCAGGGAAGAGGCATCCTTGATTTCAGGTTGTCAGTCAGCGTAGGGAAATGCATGAAGGCCCCGGTACAGGAAAGCTTAACTTCCAGCATGTACTCAAGCCTAACTAACCTCCGTTAACGTCAGTGCAGATAAAATTAAACATGAGGTCAAGATTTTGGATAAGAATGGTTTATAGCCTGGAGGCTTACATGGATGAGAAGGTCAGGCCAATGAGCCGGCATGTTTGATATTGGGGAATCTAATCAAGGAGCTCCTGCGTAAGCCGCTGTGTGAATCAGGGAATAATTTGGGATAACAGACACATCTGAGTAATTCGTGACCTACTGGCAGATGATTCACGCAGACAGGCAACATCCATCTGCAACGTTATTCCTCACAGAGGTCTTCTAGGGAGACTTATGGGTTTGTGGGTAGCTCCATCTGAGGGGGGAGAGAGGTTCATCGAGGGAGAAGCTGGGATCGTGGAGACACCCTGGCACATGTTCCTGAATGGGGACAGAGCTGGTCCTTCACCCACCAGTGGCCCAAGAGCCATGGTGCAGTAGGTGCTTTGGGCATGGGGATACCTTCAGGTTTTTCAAGCTGTCCTTGAGAAGAAAGGGAACAAGATGAGGTGAGGGGCATTACCATAGACCCCATATGCCCTTCCTGCTCTGCCATGCACCTCCCTGTTTTATAACCTACTTTCCCACCCGAAACACCAGTGCACATCTCTGCTTCCAGTTCCTGACATGCTCTGCAAGATCCATCAATGGTATTCTGCCATTCTCCAAGAGTTGCCATGAAACAGCCAACACCAGAAATACAGAAAAAGCCTAGCTTGGAGCTCTAAAACCGGTAATCAAAGCGTTAAGTCTCAAAATCTGGAGAAAACCAAGCTTTATCATCTCTCTTCATCACAAAACAAGTAGTTTTGCAATAGTTAAAATACATACCTCCAGTGACACGTTGCTATGGGATAAAATACCTGCCTTACCTCCCCAGCCTGGGCACACACTCCAATGCTATAGCTCTGTAGCTACATCTATGGTAGCTGTAGATATGGTGTCACTGTAGCTGCATCTACAATAGGGTTGTGGTTTGCCATGTTGTGTCTGAGATACTACGTCAGATGGGGAAAAGTTTGAGCCTGACACCATCAAATTCCTGTTCAACTGTGAATCGGCAGTGCCTTTTGGGCACTTCCTTTGGGTGATCAACCTCTGCTCATCTTCGTGGACGAGGTGACTCCAAGCAGTGCCAGGTACCCCAGAAGCAAGAGGTAGCTCTGCCCCTTAGAAGATGTGGTCCAGCTGTTCCACCTGGCTTGAAGACACAAAGGGGAGGAGGAGGCTCCAAGCTATTGGCAGATGAGGTTGGACATGGTGACATGGAGTGACATGGCTGGGCTGCACCTGGAGCACCAGCAGAGAGGTGAGGGATGAGGAGAGCTTCCAGAGACCCTATCAGGAGACCTGCACTGGCACAAAGTGCATAGGGAAATCTGCTCCAAAACAGTCATCTGTGGGACTGGTGATTTGCCAGAAAGTCTTAAAAAAATAAAGTAATTCCAAGTATAGCTGGAACCAGCATCTACAAAGGATCAACAGGCAGACGTTGGCATGATCAGCATCAGGTCTGGAGATGCTAGAATCAGGAAGAAAGAAATCAATCTCTTCTTTTGACATGGAAAAGCGCAGGAAAGGGGGCAGGGTCCCTGGTGGAGTTTGGCTTGCAGGCATCCCACTCACCCTCTCCTTCTGCGGGATGCACCAGCACAGCCCCCACGCCACAGTGTTGGCACCCACCAAGCAACCAGCCACCCGCCCTGCAATGGGATGGAGGGTCTTGCTTTTCTCCAAAGGGCTCCCACCTGGCCTTGGAGATGGGGAGCAGCTCAGAGCAGTACGGATCTCCCCGTCCTCTCTCCAGCATGTGAACATGAACCCAATTTTGGTCCAAATCTCAGGGATTTTGTGTGTTGTCTGTATCATCATTGGTGCTCTGGAGTCCTCTTGCAGGAGAACTGTGCTCTGCCCCTACTAGCTGGCATCTGCCCACACGCCTTGGCGTGGCAGATAGCCATCAAGCAGCTTCCACTTAGCTTTAAGAGTGGCTATAAAAAGAGTTTGACAAGATCAAATGCTAATAGAGAGGTTTGCTGAAGGTTGAAACCGATCCACTCGAGGGCATTCATGGTGGGGAGATGCCAGGAGAAACCAAATAACCAGTGCATTGTGGAGTAAATCATTTGATTTTAAATACGCTCTGGGAAAGGATCCTACAAGGGGGAAAAAAAAAAGCCCTGCTAAGTGCTCGGAAATCTGTTGCTCATCTCAATCTCCCCTTTGCTGCAACATGTACAGAGCATTGCCATCCAAAGCTACAGATGACAAGTGGGGCTCTGCAGAGGACTTCATTCTCTGAATTAGGATTGTGTAAAACTTCAGCACCCATGGCATCCTGCTCTGCAACATCCATGGATGGTGTGGAAAGCCACCTCTCACTGCTCTTATCCTTTGGTGACACCTCCCCCACCCCAACACCTTGGGGTTTTTTATTCAAAGGGGCAGCAAACAGTCCCCTGCCCCCTCAATGGCTGGAGGAGCCTTGGTCACATCCTCGAGTATCAGACCTCCCCACAATGGGCAGAAAGGTCCTACCAGCAGAGCTACAGATCCCTCCCACCCAGCTGCAGCGCGAAGCATTGCCCATTTCCTGGCATGGGGCAGTGTTAGCTTCCAGGGGTTAGCTCCGTACATGACCTTTGGGAAGAGCTTCACAGGTTGGTCCTTGCTCTCTCTGAAACAGGGAAGGAGAATCACAGTGATGCTTTTCCAGGACAGAGATCTAAAGATGTAGCAATGGTAAGTCAAGTTGGGAGCACCAAGATGGCTCATTAGAGCTCTGCCAGCTTCCCTGTCCTCACCCCAGATGAGGATGAATGTCCACATGAGCATCACCCATGTCATTGGAGCCACAGGGCTTTATCCCTTGTGAGCGTCTAGGCCAAATTCACATGATTTCCAGACTATGCTACTGGATAAAGGCTCCAAAATAGATTATTCCCCCCCCCCCCCGCCAGGATAGATGTTGAGCCCAAAGTGGGCTCAGTCCTATGAGCATTGCACCACACCTGAGCCAGGCAAGCTTATTTCTCGGTAGGTCTATTGGTGGGAGCACAGGAGCACACAACCACGGTTACACAGCTCTTAATCACAGAATCACAAGGTTGGAAAAGACCTTTAAGATAATCAAGTCCAACTGTTCCTGTCCTCTGCTAAACCATATCCCTGCACACCTCATCTACCCATCTGTTAAACACACCCAGGGTCGGTGACTCAACCCCTTCCCTGGGCAGCCTGTTCCAGTGCCCAATAACCCTTTCAGGGAAGAACTTTTTCCGAACACTTGATCTGACCCTGCCCTGGAGCAGCTTGAGGCCATTTCCCCTTGTCCTATCTCCTGTCACCTGGCTGAAGAGACCATGGCCCACGTCTCTACACCCTCCTGTCAGGTCAGTGTAGGCGGTGATAAGGTCTCCCCTCAGCCTCCTCTTCTCCAGGCTGAACACCCACAGCTCCCTCAGTTGCTCCTCATATGATTTTCCCTCCAGCTCCTTCCCCAGCCTTGTTGCCCTTCTCTTGGGCAAGAGCTGACTCCTAGCCAGCTGTATCTGAGCATAAGTGTGGGTTCAGCCCCGCCAAAAGCCACGCAGACCTGCCTTTAGGAAGAGCTAGACCAGATCATCCAGCCAAGACCCACCAGGCAGCCTGAGGGATCAGAAATCCCCAGCTGTCCCAAGCGTGGTCCCCATCCTTGTGCCCCCACTCCTTCTTCCCCCCTCCCAGTTTCTCCTCTCTGCCTTTCTCTCCCCACTAATGCATCCAGCAGATAAAACTGAGGTTTCTGAAAAGATCTCTGAACCCAAAGGGACAGTGGGGAGATGGAGAGAGAGGGAAAGAGAAAAAGGCTTTTTGAATATTGAGTTAAGGCTGTCTCCGGTATTATTGAATTCCCATAAGAAGGCAGCCAGGGAGCCCACTGCTTTAGTGTCCTATGAATATTTCATTGCTTGACTTAAGCTCGGTGAATATAGTTTCACCACACAAAAGCGTCTCTTTGGCGTGTGGACTTCTCTCTCCGAGCACGTGGTGGCTGTTCCTGCGCCCACACCGGCTATGAAGTCACCCCGGTTTGCGGACGGAGCCATTTAGCAAACTGAATTTTATCGAACCTGAGCGATCTTCTGGCATGACCAAGCCAGGAACCTCCAGAAGGCAACTGGTTATGGCTCAAAACACTTCGGTGGCTCACTGTGTCAGACTGCACAAAGCACTGTGGTGGTGGTGGAAGCAGCAAACCTGCTGTTTCCGTCCAACAAGGGCAGCAGTGGAGAAGGTGCGCGGCTGGGGAGGTCATCTTGCCTAACTTCGACCCGCCGAGTTGGCCACAGAACTGGGGATACAAAGCATGCACCCTGGTCCTCAGTGCTGGGCACTGGCCTTGAGGGACTGGATCTGCTTAGTACCCCAAATTTTAGACTCTTACCAGGAGCTTTCCTG
The DNA here is from genome assembly GCF_964237585.1 of Gallinula chloropus. Lineage (NCBI taxonomy): Eukaryota > Metazoa > Chordata > Aves > Gruiformes > Rallidae > Gallinula > Gallinula chloropus. The sequence continues at coordinate 18,998,926 of NC_140091.1, forward strand.
CTTAATCCAAACCATAGGTTGCTCGGGCTGGAAATCTTTCCAAACCAGGCTCTTTCACAAAGCCGTGGTGACTCCTGCTTTAAGGCAGACTGTGAACCCCCTTCACCCATGCTGTGGAGAATCCTGATGCCAGAGCATTGCTTCCCCTCTCTGCGCAGATGAAAATGGTCTCAAATACCATGAAAATATCCATTTTCCCCCTTTGTGTTTCTCAGAAGTGCCGACATCCAACTCCTACCAACCCCTGCTTTTCCAGGACCTTCCTCTGATATCATCCAAGGTCCCACTCAGACACATTAGGTGAGCTCAGAGGTCATCTAACCACAGCACTTGCCACCTCTCCTTGCTCGGCCAGATGCCAGATAGAGTGACTCGAGTCTGGAGGGGGTTGGATGGTTCCATTGCTTTCTTCTCCTCCTTTCCCTCCCCCCCCCTTTTTTTTTCCAATATGGAAATCCTCTTCAAAGGCATAGAGGGCAAATTCATGAGAATTAATTATTTTATTGTAGGCAGGGTAGGTAATGCTGCTTGTTACTGAGTAATTATCGGGCTGTGTTTCCTAATGCTTAGAACAATGCCAAAACATGGACATTTAGGCAGAAATTGTCTCCCAGGGATTTGCCTCAACCTGAACTCGTCTGGAAAAGTTCATCCAAACTGAGTCGGCTTTTTCCAAGAGAGAAGCCTGGAGAAAGCCATTTGGTTTCCCTGTGGCCAGACACCCTTCCCAAACATCCTTTGGAAAGCTGTCACACCCTGTCCTTCACATGGGGAGGTGAAATTTGGCAAGGGATGTCCCTCTCAATGATGGGATCATACTCTCGATCTTTTATAGCGTGTTTCCTTAGAGAAGGTATTTGGCTGCGGGATCTAACAGTCCCTTGTAGAGCCCAGGATGGGGGCAGGCAGGGAACAGGGACCTGGTTTCTATTTGCTGGGCACCTGCCTGCTGCAGGTAAGGGACTTTCAGGCACCTTCAGCCTGGGAAAGGAGGTGGCAACACATTTTCTGAATAAATTCTCATGGTCATAGATCATAGAACCATAGAATGGTTTGGGTTGGAAGGGACCCCAAAGCCAGTGCCACCTCTGCGATGGGCAGGGACACCCCCCACCAGCCCAGGGTGCCCAAATCTCCATCCAACCTGGCCTTGAACACTTCCAGGGGCAGCCACATGGTGCTTCACTTCTTTTCTACATGGTGTGGAACCTCTCTATCCCATGAGACAGGAGACCTGCAGCCTGCCATGCCCCTCGACACCTGCTGAGGTCTGCTCGCAGAAGACGCTGCCCCTCTGAAACGTCCCCAAGGCAGCTGCCACTGTCCTATGGCACAGGAGCAGCATGGTCTTTTCATCACGAATGGTCAGATGCCACCCCAGGATCACATCGCCTCTCCCCTCTCTTGATTTAATCAGGAGAAACAACAAATTCTCTGGGTTAAATGGGTTATTTGCAAGGTCTGCACGTTGCGTGGTGAGCCCCATGGCAGCTCCGGTCCCGATTACCACCGCAGATCCCCTCAGTGCTTGCCTTGGGTCTGCCCGCCCTAGGCTTTAATTTTCTAGAAGGGTGACGACGGGCGGCTCTGGTTGACGTCAGTGCAATTGCGTTAGTGCTGCTGAAAACCAGGTCCGTGTTGTCTGTGCTGGCAGAGCCCACTCGGAGCGTGGCAGCCTGCGGAATTGTTTGGCATACATTAGGTTGGGTAAGATGGATTGCTCGGCTCCTAACCAGGACAGATAGATAAGGATAATGGATGGACGGTCAAAGAGCAACCGTACTTTAAGCAGATGAATAAATCACTGTGATTGTTCATATATAAACAGGAGATGCCAGTGGGACTTGGCTTTCGAAGCGGGGCGCATCCAATTTGAGCCCTACAATTGTGTTTAAGGATCTAAAAGCTATTTGGAATGGGCTTTATTAATTGAGGAAACACCACTCATAGTGCTCCTATGACAGAGCCGGGGTCACTCAGCACTCAGGACTGGGATAAGACCCCCAGTCCCTCTGGTCCCTTGGGAACCTCCATGCTGAGATGCCATGTCCCCATGCCACCTTTCCTAGGGAAGAAAAGATGCCAAGAAAAAGGAGAGGGGCCAGCATCCTCCTGCCAAGGAAGGCTGGCTCCAAAACCTGTCTTCCAGATGCCTGTCTGTCTGCATTGATCACAGACCACCAGTTATCCTGGGTTGCATCCTGGGAGGAAGGGTCTTCAAGAGGCTTTGCTGTGCCCTGAATTTCAAAGGATGCTCAGTTCTGACATCTCTGGCATGTGGAGATAGGATGGTGTGGTAGTACAGGGCCATCACCAGGAACACATCTCCATCCTGGCCTCCTCATGCTGCAGAGCACTGCATTTACTCATGGCACCCTGTGTGCGCAGTGGCATGGCACCCACCAGGCTCTCAGCCTGTGACATAGGGACATCTTTCTCACCCAAGGTGGTGGACCCTGCGTGCCTGGTTTCAGCTGAAAGCATTTCTCGGCACAGGAGTTGTGGCCTTTCCTGTGTGTGTCTGATCCTGCCAGAATCCATGCCAAGGGCATGTGGAAATGCAGCTGAGAAAAGAAAATCTCCAGCCCGTGCAGGGATGGGGCAAGCTCTCAATGCATACGCAGGGCCAGGGGCAGCCCTCAACCTGCTTTAACAGGAGCACCCAGTGTGTGGTCACTGCAAGGGCTTTGCCCACCCAAAGCAGCTGGCCAGGGTGTCCCCGCAGGTGTCCGCGCATGCCCCACACTGGTCTGGGGCAGGTTCTTGGTGCCCATGAACACCCTATACATCCGTGGCCTGCCTACCTATCTGCCCTACCTCAGAAACTCTCTCTGAGCCTCCACCCCCAAATAACTGCTCTGGTGGGTCCGGTTCTTGGGGCTGCGCTGCCACGGATGCTCCCCCGTGCCAAATCACAAGAGCCAGCAATTAATCTCTATCTCAATTAGACTTTGCTCACATCACCAACTGCCAGCTTTTCCTTGGCAGCCTAGTTCCAGAGATGCTTCTTGCTTGAGATGCAAGCCCTCGGAGACTCCAGAAGCCAACCAATGGTGTCTATCTCTCAATCCATCAGTCCCACCAGTGCTTTAATTCTTCCCCCCTCCTCCGCCTTCCCCAGCAATGGAGCAACCCAGGACAATGTTTCGGCCATCCCTTCCCAGTACAGCAGCTGGGGGTCCTGGGTGGCAATTCTGCTCCCTTACCAAAAGCTGATCCAACCCCTTCTCACCAGCTGCCCCCCCTCCTTCTCTGTCTGCTCGTAGCCTTAATAACCCTCTGATCAATCTCAGAAGGAACCAGCAACATGGGAATGGCAGATGGAGAACAGAGCATGAATATTAATTAGCAACGAATTTCAAACAGAGGACTTTAATTACATTAAGACCGCAGGCTCGGAGGCAGTGACTTACTTCCTGCTGTAAATCTGTTGATAGGTCATTTGCCGCAGCGGTGTCGGCGCTCCTTAATGAACGAATCCATACATTTCAAGCCCTGGTGTATGGAGGGGAGGGGGGGAAGGGGTGTGGAAATAGGGTCTCGCTTCCAAAAATGATGCCCCAGCAAGAGGGCTCCGCTCATGGGGAGGTTTCGGGGAAATAATTAGTAATATAATTACCTGGTCATAATGCGCCTGATCTGGGAATCAAGGAGCTCTGCTCGTGGGGCTGGAAACCTCCCCTGCTTAAGCCAGGCTTTGTTATATGTGGTCTGGTCACTGGGGGGAGACCAAGAACTGCAGCACCTTCATGGTGGATGGGGTGGGTGTTAGGGTCCCCCACTATGCCCGCATGCTTGGGTGTGCACGATGCGCCTGGACTGCTGCCCGCCTCAGACGTAGGCACCCAAGGATTTCCCTCACTGCTGTGTTCCACCAGCTCCCATGGTGGTCTCGTGGTGGGGTGGGGACACCACTTGGCCTCACAGGTTGCTGGTGGTGCTTTGGCAGCTTGTCAGGAGGAGAAACCAGTGCTGCAAGGGCAGAGAGGGTCAGCCAAAAAAAAGCCCCATTTAGCCAGGACCCTGTCACAGACAGAAGCAGGTGGAAAAGTGCAGTTCCCCCCCTCACAGGTTAACCACATTCCCGGGAACAAGGCAGCCGATGCAGGGGACCCCGGTGCCAGCTCCCTCAAACTGGCACGGCACAGCGCTGCTGCCAAATGGCCCCTTGCTGGCACATCTCTGTCTATCCCAAAGGATTTTGCTGGATCTGTTTGTCCTGAGGTTTTCTACACTCCTAACCAGCTAGAACCAAGAGGGTCACAGTGCACCGATATACCCCACTATGATGAAGATTTGTCTTTGTCCTGCTTCCTCCCAGCTGCCTTCAGTCCATAGAGATGTTCAGGGAGAATCCTGCATCACTGGAACTCCTCCAGGTTGGATTGGAGCTGCCAGCCCTACATGGGACATGGCATGTTTCCAGCCTGGATTGTCCCCAGGGTAAAGGTGAGGAGAGAAAAGACTACTCTGGGAGCAGGGGCATCGGGGACAGTGATATGGGCCACAGGAAGGATGTGACTGGGAGGTCTCCACTGGGTGGGCACGCTAAGCTGTAAGGGGCTCTCCAGCTGTAGGTTCAGGAGCAGGAGGCTTGCACAGGAAGGGCACACCACCAGCAAACACCCTCTCATCTCCATGCCTAGCTGTAACGACCTTGCTTGGTGGGTCTGTACTCATTCAAAGTGCTCATACTGATTCTACTGGCTCACCCTGGACAGGGACTCCCACTCTTCTCCTGAGGTTCCTGCCAGCACAGCAAAGCAACCAGAAGCTGGAAGTGCTGATGGCCAGCTCTGACGGCAGCACAGCAAAGAGCTCAGAGATGGCTCTGAGTAACTCCCCAGCACACCAGGGATCACTTGTGCATCTACAGATCCACAAGAAACCACGGAAATGATTGAAGGGAAAACCTGACCTAGGGATCAAGCGTAGAAGAGCTAATTAGGGCTGGCTGAGCTGAGATAAAGGCTACAACGGTGAGCTAAAGGAGTGCAATAGGTTTTAGCATCCATCAAGGCACTAATTTGGAACGGATGTTCTCACCAAGATTTTCACGCCCACACCTTGCCCTCCTCTGCTTGACAGCTGTGGTGAAGGCGAGTGCTGTGGAGTTAGCCTTAAGGTGGCACCAGGCTTGGGATGGGGTGGAGAATGCCACAAACACATTGGGACCAAAGGTGCCAAGCATCCTCAAGAGACATTCCTGGCTTTGAGGTGAGCCATGACCATGGTGCTGTTGCTAAAGAGACACTGAAGGCTGAGGGCTCGGAAGTGTGATGCCAGAGATTCAAGGGCTTATGTGAGCTCCAGCTACCTGGCACAGAAAGCACGATGTGGACAGATGCATCCCAGTGCCAGTCCTCCAGCAAACAGAGGCACCCACTCTGGTTTGCAAAGACCAGGGGAACCAAGGCTCTTGGTGCCTCCAGCTCCCACTACTTGCATAGACTCAGAGGTACCAGGGTGCCACTGGCATGTGCGTTCATACACCTACGGTGCACACCCAGAGCTGCTATCACCTCCAACAACACGGGTATAAGACCAAGTTGATCACAGAGCCGTGCTGGCAATGTCTAGCAACCAAACTGAGGAGCAGCTGGAAACTGGTTGGATAATGGCTGGTGCCAGAGGCCATCTCTTGGTCTCCTTCATGGTCCAGCAAAAAACAGGAGATGCTTTTTACCCATCTGGGGATAACGGCTTTTATCTCTTGCCCGAGAAGACCCTGTGTGTGTGTGTATGCAAGCTCATCCTTTCTTCCACCTCTTCACAGGGACTTTGACTTGCCCAAAGGTGGGAAGTGAGTGAACTGGGTGGCATGGGTGAATGGCACAGATGTGAGCTGGAGGCTGTGAGCTGCCTCTGCAGCTGACACATGGCTTCCTCCCCCCTGCCTCCCTGCCTGCGGCTCTCCCAGCAACTCTGGTTTTGTCTCTTCTAAAAACGAGTGTGGACGGAAGAGGTGTTTCCTTGGGGTGAACATGTCCAAACCCCAAATACTTGCACTCCTGAGTCTTTCATCCTTCTTTTTATTTCTCCCTGGAAATACTAGGGTGGGTTCTCTCAACTGGTCTGGGAGTGGGATGAAGGATGCAATTACCACAGCATGTTTTGGACCAGCAGTCCGGAGGCACCTCCAACTCACAGCGTTGCCCGGTGGTGCCAAAAGTCCTGCTTTTCCTGGAGCCCAGAGGCAGCAAAGTTACCAAACACAGCCCCTCTACCCCTACACCAGCCAACATGCTCATCCTGTCCTGCTCCATTTCTTCTTGCAGCATCCATTCCCCCGACTCAGATCGGATGGAGAGATGTTAAAGCAGGAGTTTGAGGAGCTGCAGAGCTTTGCATACACAAAGCTGGGGTGGCACGAGCCCTTTCCCCCTCCCCCTCAAGATACCTGTGCCAGATTAAATATTCGCTTGGGGTCTCACTGACTGGCTCCAGTGAAGGGCTTTTCAGTGCCTGGGAGACAATGTGGGAAGTATATATAAATGCCAGAGGCAGGGCGAAGGCTATCTGGGGATGATGAGGCTTGTTTATACAAGTGATTGCACTGACACTCCTGCAAAGAAAGCTGTGCCTGACTAGGGAAGGGATGCTGGAAGGGATGCTATCGCAGGAGTGGCATGTCCATGGGGGACTAGCAAGCAGATGCTTGGCACGGGCATGGGGACGGTAAAAATGCGGCAAGGTCACAGAATTATTTTGCCTGGATTACCACTGGACCCACTGTCAGCCTGGTGGTCTCATGGAGCTCCTGCCAGCAGACCTTGGCTCCTGGGCCGGGATGGGATTTTGGAAGCCTAAGCGGGTCCCTGCTGTGTTTCTACCAACACTCTCCTCCCAAGGGTGCCTGCAGAGCTCAATGTCTTCCTTTGGGATCCTGCCTCTGCTTCTGGCATGGGAGCCACGTGGCATCACGTCTCTGGCAGGCACCCTCTCTGTCCCAGCTGGGATGCAGGGATGCACTTGAACAGTCCTGACTTAATGGGGCTGAAACTCCCCAAAGACAGCAGCGGAATGGCCAGGAAAGGCTGATTCCCATTCTCCCCCTGCTTTTTCATGTGTGCTTTCCCTCTGCAGCTGCGGGAGGAGATAAGTTATGTAAAGGTGGATGAGTCCCTGCCTTTTGTGAGCAGTCAGGATTGCTCTCAATATCTGAGACACCCCATCTGGCAAAGGTCGTGCTCTGTTCTCTGGATGGGCTTAATTTAGCACCTGTGAGCGCAAAACTCCAGGGTGCAGAAAGACCCCAGCAGAAGCTATTGTGCAGGGAACTTCTTCCCTGTGTAGAAAGAGCAGTGAGTGTGCTGCTCAGCATCTGCATCATCTTCACCTCCCAGCTGGAAGTAACTGGTTTTTACCAGAGGCTTGCAAGAGCCCTGTGAAGCACAACTCTGCTGCAGCTCGCTGCTCCGGTATGACATCCAAGGCAGCTCCAAAATAGCCACGCCCTATGGCAATACACCAAACCAGCTTCAAAGTTGATGCCCTGATGAGTGCCTGGCTGGCTGGCTTCCTCCCTGGGCTTCCACCATCTCTGCTGCTGTGGAGGTACCATCCTCCATCCACAGGCTGCGTGGTTTGGAGCAAAGGTGGGGAGACAGGTGTGAGGATGATGGAGCAGGAGCATCCTTGGCTGATGGTCCTTTGTTTTTATTTAAAGTTCATTCCTTGGCTCTGTTGCCAGAGGAGTTGAGGTTGCATACAGGGCTCGTTGAATTCTTACAGTGGGTATAGCTGACTTCAGCAGAGGAGCTTGGAGAAGCTGTTGTCACCAAACTCATGGGACCAAACAGCTTGGGGAAACCCCGACGGGTGTTGTGGGGTGGAAGGGCTGGGGGGGGAGCCCAGCCATCCCACTCAGACCTTGCAGATCCCAGGCAAGAGGGGCTTGTCACTTGTCCCTGATGGGATGTACCCCACTGCAAGGCATAAACACGAGCGAAACGCAGCCCCGAACGTGTCGTTGCTGGATTTTCGGTGCACGGCTGCGGACTCCTGCCTGGAGCTGGCACCAGCAGCGGCCGCGTGCCAGGGCTTATCTCCAGACCTACCAGAAGCAGGAAACTCAGCGAGTTCCCAGGCAAACCTCTGGTGCGGGAGGCCAGCGTCTCTGACCTCTGGGGGTCCTGCGCGTTTGAACAGGCTCCTAATCTGCTTGGGAAAAGCAGGAGAGCTCAGGAGGGAGAGGAGGGAGGGCTGGGGCTGTGCCCTGAGCGGGGTCACCACCGCTCCCAGCTTTGATTACTGAGGCTTGCTTGTCTCGGGCTCGTGCAGTTTGGCTGCAAACAAAAAAGCTGGATTCTCCCGGAGCCTTTATTCCCCTGTCGAGATCGCCGGTGGTTTCTTGAGGAGGAGCGGAGGGAGAGGAAGGCTTTTGTTGGTGGATTTTGACAGGTGTGGGGAAAAGCATGGCTCAGCCTCTGCTCCTGCTAAAGCACTGCTCTTCACTCTGTCCCGAAGCAGGCTGAGCCTGTGCTGGAAACCTGGGTCCTGGATGGGGTCACCCCACAGCTCCAAATCTGCAGCTTTGATGGGTGTGTGGGGCTTCCCCCTTCTCCCTGCCTCCTCCCAGAGGCTTCTGGCCAAGGGCTCGATGTGAGCACCCTGCTCTTGCCCAGTGCCAGCAGCTGCCTGATCCAGTCACACACCCCCCACCCCCCAAAATAACCCTGACTGCAGAGACCTGCAGTCCAGAGGCTCCGAAGGGCTGGGGCATGCCAGGAAGGACAGCGTGTGGAGAAGGGGTGAGGAACATACAGCCAAACCTACCTTCTGCCACTGCTTTGCCCTCCCCCTGCCTTCCATGCAGTATCCTTTCCCTTACTTCCGAGCATCAGTAGATTTGAACTGTGGTTGGGAATGAGCATCTCCATCCTGATGCCACGTGCAGTGACTGCATTCCCCAGCCAAGGCAGCCAGGCTCTGAGCTGGGACCTCTAAGAAATGCCCAGGGCACCTTGCCACCACTTTGACATCTTCAGTGACATCTTAAACCTGGCCAGGCTCGGGCAGGCAGGGCAGGGAGAACCAGGGGCTTGGCATGGAGCCTTCCTCCACTCCCATCCATCTCCCCTCCAGAAAGGGGTCCTCTTGGTAGACTTTCCCTCCTCCTGCTCCACACCATCCCAACGGACTGTTTGCTGGTTTTCTGAGGGTGTCATTTTGCCAAACAAGCGGCTAAGCCGGGGCCAGAGCCTATATATAGAGGCCTCGCTTGGGTGCATTTTTGGAGGGTTTTATTGCTCTGATGCTGGATTCATCCCAGCCATGCTGTCCCCAAGTAGTCAGAGCTGCCAAACCTCTGGTGGAGCCGGAGACACTTCTTAGGGTCTCGTGGTCATGTTACTTTTGAGTACCTGGTCTGATGGATGGGTTGGGCAGGGTGTTGTGGGGCAAGATGATTAATAACCACTTAATAAGGTCAGAATAAGGTGCCCTGAGGGATCCTGTGGGAGGGCTATCAGGAGCTCCATTCATTCCTGAATGACTGCACACTACAAGCCATGCTTGCGGGTGTTTGGCCCCAGGACAACCCTCTTGCTGGGCCACCTCACCCATGCACTGGGTGGGCACTGTCCAATGCAGGCAGGAGAGCTGCAAATCTCTTCCCATCCCCTCCCTGTGAGCGATGGGTACTCCCGTTATGCGGGGATGTCATTCACTCCCCAGAGGCCCTCAGGACCTGCTCGAGCTCCTTTGCAAGAGCCATCCCTTCTCTGCCTGGCCTCTTTTGCCTTCTGAACATCCCACCTTCCTCCATCTGGGCAGGGATGTTGGCGAAGCACTTTGCTCACGCCTCCTAACCCAATGTTATTATTTTCTATGTGTCCCCCCTCCGCCCCCACTGAAGCACCAGCCCTCCTCCCACCTCCTTCCATCACCCTCCCACCTTGAGAAGGCAAAAAAAAACCCCAACCCACCCCAACCCCAACCCCATGCAGCCAGCTCCTGCTGTTTGTTCTTAAATCCCTTCCCTCCTGCCTCACCGGTTTGAAAGTCTGTACCCTGGAAGGGGCCTCCCAGCTTTCGCTGGCAACCCTGCTTCACACTGACCGCCACAGATAGCGCTTGGGAGTGAGGGGAAAAAAAAGGAAAAAAACCCAGAAAAAAAAGGAATATAAAATAATAATCATGAAAACAAGAAGAAAATATGAAAAAAAGCTCTCTCCTCACTGAAGTTTTCCCTGTCACCCGTGCTGTGTGCTGGTGCAACAGCGTCTCTGGAACCAGGAGGAAAGTTTGGGGGGTTGTTTCCTCACTCGTGTGTGTGCTGTGAGCAGCGCTCACCTGGCAGCACTGGTGCCGTACCCTCTGGCAGGTTGGTGGGTAAGATACATCTCCCACCTGCTGCCCTGGGATGCCATTGAGGTTTGGGATTTGGGAATTTTTTTTTTGGCTTTTGGATGTGGCTCTTTTCTTCCTGCCCAGAGAAGGTGCCTCCAGCCCACCTTTCCGCACGTGCCGAACAGATGGGATCCTTGTTCGGGAAAGGAAAATTTAAAAAGAGAGAAAAAGTAGAGAAATCCCTGGCTGAGGTGGGAGGTGGGGAGGGGGGGGGAGGGTGGCAGTGGGTATCTCCACACACCCTGAGGTTGAGACCACTTCTCCCCTCAGTGGGAGAGAGTTCAGGATAGGGGTGTCCCCTCCTTTCGCCTTCCATCTACTCCCTCTCCCAGGTGATGGAGGAGGATGGAGGTGAGGTGAGCAAGCAGATATCACACCCTGAGCTACGACAAGAAAAAAAAAACATGGGCACGTTTCGACTTAGAAAGAAAAAACAACACACCCAAACAAATAAAAAGAAAGAAAGAAAGAAAGAAAAAAGAAACTAATTGCCAGGCTTCCGAGCAGAGGGATAGGAGCGGCAGCGAGCAGGGCTGTGGGGAAGGCTGATGGGTAAAGCCAAGGGCAGCCCAGGACAGGGCAGGTGCTGTCGGTGCTGCCCCAAAACCCCGGTGATGGGCATGGAATGCCGAGGGGACCCAACGCCATCCTGCCTGGGCGCTGGGTCTCCTGCATCCCCTCCCCGCTAGCATCCTGGGCAGAGCCCGGGAGGGCGGAGGGAAGGGAGGGCGATGCTCCGCTCGGGGTTTATTAGATTGCACATAATCATCTTTAAATAAGGCACCCCACCCCCCCACCTCCACACCCCTCCTCGTGGTGGGGGGGGGAGGGGGGGAGGAGATTGGGGGGGAAGCGGAGCGCCTCGGGGCTTTCTAGATAAGGGCGACCAACGCATCCCCGGCTCCCGCAGGCAGAGCCGGGCAGCGCCGAGAGCCGCGCAGGGGCCGCCGTACTCCGGGAACCCCGGCTGCAGACAGAAGGGGGTCCCCGCCGCAGTGCTCTCGCCCTCCTTCTCCTCCTCCTCCTCTTCCTCCTCCTCTCTCAGGAGCAGAGGGGAGGAGAGCGGTGCCGGAGAAAAGTTGGGGGCAGCGTCTGCGGCCGGGGTAGGATGCCACGGCGCTGCCGCCCGCCGCCCCCCTGAGTGCCCCCCATCCCTGGGAACGACCGCCCCCCCCCCCCCCCCCCCAACCCCCAACCAACACTCCCCTTCATCCCCAAGGAGGATGCTGCGCGACGGGGCCCCCCTGGCCGCGCTGCTGCTGCTTGCGGCGCTCAGCTTTGCCCGCGGGGACCCCCGGTTCCCCGATTCCCCGCCGGTCTCCGGCTGCGGGATGGAGGCACCGAACCGCCGTGCCGCCGCCGCCCCCCCGCATCACCCTTACGGGCTGTACCCCCAAGGTCCCAGCGCGCACGGGGTGCTCGGCGCTGCAGCTCCGCCGGGCTCCGGGCGGCCGCGGGGCCGGAGACCGCGGGGAGCGGCAGAAGGAGGCGGAGAGGAACCGAGGGGAGAGGCGGACGGCCAGGGCCGGAGGGAGGAGGAAAGGCTGCGTGGCCGGGAGCCGCAGGTGCCGAGCCCTCCCCGGGAGCGGTCGCTGCCCACCCTGTACTTCTCCGGTGGCCGAGAGCAGCTGGCGGCGCGGCCGGAGGCGCTGCCCGACATCCCGCGGGAGGAGTTCACGCTGGAGGTGTGGGTGAAGGCGGAGGGCGGACAGAGCAACCCGGCCATCATCGCAGGTAAAACCCGTCACGCCGGCGGGCGGGCAGGGAGGGATGGAGACCCGACCCGACACGACCCCCCTCCCCCCTTCCCCTCAAAACCCCGGTGAGTAGCTCGCCTGCCTTCTCCGCTGCGCAGGTGACACCCTGCGCCCCCACCCGCGTCCGCAGCACCCCGGGCGTGACAGAGCTCCCCTTCCCTCGAGACCAAACCCTAAAACATCCCCTCCCTTTCCGCCCCCCTACCCCCCTCCCCGTCCTTCCAGCCCGGCCCCTCCCGGTTCCTATCTAGTTTCTCCTTCTTCCCCCTGCCGGGAGCTGGAATGTCCCTTTGGGGTTCACGCTCCGCCCGACCCCTCCTACCCCTTCCCATACCCCCCCGTTCCTCCTTCCCCGGGGCCGCGGGCGTGCCGGGGGAGCTCTCCGGGATTCCCCGCCGGGCCAAGTGGCCGCGGTTCCCCGCGCTGCCGGCCAGGCTCCCGGCGGGTCCCCGGGGCGGGCGGCCGCACGGTGGCAGCCGCGCCGCACGCACGGCCCCGGCAGCATTTTCCCCCAACTCCCCCCCCTCCAATCCCACCCCATCCCGGGCTGCCGGCCCCCGGGGCTCCGCAGAGCGGCGCCGAGGGCAGAGAGCGGGCGCGGATGCTTTTTCTACCGGGAATTATCCCATCACATCACACCCCCCCACCAAGCTGAGAGCGGGCAGGTGCTTGAGAGCCTAGGGACAAGGGGATGGGGCACGGAGCGAGGCGGGTGTCCCCTCCAGGACAGGGCTTTGCGGCTGGGTACAAGCAGGGCAGGGCAGGAGATGCCCGGCAGGGTTGGGAGGGGAACTGGAGGGGCTGGCAGCACCAAGGTGTGTTATTGATGCAGTAGGGATGGCTGGGGTCCCTCTGGGGACTGCCGTGTTTTGGGGGAACCCCTTCTCTACCCTAACTCTGCCCCTTCCACCAAACCCCCTGCTACTCCACAAGGCCCTGTTGGTTAGTTGGCAGCTGGCTCATCAGGATGGCAGCCACATCTGTGCAGGGGAGGAGAAGTAGGAGGGACAGGGTGGCGGCTGGGTGGCACAGGGGGAAAACAGCCGTGTACAAAGGAAACAACCCAATGTTTCCCTCAGTCTCTGCCTTCCCATGGGGGTCCCAGCTGCCCCCCCCCCCCCCCCCCAGCAGGCAGTGGCTCAGGATGAGGGGAACTGGCTTCCCAGACATGGCATTGGCAGCACATCTGTTTGCATCTGGAGGTCTGGCCTGCAGGTGTTGGGCTTTACTCTTCCCAGTGCACGCGTGTGTGAGCGTGTGTGGTTATTAACTTTCCTTTGGGTTTTTTTTCTTCCCTCGTGGAGGGTGGGACTGTTTGTTAGCACCTCCACCACCCCCCATGAGCGCTGGCACTCAGGTGGGTAATATCCCCCTGTAACATCCCCTGGTAATATCCCCTGGTAATAGCCCCCAGCCTCCGTGCTCCAGGGTTTGAATCAGCCCCAGGAACCTCCAGCTGTCTGAGTCACTTGTCGGCTTCCCACCCTCTCCCTGCAGCTGGGACCACGAGGCCCAGATGAGGGTGGTGAAGAGGGACAGGCCAGCACCCCAGCACCAAAGCTGCTTCATGTGAGCAGATGATGTAGGCAGCTGCCAGCCCATCGACAGGCACCGAGTCGGCTGCTGATCTGCTGCTCCTGCTCTGTCGAAACTTGATGCTCCAGGTGTCAGCATGTGAGGGAAGGCGGGAGGGAAGAAGAGTGGAGCTGAGCATCTCCCAGCATCATTGCCTGGGAAATAAGGCCAGGCTGAGCAGCTCTGTCTGGGCAAAGCAATCTGTCCTGCTGGCTGGTGTGACTGCCACCTGCACTGAAGGCTTAGGAGTTGAGGATTTGTTCCCATAGACATCACTTTTGCCTTACAGCCCACATGGGTGGGGCTCTTTGTCCCTCTTAGTTGCACAGGGGAGGGGATGTCTGCTGGGGTATAACCCCAGTGTGCACCGGGAAAGGAGAGCGGTCCCTCTTCCACATCCTTCTCATTTTGGGGAACAGATGAGAGTCCTTTCACATGATGTAATCTCTTTTTTCCACCCTTTTTGTGTCCCATCCATCCAGGCCTGCTCTGCTTTTGGTGAACCCCAGGGAATTCCCCCTTGTGCCAGGCTGAGATTTGGTTTCACTCACAGCAAAGATGGTTTTCTTTTGGCATTATTTATGTCCCTTTGGTGAAATTTCCAGACCTGATTTTAGGCTTGTTTAAAGTTCTTTTGGCCAATTTTGAACTCGTGAGACACTTCCAGGCTTGGCCCCAGAGTGGGTTTGCAAGGATGCTTGTTCACACTTGCCCCAGAAGGCCATTCCACCCCAGTTTTGCCTATGTGTTTAACCAAACTTGGGGCTCTGAATCCTTACAGGGTGAAACGTGAGTTTTCCTAAGAGAGGAGGTACCAAGCGCTGTCTCCTCAACCCCTGTGAGGACCAAATAACCGGAAGATGGCCTTTGAGCATGCAGGTCTAAGCACCTTCCATTCAGCCTCCAGCCCAAAAGTGCTCTCCGGCTTTGCCTTCCCACACCCACAAAGCTCCCTTGCCTGACTCCTGCTTTTTTGGCTTTTCATCTCAGCTTCTCCTGGTCTTCCTGCTTCTTCCCTTTCACAAACCACCAGAAAACAAGAGTTGGCCAAAACCTATCCACCCACAGAGGCTTTGTGTGCTGCTGCCTTTGTAGTGAGTGGTGGTAGAGATCTGCGCTCAGGGTGGTTACAACTGTGGGGCAGCCAAGAGGCCACCACCCATCTCTTCCTCTGTGAAAGGGATGGATGGAGGGAGGGGTGCTGCTTCCGGGGGTGAGTGGGGCATGAAGTGACCTTAACTGGCAACATTTATGAGGGCTGGCAGGGGAAATGTGAGGTCACGGTAACCTGGCTTCAGTCACATCCCCTGGGTGAAAGCCAAGAGGTCTTGCTCTTCCTGCAGCTCCTGCTCCTTTACAGCTCTGCCTCTCTGCACCAGCCTCTTTGGGATCCTGGCAGCAGGTCTGGTTTCCCCACAGTGTCATGCTGAGCATCCCCAATGGACTGACAAGGCAGTGAGATAGTGTAGCAGTGCCTTGTTTTAGCCCGCGATGTTCTGATGCCACGGAGATGGGCAGGCTGTGTGTGTCAGGGGCAGGAGAACCTGTGCAGTGAGGTGGAGATAGAGGGAAAAGTGGGCTGGAGAGTAAGAAATATCGCAGCGAGAGCATGAAAAGGGCTCCAGGCACAGCAGTGGGTTTCAGCAGCGTCAGGGTACTGTTGCATATGGAAATGATTTGCTGGGGTGGGGAGCAGGAGGGCAGGGGCTCCTAGAAGATGCTACTGGTAGTGCTCAAAGTGTGCCTTTGGGCTTGCTCACCCCAGCCGGTGACCCTGTGGACGACTTCAGGAGCCCAGAAGCATTTATTTCGAGCAGCGTCCACTTTCCCTCACCAACATTTAAGGGCTTTACAGTCCACAGGCATTCAGTGCCTGCATCTCAACCCTGAGCACTCAGAGTTTTGGGGAAAGTCAGCAAAGCCTCAGGTTTTGCTCAACTGAAAACACAGCTTTGCAACATGCTTGGGCTCACAGGGAGTTGTTTTTCCTGGGGATGGATGTGTGCCCTGGGGTCTGAGGAGTGCACCTGCCCAGCTGGAGGCAACACATCCCTCCCTGCCCCTCACCAGTCTGTGCTGGATCCATGACTGGGAGGAAAGCTGGAGCATCAAGGAGAACTGTAAATCTGCCTGGAAGCTGTTGGGGAAGCGGTCCCCAGAGGAGATTGTTTTGTTTTGGGTTGCTGCACTCTAATTCTTAAAAGCTTTGACCTGCGGATAAAAAGCTTCGCCTCTTATCCCAGCCCACAGGAGCAGTCCTATGGGGAGCTGCTCGGAAACACCTCGTTCTTCGGCCTCTCCTCCTCATCTGTGTGCTCTTCCTCCCTTCTCCGTTGTGCCTTTCCAGCTCTGCCATCCCTCCTGGCTACTCCACCAAAGAGTTTGGATGCAGCCTGGGGTCACCCCTGCTGCCCAGCAGTGATGCTCTCTGGTCCTCACCATCTCTCCTCTCTCTCTCTCTCTCTGTTCCCGTCCCCACTGCAGGCATCTTTGACAACTGCTCGCACACGGCCAGTGATAAGGGCTGGGCGCTGGGCATCCGCGCCCTGCAGCTCAATGGCAAGAAGGACGCTCGCTTCTTTTTCTCCCTCCGCACGGACCGGGCAGCCGCTGCCACCGAGGTGACCTCCTACCACCGCTACCGCCCTGAGGCATGGACCCACCTGGCCGCCAGCTACGATGGGCAGTGGATGGCCCTCTACGTGGATGGGGCACGGGTGGGCCGTGCCGGTGGGCAAGGGGGACCCCTACACAGCACCTTCATGGCCTCCTGCCGCACACTGTTGCTGGGAGGAGATGCCTGGGGCACAGTGCACACTTTTCGGGGACACCTGGCCAGACTGGCCCTGTGGCAGATCGCCCTGTCCCAACATGATCTCCAGCGTCGCTTCCTAGAGGGGGCAACCAGAGGGATGGCGGGGCTGGCTCTTGCCACCGGCTTTGCTACCCCGGAGCATCACTGGGTGCCTTTTCGGGAGGGTGCCTTCCCCCGGCAGCGGGTGCTGCCATCCCCACCATCCCCGGTCCTGCGGCCACTGGGCCCCCCAGCCTGCGGGATGACTGCCTGTGATAATGTGGAGCTGGTCTCCCACTACAACCGGCACTGGCCACTGAGGAGTGGGAAGGCGGTGCGGTACCGGGTGGTGAACCTGTTAGAGGACGGCGGCGGGCGGCCAACAGTCACCCGGGAGCAGGTTTGGTGGCAACACCGGGCGCTGAGCGAAGCTTTCCGACCCTACAACATCTCCTGGCAGCTCAGCTTGCTGGAAGTACGCAACTCCTCACTGCGCCGCCGCGCTGTCCTCCTGGGCTGCGAGCCCAGCAAGGTGGGCAATGAGCGCTGCGACCCCGAGTGCGAGCATCCCCTGACTGGCTATGACGGCGGGGACTGCCGCCGCTCTGGCCGCTGCTTCTCCTGGAAGCGCCGGGATGGCGTCTGTCACATGGAGTGCAACAATATGTTGGATGACTTCGATGATGGTGACTGCTGTGACCCACGGGCCACCAATGTGACCAGGACCTGCTTCGACCCCGACTCACCCCAGCGGTAGGTATGGGGCTTATGGGGGGTGTGGGGTGTGCAGCACATCGAGGGATGGGGTGCACCTTCTTCCCAACGCCCAATGGCATCGTTTCTCACCAGCTGCTTTCCAGCGTGGAAAGGCCGGGAGGGTTTTCCTGCAGGGATGGGTGCGCCGTGCCATCAAGGGCAATCAATCCTACGGCATGGGATGGCACCCCTCTGTGCTGCCCTGACATTGCATGTCCTTCTTCCCCCCCCCCCCCCCCCCCCCCCCCAAAAAAAAAACCAAGTGGGGGTTATTACACCGGGGGATTCCCAGTGCTGGTCTTTGGTCACATGCCAGCGGGACCGCAGACATCTCCAGGGTGGGCAGAGCAGCCCCAAGCACAGGGTGCTTCTTCCCCAGACCCCCCCACCATGCAGTGGAGGGATTGCTGTCACTTCCCTGCCTGCCTTCCTTGGATGTGTCTAAAAGCTTAATTTCTTAATTTGTATCCAAAGTGCCTTCTCCTGAGTGCCACATGTTTGACTGGGAGCAAATCCCCCCATCTCCAGGTAAAGGCATGGGGAGGCAGCTCTGCGCCTTGACTGCACACCACAGGTGCAAGACACCCTGCACAACCCACGGCACTCTGCGGAGTGTCAACATGGGGTGTTGGGGGACCCCTGCTTTCCCCAGAGCCCTTTGGAAGCAGTGGCTGGGGTGGGATGGAGAGGGGGGACCCCCTCCCCCCCGACATGATGGGGGACCACGTGTCAGCGGGGACAGTGTCCTCAGTGTGGTTGGCAGCTCACACGCGTCTTCTTTCCTCTTCGGAGCCTCTGAAGTGCCAGCAGCCCTGCTGATGGCTTCCAGCAACCGGGGCTCTGCCAAATGTGCTTTCTGGCTGGAGACAGGGAAGGGAAAAAAAAGTCATGGCTTTTCCTTCTTTTCCTTCTTTTTTTTTTCCCTCTTTTTCTTTTCTTTTTTTTTTTTTTTTTAAAGCCTTTTCTGTCTCAGCAGCAGAGAAAATTGCTCATTCCCTGCTGCCGGCTCCTGGTAATGGGCAGAGGTGCCCACCAGAGCAGGAGCGGTGCAAGGGAGGGCTTTAGGGGCATGTTGCTCCTTTGATCTTCTTTCTCCATCACCTCTTTTTTTCCCCACCCCTGAGCTTTGGGAGCAGGTAGACTGTGGCTGTAAATCCCTTTTTCCCAAGCCAGCTTCTTCTCTCTGCTACGTCCCAGGTGGGACACTGAGGGAAGAGAGGAGTAGCTCTGCCCAGGCAGTGGTGATGGGAGAGGATCAGGGCATCCCTCCATCCCTTCCCAAGCCTTTCTCACACATCCTTCCGTTGTGAGTAGGACAAGGAACCTTTCTTCCCATGCATCTCTCCAGCCATGGAGCCGTACACCCTGTTTCTTCTCGAGCACCCTGGAGAAGATATTCTCCAACCCTTGGAAGTCTCTTTGGTGATGGGCCACCATTGCCATGCTATGCCTGCCCTTTCCTGGTGAGCAAGCATGGGCTTTCCAGAGCACTGGGGAGGTGAGCAACTCCTGCCTGCACGATGCCTCTCCTGCCTGCACGATGCCTCTCCTGCCTGCATGAGGGCTTTCTGCTCGTAGTGGCCACCAGCATCTGATACTGCTCGGCCTTTGCTTCAGCAGGGCATGGGCTCGGTCCTTGCCCTCTGTGCATGCAGTTAGAGAAATGTTTTCATCCTCAGACAAGAAGGGCTCCACCTTAAATTTAAAAAGGCCAATTTTTTTTCTGGTATGAATCAGGGCTTCCATTTGTCAGGATTTTCCCCTGAAAGTTGGGATAGGGAAGGAAAAAATCAACCCCAACAAAACAACAAAGCAAAACAAATCAAAAACCTTGCTTCTGTGGGAAAGGAATGGGAACACGAGGGAAATAACAAAGCTTTTGCAATTTTCCTTCCGCAGACCTCATTGGTCTGCACAAGAAGACAGGACACATTGTAGGATAAGAGGAAATCCCGCCTGCCCAGTGTTTGGGAAGTGTGGGGGCACGAGTTGAATCCTGCTGCTGGTGGACACTCACCCTCCCTGGGATCTTCCCTTCTCAGGGTACCCTGGCTCCCTGTGGGAAGAATATAGAAGTTTTTGGGAAAAAGGATGCTGTGGAAAGCCACAATTAAAACTCATTAGTCTTGGTAGCGATTAAGTGGATATTCATTATTGCAGCACTGGGCAGTGCAGGGCATCACACCTCCTAATGTGCACATTGTAAATGAGCAGTTGCACAGCTTTTATAGGAGGCATATGTGCATATTTATAATATGTGTGTATTTGCAATATATGCATATTAGCAATATATGCATATTCATAGGGCTTCCATTAGAAGAGCTAATTATCACTCACTCACCTACCCCACCCCAAAAATCTCTTGGTGGGCTTCAAAGACATTTGATGGCTGTTTTCTTCATTTACTCCTATTCATTACAGGTCCTTTTGGTGAGCTTCAGCTTTTCTCTTGCTAACAAAAGCCACAGAGCTGGTTCTGCAGACTCAGGGCACCCTCCTGTTCTTCTTTCTCCCTCTTCCTTGACCTTTCTGATCAAGGTGGCAAGACAAAAATTTGGGGGTTCCTTTCATGGAGTAAATAGCTCTGCTGTATTTCGGTTCAAGGCTTTCCCAAAGGGCGGGTTGGATGTGGTTCTTAGGAGTGAGACACCGGGAAACTTCTTACTAGCATACAGATTTTGATGAGGGATGTCACTACCTTGTCTTGACTCTCTTACACACTTGTGCAAAGGCTTTTTACCATGTCCCTCACCTAAAATCTCCTTTCTTTGGGCTGCAGCTTTGAGAAAGGCAAATCGCATTTCCAGGGGGAGAGACCGTTCCTGAAGAACAGCAGCAGCACTAGTCCTTAGCTGGTGGACATCTTGGTGTACTTTCAGGGCTACCCTTGGTGCTAGCATACAGCCTTTCTCATGCTTAGTCAGGGGGGGAAATGAGGTTTGGGAAGATGATAAAGTTCTGGTGGGGAGGAACCCGGCCATAGCCAAGGTAGGAGCCAGCTCCAGGGCAGGGGATGATGCTGATGGGACAGCAGCTTTGATGTGTGCAAATCCAGGTCACCAAGGCATCTTGCCTGTGCCTCCTTTAGTAGTGCATGGGACAAGACAGGTCCTGCTGTGCCAGGACCCAACTGGGCAAAACACACTGGTGCGACCACGTGCTTGTGCGTGGGCATCCCTGCAAGACAACACAGCTGGAGCCACAGGCAGCAAATCACGGACTTCCCATTCACCCTGACCCACCGTACGGAGAGCAAGGGCACACGCAGGAGAGCTGCTGTCATCCTGCACTCGTCTAACAGAGCTTTACAAGAGACACACAGGGAGTAAAACCCGCCTTGATTTGCTGCAGACAGGCGCCTTCTCCCAGCGCCTGAGTGCTGTTGTGATTGGTGCTCTTGGAAGAAAAGCAGCAACAGCTCATTAGCAGCAATTAACACTCAATGAGGGTCCTCCTCGGGCAGTTAGTCAGCGAGAATCTCGTCTGTGACACAGCTGGTGTGGAAGGAAAACCCGAAGGGGAGCCTGGAGAGCTCAGTGGGCGCGGGCAGAGCTGTGGGCTCTCCATCTCGCTGCCCCAAAGCAGCGCAGAAGTCACCGGAGTGACTGGGGGAGGTGAAAAACATCTCCAGGCTCTTGGTGGTCTCCTCTGGGATGACCGCAGCTGTGGCATCGAAGCGTGTACCTGATTAACAAGATGCTTGATGGGCTTTAATGCGAGCTTAGCTGGCCTTCCCGTCCTAAGGGAAGGGGGTTTAATTGGGTTGAGGCTGTTTGGGAGCAGCCCCCCCGCTGTTTAAGCGGCGTGTTCAAAAGCTGATCCAGATTAGCATCACCGAACGCCTCTTACGGAGGGTGAAGGGATCGCTCCCAGCTATTTCCTGGCACTTGAGCAGCCCATTGTCAAGAGATGTCTGGCTGAATTGGGACTAGGTTGGTAGAGTAACAGCCGTAAAAGTAAGAGCAGTTGAGGGAAGGGTGGTGTCTTGGGGTAACTGCTGACCTGCTCTGACCTTAAGCCCATCCGGTTGATAAAACAACGTGTAAATTAGCTGCTGGCTTTGCCTCCTTTTGCTACAGCAGCCACTTGGCAGATCTCTCACGGTGGAAGAGGACAGGTATGTGTAATGGTCTTTTAAAATCATTGGTGGCTTCGGAAACAACCTGAGGCCACCAACACTGCTGCAAGGGGTAGGTTGAACTGGAGGTGGTGGGCATATCTGCTGTTTGGTTACTTGGAAGGGTGGGTGGAGACGGCGTGTTACCTGCAAGCTATTGAACTGGGCTGCCTGTGAGGTGTGGAATGGAAGAGACCATCTGCTTTCCTGATGTTTCCGTGAGGAAAGCGTGGTGAGGAGATGCTCCTGCTCCTGCTTTTTAGCTGCCTCGGGCACCTCTTGGAGTCCCACTGACCTGTACCAGGTATTAGCTTGGGGTTCCAGAAGGACCAAGTCTCAAGTAACTGGACTTCAGTCTCGGGGCTTGTAGGTGTGGTGAGGAGTTGGGTGCTTTAGGGGCCCTAAAGGTGCCAGTGACAGGTCCACCGGCTTCTGAGCTCATTGCTTCTCCTCTCTAGCACACTTACTGGGACTGGGGAGGTGTAGTAATTAACAGGGTTTTTTTGCTGGAACCTGATCATTTCTCGGCAGGTGTTTTAAAGTTTCGTGAGAGTTGTTGGATTTAAGCTTATGAAAGGAAGAGGTAGATGCAGGCTGTAACATCAAACGATGAGAGGTCTCTGCATGGAGAAGGTCAGGAGTAGCAGTGGATGTGGTGATGGGTCCTCCAGCATGAAGGCATGGAGGAGGATGTGGCAAGACCAGGGTCTGACTCAGCCCATCCGTGGCATCAGGCTGCTGGCACTGAAGGAGTTACTTTTTTTTTCTGGTGAGGGGAGAGGTGGCACGAAGGTGCAGCTGTCCAAGGGACTGTGCAATGTCTTGGGAGCACTGGTTGAGAGCAGATGGTGCTCTATCGCAGTGGATTCTGGTGGGGCCAGAGCTCTGTTGTGTTACCCCAGGGAGTGGGGCTGGAAGAAGGGCATGAATATGTGTGGGTCCAAGGGCTGATTCCAGCCCCTGGCTTCAGCACTGGCCAAAGCAGCCTGCTCTGTATAGCAAGCTGCAGCATGCTGCTGATGTGCTCAAATCTTCTCCTGTGCGTTTTGGGGTGGTAAAGGTGGGGAATAAAACCTATAGCAGTATGCACTTCTTCCCAAGGTAGAAGGCGAGGGGGGATTGTTAATTTCTAATTAGTCCCTGTTAGAGGAGGAATCTTGCTCACTCCCATGAGCCTTCTGGCAAGCATGGAGCTTCCAGGCAGCTTGTTTCTCCAGGAACCTGCTAGGTCCCCCCCCAAGGTGGCTGCATCTCCACGGGAGAGGGAGAACATGATCCGTGTGTGAGAATAGGGAGAGGATCCCTGCCCAGTGGCTGTAGGCAGCCTGGGTGCTTCTGGGGGAAACATCTGTCCCAGATGTGAGCTATTGTTCTAGCAAGCACCACTGTCCCAGGGGATCGCTTGTGGGGGGCTGATTGTATCGGGATGGCAATTGTGAAGGAACAGCATGTGTCCGAGGGGCTGGGGTTCGCTCTTTGTCTTGATGTTCAGCCCTCCACGGGACTCTTCCTTGTCTGACCATGCCCTTGCCCATGGGAAGAGGACCCCAGCCAAGACCCTGGCCAAGCTAGTGAGACCCCAGGAACTGAAAGGGCAGGGGGTAGAGAGGAGCACAGCAGCCGTGGGGTGGGACTCCATCAGCCTGGCATTGGCTGGGGTCTCAGAGTTGATTTATCCCATGTTTGGGCTGGCAGACTGAGCGAGCGTCATTAAGGGAGCAGACTGCTTTTTGTTTTCCTTGGCCCAGCCACTGTCATGATTTAGAAAATCAGAGGGTGATGGGACGAGAGGGAACGGGTCCATCGGAGCCTGAACCCACCGAGATGATGCAAAGTGAAGGGCTTTGCTGGGAGGCTTTGGGGAGGAGGGTGGAGATGTGAGCCTCAGCAACTCTTGCCTGTGAAGGGCTGTGCTGGGGGCCAGAGGCAGCCTCGCATTCATTTTTTTTGTTGCTGTTGTTTGTGGTTAACGTACGATCGTTACATGACAAAACTTCCACAATAAATTATCTCCTGTCCTTTTTATATCCATGAGGAAGGCATTTTTAGAATGCTGGCTTGTGTGCGCTGTGCTCCGGCTGGGACACCCAATCACTTGGACCTAAAAATAAGTTAGAGACTTGGAACTTGTTTTTTCCCTCATTTTTTTTTTTTTTTTTTTTATTTTTTAATGTAATATAAAAATCCAGGGGAGATGTTTGGCTCAAACTTCATTTTCCTCTGTCTTGATCCCTTTCCTGACTAATGTCAAGGCTGCAAGTTTTTGCCCTTCGGTGATAAGCTTAGGGTGAATGTAGCCAAGTTTCAGAGCTTTTAGCAAGACAGAATGCTACCATCATGGTAAAGAGACCTCAAGTTGCATCAGGAGAGGTTTAGATGGGCTATTAGGAAAAATGTCTTAACAGAAAGAGTGGTTGGGCAGTGGAACAGGCTGCCCGGAGAAGTGGTGGGGTCACCATCCCTGGAGGTGTCTAAAAAAACCCATGTAGATGTGGCACTCCAGGACATGATTTAGTTGACATGGTGGTATCAGACAGATGGTTGGACTAGGTGATCTAAGGGGTCTTTGTTAACCTTAAAGATTCTCTGATTCTCTGAACTCTTCTGATCTAGGCTCCCCCCAGCCACTGCTGGGGGGTGATGTCTTGTGGTGACAGCTTCCCTCTCTTTCCCACACCCTGCACAGATGTGCGGTAGCTTCTTGACACTGCTCTTGTAGATGGCCAGGCATGTGCTCTGGGGAAAAGATGATAGTTTTTCAGAGGCCACCGTAACAGTCTGAACCTCCTTTGTGCCTACTGAGAGAGGTGGGGGGGTGTGGGGGTTATGTATGTGTCAGTACTGGTGGACAGTCCAACCCAGTGGGGTCCAATCACCCAGGTACTTGCAAGACTTGGGGTTTGCACCCAGTTTGCACTTGGCCAGCAGCATTGCTCCTTCCTTCCAAGCTACTGGAGCTCAAGGGTGGAGATGAGTGTTGCTGCAGGCAGGTGGGATGCTGTGTTATGGGCCTGCTTGGAGACAGCACTGGGAGACACCTCATTAGGGTGGAAACAGGCTGTGACTGGCAGTATTTGTTTCCTTTGCTTATTCTGCTGGTGAGGAGTAGAAGCAACAGTCTGTGGTGCTGAAGTCTCCAATTTTTACTTCCTTGGGTGTTTGAAGAAGAAGGTAAGAGGGAGCAGGAGGATAGGTGTTCCTTTGAAGTTTGAGAGGTTTTAGGTCCTTGGTTTTTGTCTGGCTTGTCCTACAGAGGTGACATGTACCCAGCCCTGCTGTCCTGCATGCAGGTGGCTTGGGCTCTTCTTTGCAATGGCTGAACCCACAGGCTGGTTTCCTAGAGATAAGTCTTGGACGTCTGTGTTCCTGTGGGCTCATGAAAACAGACAGCCAGGAGAGAGGAGCTGCCCCTGTGATGGGCACAAGGTGCTGAGCCTTTGTAGATCTTGGAGAGCCTGGAGGGATGATAACCCTAAATCTGTGTCCTAGCAGTGGTGGGAGGGGTTCAGTCAGTGCTCACAGGTGCTGGTAAATAAATACCAGGGTTTAGTCTGTTCTTTGCTTCCAGGATGGCTTTTTAGTAATTAGCTCGTTCCTTTGGAGTTCAGTCCTATTGATGTTTTTGATACATGGTAATGCTGGATGAACCAAGATTTCTTGGTTGTCAGCTGGGGGCCTGAAGGTTGAGTTTAAACCCAGGAGTCTGAGGTATATGTGGCTCTTCAGCTCCCAAGGAGCACCCCTGGGACCACCTCCATGGTCCGTGGAGGATGACAGATGGTCCATGTGCCCTCTGCTCCCACCAAGAGAGCAGCTGTCCTAAAATGCTCTGAAAAACCCGACTCTACATTGTTGCCGGCTCTAATGAAAGACATCCCTGTACCTTGATGGGTCTCAGATGTGCTGTGTCTTTTTAAGATGATCTCACCCGTGAGGAAATGGTGAGCCTCTCTGAGTAGGGGGTAGCCATGATTCACTCCCATATAGAAATAGAAAGGCCAAGCAAGCAAATGGAAACTCCCTATTGACCAGGTCCCTGTGATTTAAAAGGGTTTTTACTACCAATTCCAGTATGCATTTGAAAATCCTACGCATTTACTCTTACATGCTACATTTGGATGGGTTTTAAGCCATTAAGGCCCACTGGGTCAATAACGACCGTTTTCAAAAATCTATTAAATACCCATTTCCGTGGAAATAGAGCTTCTGCAATTGATCATGGCTACCGACTCCCATTAAAGTAAACCCCAAATGCTATCAACTCCCCCAAGATGTAGAGCACTAAAACACAGATTGCCAGGACATATTTATCCCAGGGGAAAGTTGATAGCCCATTATGCTTAAGCAACGCAAGAGTTGTCACATGAACCAGGAAGTTTATGGGACTTGAAGGGATTTGTCCTCCCTGAGAGGGGAAAAAGAAGGGGACAATCAGTAGTACTAACGCAAGCTCAAAGACAGCCTCCCAAGTGAGCTTTATTGGGGGGAATGTTTGGATGATTTTATGTCAGCTTTCAAGCTTTGGCTGTTTGGCAGAACCAAAGGATGCTGCAGGGCTGAAGTGCTGAGTTTGTGAGCCTATTACTGGTGGCACAGGAGTTTCCATGTTGAGTTTTGCAGAGGTGTCACACTTCTGAGGTGCTATGAGGAAAGCTGTTGGGAAGATGACCTTGGAAATATAAGGTTCTTGTGTCTCTGCCTTGGGAAGGAAGCACCTTGGGGCTGCTGGTGTTGTGGTGGGACCCTAAAGCAGGCTGTGGGGATCCTTGCAGGTTAACTTTGGGTGAGAAGAGGTTAAGAAATGGAAGGCTTGACAGTGTAGGGGAGAATGGGTGGGAAGAGTGGATATCCCCACCACAGTATTGTTAGTGGCTTGTTCCATGCGTGGGTGGTGAGAGCTGTCCGAAAATGTACTGTGCTGCGGAGAGACCCTGCATGTCCCTGCTGAGCACTGGTGGAAGAGGGTCACAGCTCTGGTAAGCTCACCTCAGGAGGTGACCCAAAGGGCTAGGACCTGCTGGTGTGAGTGTCCCTGTTAAGTACAACCTTCCGTTTTTGGGGGAGGGGTCACTGAGAATAGGGTAACAGCAGCACAGGAGAAAGGGGTGTCAGGCCTGACTTCCCCACCTTGACTTGTCCAAGAAGAGCAGGAAAGAGCTTTGCAATCCAGCTGTCCTTTCTGATTAGGTCTTTGCCACTAACCATCTCTGCCAGACAGCAACAACTTGCTGGACGTGGACTGGCTGCCAGTGTCAGCCGAAAGCTGCCGTGCCCCTTGGAGGAGAGGTCAGGTAGTCCCTGCTGAGCCGGAGACCACACTTCCCTTGTTTATCCCCCTTTGTGCCTCCTTCAATCAGCTTTACCACAAGCCTCTGCTCCTTCCTGCAGCCCTGGATTTCCCTGCTGTGCGTGCCTGATCCTGAGCCACTGCTCCTCTTCCTTCTGCTCCACTACTTCTCTGAGCCCTTTATTGCTGGGAGATGATGCCTCTGCTATGGGGTCAGGTCTCCTTCATGAGGCTGTTATGGAAAAGATGCACCTGCTCCCCCAGCAGTGTGGTTGGTATTTGGGATGGGAATGTCTTCCTTATCAGGCACTGGGACCCTCTGATCTTTTGGGGTG
Source organism: Gallinula chloropus (assembly GCF_964237585.1). Taxonomy (NCBI): domain Eukaryota; kingdom Metazoa; phylum Chordata; class Aves; order Gruiformes; family Rallidae; genus Gallinula; species Gallinula chloropus. Next base: position 19,025,900 of record NC_140091.1, read on the forward strand.
GTGGATGGCTGGCCCTTGTGCTTTCTGCAGTGCAGGACTGACTCCAGAAGAGACTATAGGTCTATCAGGTAGCCACAACCATTGGAGTTCTGAGGAAACTGAAATGCAAATTGGACAAAATGCTGGTGCCTGAGTCGAAGCGAGTGGTTCTCAAGAACCTCACCTCCCCCTAAGACATCATAGGGCTGGTGGTACCTCAGCTACAGCCACGAAGCCAACATAGGCACTCGGAGATATGCCGTAATTCCCAGCAGACACATACCCCAGAGGTCCTCAGACTGTAGTGGCCATCGTGTGTGGCAGCTAGCTGCTGAGAGAGGTGGTAAGCCAACCTTGGCCTGAGCACACCAACATTGTGCAATCAGTATTTTTCAGTGATCCAACATCCCTGTCCCTTCACAGAAGTGAGGGAGGGAACTTCCTGCTCCTGCAGTGCTGGTCAGAAATCACAGGGGCTGATGATGCAGATTTTCTGGCATCCTCCAAGAGAAGCCTCAAATTTGGCAAAACCTCCTGTAAGAAGCCACACAAAGTGGAGGCAGAGTGGAAAGGGAGGTCAGATCTGTTGCAGGGTGGTGGGGGGATGCACTCATCAGCATGGGTGTCCTGAGGCTGCACACCCTACTGCAAGAGCATGGCTGGGGGTGAACCTCTCCCGAGGTTAACTATTGTGTCTTCAACACAAGTTTGTGTCCCTGTGTCTGAACCCTTCCATTCTAAAGGTGGGGTGGAAGGGTGGCAGTGGTAATACGGGGACCTTTATACCTGAACGTCTGCTGGAATTTGCCAGTGGATTTAAAGTCTGTGAGGGAGAACACAGCTAGATCAGTCTGTCTCCTTACGATCTTCATTCACCACTGTGCTGCGTGTGTGATGTTAGCTGTTCTCCACTCGTAAGCCTTTCAGCTGGTCCTCCTGGATCCAGGGTGGCATTTCCCTGGGCTCCTGCCACAGAGGTATTGCATCCCTGGAGTTTTGTTTATGAACACTTATATTTCTGCACTCTTCCCTCCTGCTTTTTGCCCCTTCCTCTGTACCCCTACATCCCATCCCTTTAACAGTCCTCCTCGGTGTTTCACACTCCTCCCCACCCAGTCCCAATGGCACTTCAGGCCCATATAACAGCTGCCACCTATTTTTTGTCCCCCTTTATCTTTAGCTCTGCTCCAGTACTATGTCTCTTATCTTGTATCCCGCCAGTAGGAAACTTGAATTCTGCTTTGCAATCCTGAATAAAGGTGGAGACCGTATATTAATTGTGTCCAGGGATGCATCTCAAGTATCCTGAGCTTCAGGTCCACCTTCCCTGCTCAGAAGGCTTTGCTCCTTCCTCCTTCTGCCCTTTATATTTCTGGAAGGGTCTCTTGGTCTTTGTTTTCACTGGAGTCATCTTGATTTCAGGGAATTCCCATTTCTTCTGGTGGTGTCTGCTGGTCAGTCTTGGTTTTCAATTCTTATTTCAAGACCTGTGTTCATCCCTCCATTCACGTTAGCCTGAATCAATTTGTTATTAGTTCAGGCCAAGTTTTCTTTCTCTCATCAGCTCTTCCATAATTTCTCCACTGCTTACCAAAACCAGGTCTAAAGTGGCATTGCTTGTGGCTGGTTCAGTGATGATTTAGTGAGTAACTTTTTAGCAAGCACTTCCAGGAATATCTAGGCTGTGCCATTGTTAGCAGCACTTATTCTCCAGCCTATCTTTGGGCAAAATGCCCTTCAGGGCTTTCTGGTCTAACACTAATGTTATTGTCTTTTCCAAGTTCTGACCTCAAGAAGTTGCGTAGTACCAACTGATGTAACTGGGAGCTTGCTTGCTGTGCACTAGTGACCTGCAGCTTTCTAGGTCCCTATCCTCAGTAAATCTTTATGGAAGGATCACGGCTTCAATCCAGATCCACAACTTGTCTCTTTGATCCTGTCTGCAGCTTTGCCAGTGCAACAGTCTGACCCTGCAGCATCTGCTATTGCTTCAATTGCCAAAGCCAGGTCCGCCTCCCACATGGAGACTGAGGGCTACCTCTGAATCCAGCAGGAATTACTTGTTCATAAGGGAAGAAATCTCTGGTCCTGAAGGGCCTCAGGTTGGAGTGTTTTGTCCTGTTGCCCTCTTTGATGTGCTGCTCCCACATGTTTTAAACTGTTTCTTATGCAGAGCTTAAGTGGTGGCTGCTTCCTAGGTTGTTCTACTTGTGCCATCAGTCCGGGATTTTCCAGGCCTGCCCAAGATGCCTGTGATGCCCTTATCCCTTGTGTGCCCTAAGGTTCTTCGGCTGGAGTCCAGCACCAAGCGGAGCTGAGAAACCCCTGAGGACTATGAAGTGTGTTATTCCAGCAGTGTTGCGTCTCCTGTGATCCCAGGGGAATGTCTGACTGTTCCTCAGCCTTCCCTTCACCTCTTGCATGTGTTTTGCATCTTGTTGTGTTACCAAAGCCCAGCCAGATGAGAGTCATTTGGATGTTGCTGCCTTGTCAATTTGTCATAATGCTGGCAATGCTCTTTGTGGCATACCAGCATAGTGCTGGACTGGAGTCAGAGCTCCTAGGCCATGGCTGTGGAGATGCAAGTAATTTTAACAAGTACAGAAGGACTTAAGCTTTTGCTTAAAATTCCACCATAGCTCCTCAGCTGCATTAATGCCAGAAATTTCTGGACAGGTAAACCCCAAATGCGAGACGGTTAGGAGAAGCACCATCAATCTAATCTGGAAGTCAACCAAGTAACCAATCTTCTTGTGCCAAGATGGTACCACCATGTCCTGTTTAGTGCTGCAGCAGTGGGCTTTGCCTGCCTGTGGCAGGGTAGAAAGGAGGCAAAAGCATCACCTGGGACTTCATGTAATAGGAACAGGGATGAGAGTTCACCAATTACAGCAAGGAGGATTCATGTATGCAAGCAGAGAGCCTCAATTTGGAGGATTATTTCTTCAGACCCCTGCAAAGAGTCACTGTGGAGAGGGGTCCTTTGGTGGGGTGAAGTAGATGATGTTCCCTTTGGCTTGCTCTCTGGAGGAGCATCTCTTCACTGGTGGTACAGAGAGTGAAACTACTTGTGCCACTTGATTTGGCACATGTCTTCGTGGATTGGGTTGTGTGTCTTGGGCCTGTGGCTGCTGCATTAGAAGCAAGAGCACCATGCATCACATTAACCCTTTGTAGCCTTGGGGTAATGTTGTCCACACACCAAAAAAACATTATTGGCAGGCTGCTGCTTATTCATAGGAAGTCTGAGGGATTCCTCCTTTGTCGAGCAGGGGTTTAGGGAAGAAGGGAGTCTCCCTGCTTGGCAGGAGTAGGAAGAGGAATTTCCTTATGGTGGGCGAAGGACATGAAAAGCAGAGCTAGGAATCCCCTGTGACTTCTTTAGGCTGTATGGTTAGCTGCAGCTGGCTGGGTCTCAACTATTTTTTCCAGCAGTCCATGGAGGGCACTTGGAGAGCTTCCACCCAACCCCACTCCCACATCCCCTCTGAAATGTCTACAGGGAAAAGACTCCTATTTTTGAATTTCAGTGGAATTCCTGTGGCATTACATGCTGCATCCTTTGCAGTACCCAGGGAATTCATTGTGCTTTATGGTACTGTATGGGGTGCTTTCTGGCCTCGCATTGCATTTGGAAGTGCCACCTTTTGCTTTTTCAGTGGCAATGGCTGCTTTGATGGCCCCAAGGCTTTGTGTTCTGAGATGACTGTCACTAAAGAAAGTGCCAATCCTGTGTCTCTTCTCATCTATTCTCCTACCTTAAAGCACGTCAGGCTTGTGTTACAGCTTGATTGTCCTTTCTACTGCTCCACAGATTGGCAGATCCTCTCCTCTTCTACCTGTCTGCCAGCAGTTGTCCTGTTGTCACTGCCCAGAATGGCTGCCTGGAAAAGCACCAACAGTTCTGTCTCTCTAGAATATGTCAAATTGTTGTCTTTGACCAAGGCAGCCCAGAGTTTTGTCTTATATCTATGGGTGGAAAGATGTGGTATGCCCCATGGGCTAGGACAAAATTGTTCAAGGAAAAGCATGAGAAAGGGATGTGAGTGCTCTCCAGGGAAGCCTGGGGTCATGGGTGGAGTGTGATATATTTTTTTAAATTTTTTTTTTCCCCAATTAACCAGAAAGGAAGTTTTGAGTGTTTAGACCTTAGTGTGGTAAGATCCAGTGTAGTAACAGTATTCCGTGCAAAGCTGTAGTCATTTAATGGCTTTTTCCATTTGATGTGATAGGGTGACACAGAGAAGATGGAGCAGGACTCTGAGAAGAGAAGCATGATGATAGGACAGGAAGCAATGGCCACAGGTTGGAACATGAGAAACGTGGAATAGGCATTAGGAACTCTTTTTACTGTGAAGGTGGTTAAATAGCTGTGTCTTCAGAGCTGTTCAGGTCTCAGCAGAATTGGAGCTTGAGCAACCTGATTTAATTAGACCTGTTTTGAACGAGGAACCCAGACTAGGTGACCTGAGGAGGGTTTTCTCCATCTACAGTTAGGAATCTCTGATTCCATTAGTCTATGGTGACACAGTCACTGAAGCTGTTGGGCTTCATCTTCCTTTTCTTTTTTCGATAGCAAAAGCTGTCACACAGCAGCACGTCGCTATGTCCCATGCAGAGCCACGTGCTCCTGACCCAGGAGCATGAGTGTGGCTCCACTGCACTACTTCTTTCCTTCCTTGCCTTCTGCCAATCCTGAGTCTCACAAGTAAAACAGTATGTGATGCCATGTCTGAGCCTGTGTTAGTGTCATTCAGCAGACCTTGAAGTCAACAATACCACAGTGAGCACCTTTCATGAGAGAGGCCCTGAGATCTGGACTCATTCCCTCAAAACCATTGCTTCAGATGGTGTTTGTGGCTGTGCTCATGTCTAATAATGGCAGTCCATAGCCCTTCTGTCTGTAATCGGTCTCTGTTGTTGCACGTACTCTTCTTGCAAGTTGTGGTCTCCCAGGGGTGCAAGTAATCCCCAGGTCAGGTTGGTGTTACCATGCAGCTAGCTGCTCACCGATGGGTTTTGAAAAGCAATGTTTGTTTTGAATCTGGAAAACCTGACGGCCCTTCTCTGGCTCTCTCCTCTCCTCTGCCCTATTCCTTGGGGCTGTTTTTCTTTGCTCCTCAGCTGTTATCTGTCCTTTCATGTGTCCTTGTGCTTGTGTGTTGGCATGCAGTGCCCACCCTGCTGTAAATACCATCTACTTTGGAATACTCTAGTCTTGTAGGAATTGGGAAGCTATTTGGGGAACAGAGGAGATGGCTGTCATCTAGACTGTTTGTGGAGACCAAAGGCTGCTCTGCCTTCCCCCTTGGGAAAGTCACAGAAGTGATGAAGAAGAGGGAGAGCATGACCTTGGCAGTAAGTGACAGGCAGAGACGCCAGTTACATGGTCCTTGTCTAGGCTAAGGATGCCAGTGGGAAATGTGGATTGAGGGGAATCAGTGTTGCCCATTCTAGAGTTGTTTTGGTCTTGCTCATGTCTTTGGGGATGCTGACAGGATAGTTGTGCTTTTTGGTGCCATAATGGGTGAAATTGGGGTCCTTCCCACTCCTCCTTCATCTGAGCATCTTAGTGCTGGAACGGCTGCCCCTACCCCTGACATAGCTCTGAACCATCCAAATCTCTCAATGGAGGAAATTAGTTATTTATAATTAAGGGTTGACAAAAAATGTTGCTAATGTCAAGGGAATGGCAGGCGACAGCCAGAAAAACATCATGTCTCCAGAAGAGGGGCGGCGGGAATATCCCTCTGAATTAGGGCTGACGTCAGCTCTCAGAATTTGGACAGCCTGGAAGGGTTTGGGGCTATTTTTCCAATATATCATAGGTCAGGAATCAACATTATTTTTAAGCCTGTGTCCCCCGAGCAACTCTGGTGCGTGAAGGAGGCGTTCTCTTCCCCCTTCCCCCTCCTTTCCATGCTATTTCTATGAAATTTTTGCTTCTCTTCCTTCCAAGTCACGCCACAAATATGTCCTTCAGGTTTATTTATTCTTCTCCCTATCTATTCCACCCAGCTTGCTCCCGTCTTGGTTGGGTTGAAGGGATGGCGTCAGCATGGCGCGTATCTGAGATGCTCAGGCCAGACATCACAGAGAAGAGATCATGTTTTCCTAATTTGCCATTTCCGGTTGGGAGAGTGTTTCTCTCCGCAAGCTGATGTGGCTGGGGAAAGTGTTCTGGGAATGCTGCTTTGTGGTGGGAGATCTCAGGGCCTGGTGAAGACAAGCGGGTCACCTCCTCTCATCATTAAATGCTGCCGTATAGCCCAGCCAAGATTTTCTAAAATGACTGAAGTTTCAGAGATGTTTTGTCAATGGGAAGGTGGGTGAGATGTCTTCAGGCCAGCATGGCCTATATTGGGGCTGACTGGTAGGGAAGAGGTAGTCAGCAGGTCCTGATTATCTGACACCTCCCAAATTAGCAGTGGTTTCTGAAAGTCTCTGCTGTTTCAGATCCAGGGAAGTAGCCCTTGGGTTTACTGAGCTCTGCTCCATGGGCCATCCTGTTCTAGTCTACTTGTGGAATCCTGTTCCTCTACCTCTTCACTTTTTTCTTCCTTCTTTTCCTTTTGCTGTAGCAACCTCTCTCTAAACAAGTCTGCTGGTTTAACAACTAAACTAGGGACCGTGACATCTCAAAAAATGTATTTGCACATCTCTCGTTGGTTTCCCTTGTACCTCAGATGAGACGATGCCTGTTTCCCCTTGGCCCATACTCAGCTGCCCATCCTTCCTGTTCTTCCCTTCCTTCCCATCCTTCCTTCCCATCCTTCCTTCCCTTCCTTCCCTTCCGGAATGTACTAATGGGCTCTGCTTTTACAGAATCTGTTGGTGTGCCTTCATGGCTAGTCCAGCATAAAGAAATGATCGCATACACTTCATAATCTCTCTGTGCATCTCAAAGATGCCAACTGCTTCTGGAAGCATGGGAGTAAGTGAAATGCTTTCCACCACCTTAATGTTGCTGTTGGCCTTATGCTGCAGGTTTAGTCATTCTTATGACATATTTCCACAATGGTGCATTTCCATCATCATTCCACAGTGATGTATCTGAAGCCTTTCCATGCATTTTTTTCCCTGCTTAGAATCTCTTAACAGCTTCTTAAACCACAGGTCAAGGTCCTCTGATTCTGAAGAGTTGGATACAGTGCCTTCTAGGGCTACCTGTCCTAATGCTGCCTCAGCCCCAGAGGTTCATGACACTGATGGTGGAAATGGTAGTGCTTGATTTAAAAGCACAGCCAAGACCCTACAATCCCACTGCTATCATTAGTGGAATTACTATTGGATGAATGCTGGGGCACTGGTGTACTGGTGAGCCCAATATAGACCTGGCCTGTGAAGGAACTATCATGCACAGCACAGATGCCGAAATTTCCCGTCTACTGTGTTTTGTGTGGGTTTTGGTTTGTTTTTTTTTCCCCTCTCTTGTCTTCCCTCCAAATGCTGAGACAGGTGTTGTGAGGATGGTTTAGCGGACACCCAGGCATAACCATGAGTGTCACTGATCTGCTGCTCACCATAGGGCTGGTACTATGCTGACTGTCTATGCATCTCTCCCAGCCCATTACCTTCCTGTGCCATTCAGAAATTGAAGTCTTAGCTATCTCTATTCCAGTATACATCCTACTCCTGCAGCTCTTTATTCCCAGCTCTGGAGATGAGATAGACAGTGACGTTGTCAAGAGGCTTTCCCCTCTAAACATGTCCTTTGATGGTGCTCTTCCCAGAGGTGTCCCTCTTTCTCCGTTAAGCTTAATCTGGGAGCTCCTGCATTTCCCTGTCCTGGCTCATGCAGTCATCCTAGATCACCCCATATCATGAAGGGCTTCAGATCACTGCGGCTCATGTGGAGAGGGTCCTGCTGTTGGCTCAGTTCTGGGGGAGCCTTGGTAGCACTCTTCTCCAAGGTCAGTCCATTCTCCAGAGCTGGAAGGGGATGTCTCAAAGCAAAGTCTGAAATGCCTTGCTCCTGTTCTTCCTTACACAACACACAGTGATGTGTTATATGCCTGTGTTCTGTAGGGAATCCTTTTTCTTACAATGTGCTGCCACACTGGTGGTCCTGGGGGCAAGGATAGAGTGGAGGGCTGTGGTCATGAGCTTCTTTTGTCCTATTCAATGGAGCATCTTCTGTCCCAGTTGTTGGGAAGCCTTCTCTAAGAGTAGAACTCCTCAACAAAGCTACTGTAGCTAGCAAATATTTTTCATGTTTGCATGCCAGATCCCACTCAACCCCCTCGCCAGAAGAACTCACACCTTACAGAGCAGAATTAGTAGTGTCATGGGACATACCATTGAAACTTACTGAGTTTTGTTGTGTTCACCAAACGCTGTTGGTTTCAGAGAGCTGGTGATGGGGTCTCCAGGTTTGCTGTGCCCTTCCCAGGGTATCTGCAGGTGGCTCCGTTGAAGTTACGCTGACGATCTCCCCTCTCTTGTCCTTGCAGTGCTTACATGAGTGTGAAGGAACTGAAGGAGGCACTGCAGCTGAACAGCACCCACTTCCTCAATGTTTACTTTGCCAGCTCAGTGAGGGAAGAGTTGGCTGGTGCTGCCACTTGGCCATGGGATAAAGAGGCACTTAGTCACCTGGGTAAGTAAACTACCCCACTCATGGGGTCTCGGTTGTTGGTTCTCTGTCTTGATTGACTTGGCAAAAAGAAGCAGCCACGGTTTGACTCAATGTTGAGGATACTTAATAAGGTCAGGATAACAGACTTTGGGTGTATTGACACCTGCTGATGTAAGGGAAGGAGCTGCCTGTTCCTCATGCACACATTGATGAGGTGGTGAGGTTACATCCTGACAAGGGGCTTAAACTTTTATGGTGAAGGCAGTGAGATAGCATGGGAGGGCACAGGGAAAGGTGCAGGGTCACCATCAGTGCAGGCTCTGGAGAGGAATTAGACTTCTATTTGGCTTTTCTGGGACCTTCTAGGTCTGTTTTCCAGGATTCTTCACTTTACAGCACGTAATGACAAACAGATAACCCAGGACTGTCAGTGATTTCAGAGACAAGACTTGAGATTTGAGCTGACCTGGCAGCAAGAACTGGCTGCTTCCAAATCCAGCTGCAAATGTGAGGATGACTATCAAATTAAACCATGTTTTTATAAGATGGCTTACTACCTGCTGGAGACAAGGTTCTCTTCGGCTTCAGTGAACTCAAGGCAGACCCTCGAGTTCATCAGTCCTGGCCGGCAACAGAACAGCCAGAAGAGCAACTGCTTTGCTAGAATGTAAATGCATTGTGTGTTTTCTCCTATTTCTTTTTTCCTGCCTCTCCCTCCACCTCTTCAATGTCAGAGTCCTGGCAAAGCCCTTCACACTTTGCAGTCAAAACATCTAAGTGTTTCTCAATAAGTAACTGGAAATAATTACTCCTGACACCTGCACAGCAGACCTAGACCTTCTGCTTTTACAAGTGCGTGATGTTCAACCCTTAAAAGTTTTACACTGCTGTTAAAGACCTGTTTTAAAGCTCTTTTCTGCCAGCTTCCCACCCTCAATGAGTTTCAGGACTGTTTTTTCAATAGCATATTGCTACAGTTGCTTGTTGAGGAAGGCAGTTCTCCATGAAATTTATTCTTCCAGCTTCCAGAAATCCCTTCCAAGGCTCAGCTTGACAATCATCCTACTACAGCGAGTGCTTCAGCCACACATGTTCTCTTCAGACCCCTCCCAATGGCTCACGAGGAGTTGTACAGAAGGGTAATCAGGGTGACTGGTTTAATCAAAAGCTTGCATTTAGCTCCAGTCTCAAAGTTTGTGTCCATCCAGGGACACAAGAGGTGGCACCATCTGGAAATGTTGGATCAGAGTTTTACCACAGAGGTTCAGGAGAAAAGGGGTGTTGCCTTGGCTCTGGTGCCAGAGCTGTGAAGTATGAAGCTGGATCTGAATCTCTTTGAGGCTCTGGCACAGACTGAAGACTTTAGTTGAAGGCTGTCCTTGGTTTTTAGATTTAATGAGCTTGGGAGGGAGGGTGACAGGCTCTGTTCTCTGTAAACAGTAGGCTCCATCACATCATCAAGTGTGTTGTACCATGTACAATGTATATTATTGTCCTGCACAGAAGAAGCTTAGGACTGAGCAGGTCCTGAATCTGTGGCTCTTGACAGTGTCTCTCTCACAAGAGGCTACTGGAGAAACTGAGTTAGATATGAAGGTGAAGCAGCAAAAGAGCGAGGAAAACCTTGGGAGGAGTGAAACAGTATTTGGAGAAAAATTCCCAAGCTCTATTTAAGGACCTAACAGTGACCAAGGGTGGGGACAGGTCTTTACACAAGAGAGGGGTCTGTCTCTGAGGTGACAGATTCCTTCCCTTGCACCGGATCTTGCTAATCTCCTGTCTAGGAGATTAAAGAAAAATATTTTTTCTTTCCTTCTACACACTCCTGCTTTCGTTTCTTGAGTTTGACTCAACTTCTCCAAGAAGCTAATGGTCTCCTGGCTCCAGAGACTCTTATCTAAGAAAGTCCAATTCAGACATTTTCAAGAGAAGTACCATGAGACTTTCTCTCCAACTGCCTTCCCTTCTCTTATTTTAACACTTCCTTTTATCCCAAAACTCATCAAATGCATTGTTTCCAAGCTGTGCTCCATCAGTTCATTTCTGTGTTTTTTAACCTGCCATCTTTGGCCCTGGTGAGACCACACCTGGAATATTGTGTCCAGTTCTGGGCACCTCAGTTCAAGAAGGACACAGAACTCCTTGAAAGAGCCCAGCGCAGGGACACCAAGATGATGGAGCGGAATACCTTCTTTATGAGGACAGGCTGAGGGAACTGTGCCTCTTTAGCTTGGAGGAGACTGAGGGGTGACCTTATTAATGTCTATAAATATTTAAAGAGCAAGAGTCAGGAGGATGCAGCCAGGCTCTTCTCAGTGGTGGCAGCGATAGGACAAGGGGCAGCAGGGGGTGCAGCTGGAGCAGAGGAAGTTCTATGTGAACATAAGGAGGAACTTTTTCACTGTGAGGGTGACGAAGCCCTGGGACAGGCTGCCCAGAGAGGTTGGGGAGTCTTTTTCTCTGGAGACATTCAAACCCTGCCTGGAAATGTTCCTGTGTGATTTAGTCTGGGTGATCCGGCTCTGGCAGGGGGTTGGACTTAGATGATCTTTCAAGGTCCCTTCCAACTCCTAATGTTCTGTGATTCTGTGATCTGGACTTTGACCTCCTTAGGAACTGTTCTTTTATGACCTTTGAGCTTGTCTTTCAAGAGGACCCTCTTGACCTTCCTGTTGGTATCTTCACCTTCTGGAAATCTTCAGTGAACTGTGTTTTTCATCCCCATCGTCCCTCTAAAATTCAGAGTTCTTGCTTGGAGTCTGGAATGAATTTTCTGAGAACTTAGAAGTAAATCTTATTAACTACAAAATACAAGGAGTTGAAGAACTCCTGCCCTATAAAAAAACCTTAGCGTTCCGCAGTGGAAAGCCTTGCCTCAAAAGCCCTAGCAATGTCATAATGTAGATGCTTTAAACTTCATGTGTAGCTACATGTGAACTGTATTTGCATAAACATGGTTGAAAGGCAAGGGAATTGTGAATATTTGATGTTATAAATACTTTCTGTAGTTATATAAGCTGGGGCCAGCTCATATATCTGGCTGAGGTCAGTGGATCCTGAAGGAGGGCCAGCCGTTCCATCAAAGGTACCTTAAGCAATGGCCATCTTCCTGTCTGACTAACTGTCATGCGTTTGTTCCATTAATTGCCATGACTCAGTGTTTGGGGAAGACTGGCCCTGTGATACAGGTTCAGCTTTGTGGTTTGCTGTTTTAAAGATCCTGCTCCTGCCTGAACATGTATCTTCTGTGCCAGCCCTGACCCAGGAATGGACTGGCTTGAACCAGACTCCTTCAGCATTGTCGTTGATCGTGGTTAGAACTAGGGCAGCAGTCTGGGACTGGGAGCTTCCAAGGGATATGTGGGTGAAGTGGGATCCACATCTGTGCTGATCAGTCACTGAGGTACTGGGTATGTCTTGCTGCTCAAGAAGAGCTGAGCCTTGGGGATGTTAGCAGCTTGTAGCTGGTAGGTCTGGTCTGGAGGGAGGGGATGCTGTGAGGTCGGACTCACAGCTCTCCAGTTGTCTACCAAACAGAGTCCAGGTAAGTCCAAAGATAGCTCACGTTCACCTGCCTTGGAGTGCTGGAGCCTCTTAATGTCACAGGGATGTGACATTGAAGATTTTAGCTTAGTTGTGTAAATGCTGACCTTGGGGGCCACCCTGGGCTTGTTCTCTGCATGAAAGGAAGAGTTCACTTTGAATCCCACTTTAGTCCACCTTCTAGTGCAGGAGGAGTCAGAGGTGAGAAGTGAAGCCTGATCTGCAGAGGAGGGAGAGGAGAGGCTGGTCTTGTTGGGATGTTACGAACAATTCCACATCTTGCTTTCATGGCTCAGACCTTGCAGAGGGGAAATACAACTTCCTCGTCCAAAGCTGGGAGCTCTCCCAGCTCATCAGGGAGCTATGGGGACAGGGAATAGTTGGATGTGGATGTTCTGGAAGGAAGGCAGAGTTCTCATGCTGTTTCTAATCTAATTAGCTGTAAAATAAAGTATTAAAAATATGATCCTCCTTGCAGAGTGTGGGGGAGGAATGGGATGGGGAAGCCAGCAGAGAGCAGGGGGAAGGACAGGGTATCCCAGCATCCCTCCACGTGACAGATGACAGTTGTCTCCCTCCCTGACTGGACTCCCATTTATTCCTCCGCACAGGAAGAGCATTTGGTTTCTGCTGGGGAGGCGGGGGTGGGGGGAGAGAGGGGCTGCTTGGTCGCAGTGCCTCCTGTGCTCCTGGTGCTCAGACCTGTTCCTTATGGTTAGTGCCACAGGGCTTTTACATCTTGCTTAATTATTTAAGAATGTTACTTACTTTCTGTACATGCTTCCCTTTGGGCTGGCAGACCCCTACCTTGCTAGGGCTTGTGTTTGGCAGTGACAATGCTATTTCTTTCAGGTCTCTTCTCTCATGTGCTGTTTTGATTAAAAGCAGCAGCAGCTTTTTTTTTCTTTTCTTTTTCTCGTGTGTCCACTGTGGTCTCCATCAATTGGATGCTCCTTGCTTTCTGTAGCATTTACCAGCCTGGTAATGGAGAGTGGGGGATAGCTTGCAAAAACCCAGTGGTGGACAGCACACAACAGAAAGGGTCCCAAAAGGATTTTTTTTTAATCTCTGTACTTTCTTGTGCCCCAAAAGCTGACTGGGATGGAAGGTACTCTGCCCTGGTGTTTTACAGCTGGTAATAGAAGGAATGCAGGGACTTTGACTCATCCTTTGCCCTGGATATAAGGTCCACACTGTGGGGAGGAATGCAACCAATATGAATTTTTAGCTGGGAAATGGTGCCACTTCACAGGAAAGTGGTGTCTTCCAGCCCTTCCATGAGCCACATGTGCAGGATCCTCCATAGAAAGTGAGACCCTTATTTCTTCACCCTCTTGCCAGCCCTGTTGGACATGAGGGAGTTGCTCAGGGCATCTCTGAAGTTCCCTTTCCAGTCCCAGCCCAGTGGTCACCCAGCATGGCTCTACCAGAGGAGTCACAGCCCTGCTGGTGTCCTGCCATGATCTGAAGAAAGCCCTCTCTTGGAAGGAATGCCCTGTACTTGAGGACATGAGGTAGTTCAGTAGCACACGGAGCTGATCCAGGAGCAGATTTCAAGCGGTCAATGCTGAGGCTGGAGATGGGATCACACGGTGGCCCTCTGCCAGTTTTAATGCTGCTGGCAGGGCAGCAATCGGCAGCAGAGATGCAGTAGCAGAGGCTTTGCTGGGAGGTAGCTGGCACAGTAAATCCCCCAGGGCCTCGCAAAGGATGGAGCAGGCGGTGCTGGAGCCAACTATTCACCACACTGCCATCCAAGCTGTCTAGGGTAAAAGTAGTTGGGTAAATAAAGCCTCTCATGTCATGGAGGTATCACTTGGAGTCAGCCTGGGTGATATGCTGGTATTCCCCCATCCTTGTTCCTACACCATTGAGGCAGTATGGAAAAGCATATAGAACAAGGAAAGGAGGAGATGAAAGGGAAGGAAACAGCCCATGAAAAGCCTCAAAGCAAGGAGAAAAACTCAGAGTTTCCACAGATCTTCACTTGGGAAAAATAAAGAAAAAGAGACCAGAGAAGACAGGTGAGTTTTGGTCTGCAGCATCTTCCATGGACAGTTTCCCAGCAGGTGTGGTAAAGGGTTGCCGGTACAGGGTTTGCATCCCAAGTCAGGAGATGGAGATGCTGGCAGTGAACAAAGGGAAAGTTCTGCTTTACCTGGCTCTCCTCAGCATCACTGATCCTCCTTCTCATCGCTGGTAGGTGGGCGGGCAGGAGAGGAAAAGCACCCTGTCCTGCAGCCAAGGGGCAGCTTAGGGCAGGACTAGCATGGGTCCTGCCCAGCACCATACTGTTGCTGTCAGCATGAGGTGGCAGCTCTGGGAGGTTTCTGGGGGACTTAGTCTGTGCCCCCGCTCCAGCATCTTTGGCAGTTGAACCTGCAGTAAACTGGCTTGGAGACAAACTGCCCTATTGTGCCCCCTTGGGTCAAGGGGCCAGGGTGCCCCAGGGAAGAGGAGTAGGACTGCAACAGGTAGGGAGTTCTTGCCTAGTTCACTTGGTGCACCTTGCCCACAAACCAACCCCTCTGAAGGAAAGGAAGGGGTCTTCAGAAGCTGTGATCTGGAAAATCCCACTCCAAATGCACAATCAATGAGTCATGTCGGTGGAAGAAGCAACAGGACCTTGTTGCAATGGTGTTCCATGTCGGTGGAAGGGACCAGGACCTTATATGGGTTTAAATTTACTCCTTAGGGTCTGGTTTGGAGCATGAAGTAGTAAACCACTGATGTTGCCTCAGTAGGGACAAGAGGCAATGCATTTGAATATTCATTTGGACTGATGCTAAAGATGTCAACACAGCCAAGTGTGTCAGGCATTTATTAGGTACCTGGATCTCCTCACATGCTGTGGGATTTGGTATGCTTTAGTCACCTGTCTAGGCTAGGGAAGGTCTTCTCTGGTTTAAAATATTATCCCTGTAAACCCGCAGCATGTCTCAGTTTGGTGCCCTGGTTCCAAACATCTGGAGTTCTAAGTGTGAACCAAAGCCAACACCAGAGTACAAATGTGTGAAAAGATAGAGGGACCCAGTAGCTGAAATGATTGATGACATTGAGGGGAGTGGTGTGATCGGAAGGGGAAGAAAAGAAAACAAACCCACCCACCACATTCCATTCTAGGAGAGGGTGAATATATCCATCTTCAGGTTTCTGTCTGGCAGCTCTTTTGTGCTTCCAGGACACAATGAGAAGAATTTTATCTAGCACAGGTGAGTAACAGCACCTGCCTGCTGTCCCATTCTCTGGATGATCACAGAATCCCAGGCTGGTTTGAGGTGGAAGGGACCACAAAGGCCACCCAGTACCACCCCCTCCTACAGGCAGGGAGACCCCAACCCAGCCCAGGGTGCCCCAAGCCCTGTCCAACCTGGCCTTGAACCAGGGATCCAGGGGCAGCCCCAGCTTCTCTGGGCACCCTGTGCCAGGGCCTCCCCCGTCCCTGGGAAGGATTTCTGCCTCCCAGCTCCTCTCCAGCTGCCCTCCTGCAGCTGAAGGATGTTCCTTTTGGCCTGGGACCTCCCTGTCCTTGGCACCAGCCCCTCTCCTGTTTTCCTGGAGCCCCTTTAGGGACTGGAAGGGGCTCTAAGGTCTCCCTGGCACCTTCTCGTCTCCAGGCTCAACCATCCCAACTTTCTCTGCCTGTCTCCAGAGCAGAGATGGCACCTCTGTGGCACCCTCTGGACTTGAACTTCTTCCAACAGCTCTGTGCCCTTTCTGCCCTGGGGACCCCTGAGCTGAATGCAGCTCTGCAGGGGGGTGTCTCCCCAAAGCAGAGGGGCAGAATCCCCACCCTCAACGTGCTGGTTCTGCTGCTGGGGATGCAGCCCAGTACACGAGTGGCTTTCTGGGCTCCAAACACACACTGCTGGCTCATGTTGGCACCAACCAAAGCCTACCCCTCCCCCCAAGTCTTCCTTCCCAGTGTTGCTTTCCATTTGTCCTTCTCCCAGCCTGCTGTTGTGCTGGGGATTGTCCTGACCCATGTGCAGGACCTTGCCCTTGGCCTTGCAGAACTTCATGCAGTTTGCATGGGCCCTCCTCTCCAGCCTGTCACAGTCCCTCTGGATGCCATCCCATCACTCCTTTGTGTCAACCTCCCCGCACAGCTCAGCGTCACCAACAAACTTGCTGAGGGTGCCTTAGATGCCACACTCTGTGTCTCTGACGCAGGTGTGAAGCAGCCCTGGTCCCAGTATTAACCCCAGAGGAATGCTACTGGTCTCCATATGGACACTGAGCCATTCTCTGTGCTTGTGATTCTAGGTGGAGTTGTCCTCAACCCTGCTTATTATGGTATGCACGGCCACACGAACACCATGATCCATGAAGTGGGACATGTCCTGGGGCTCTACCATGTCTTTAAGGGAGTGAGCGAGCGGGAATCTTGTGACGATCCCTGCAGGGAGACAACTCCGTCTATGGAGACGGGAGACCTCTGTGCCGACACTGCCCCCACCCTGAAGAGTAAACTCTGTCGGGACCCTGACCCTACCAATGACACCTGCGGCCAGACTCATTTCACAGGAACACCTTTCAACAACTACATGAGTTACACAGGTAATGTGTAGTCGCTGCTCGAGGGTGTAAAGGGTCACCTTCCCTAGAAACGTGGGGTTCTCTCCCCTCTGCCTCCATTGGCAATCCCTTTCCTTGTTCCCCGAGATGTGATGGCTCTGGTGGGTAGGGATGTGGCAGGCAGGCCTTCTCCAGCCCTGAAACCATGCTCTATTATTACTATTATTATTGCTGCTATTATTTTGGACCTCAGAGTATGAGTCCTTTGTGCTGGGCTCTTGCACGTCGTGGAGTGCTGGTGTTCCTCCCGGCAGCCCAGGAGGACGGAAGCCTGGGGAGCAATTTTGTCACCACGCTGACCCACCATGAGTCCCCCGAGGATGGATGGTGGTCTGGCCCCGGGCTTAGAGCCGGTGCTGAGGCCGGGCAGGGATGCGGTGCTGCTGAGGCAGTGCCATCTTGTGGCTCCGTGACATATGGCACCAGAGAGTCCTGCCGTGTCTCCCTAAGAGACAAACGGTTTGGGGATGGGGAAGGGTGTGTGCATTGCTGTGCCCGGCTGGCACATCCCTCCCGCCCTCAGCCTGGCTACTCTTCCCTCAGATGATGACTGCACCAACACCTTCACCCCCAATCAAGTGGCTCGGATGCATTGCTACCTGGACCTGGTGTATCAGCGCTGGGGCCAGAGTAAGAAGCCTGCACCCATCCCCATCCCTCCCATGGTCACAGGACAGACACAGGACTCCCTCAGCATCTACTGGCTGCCTCCCATCAGTGGTGTCATCCATGAGAGGTAAGGGGCCTGCTGTTGTGATGGTGTTGGGCTTGTGCAGAAGCCTGCTAGAAGGGACGAGGAACTCTTTAGAGTGCAGGTGCCCCCGTTTCCTTTCCCCCTTGGCCATCTCCAGCAGAGCCACCAGTGCCAGAGCCAGGCTGATGTGATGGACTCACTCACGCTTGGGCTCTTCTGCGAGCCTTCTCCTCTTGGGGTGCCAGGAGGGGAAGCTAAAGAGCATCAGGAGGTGATGCCAGCTCTTAAACCCCAGAGTGCAATCACAGAATGAAAAATGAGCTTCATTTAGCACTTATTGTATAAAATAACCATCTACCAGGAGGAAATGCAGACTTGTGGTTAAGGCAAGGCGCTCGAACCACAAGAGCTGGGTTTCGTTCCCAGCTCTGTCATGGACTCGTGGTGTAACTAACCGGGGGTAAGTCAGGAAACTTTTCAAGCTAGAAAAAAACATGCAGAGGAACCAGAGTTGTTTGGCTCGTGAGCAGCACATGGCCCCAAGTGCTAGGTGGGTGTCTTGCCCCAGTACTGGGGAGGTCACCAAGTCTGGGATATGCTGCCAGTGCCTCTATTCAACAGCCTCTCTCACTGAAATGTTTTGCCAGGTTTTGGTTCTAAGCTGATATTATGGACTATAAGCGCATGTTAAAGAGCTCTGGAACTTGCTTTAAAGCTGGTCTGTGAAGTTGTCTCTTGCAATAAAAGTGCTGTTTGATGGCAGATGGGATGCTCTCGGGCCAGTGTTTGCTGCCTTTTCAAGGAACCAGTGCTCGCCACATGGACTTTTTGTCCAGAGATGACAAGAACATGAGCCTGTTACTCTTTCCCCCCTGCCACCAGGCATCAGAGCCTCTGAGTGATGGGTGGCCTCAGGCCACACAAACTGCTTTGGTGGGGAATGCAGGGGCTTGGGAGCAGGAAAACATGGGTCTAGGAGGCAGCTACTGGGTCTTCGGATCCATTCCCAGCTCTCACTCATAACCGGCTTAGGACTTGGTTGAGGGTGGGGGTCCTGAATCCCCTGAGATGAACTGGTCAAGAAAAGAGGCTAAGGCTGGCTGTTAGCACAGAAAAGTGTTGCTTTCTTTGCTGGACAGCAGCATGACCACCTTTAATTGATGTTATCGTGGCCATTTTGTATTGCAGCAGTGTTGAAAGCCATACCCTGGCTCTAGGGTTTAGCAGAGACAGACCCAAGTACACCCACCTGAGTCCAGAGACATTGTCCTGCCAAGTGTGAAGCCTGTTTGCTTCACTTCATGGGTAGGGAACAGGCAACTCCATGGCTCATCCAAAACTACCAAGAGAAGGGATCAAACCCAGCTTGTCCCGTGGTCACTGGTATTTTCCTGTCTTTGACAAAGCTCAGTCCAAGCAGGATCATAAGCCCAGGGGCTTTCTGAGATGTTAGCTTTGCTTTTCCAACTTCCCTTCTGATCCTGCCTGGACAAAACCAGATGGCAAATGAACTGGTCGTGATTACCCATGCTGGTGCCTCTGTCTCCTGCAGGGAGCAGGACACCCTCTGCGATGACTGTGCAGAGGATGGCACTTTTCATCAGTACGTGCACAAGGCATCTTCCCCCCGGGTCTGTGATTCCTCCGGCTACTGGACACCAGAAGAAGCAGAAGGTAACTGTCTCCTCTATTTCCCTGGCTGTGAATCCCCCAGATAGAGTTGAGGTCTTGTTGGGAAGAGAAAAAGAAGAGTTGCCTCGTTTTGGGGAGTCCAGGAAAGACTTCTAGGTGTCCAGGAGACAATGGAAACTGCCAGCTGGGCAGACAAACTGAGACACTGACTCTGGTCATTTCCCAGAAAGGTGTTAATAAGAGATATTAGTCAGAGGAAAGGGCATTTAATTGAAATAAGTATTGTGCTATAGTCTTGGGATCTCATCCAAAACCTCAGGGGCCTTCACAGACTTTGACACAGCCTTGCCCAAAGTGAGCAAGAGAAGCTCCATGATCAGTCCTGCTGAGTGTGTACTAAGCCCTGGGCTATCTGGGTTGGGTGCAATTCCTCTCTGGCAAGGTGAACCACAAGGTGTACAGTCCCTCTTCTGCTGAAACCTAGATGTTAGCAGAGAGACCCACCTTGTGGGCTTGGAGGTGGCTTTCAAGGTCATGCTGTTGGGCTCTTCATACTAGTCCAATTTCTCCACGGGCAAAAGAGAGGATGCAGGAGACCAGGTGAGATATTCCTGCGGGCTCCATGTAGTGCACATGCCGATGTTGAACCATGCAGAGCCAGAGGACCTGTTGGCTCTGTGCATCTGCATGTCTCCTACTGAAGTCAACTGAAAATGTGCCAGGGTGACTGCTGAGAGAGTGCAGCTGGGACACTGTTGCACCTTTGGGATGAAGCCCATGCTTTGAGAACAGGAGCGCTGGGATGTGGCAGACATTCCACCTGAGAACTCTTTCAGTACCTCTTGCCAGCGTCGCAGGTTGCGGGGAGGGAAGTCAACCTAAAAGAAAGAATCAAAGTTGTGCTTACTTGGTGGAACCCAGCAAATCCAAGCTCAGCTTGCTAGCTGCTGGTGGCTCCTGTTTCTCCTGCCTGCCTGATCCGCTGGCAAGTTAAAACCACTCACTGGCTGTTGTTTCCTCCTGAGCATGACTTGCAGTCATTGCAAGACTGTGTTCACTCTGAGGAAAGCAAGACAGGTTTTATGGCTTTCAGAAGATGAATATTGAAGTGGATGTTGACTTTCTTAGGGCCCAGCACCCATTCAAACGCTTGCAGCAGTTAGAGACAAGTGTATTTCTGCTACATGCTGGTGATGCTTTCTGAGACAGAAAGCCTGGTGCTACGTTCCTCTTGCAGAGTGCTAAACCCCCACCAGGTGAGGCAGACCTGGGTTCTGAGGTTGGACTAGGCATTGTCCTGGAGGTCCTGGTAGAGGAACAACCTTCCAGAGCTGCTTCCCTGACTTGCTTTGGACCTGGCTCCTTCCTACCTGTGGCCTGGTCCAGCACTTATCTGTGAGAAGCTTTAGTCTCTGCTCTGCTTAGCCTATGTCTGAGTCCACGGAGCCCCAAGGACTCAGCACTCAGGTGTCCTTGGAAAGTCTTCAATGCTTGTGAGACTACAGAGCAAGCTGAGCCTGGAGCTTGACACTGCGACCAGCTGCCACGTGGATACCACTGTCCCTGTTGTAGCTGGCTGCGAGACACCAGATCTGCTAAGGCTTGTGCTTGCATGTGCTCCAAGGAGCTGGGGGACTAGTGGTGCCTGTTGCTTCCTAGGATGTTAGGGCAGATGCCACCAGCTCTGACACATGCCCGTAGTGGATGCAAAACTGCGGGGGTGTGCAGCTATAGCAGCAAGGTGAGTAAGCACTTATGGGGTACTGCAGAGAGGATCACCGCTCTGGGTCCTGTGCAGGGACAGCTGTCCCCTGTTCTCATCATCCTTCTCCTTGTCCCTCTTGCCCAGGGCCCCCAGATGTGGATCAGCCCTGTGAGCCCAGCCTGCAGGCCTGGAGTCCAGAGCTCCACTTGTACCACATGAACATGACGGTGCCGTGCCCCCAGCCTGATGGCTGCATCTTGGAGCTGCGCTTCCTGCACCCCGTCTACCCCGAGTCCCTCACCCTATGGACCACGTACCTCTCCACAGGCTCTCCCAAGGCACTGTCTGACATTGAAGTCCTGACAGTGCAGGGGGAATCCATCCATCTGGGGCCCCTGGACACCTTTTGTGATGTCCCCTTTACTGTGAAGCTCAACATCCCTAAAAAGGTGTCCGGAGTCAAAATCTACACCTTTGACGAGAGGATGGAGATAGACACAGCCCTGCTGACCTCCATGCCCCACAGCTCGCTCTGCTCCGCCTGCAAGCTGATCCAGTATAGAGTCTTCCGTGACCCCCCATTCGCAAACGGATCCCCCACCACCCCAGCACAGACACACTGCCAGTTTGTTGACACGTGAGTGATGGGGCTGCTCTGTCACAGGCTGAGTGGGTGGCTGGGGCAGTTTCAATTATCTCCTTCTCAAGCCCTGACTTTGAAAGCCTGGATGGTTTTGTTGGCGTTTGGGTTCCCTCTCCTTCCTGGGAGTTATCATGTTCAATGTCCTGAGTGGATTCCCTACTCAGCATTGAGAGATCTTGTTGCAGATCCGTCATGCTAGCATGAGCCTTGCCCAGGAGTCCAGGCTAGCTAGGAGGAGTTCATTAAACCCAGAAAAGTTTTCCCCATCAACGTGACCAGTAAAATGATAGTTTGGGTTAATGCCCCTTCTCCCCAGCTCAGACCCTAGGGAAATAAGAAGCAGGACACCTCTGCATGACCTGGCAGAGACCCTCATCCCACAGTCTCTGCCTCTGGCAGCTCAGACTATGAAGATGTATGTCAAAGTGTGATACTCGCTGGGCACAAGCGTGATTTCTAGAGCTGTGGTTAGCAAATCTGTTAGAGATGTACAGGTTGTTCCCTTCTGCTCTCTGTTCACATCCTCTCTGTTCCTGCAGGGAAGTCACACCTGGGCAGGTGTACCGCTACCAGGTGCAGGCAGTCTCTGGGACAAACTCAGGAGAACCCTCCCCACCACTTGTCCATGTCCATGGAGCACCTTACTGCGGGGATGGGAAGGTGACCACGTAAGTCAAGACACCCAAGCTCTCAGCTGAGGTTCTTTGAGGTATTGGGTCATCCTGCCCCGAAGGAAAGCACTGAGTTGGTCCTCCACCTGTGGGTGCCTGATTGGAGATGCTGCACTGAATCTCTCCAGCAGACCAGACTATAGAGCTCCTGTTTTGTAAAATGCCACATACACAGGAGACAGAGATAGTCTTTTTGAGAAGCAGGTTCTAAAGAGGCGTCCAACCTGAACATCCTCCCTGTCCAACCACAGTGCTTGGATTCTGGTCCATCCCAGCAAACTGTAGTGGAGTCAGACAGGTCAATACAACCTTTTGCACAGGGCATGTGGTGATGGCCCTGCAGGAGCAGGTTCTGCAGCATTGCAGTCCCACAGAGTTTGCTGTCTTTAGAGAGCTGTTTGGTCTCTGCTTACAGATCCCAAATGATAAAGGAAGCACCCCGTTGAGGGACCCCAATGGGTCACCTGCTCCATCTGGGGATGGACAATTGAAGCGAGGGCAGGAGGTACTCGTGCAAGTGGTACCATACAAGACCTAGCAAGACAAATATACTTACAGCTAACTGCTAAAGTGGTGTCATCCAGTATGACTTAGCATGGATCCATCTCAGCTGAAGACTTGGTCCAGAGAGAGCAAATGATCATGTCAGGCTCCATTGTCAAGGTTGATAAAAAAGTGAGAAGCAGAAATGGGCAGATGGCAGCTGAGATTTTTTTTTTCCTCAGTCTTTCCCATTCCTGAGTATTGTGGGGAAAGCCATGCTGGAATCTTTGCCTGAGAAGGTTTTGGGGTTTTTTTTCATTTGCACCATGTGTGGACCAACGAGCCAGAGGTGGGAAGATGGGATGTGGTTAGTCTTTTGTTTTAGATGAGACTACAGGTGGGTGAGCATCACAAGATGTATGTCTGAAATATTTTGCTCCTTGTGTTTGGGATACATAACTGCACACAAAGCAATAGGGAAGAACTGAGGAATTTCTGCCAGCTTCTCCCATCAGATCTGCAGTATGGGGACAGAACCTTGTGAAGGAAACTGCATGGGCTTTTTTTTCCTTGTGAGATGCCGTCAGCTAGGGGTTGATTCTTGTCTCCTTGGGCTAGTCTCCTCTCCCTTATCATAGAGTCATAGACTGGTTTGGGTTGGAAGGGACCCCAAGGATCACAGAGTTCCAACACCCCTGTCACAGGCAGGGACACCAACCAACTTCCAGGCCTGGATCTACACAATGCTGCCCAGAGCCCCATCCAACCTGGCCTTGAACACCCCCAGGGATGGGGCACCCACCACCTCTCTGGGCAGCCCCTTCCAGCCCCTCGCCACTCTCTGCAAAGAACTCCCGCCTAATATCTCATCTAACCCTTCCCTCCTTTAGCTTCAATCCTCTCCCCTTGTCCTGCCAGTATCTACCCTTTTAACAAGCTGATTCCCCTCCTGTTTCTCTGCTCCCTTCAGGGACTGGAAGGCTGCGATGAGGTCCCCCTGCAGCCTTCTTTTTTCCAGGCTGAACCCTTCTGCCTCTCCTTCCCCCGCTGACACACTGGCCCACCTCAGAAGCTTCTGTTCTTTTCCCACACTTGCTTTGTCCAGCCAGCAAGCCTTCCCAATGTTTGGTTCTCTACTTCCTACGTTTTATATAGCTTCATTTTTCTCCCATAGTTTATGCCTCAGGTTTTATAAGAAAGTCACAGTAGGATCATGCCTTCTCCATATGCTGTGTTTTCAACCTCCTTTTATCCCTTGGCAAGATATGATGTTTTCTTCCCTCTACCTTATTCCACATGTGGTTCTTCCTCTTCTCTCTGCATCTGTGGAAGTGGACTCGAGATACAGAGTCCTCAGTCATTACTGTACAGAAGAAGTGTTGAGTCAAGGGTGGTGTTCACACATCTGGCTGTTTTCCTCTTAGGAGCCTGGAGGAGGAATGTGATGATGGGGACTTGCTGGATGGGGATGGTTGTTCCAGGAAGTGTAAAAAGGAGAAAGGCTTCCACTGTGTTGGTGAGTCAAATGGATTGAGACAACCTTGCCAGGCAGGAGTCAAAACTGTATATTCTTCATGCTCCCCCTCAATTCAGGGGTTGATGAATCTCATTGCAACAAAACACAGATCTGCAGCTGGAGTGATCTGTGGAGCTTGTGAAGCCCATGTGATGAGAAATCATAGGGCTAAATGGCCAGCACACCTCCTGGGAGAGGAGGAGTTGTGTATACCTGTTTGCAAACAGGTCATCCCTGGTCTCATTGCAGGGGAACCGAGCCTGTGCTATGTGCATGATGGGGATGGTGTGTGTGAGCCATTTGAGAAGACCAGCAGTGTCCTGGACTGTGGTCCTTACACACCAGAAGGCTATGTGGATCTGTGGGCAGCAAAAGCCTACGCTTCCCACCAGGATGCAAAGTCATGCCCTGTTTCCTTGGTCACTGGAGAACCTGTTGTGAAGGTGAGTGAAGGCATGGCCAAAAAGAAAGACATTTCCAGCAAAACCCATGGAGTAAAGCTGGGGAACTCACTGCTGCAAGAGTGTACTGAGGCACAACCAAAATCTTCATAGCAGCTCTGGAAGTGTCTCATCAAGGCAGGGAGCACCTCCCCTGACCAAGCAGCTTGCTCAATAGTGACCACTCCCGTCCCACCAGTTTAATCCACAACCATGAGCATATAGAGTAGTACTACTACATGAATTTAAAATAACCCAAAACACCCAAAAAACAAACCCTTAAATCTTAATCCCTTATCAGGTTAGGGGCTGTAAAGATAAAATCACACATATGTCAGCACCTGCACTGCTCTCAAACCCTCTGATCTGAAGCCAACAAAAAAAATCAATGGGAGAATTCCCATCTTTCATACGGGCTTTGGAGCCGGGCCTGGAGGGCTAGGACAAGGTTTCGCCTGACTGCTGTTAAAGTGTGGGCTGTGTGTTCTTTCTGAGCAAGCTGAAGAAAGGGAGGAGATAGAGAGGTCCTATTTAGCCCCTTATTTCTGTGTTTCTTTTGACCTCATGTATGGTACTATCATCTTGAGACACATAGCATGATTAAATTGCCTACATGTACATATGTCTAGTGGGATGCCTTGGGCTTGGGTATCTGCTCCTCTAGAAGAGGACACGCAGGTCTCCCAGGCTTTGTCTGCCAGGCCTATGGGGACACCATAAGGCATCAAAGCACAGAAGGCTGGTGTTCTGGCAAATAAATTGCATCTTGGATCTCACCAGCTCAGTCAAAACCCAGAGGCTGTGGTCTTCCCTATTATCTCACAGCCTGACTCATTTTTTCTTACTCGGCCCCACATACACCATGAGGCTCTTCCAGCAGTGTATTTGCAGCATCTCAAAAGGGCAATGGCCTCGTGTACATATGGGTGGGTGGTAAGATGTCTCTCTCACCTAGGAACCCACATTGCCTTCATGCTACAATCCTTCTCAAGATGTTGAATCTTTCTTGAGGTTTCATGGGTGCCCTCCTTCCCTTCCTTCCTACAAATAAACAAATTATACCTTTCAGGTATGTAAATCCCACCTTCACAATGTGTCAAAGGACCTTTCCTTGGCTGCTTGGTTCCCCTGTGCTCCCAGACAAGGCAATGCTCAGAATCTGGATGAGGAGAGGACACCTTTGAGCGATGAGGGAGTTTGGCTCAAGGTAAGTTAGGATGTGTTGCTAGGCAAGGAAGGATTTCCTTGTCTTTGGCCCAGCGCCTTGATGACAAATGTCTATCCTTCTCTGTCCTATAGAACCTACGGCAGTCTTAAAATCTGCTCAGACAGGACTTCATATCCTACTGAACTCTTTGTTAACCCCACATGCCTGTGGCTGGGTCTTAAATAATTGCCTGATTTCTCCTGTGAATGACAAACCCATTCTGGGGCAGGTTGCCAGGAGAAAGGGCTGTGCCTGAAACCAGGAGTCCACAGAAACATCTTGAGGCTGAGAAACATCTTGTTCCTGACAATTCCCTGCAGTTGAGTCCTAGTTACCTTTGCTCCCCACAGCTGTGAAGACCAACAAATGTGTAGCTGTATACACACTGCCACCCTGAGAGGTCCTGAGCACTCCAGGTTGCTGCTAAGCACCATAAGACCACAGCAATCAGCTGTGCCACGGAGGTCCTCCTGCCCCCTTATGACTTCAGTCCAAAGGAGACACTTCTGTGCCCAAGTTGCTGGTGCTGGAGCCCAACGGGAGCTTGGGGGCTGCCTCTGGGAGGGCAGCTGGAGGGTCAAACCTCTCAATTCCAGCAGGCAGAGCAGGGCAGAGGACAACTTGAGTGTTAGGCCAAAGTGTTTTTTTTTTTTACAGTGTTGACTTTCAGATTGCAGCCATGGTTTAGAGGTTTTGCAGTTGTTGCCTGGTGTTGCTGGAAAGCTGGACTCTGGCGTGCCTCTTCCTCTGCAGTTCAAGCAGCATCTTGCACCGCTTTGCTCGAAGTTGTCTAGAAAGGACCTCTTCCCAAGGCGCTCAGACAACTTGGTGACTCATCAAACCCGAGTCAATAAGCGTTGCAATTGCCTCTGAGGCCCTTTGTCTCTCTGAAGAACTTTCTTTAACAGCTTCCCCCCTCACCCCCATCCCCCCATTTTGTCTTTGCCTGTGTGCTCACAACCTACTTTCCAGCTTCAGTCTCTGGCCATGACAAACGTGCCTCCTTTCTTCCTTTGCTAGCAAGACAGCGGCACCCTCCCCCTCTGCCCTACCTAGATGAAAGCTTGCTTTCCACTTCTCACCAGGGGTTAAAGCGTGTTCCAGTTTTATTGGAGCTTGTGGTCAGTTCTCTTCCTCTATGGATGTTTATATTAAAGACTTTCATTACTGCTTCTCCATGCTCTCTTCAGGAGTGCTATTATTTTCCGCCCATAAAATTATTTATGAACTAGTAATAAATATGCCTTTTTTTTCCCTTTTTTTTTTTCCCCTTTTTGTAAAATAGAGTTTGCCTGATTGGTAACACATTGGGTTAGGAAAGACAGCTTCTTGTTGACAATGTTCCTAGCAAACCCGCCTGCCCGGGCAGGAACGGCGCTGTTTGTGCACGTGTGTACCCATGTGCACATGGTGTTGCGTGGCCACCAGCTCCCATGGCAGTTTGAAAGCTGTTGTAGCTGTGTCACCCAGGTTAAAGCAGTGCCACAGAACTCACTGGGTCCTGTAGGAACTGCTTCCTACAATGTTCATCGAGAGTTGGCACCGATGAGTAAGGGAAAGGCTGGGCCATTTTACAGGGCACAAGAGGACCATGTCTGTCACCTATGGAAGTATCTATCATGCACCTTGGGTCTGCCTGCAGATGGGAATTGTTACAAATCCCAGAGCTCTGGACATGTGTTTTTTGGGGTTCTTTTTGCTCAGTTTCTAGTGCATCCAATGAGGAAAGAAATCAGAATCACTTGTAAGCAAGTCAGCATGTGTAACATGCAGGAAATTAAGCAGAAAATGGGGAGGAGAAGGAAGAAAGAATGAGACAACAACGTGTTGTGGCCAGGCACACAATCCATATAGGAAAAAAAAAAAAGGAAGAAAGAAAAAAAACTCGAACCAAACAACTGGCATATTAGTTAAGTCAGCTGCTGTTGGTGTAATGTGGTGGCAGTGTCCTTCAGCCCCAACTAGGAAGGGAAAGACATGACCCCTCTGTGTTAAGCTGCGTACGCAAGGAAAGCTTCACTTGACTTCTCCAACCCTCCCTCCTCCCCTGAGGAAGCATGCTTGGAGGAGTGGGCAGCAAGGAGTGGGTTAGAATCAGCTGGTTCTTTGGGGCTTCCCACCCCCAGCTTTGTCCTGGGGGTCTCCTTGGAGCCGGCTGTGAGCACTGCTGGCTCTCCTTTGTCTTTCCTCTCTTCTTGCTTTTCCTTTCCCCCCCCTCCTTCCTTCTCCCACCAGCTTCTGTGGTATACCAGAGATACACCAAACAAAAAGAAAGGAAGGGGGGTGGGTGAAGAGAGAACAGCTTCAGCCTCCTGGTCTGCTCCTCGCAGCAGGGACAACCCTTTGTGGAGAGCATCCCTGGCCCAGGGACCGTGTAGGCAGTGCTGGGTACTCGCTTTCAGGGTGTTTGCTACCTGGCAGAGGGGGAGCACTGGCATGAAGCCCAAGGCTTCCTCCTGCTCCCATGTATGAGCGATGTCTGGCAACAAATGGGATGGTTGTCCCTTGTGCTCTCATGGTCTGCTCTGTGGCTGTGCCTGGGCAGCCAGGGCTTGTCCTCCTCCAAAATACACCTTTTTCCTCACGCTTTGGGGCTCCCTCTGCACCAGCATTCAACAAAACCACTCCAAAGGGTGGGTCTCGATCAAAACACATCTGGGCACTGGGTGCCGGGGCACCAGGGTGGGGGAGAAAAACATTTCTATCCTCTTACTTCTGAAGAACATCTGCCCAGCCATCAATTTCCCATCCGCCTCCTGTAGCCTTCGGGGCTGTAGGCAAGTGGGGAGCTGTCGGCTGTCCCAGCAGGCAGGACTTCTTCCCACAAATCTGTCTGCATGTTGGCTGACAGACAGTTTGCAGTGACGCTGGGTGCCGGGGCTGGTCTTTGTTTTGGTTTTTAATGGAAATATTCAGTGTTAGAGCTGGTAGTTGTGCTCTCTGGGTGGCTTGCTCGCCTGACCCGCACTGTGGAGGTTGGAGCTGTGTGATAAAGGGGGAGCAGAGCAGGAGTTAACCAGGTCTTAGAGTCATAGAATGGTCTGGATTGGAAGAGACCCCTAAAGATCACAGAGTTACAACCTCCTGCCACAGGCAGGGCCACCAACCTCCAGGCCTGGATCTAGACCAGGTTGCCCAGGGCCCCATCCATCTTGGGCATTGCTCAATTTTAAGAGCAGCAAATGTGGAAGCAGGGAAGATGACATAACCAGAAAAGGCTAGTGAAAGAGAGGAGGGGGATTAGGAGGGGAAGGACTATGTTCCTGCACCCTTTCTTCCCTCTGCTCTCTCTTCCCACCCCTTTGCTGCCCTGCACATCTGCACTCCCTGACCACCTTCCCCTCTCCTCCCTCCCCCTGTTCCTGCTCCCTCTTCCCCAATCCTTGCATATACGGACTTTGGGAGGCTGTGTTTGGTATGTATGCCCTCAGGATCTCACTTGTCCTCCTGCCCAGGTGTGCTTTGAAAGACCTGTGGTGCCCACCTCCCTCCTTGTCTTCCTGGCCTCTGACGGCACCGTCCCAAGCAACCAGCGCAAGCTGCGAGTCACCGTCCAGCTGACCGATGTAGATGGGCTGAACCACTCTTTGGGTGAGCACCTACGGTCTGTCTCAGTGGTGCATGCCATCCTGGCAGCTATATCAGGAACCCCTGTGGTCTTTGTGACCCTGCCTGAGTTGAATGCTGGTGTCCCCTGTCCTGGCCTTGCAGCATCTTCAGCTTCCCAAGATAGCCTTTTGGAACGTGTGTGGAAGAGGTAAATCAAAAAGCTGAGAAGAATATCCCTGGAGCTGAGCTAGTGGTTTCTTTCTCTGTCCCATCTCACAGGGATGTATGAGCTGTCATGCCAGCACAACCCACTTGTCATCAATGTGACCCACAGCCAGGAGAAGCCACCTTACTGGGCCGCTTCGGTGCTGTTCAACTTCTCCTCCCCACTCGTGGGCATCTCAGCTGTGGCCTTGCGGACACCAAGTCAGCCTGGATCTGACCCTACCACCTGCCTCCTACAGCATGAGGAGGGACATGGCCACCAGCGCTACAGGTATGCTCTTCTTGAGGCACTTCTCCATGAGCACCCAAAGCCCTTCTTGGGGGCTCTGCGCTTCAGGTCTGGAGTTTTTATCTGCTTGCTGAGTTGCTTCATGACTACTCTCAGGTGGCTTTTGAGGTACAGTTGGAAAATCCCCTGTAACGAGACTTGATTTGCTTATCTTGCTGCAGGCGGGAGAAGGTAGGCAAACAGATTTTGCATGTGGCCCATACATCTGCACCAATCTGCATTGAAGCACCATTCTCTGGTGAGAAAACCTAGCTCCCTCTGCTCAGAACTTATTGCTGAGGGTAGCTGCTGAGCCTGAAACTTAGAAATATATGGGTCTTCTGTCTGACTCCATCCCAGCTTTCCCCACCTCACGGGAAGCAGGGATGAAGCTGTCCTCTTCCTTCTCCCTGTGCTGGCTCCCCTTCCACTCCAGGCTCCTGACAAAGTCTCACTCTGCTCCTGTCGTGATAACGATACCAGTATTGGCGGCACTATGATTTATTGTCGTCCCGTACTTGTGGGCATCCATCTGTCTCCATAAAGCAGCAAATGAGAGTCAGTGTCTGAGGGATGGGCACCAGCATGGGGTCGTGTTGGGTCGTGCTGGGATGGGGAAGGACTGTGGTCCAAGGCAGACTAAATAAACAAGGCAGAGCTCTTTTTCCCCATGCTGAGCGGAGGCGCAGGCCCGAGGAGGAGTGGAAGGATGGTGCTCAGCACTGTCCTAGAGTGGTGGCGGGGCTGACAACAGCCAGACCTGCCAAGCCTGGCTCTGCTTTCAGCTCCCTGAAGTTATGAGCATGCTGATCCAAGGACTCTGCTTCAGCCAGTAACTCAAACCACACCACTGGGAATACTGATCTCTTTTTTTGGGTCCAAGCTTTGCTGAAGCTGAGGGGACATTAAGAGTTGAAGGGCTTTGGCTACAGTCATCCCATCGCTGCTACTGTCATTTCTCTTCTGTTGATGGCTCTGGATGGACAAACATTCCCGATAATGAATGAGTGAGTACGCATGTGTTTGCCTAAAAGCTGGCAATTGATTTATGTAAAGCTCTGGAAGCTGTGAATATCCTGGAGTTGCTTTTTGCACCCTGTCTTTTTTTTTTTTTAAGTGCATGTGATTTATACAGAAACATAAATCTTCGTGAGTCAGCATATAAACAGTATTCTCAGCCTTACATTAAAGGATCAGTGTCCACCTGAAATGCAGTCCGCTTCCTCCTGGTAGCCCTTTACAGCTATGTACACACATGCTTCTAAGCCCCTAGCCAACTGATGTGGTTTTTCAATTACACTTTCTCATCTTTTTCAAAACAATTCTGTGCTCTCCTTTCTTGAGAGCTTCCCCATCCGAGGAGGAACAGGCTCACCAGAGGCAGCCGAGTATCGCCTGCGGATGGGGAGATGTTCACGCAGGGACAAATCGCGAGGGAAGGTAAATGGTTTTCCTCATAAAAGTCTTGTTAGAGTTGAAACACAAGCCAGCTCATGTACTGCCAGAGCTCACAGAGCTGCGAGCTGGCCCCTTTGCAGGGTCGGGGCATGATCTTCACATCTCCTCCTCCTGCTCCTCTTCCTCCTCTTGCCGCCATCCTGCATCTCCCTGGCCTTGACTTGGCCACAGTGTGCTGAATTGGAGTTACACACATGCCTGTAGCAAACACACAAAGTAAATCTGATCCCCTCTTCCCCCCGAGTTTTCGGAGTAGGAAATACTATTTATAGTATTGCTTTCCTGGACAAAAGGCGTGAATATTTAGGGCCGCAGGGGGTGGGGTTATGCTTGCAGCCTCCACTAGCCTCTCTAACAGCAAGGGATCTGCCTCTTAAGTCAGGAAACATCCAAGCATTCCACCTTTATTATACTTTAAAAAACCCTATTTCATTTAAAACCTATTAATACCTATTTCATCTCTAAGACAGCAGTAGTTTTATTTTTAAGGGTTAATAATCCATTTCATATGAGGCAGGTAGAGACTGGGGGGGAAAAAAATCCCCTACAGAATTCCAGGAATAAAAAAATCTTAAGAAGTCTACAGGCATCATCTGTAAAAGATCACAGATCTGTGTTATTCCTGTGCAGAACTGAATCGACCATTCGCTCGCACGCCCCGGCCTCATCCACGCAGCACGTGAGCGCTTTCCTAAAATAACCCAGGAGAGGGACAGTAACAAAAGCAACAGAGAAATGAGGTTTCCTGACTTCGTTATTTTGGCAATGAGCATTTCTAGACCGAGTATATGATGGCTTGGTATTTCTGTACCATCTTTCATCTTGAAGGAACTCAAAAGTGCTTTGCAGGCTGGGGAAAACAAAGTGAACGTGTTTTGGCTGATGAAGTGCAGCCAGCTCCAGGTCACGATACAGCAGGTGGTTGATGCTAGGAAAGTACATTTTTAAACTTTTCTCTTTTTTTTGGGGGGGGGAGGTTGAAGGGGGTTGCTTCCTCCTTCTGAAGGAAGGTTGGAAGAGCATTTGCAGACCAAAGCGGTGTGGCATCCCTCCCTCGCAACCCTGTTACAGCACTGGGAACTCCTGTCACCTCTGCAAGCAGCTCGGGGCTCAGCTTTGCTCTCCGTACTCTATCACAACCTTATATGGTCAAGAAGAAATGGGATTTTTAGTGGGTTTCCACCCAGGAAACTCAAAACTCTCTGGCTTTAATCCTTCCCTCTGTATTAGAAAGCTGAGCCTCAGTCCTTCCTGGTTTTTCCAGGCTATACACTGACCCGGGGGTACTTTTAGCCTGGGTTTATTTTTAGTTTGCTTTTATTTTCTCCCAGCACATGCTAGGAAATGCTTTGGCAAGTTCACAGGGTAGGTGCTATGCAACGTAACCAGTGTTGCATTCTTATTTCCCACTTGGGTGCCCTCCTGTGCTCCCCCAAATGTGAGTCTAATGCACCCAGAGGAGTCTGGTTTAGATTCCTTTTTATATGGAAAGTAGTGCCAGGGAGAGAAAAACAGATGGGGGTGGGGTGGGGGGGATTGTTTAAATCTTTTCAATTCTAAAACTTCATGTGTCGAAGAGAAACATTTCCAAGGAGGTTTTATTTGGTTTGCTTGTTTTCCTCCTTCCAGGTGCTAAGTTTATGCAGGATCAAATTATGAGCTGGGGCTGTGCTGGTGTGAAAATCTGTGGGCACCCTGGGTAGAGGATGCTGGTGTTGCCTGTCCTTCCTGCTGGCCTAGGTCGGGTGCCATGGACAAAGCACATGGATTGTTATGTTGGGGTCCTAAGGTCACCCCCGATAGGCTGAGACACACTCAGGTTATGACATCCCTCAGTACCCACTCTGTCCTCCCAGCTAGTGTCTGCTCAGGCTCTGCTTGTGTGCACAACCAGCGTTGGGGGTTGCCTACCATGATGACATGCACATACTGAGCAGAGATCTGTTCCCCTGGCAATTCTCCTGTGGGTCCCTGGCTGGCTGATGGGTAGGCTCTACTGTGGGAATCATATGCTTCAACTGGTGGTTTTGCTGTCTAACTGGAAGGTGACATGGGAAACCCTTGGAGGTGCCGACACCATTTTCCTGAGCTGCCCCATCCCATTTACTCTCTGCAATCCAGTCAGCTTCTCAGATTTAATGTTTTGTAAGTGTTTTTTTCTAAGGCATCTTCTGCCTTTCCCTGAGATTAGCCAGTCTCACCTAGAAGAAAACATCTCCCAACACAATGGTTTCTCATCAGTTTGACCCCAAGTCAAATATAGCAGCTCAGAAGCAGGGTGTTTGGTGTCACCTCATGGACAGGGCCACTGAGGCTGATAAACCTGGTCCAAACATGAACAGAGGGAAGGTTAGTTACAGCACAGAGCAGCAGTGTGAAGTGCAAGGCAGATTTCCTGCCTGACCCTGGCACAGCTCCGGGTGAAACTCTGAAGTTTGACCTTGATTCTTTATTCTCTTACAAGTATGGACATTACGTAGCTCACACAAAGCCTCCTGTCCTTCCTGTGTTCAGTGAAGAAGAGAGCAAGTGCTGGAAGTCCTGAGGTTTGCCTACAGAGCCCTTGATGTACCGCTGCAGCCAGCCTGCCCTGCTCTGCCCTGCCCTCCCTAATGTCACATGCAGCACTAGCATTTTTCACAGAATTGGGATTAAACATGTCCTTCAGGAGGCTCTCTTATCTCACATTACGGGCTGCAGGATGCAATGAGTCCACCAGCACCCCTGCTGAGCTATTCTTATACCCAGTAACCTTCTCTGCTGAGAAGTTGCCCCTGATTTCAAGATGAAAGTTGTTGCTTTCTCTCCATCCTTGTCAGAAAGGTCTCTGCCTCCTTCCAGCAGACTTTTCTGTGCATATGCGTCTGCACAGAGGGATGAGATACTTGGTCATGATAATTTTTCCTCCTCAAATCTCCCAGCATAGGTCTTGCAGGCTAGCTGTGGCTTCTGCTTGCAGGTCCCTTTTGAAATCCTCCCTCTATTTCTGCAACCTTCTTGGTGGTGGATGTGGATCAGAAGTTAATTTCTCTGGACAAGAGAGGAGAAATGAGGTGCAGCATGTTGCCAGGGGGTTTGGACGTGGATAAAGGTGGGCTTTGGGATAACTGAACACACACCCTTGAGGAATACTGGCAGATAAATCCTACCTGCCTGCTGCTCTCATGGTGGGCCATCTGCCTCCAGCAAGGAGTCAGGCCAACTTCTCTTAGGAGTGATGAAGGCACAGTCTGTTCTGCCTCAGTTTGGGAAGCTGAGACGGGACAGTTGATATCCCTTTCAGCCTTGCTTTATGCTCTTCTGTAAACCTGTTGTTGTGTAGCAAGCAACAAAAGCCCTTGGAAAGAAGCTGTCTGGAAGCATACTAAGATTGATCTAATCTTGCTTCTTTTCTTCCTTTGCCTCTACGGCTATGGAGGGTCCAACAGGCCTCTTGACATCTTACTGGTGCCTTTTCTCTCTCTGTGAGGTAGATGGCAGTGGATGACTCACAGGGATGTTATTTTTTTCTTGGCCCAGTTTCTTTGGGAGTCACATACTGAAACAAACATCTCTTCTTGAGGTGGCAAACTCAATGAAGATCATAATCAAGAGGCATTGCCACTGTTGGGTCTGTACACGTAGCCTGCTCCCACAAGGATGGTTGCCATCAGAGTTACTGGAAAAGCAAGACCTTTCCCCTCCACGAGAAACATGCCCAAAGGGAGAAATTCCCCACTGTTTCCAAAACACCTTTTCTCATTTCCTAGTTATTCTCTTCTGCTAGACCACATCGGGGTAAACATCTTTTATCTCACTGATGTTGGGTACTACAATCCAGGCTTCACCAGAGTACATGTAGTGACTACTTTTAACTTCAGAAGATTTGGCTGGAGCACTTACCTTTCCATCAACATCTCCCATAACCCCCTTTTCCCAAAAATTTGCATCATGTGATGAACTCCTTATAACAATCTTCCCCTTTTGGAGTTGGAGCTTGATGATAAGGGCCGTTTTAGCAGCAATCCTTGGGCTGAGAGCTTGGGTAGATACTACAGCAGTGTAACGGGTGATTTATTATGCTTTAGGCAGCTGCACTGTATTTGACTTGGCTTAGCTTGACTTGGGTAAATCCATCAGGATTTTCTGGGTTCTGTGAAATAATCACTGTAAAATGCAAAGTTCCCTCTTTTTTTGGGGCTTTGTTGCAACACAAGCAATGTCCCCCTAACCAGCATTGTCACCTCTGCCTCAGAGCTCTCCATCACACTGCCTCCTGCTTTTATTGCGAAGAGGTGAAGGGACCACAAAGGAAAAGCTTTGCTCCAGTTTGCAGAATCATTCCCATTTCAGCACAAAGCTTTTATCGTTCCTGAGCAGTTAGGATCTTCACTAGGCAGAATTTCACAAATTTCCAGATCTGAAACTTTCTTTGATGTGTAAGTTATGGGACTTTGGTGAGCCCAGAAAAATCATGCGAGCTGGTGCTGACGTGGAATAAGTTAGGAGGAAAAACCTTGGTACTTTGTAAAAACATTGTTGACAAATCATTAGTTTGGAGCTTCAAAAAATTCTGA
Source organism: Gallinula chloropus (assembly GCF_964237585.1). NCBI lineage: Eukaryota > Metazoa > Chordata > Aves > Gruiformes > Rallidae > Gallinula > Gallinula chloropus. Next base: position 19,061,625 of record NC_140091.1, read on the forward strand.
GATAAAAATGGAGAATTTTTTTTTGATGTTTCACACAGGAGGAAAAAAATATTAAAAGAAAAAAATTGGCTTGTCTTACATCTTGTATGGCCTGAATCAGGAATGGCCAAATGTCAGGAGTTTGCAGCTGTGATACAGGAATTTCATTTATCATCAAAAGGAGAAAGAGCTCCTTCATGCTGAGATCAGAACTGGGCTGGCTCCACCATTTCCTCATCCAGCCTTCGTTAGGGTGTTCCAGCGGCTGGGAGCAGTGATTTATTCCATCGTGTTACCCGAACCCTGGTAAGGCATGTGGAGCGGGATGGGGCCAGGCTACATGGCTTTTTCTTTAAATTGTTATTTATTTTTTTTTTGTTGTCCTGCAGTTGTACAGCATCAGGCTAAAGTGTCCTAGCCCCGAGCATAGAGGTGGTAGTTATGATGATGCCGATAGTGATAAAGGGAGCGATCAAGGCACAGTTTGCATGTGGAGAGGATACATACATAAATGTTTTTACTGATTTGAGCAAAGCAGATAGCCCTCAGAGTCATGAGCCCCTCTTCAGGTCTGCAATAGCAGCACCAGACTTCAGAGCTTATGTGTAGGATGAGGGCAGCTTCTCCTAACTGGAGTTGATAGGTCTCAGATCATTTCCAAAATAAAACCCTCATGGGTATTTATCTGTGAGATAAGGGTGGTGGTAGTCACAGAGACAGTGTCAATGAGCTCGTCATCTTTGGGGGTGAAAGGAAGCTAATTATAAAATCTTATCTATATGCCCATAAAGAATGTGTGCGTGTGTGTGTAGAAAGAGAAAGAGTTTGATATTAGAATCGTAGGATCACCTGGGTTGGAAGAGACCTTTTGGATCATGGAGTTCAACCACAGCCTAACCCTGCCTGGTTCACTTCTAGATCATGTCCTCAAGCAAATCATCTACATGCCTCTTAAATCCCTCCAGGGATGGTGACTCCACCACCTCCCTGGGCAGCCTGTCCCAGTGCCTGACAGCCCTTTCAGCACAGAAATTCTTCCTGATATCTGACCTAAATCTCCCCTAGGGCAACTTGAGCTATAATTACTAGTTCCTAATTTATATATTCACTTTGCATATATAATAATCCAGTGAGAAACTTGCTGATCTCTCCATCTACTCTATACCAGCATTGCTGGCTATGTTTCCAAAGTGGTTAAAAACCCAAAACATACCCAGAAGCGCTGAAAAGCATAAGTATGTTAATTGTTAATTAACAACAGCACTGTCCCAACTGCTGAGGCTGCCCCAGACAATGTGCTGTGTCTCCAGCAGAGCTGCTCCAACCAAGCCCTTTGCCTGGCTGGATGTATCCCGAGGGTGCCACTAGCCCTGTGATGAGCACACCCTCTGTACTTCATGAGCAGATGAAGTTAGGGGTCTTGGGGTCCTGGCATGGTTACACAACTGTTGCCCTGTAGACTACAGCTGCTTGGTGAACCCATCACTGATGTCCCAGCCCCACTTCTCAACATGTGGGCTGGAACTTGGCTGGATCATCTCCATGTGCCTGGAGGTGCCCAGGGATAAGGACTTTCTAGCTGTGTGGTGTGTTGATGCAGCATCGAGCACCACGGCAGGAGGGATGCTGTGGACCAGCTGCAGCTCCTTGAGTGCCTGTGGCTGGCGAGGAGGCACAAGCAAGGCTGGGAAAGAGAAGCTCAGTCCCTTTCGCACATGCCTGGGCAGAGACATGCACATGAGGAGGTTTAGGACAGCGGCTCCATCACAGGGAGGTGGAGTTGGAAGACGGGAGCATGTGTGCGTGCATGCAATGGGGGCACAGGCAGGAAGCAAAGCAACCGCCAGGAGAAGGTGACTGCGGGAGGGGAGGGGAGGGGAGAGGGCTACAATTGGTACCAGATGCCCTCAGAAGCTAATGACCTGACAAACACTGTGCTCATAAAACAAATTCTTTAAAAAGGAAGCAAATGGAAATATAAGCTAGTGAAAGAATTTGCAGCAGCTGCCCTGAAACCATTTCTCACTTCATAAACAGGTCTGCATTGAAAAAACAGCCGCTTTCTTCTCCTTCTCCTTTGTGGTCCCCTCCCGTGCCCACCAGCTCTTTCAAAGATGTGGCCTGCAGGTTTCCACCATGTCTCTGGCTCGGTGGACTTGTCCAGAGTCAACAGCACATTACGTTCCCTTAATGTCCATGTCAGCACTGATTTTCCTTTTTTTTTTTTCACATTTTATTTTTATTTTTTTAACATGTGTGTCACTTGTGGGCTTTCTCACTGTGCATCCTTGGCTGGGGAGGTTGAGCAAATGCAAGAGGCAAAGGCTGCCTCTGCCTCCCCCCGGTGAAACGCAGCACATGATAGCCATCAGCAGCCCTGTGCAGAGCTGGGAGCGGAGGGTATGCGTTTGGCTATGCTTCTCTTCCCTCCCCAGTTATCAAATGAAGTCAGAGCACCCCTTACCCTGCTTTATCATGGTAAAAGATGACTGCATGTAGTTGGAAGACTGTCTCGTGGATGGGTTCCTGGTAGCTGCCGAGGTTCCTTCTCCAGCACAACATTTCCTTGGGGTTGGATAGTCCTCTGTGGGTTCTAGTGTCTAACACAGGGTTTGACGTACCCATCACCCTTCTGTCAGGACAGGCTTTAAAAAGGTCTCCTTGTCTTTTCTTCCTAACCATCTGGTGCTTCAGGGCTTGTTTTACCCTGTGCTAGGGCTGACTGAAATGGAGGTGTGGGTTCGAAAGTCATAGGGAGGAAGCACCCAGTTTTACTGCCTGGGCTTTGTTGCCGTCAGAAAGTGCAGATCACCTGCTGTCCAACATGTGCTGTTCCATGTCTGTCCCCACACGCTTGCCTGAGAGATCTATGAGCCGAGTACATACATGTGTGAGTGGCTGCAGTCACACATGTGCCTCTACTCCCTACAGCACCCCAGGGGACAGCTTCAGGACATCTCTTGCTACAAGTTCTCTGGTGTCCGGTATGATTTGGGCATCTAGGAAATGAGAAGTTGTCATGCAGTAGAGATGGCCTTGCTCTCAGGAAAGTGATACGATGACTGTTGTTTATTGCTTTTACTCCTCATGCGTTCTGGACTGCTGCCTTGGTAGGACCATCTGAGATCAGCTTTCCTACCTTGGCTGTGGGAGAGTTGTGGCCTCGCTGCATATGCTGCCTGCCAGACTTCTCCCCACCACCTTCCTCTTCTTGCTCCCTTGTTGCACCTCCGCTGAGCCCCACAGCCTCCCTCGGTGCCAGGCGGTGTACAGGCTCTGTGCAGTGCAGCCTGTGCACCCCGGGGAGGAATTGCTGGAGTAGCCCCACTGGACAGCACAGATTTTTGGAAGGAGCATTGTTGGGCAGTGGCTCCTTGGAAGCAACGGTCTGTGGGAAGACATGTGCTGGGGTTGGGCTGAGGTCCAGCCAATGCAGAGCTGGCAAAAAGTACTCCCCTGGCATCTTCACTGGGAGACTTCCAGCCTGGAAGAAGCTGGGGCTAAGGGGTAGGTGTGCATCTCTGTAGACACACGTGACATGCTGAGCATCCCACACAGGTGCCGCCCTTCATGCTGCAGAAACCATGGGACTCGCTTGCTGATCCCTTCCCTCTTCTCTTCCACAGCTGTGTCCATGGTGCCTGTGCAGGATTGGGAAGCTGCACACGACCGCTGCTTGCTCATGCTGTCGCCCTCAACTGCACCTCTGAGGGCCCAAGACACATGGTCTGCACTGCCACCTGTGAAAAGGGCTTTGTTCTCCACTCCAGCAATGGGAAGAGCCTGGCCTCCACACAGGTGAGTGTACCTCAGTTGGATTGACCACTAGCAAAGAAAGATTTAACCCCACCAACATGGTTGGAGTGATCCCAGGACACCTTGTTCCTCCAACTCTGACCTCCTCGCTGCTCTTCCAACAAACCTCAGCTCAGTGAAGGCTCTGGTGCTGGACCTCTGTGCTGGTGGCCCGGCTCTGAGGAACCCAGTCTCCCAGCTGCCCCAGCCTGGTGCTACCTGCAGACCATGGCTCTGTGGGGCCAACAGCTGCTGCTGCACAGGATGTCCTGAGCCAGGGTGATGCACTCCCGCAGAGGGAAAGATAGACATTTCTGTTCTCCAGATGGGCATTGTTGGAAGAGTTAAACATCTCTGGGACGTTTTCTCTTTCAAAGCTGAAGTTAGTGGCTCAGGAAAGAATGGAGTCATTGCAGAGTAACTATATTTAGAGGCAGCCAACAGCGACAAGAGCTTGTCTTCCTTTGTGTTGCATTGCAATAGCACTGCCCACACCAGCAGGACAGCACAGAGGTCACCATGAAAGAGCTTGTCCTGCTTTCCAGAGGGCTGGGGGATGCCTGCTCAAAGCTGCCAGCCAGCACGCCTCTTAGCTGTTGACCAAGGAGCCCTGAGATCAATGTGTCCTTGGGAGCTGAGCTGACTCTGATCTGGGCAGTCACCTCGGCAGGGTTGTTGGGCCCAGCGTGTCCTGTCCTTAGGCTGTTCCTGGAAGGGGGACCAGGAGTCTTCAGGGCTGAGCTGGTTCCCCACTAGCTCAAGCAAGAGCTGTGAACTCATATAAGGGCCAGACAGATGGAGGTGAGCCAGGCTGTGTCGGCAGGACGGACCTCTCATGCCCCTGGAGAGCTGCAGGTGCTCATAATGCCTGGCAGGCACGCTTCACATGCTGTGGCCCTCAGTGTTTGTTGAAGGAGAGGTGGGCACGGGAAAGTGCAGTGGGACAGCTGAGGATGTGCTGCTTTGGCCCCTTGTCACCAGGGAAGTTATTAATTACACAGCTGCATGACTCCATGGGTCAAGGCATGCCCAGGGAAAACAAAATGTTCCTATTCTCCTCCAAAATGAAACTGCACAGAATAAATCTGTCTCGGGTGATGGTTTCCCCACATTTGGCAACGAGATGGGAAACTTCTGGACAGAGCTTTACCACATGGCTGTCACAGCAGATGGCAGCTTGCAAGTGCCCTGTCCTGAGCCCTCAAATGGTCTTACTGGCTTGGCTGTGCAACCCTGCACATTTTGAGGCATGTTGAGGAAACACATGCAGCTCTCCCCCGAGCATCCTCTCAGCCTGGTTCAGCTACACCATGACCTTGCTGTGCACCTTAAATTCAGCGATGTCCTTCAGAGCCACTGTGTCCAGGTTGCATCAAAACACACTGGCTGGGAGGACGAGGCCACACAATTGGTTGTACAAGCAGAGTAGTGGTACTCTTGTGAGTAAAGGGGTATAGGAGCAGTTGAAAGACACTTCTGTGGTCTGCTGGACCTGCCTGAGGACTGCTGGGCTGGGATTTGAACATTTGAATGGTTTGGGTTGGAAGGGGCCTTTAAAAGATCTGATCCAGCCCTGCTGCCATGGGTAGGAACATCTTTTACCACAGCACAGGGTCTCTCATGACACCCTGTCATCCACCACTCTGCTTTGATGGAGTTACACATTGATCGTGTTTAGTGGTGGGACCACTGGTGGTTGGGCTCTCATGCAGTCCCCCAGCTGTGGAAGAGGAGCCATACCCTCAGTGGGGTCTGTGGGCTGGGGCATGAGAGAGTCAGTGCTTTAAGGGGAAAAAACAATCAACAGGAGAGCTGCTCATCAACAGCTAAAGTAAGATTTGAACTTGTAGGGGAGAAAATTGCAGCAAGCAGAACTGGGAAGAACTTGTAGTTCCAGATATCATTGCGTGTATTGAAGGGACTTCCCTTTTCCTCATAATGTGCTCAGGCAGTGTGCATGCAACTGGCTGTTCCTAAAGGCACGTGGTTACCGACCAAGCTTTAGAAGGTCTCTCATGCCACTGGCTTGAGTGTTACTTCAAGGGCCATTCACAGCTTCCACACCCCAAACATCACACCACAAACAGGTAGAGGTTTTGTGACTTGGTGTCCAGTGTGGGGAGAAAGGGCAGGTCGAGGGAAGCTCCCCTTGTCCTGAAACCTGGGTTGTCCCTTGCTGCTGTGGTGGTAAACTGAGTTGATCCAAGCTCACTCACAGGGGTCTGATGGAGACTTGCTTTCTCTGCAGCAGGAGGCGGTGCTGACATGCCGCTCGGGGCAATGGGACAGATCTGTGACCTGCGAGCCTGCCGACTGCGGTGTCCCTGACCAGTCCCATGTGTACTATGCCGAGTTCTCCTGCCCCAAGGGAACCACGTACCTGCAGAGATGTTCATTCTCCTGTATCCACCCAGCCAAGCTTCAAGGTACAGTTGCGAGCACTGCGGGATCTAACTCTCCCTGGTTTGTTCCACCTTTTCATGCCTGTCCCAAACACTTCAAACAGAACATTGTCATTTCAAATTTCCCAGTTGTCCTGGTTTTCTGCAGACAGGTGGGCTCTTGAGAGACCTTCAGAAATGGTGGGTGTCCGTCTCCCTTAAGTGGGATACCATAGTGTGGGAATTCCCTCTGACTCCTGTCCCCAAGCTGACAGCCCTTATCCATCCACCTCAAGGTGTAGGGATGCCTTCTCCTGATTAGCTAGTGAGGTTTGGCAGCCTCCAGAAGCGTGTGGGCAGCTAGCGTGGACAGACAGAGAGAACTTCAGAGACCCAAAAGACATCTTCGTGCCTGGTGGCTGTGGGAAAGTGCGTGGTTTGGTAGTCCTGGGGCTGTATAAAGCCATAGGGATTGATGCCCACAGCGGCAGGGCAGCCCAGGAGATGTTTACCACCCAGACACACAGCAGTCCTCCAGACACGACATGGCCTGGCTTTCATTCTGCCGACTCCATCAATAGCCACAGGAATGTTTTTTAAGCCAAGTCGGAGAAAGAGAGCTACTGTTCCTGTCTATACAGGGCTGAACTGGATGGGATTTCGGGGGTAATTGCCTTGACAGCTTCAAGCATTGGGACTTTATGTGAGTTTCCACCCAGTGTCTTTGCTCTGAACAATCACATACAACAAATCATTTTAATGGGTGCCCTATTTTATGGAGACATTTATAGCCGAAACGTATGAAAATCATTTGCTTTTTTTTTTTTTTTTAAAGTTAAACCTAAGGAGCAAAACCAGCAGGGAATTAAGGTCTTGTTTCACAGCTGGGGGTGCCAGCAGATCCCCAGCACAAGCCGATCGAAGGGGGAGTGTGCAAACGGCGACTCGACAGCCCACGCTCTGCACAAGCCCGTGCCCAATGCCTTGTGCGTGTCAGCTGAGGGCAGGGCTTTAATCTGATCTTTCCCTCACAGCCACCTCTTGGTTCCCGCTGAAGTCAACGGGAGGCTTGCCATGGGCTCCCTTGATGGGAAGGCATCCGTCCCCCTTGGTGGAGCGCCCTGGGTGACTTCCAGCGGCTGACACAGCGGCTGGTGGTGCTCAGCCAAGGCGCTTGAGCCACGCGGGTAAACTCGTAGAGGTCTAGCCGACTCGGCTGAGCTGTCAATGCAGGGACGTGCCTAATGCTTGTTCTTACCCAAAGGCTCGCACCCTTACGGGCAGGCTCTCAAGGCTAATAAATGCTAAGAATAGGCAAGGAAAACATGACAACACGCTCAGAGGCGGGGGGTGACCCTTGGTAGCGCTGGCCCGCCAGGAACGCAGGCGCTGAGAGGAGGCATGGTCTTGTCCCTGGTCCAGGAGCAGTTGTAGGCAGAGCAGAGATCCCATAAAAAAACAAGTGGTACACCTGGGGTTGATGAATATGGGCTAAGCGAAATAAGGCAAATTGGTGTCGTGCACAAAAGCCACCAGCCTACTGAAAGCTATCCTGACACATCACCAGACAGCAGAAGCTTAAAGGGAAGGTTTGGGGAGATTTGCAGAACCAAAGTCCTTTCTCCGTCCCCTAGAATTTGTGTCTTCCCTGCTTCTATTTGTGCTCAAGGAATTTCTGTCCCAGTCTGACCAAGACTGTGGTCTTCGTATTTGACGTCTCCCTTGGCGTCAAGTATCCACTCGAAACACGAGGGCTTCAGCAGCTCTGAGTGTTCCTCAGCAGGGCTCCACTAGCTGTAACCCCAACACACTGCTTCTCTTCTGGGGTCAGGAACAAACCAGTGGCTGACCTGCCTGGAGGACGGTCTCTGGTCGCTCCCTGAAGCCTACTGCAAGCTGGAGTGTGACGCACCTCCCATGGTGGCCAACGCCAAGCTCCTGGTCCCGCGGTGCCTGGAGGGGAACCACGACGTGGGCTCAGTCTGTCGCTACAAGTGCAAACCTGGGTACCATGTGGCTGAGAATGCAGCGGGCAAGCCTAAGAAGTAAGTCTGTGGCGGGTGTGTTACCATTATGTCCCCCCTCCTCTCCTCCCTGCTCACTTTGGGAGAAGAGGAGGTGGTACAGCGGTGGGCTTGAACAGCTGATCCAATAGGTAGGAGGCAAAGCAGCTTGCTCTGGTCACATGAGAGATGTTCTCCTAGCTCAGGTGAAAGCAGGAGGAGACAAGACACAGCGTCTTGTTGCACGCATGGGGACCTTTAGAGCCTTACCTTAAAGCATGTGGATTTTCCCATGTACCTCAGCGCACTTGTCGCTGGCTGAAAATTAAGCCTGTACAGAATCGTTCGCAGACTCTTCGGTATTCAGATGTAATAAGATGCTGGAAGGTCCCCAGAGCTGCCCACCTCTCCTAAAAAGTGATAAAAAAGAATGAGTGCCTGCCTTTTGTCAGGGTTAACGTTCTACCCCCCTGCATGTCTTGGCTAAATTTAATCTTGAGCACTGGTTTTTCAATGGGAGATGTCCCCTGATGCTCCAGGGGAAGGGGGAACATTCCCAGTGATTCACCAGCCCAGCGCCCAGCCGCTGTCGTGATGCTGGGGAGGGGTGCAGGGGGTAAAGCAGCATTTTGTCTGCGACGCCTCCAGCTGAAGTCCCTGTTGGGTTTGGTCACTAAAGATTCCCTGGCACTGGCTTGGTCCTCCCCAGAGTCTTGACGCTAGCCCAAATCAGGTAATTATGTGCTAATTGTTTAATGCCCCCTTCCAGTTTAAATTGGATGCAGACTTCATCTCTGCTTCGCTCTGGGGTAGGGTTGTTGTGCGCTGGGAAGCAGTTGCCAAATTTCTTGCCTTGTAATGAAGGAAGTGGTTTCTGTAAACAGCTTTTCGCAGCGTTAGGAGCATTTCTGGGGCCAAGGCGAATCGAGGGAATTACGATTATGGCCGCGATCATGCGGGCCGCTTCGCAGACTGCGGAGGGGCTTGCGTGCCTGTGGCATTTCAGGCACTGAACGTGCAATCGGATCAGCTCAGCTTGCTAAGTTAGGTCATCTCGGTCACGCTGCAGCGACTGCTGGTAAAAAGGATGCCCTTTGGGAGTCCCCAGAGCTTCTCTGGGGGGAGTGTGTGTATGTGTGTGCAACTTCCCTCTGGGTCTGAAGAGCCCATGACACAAGTCAAGGAGAACCACGCACAGTGGTGCATGTTTTGATAGCAAAGCACTGGCACAGCGCTTTCGCATTTGCTTTTCTCGTTACTATGGATTTGGCTCACAGCTTTGATGGTGGAGTACCATCATTTTACCATAAGCAAAAAAGACCCACCCCAAAACAACCCCAAAGTAAAATAAAATGGCCAGGGCCAGAAATCCCACTGCTTCCTGGTGCAGATTAGCTGCCACGCGAGCAGTGGGGTTCAAAGCAGAAGCCTTTCCTTGGTGGAGCAGACGCAGGGGTGTCACCGTCTCATCTGGTGCTCTGTGTGTACACTCAGCACCCGTATAAACCCCTCGGCACATGTAGCAAGTAGCTGCTACTAGCCAGTGAAGGAGCCAGTCGCTGGAAATCCTTCTGATGTTCCAGCCCTGGCTGACAGAGGATGGGAGATGCCAGAGTGAGAGGTTGCTCGGAGAAAGAGAGTTGTTGAAGTTGGTGGGGAGCTCTGGGAGGGGTTGGCACCGGTAGGGTGCAGGTTCCTCGTGAGGTCTCAGCTGATGATTTGGACGTCAGGTTTTGAGGGTCTTCTGAAGTCTTTCTGTGTTCAGCAAAATGGCAGTTCTTGATCTATTGCCTGCCTGCCACCCAACGGCCCAGCAAGCACCAGCCTTGCTAAGGGACATAGTGCCAGGCAGGTGTTGATGGACGTAAAGAAGCAAAGTTCTCTGTGTGCTGTATATTGGACAAAAGCCCCCATCTGGAGTACTGTGTCCAGTTAGCAGACTGGAGCTTGGAAATGCATCAAAGATTTCAGTGGGCACCGCGTAACCGCATAACCCGGGAGCATTGGAGTTCACAGGGTACAGCATACCTGCACCATCTGTGGTGGGTGTAAAGGTGTGGGACACTTGCTGCTCCTGCCCACGTCTGGCCCCTCCAGATAACAGGCAAGTATGCAGGCTGCTGAGGGAGCAGAGTAGCCAGGTAAAGCCAGGCTGACAACCAGAGACCTATATCACCCCCCCCTCGAATGTCTCTGACAGAAGATTTACAGCCCAGATTGCCCAGGCTGTTTGGAGCAAAGCAGAGAAGCTCCTGTGAAGCTGGTGTTGTTTCCTTTGGTTTTCCCAGCCAGTCTCCCTGCTTTCCACCCCCCACCTTTCTTTCTGAAGCCCTCAGTCTCCCGCCATGGGAGGATGAAGCTCTATGCTCATTTATCGCCGTCCATGTACAGCGGACCCAATAGAGGGCTGGATCCTGGCCAGGCTCCTGTGTTCTGAGCTGCCCGAGCACTCGTGCCTTCATGTCAGACACAGCCCTTGCTGGCCTCAGACGTCTCCCCTGCCTCCTCTACCCATTAGGCATCCACTCGCCCGGTTGGAGGAGGAAGCTTTGACTCTGATTTTCCTGGCTTCCTCATTAATCCTCAAGAAATGCTGCTAACCCAGATCAGAAGAAGTCGGGGGGTCTGGAAATTTCAAGCTGCTGTGAGGTTGTTGGGGTTTTTTATACTTTTTTTTTTTTTTAAAAAGCCTCTCCCTTTCCTTCTGTGTGCCTTAACATAAACCACACACTTCATACGTGCAGCGGTGGTCTACATGCCACCTTCCACCCCAGGTTCAAGCCAGGCCAACCCTGTTTGAAGTTCCTCAGCACGGATGCTGGCGGTGGGAGGCACCTCCAGACCAAGGCAGCTTCACAGCCCATGTCTAGGGGGGTGCAGGTCTGGGGAGAGGTGGGAGAAGCCATGCATGGTGCTGGCCCCACACCAGTGTCGCTCCAACACCACATCAAAACAAGAAGCCCTGGCAAAGATGAGGGGGCTGCGAACCATGGTGTGCACCTGTGCAAACTGTAGTTACCACAGAGTGCCCTTGCCCCACTCAGCTCCAGTCCCCAGATCTTCCCTCTGCTGGGATGCTCCTGATTTGTAAAGGAGTTTGCTCAGCTCATGAGGCATCGCTGTTGCACCCCTGGTTTGCTCCTATCGACATAATGCCACTGGCTTAGCCCACGGCGAGTCATTTGGCTGGACCCCACCCTGCATGCCAGGCAATTCAAGAAGGGGAAAATGCATCCAACATGGATCAGTGCCTCTCAGCACACCCCTGTGAAAGTGGGCAAAGCAAAGCTTTCACATGGGCCTGGGAAGAGGCAAGGTCAGGTGAGAACATCTTTGAAGGGCAGTGACCATCATCCCAGCGAGCAGGGCAAGCTCCCACAAGAGTTAAATTACTGGTGGGCTGAGACCACAGATGCCCACAATGGGATCCAGACTTGCTCCTCCGTACCACCCTTCCCAAATCCTAAGTAGCTGCTGTTCTGTTTGGTCAATTCAAAGCCAATGCTCTCAGAGCAGCTTTGCTGCACCACTTGCTGCCGAGGAGGCCACACTACGGCTGCTTGTGCTCCTGGTGGGAGGGAAGATGCGATGCCATTCTGGGATGGGGACCTGTCACGTACCCTTCCCTGGAGCCTGTATCCACCACAGCAGAATCCCTCTGTCCCCTTTGCACAGCCTCCAGGAAAAACAGATCCCTGATTTTTGAAGGGAGAATGAGAATCTCTAAGAGCTGCAAATAATAACAAGAAAAGGTGAGATTGTTTCAAAAGGCTCCTGAATTTCCTGTCCAGGAGTTCCCAGGAGAAGTGTAACAGGGGTGGCCATTGGACCTGGCAGTGGAATGCAGACGGGGTCCCTTCGCTGCACCAAGTTGTCTGACCCTGCACCAAAACTGGAGGGGGCAGCCAGGTTGTCCGACACAAAGCCCACCTCAGCGATTTAGTGCCTCCCATGGGGTTTCTCTAACCCAGTAACCCCCCCTGTACATAGCCTGGAGCCTTGCCTGCTGGCACCAGTGGTGGGAGAGGGAAGTGGCAGGCAGCTGGAGCAGGCTGTCCAGTAAGGAAGGATGGGAGGGAGGGAGGAGGGAAAAAGTCTCATTAAGGAGAGAGAAATCAACACTGGCTTAGGTAAAACCCATCAATGCTGTCATCTGTGTGTCAGACTCCGGGGTCACAGTGACATCCCTTTCTGAGAGCAGTCCCCAGCTAACCCCATGCCTCATGGGGTTTTAATGCCTCTGTGCAAAGGATGCAATGTCTCCATCCCTGCCAAGGACAGGAGACTGAAAAGCGGGTGGGCTCTGCTCCTGGACTTTTTCTTCCTTTCTTTTTCATCAGTTTTTTGGCAAGTAGTTTACGCCTGGGCTGTTTTAGCAGTCCAGGATGGTATCAGTCTGCTGCGGTATGACAGACCCTCGGCAAGAGTAGGATTGACAGATCTGGCTGGAGTACAAAGAGGAGCCTCAGGAGGAGCTGGGCACAGGCCAGCAGGATTTACTGGTGGAGGCTCACTCCATCCAGCAAAGTATGTAGCTACTGGCAGTGGGACAAAGCAGCCCAGGACCCATGGGGGCTGCAGGACAGAGAGGCGGGGAGCTACGGGGTGCTGAGTGCAAGGAAAAAGTGGCCAGTGCTCCTAAATCAGTGCGATTGCTCCCCCTTCCCCAGCGAGGGGAAGAAAAGGTCCTGGGTAATGGTGGACCTGCCTGTGGTGAGGGGTGGGATGGCACAGGATAGACCCACATGGTGGGGGGCTTAGTTGTGCTCTAGGAGAGATGTCTCCAGGCTGCTTGTGCCTCTGTGGGGATGCTCGATACAGCCAATGTGGGGTGCATTTGAGGGGGCTATAGCCCAGCCTTGTGTCTGTGTTTCCCCAGGAAGTTCCTGAAGATCCAATGCCTGGAAAGCGGGCAGTGGGAAGAGGGACACTGCGTCCCTGTGGTGTGTGAGGCCCCACCCCCTGTCTTTGAGGGCATGTACAACTGTACCCAGGGCTTTGAGCTGGACAGCCAGTGTGTCCTCAACTGTGAGCCGCAGAGACATCAGGTGAGTGACTTTGGGGGGAAGGCAGAGATCAGCCAAGTGTTGTGCTTCGGTGCACCAGAAGACAGTAGGGACCCCTATGGTCCGCTGTGCAGAAGGGCCCTGTGGTAGCTCAGCCATCCCTGTGTCAAATGCCCTGGTACCACCAAACTGCAGCTGCTCCACAGACCCAAAGCTTTTGCTTTTGACCACGGCATAGTGTGCAGCACTGACTTGGGGTGCTCTCCTGCACCCTGATTCCTCCTTGACAAATCGGTGAACCTAGGCAAGCCTGCTTGTCCTCAGTGACAACGGTCAGAAAGCAAAAGTAGAGGGTTTCCAGTAGGTTTTGGGTGCTGCTGCAGGCGCATTCACCTGGGATGATGGGCAACCTCACTGCAGCAAGTTTGCTGACCAAGAAACTTGTCTGGGGATGGAGACTGCCACCTGCCAGGCTCTTGAATCCAGATCTTGCATCCAGCCTGCTAGAAAGGTTTTTGCCAAAAGAAGCGTGGTCTAGCAGCGGCTGGAAAACAATTTGCTTTGAGGTTGGTAATGCAAAGCACCCATGGCTGGACCATAAGTCCTGGAAAGCTTCTCTCCGGGCTTCCCTGGCAGGAGGGAGGGGGTGGTCCTGGTATTTTGCTGCCTCCAAAGCTGGGCAGCATCCAGGCAGGGCGAGCCCTGCAGCTGCCACTGCCAGGAGTAATGCCAGCTGCTCTCCCTCTGCTTTGCAGGTTCCCATCATCTGCACCAAGGAGGGCTTATGGACAGAGGAGTTCAAGCTGTGCGAGAGCTTATGGGGAACGTGCCCGCCACCCCCTGAGCTGAATTTTGTGGAGTACAAGTGCGAAGAGGGACATGGCATAGGTGAGGGCAGGCGAAAGCTAAACCTTTTGTTGACTCAGCCCTCTCAGAGATCACAATGACACTTCTTCTTCTACCAACCCCCACTAAATCCATGAAAAAAAAATATCCTGTTTTCTCTTTCATCTTCTTTCTAAACACAGAGCCAGGGGCGGCTTTAGCCTTGCGCATGTGGTCACGGGTGAGACTCAAAGCTAACACTGGCTCCAGCACAAGCATCTCCCTTTTCAGAAGGAGCAGAAACTTGTCTCCAGGGCAAACCCAGCCCTTTGCAGTAATTTTCCCATTCTCTACCCCCATGGAGCTCTCTCCACTTGCTACTGACAGTTTGCATGGCTGATGTGGCAGCTCCTGGGTAAAAGCCACAGTGACAGTTATGTGTAACAGGGCACTGCCACCAGGTGAGGGACCGAAGCATCTGTTTCTTTCTCTGGAACTTGGTCACTTTGTGCCTTCAGGAAAAGCTGCAATGCTCAGTCACAGTTGCTGCATCTCACCTGGCATCCTACGTGACAGGATGCTTCAGCAAAGTCCACACAGCTCCGAAAACCCCACAGCAGTCATCTGGGTCTGGACAAAACAGGCTGAGGCATGTCCAAGGGTAAAGCCTGCTAAGTTTAAGCTTTGGACATACCTGGAGTCCAGCTGGTTCCCCAACATGGATTTTGAAGCTTTATTTTCTTGTTGGGTCATAGGAAGGCAGTGGAAACTCAGCGTGGTAGAAAAGCTATGAAAGATGCTTCCTCACTTGTCAACAAACATCCCACAGCATCCAGGCTGGGCTTGTTTTCATGCTGGATCCCATGTCCTGCCACTGGGGCTTGAATCCATCACTCGGGGCATGTTCAATTTTCCTCTCATCCAGGAGAAGGGAGTTGCCTTTTGCATAATTTAGGATTTGGGGGAGGAATGGTCATCCCTGGTTGGGGAAGGTCTCCTCTATGCCTGCCTCACCCTCACTGAGGGGCCTACATGTTTGGGTCTGGTGCCTTCCTGTAACTCATGTTTGCCTGGTTCCGGAGGGAGTCCTCAAGGTGTTCTCTTCTCCCTCAGGTGCTGTGTGTGTACCTTCCTGTATCATACCTCCCAGTGACCCTGTCATACTGCCCGAAAACGTAACTGCGGAGACAATGGATCACCGACTGCAGCCCACCAGAGTCCAGGTAAATGGAGAGGTGGATTCCTCTAGCAGGGGGTTCGCTGGCAGCGCAGAGGGGAGCCCTCCTCCTCTCTATTTGGTGGGGTTTTTTAACCAAAATCTCTTTGCCTTGGGTGAAGAAGGGTAAGACTTGGAAAGACAAGAAGCATAAGTGAGCTTGGGGCTGGCTGGCCCTCTCCAAGGAGCTGCCCAGGCTGCATGCTCTGGAGGTACCCGCTGTTCCTCATAAACCATATTCCTCCCTCCCCTGGCTTCTTCCTCCTCTTCCCTCCCCTGCGGACACTACTGCGCTGCCTCCGGCTCTCCTGTACCAAAGTTCAGCACAAGTTATCAGCTCCCGAGCCAGCTTTCAAGGACTCACAGGATACCACAATGAACGAAGTTAAATGCAGGGATCCCACTGACTTTTCAGGACGTGCCACATGCCTAAACCTGCTAAGCTGCTGTTATTGTCAGCCAGCATGCTGGGAGAGCAAAAAGCTGAGCCTGGGTCCCAGATTCCTTGGCAGCAGTGATGCAACCCCAAGCAGGCATCTCCCTGCCAGGGAGGAGGCAGGGCACTGTCAGCTGAAAGGTGTCTCTGCCTGCCAGGACCCGCTGGCCGGCCACTTGCCTCTGCTTCTGGAATGGAGGAGCCTCTCCCTCCTCATCTCTTACTCATTTTGTAGATGAAACAGCTCGAATAGCTCGAATAGTTTGGATCCTAATGCCGTGACTTTCCCAAAAAGCAGCTCCGTCGGTAATATTTCTTAAAAAAAAAACCCAAACTCCAAGATGCATAAAGAAGGAGGTGGAACAAAGAAAAGCAAACAATCTTCCCAGGAGCCAGTGCTCCCATCCAAACGCTTTCCCCTCCTCCTGGGAAACCGCAGGAGGCCCAGCGTCGTGCCTGTGGATACTACCATACGTCGCCTTGAATCAGACCCGTGACGGATCGCTGCCGGGGGTGTGTGGGGGGGGTGAGGGCGCCCAGAGCGTGTGGGATGGTTAAGCATAAGCCTTGGAAGGAGTCCTCGCCTTTGAGGGATTGGGTGGCTTGGCCCGTCGAGGCGGTGGCATTCAGCTTCCCTTTCCCTGCCACTGTGGGCTCTCGTGCAAGGGAGGAGGAAGAGGAGGAGGGAGGGAGGGAAGATGTTATTTTAAGAAGCAGTGCTCCCCCTTGCCAGGAGCTCTCTCCCTGGACTATCTTGTTTTCCTTCCTGCCACTGTTCCCCACATTGCTCTTCCAACAGCTTGCCATTCCCAGGAGCTGCTGTGCTCCCAGGGGGATGGAGAGGATGGAGCGAGCCACCCAGAGAGCTTTAGGGGCCTCGTGGGGATGGCACAGTCCCGTTTTTGCTTTCAGCCCTGTCTCATTGCATCCCACAGCCAGGCAGGTTTGTCCCTCTGCAATTACCTCCCAGCCCAGAATAAGGGGTGCTAATATGAGTATGCTAAAATTATAATTTAAGCTGCTCCAAAATGTCATATGAACCATGGCAGTGGGGTTAGGATGCAAATGTCCCCCAGGCTGAGCAGGAATCGGCTAGCTCAGATGGCATCCTACGGCTCTGCCCCATCTGACAGGGTCTGCACTGGCTGAGGAGGGCCAGGACCCCCCCCCCCGAAACACCCCTTCCCCCAGCCCCATCTCATCCTCAACAGTACAGTTCCCCCAGGCAGGTTGTGCCTGCTGCTACACGTTTCAAGCCTAACGTGCCCCTCCGTACAACTCCTGTGCTATGAAGGACATCCTAGGACGCTTCCACAGGCCAGCTTTTTACAGGGCCTCAGATTTCAAAGCCTGCCCGAGCTTTACAAGGAGGAAATTGCATGTGCAGTGGGGCTTTTCTTCCCCCCGTGTAATCATGTGTGCTCTCCACAAACCCCCACTCAACACGCGTTCCAGCATGATGAAACCACTGAGCCATCCACATCTCGCTCTCGCATGCAGTTGGCAGCAGCAGCCAAGTTTGTGCCTCGTAAATACTGGTGATAACCTCAGGCCTGTGCATGGACGGGAGCCTGGGGTATCTGCTTTGGGCCAGGTCTGGGGGGGGGCAAGTCCTCCCTGGGACCTGGTTCTCAGAACCTGACTCCAGCATCACGTGGAGGGGTAACAGCAGGCTTCAGCCCGCTGTGGCCCTGAGTGGCTTCCTCCTAGCAGCAGCTGGTGGCCGAGTTGACCACAGTGAGGTGGCACTGCCAGCCAAACCTGGTAGTTCGGTGCTCCCCATCATCTTCCTCCATCCTCTCCCAGCTGTGTATCTATATATATGGCACATACATGTCTATGTACATGACACATATATGACATACAGAGTGTGTCTGCCTAGCATCTGCCTTGAGCAATGTACCCAGGCACAGCTGCCTTGGGTTTGACAGTCTTCCAATGGTCTCTTGCTAGGCAGAGGTGCAGAGGGGTCCCGGCAGTGCCAAGAGACCCTCCACCTCCAGAAAGCATGGGTGGCTGTGTTGCCTTCCCTCTGCCACCTCGCCTGACGGTTCTTTTCTCCTTCCCTCCTCAGCATATTGTGTGCACAGGCAGGCTGCAGTGGTACCCAGACCCTTCCGTCATTCACTGCATCCAGTCATGTGAGGTAAGACCCGCCCTGCTCCGCGCTGCACCCAGCACGAGCTACCTGCTCCTTGCAGGAGAGCTCCTGGCCATGAAGACTTGCTCCAGGACAAAGCCGGATGGCTTTGGCTTTGTGTTTGTTCTGAGCTGGCTTTGCCAGCTGAGCAGAGGGCCCAGAGCAAACATCCTTGGGTACGGTCCCCCACAGCCAGGGCAATGCTGGTGAATGAGACCTATGGAACACCGCATTTCCTTGGCCGGCCTAGGAAGAATGTTCTAGCAAAAAGGATTTCACTGGCAAGGGGTATCCCCAAAAAGCCCATGCTGACTCCAAGCCTGAATATTTCCTTAACCAGAACTGCAATTCTAGAGTAACGCAGATCCAGAAAAGCCCTGCGTGACTCACACGTCCAACCAAAACAAGTCAGATTTCCAGCCTCGTACATGCAAAACATACCGCTCCTGAAAAATCTGCAGACAAAGAATTCCTTGCAGAAATCGGTTAGCTGCTCATTTTGCTTTGAATAGTGACCAGGCAGGAGAAAAAATCATAGGCAGCCCTGGAGTCAGTTCGCAAAGGAAATTAAAAATAGGCAGCCTTTGTCAAGCACTAGTTGTTATTATGATTCAGGATAAAAGGAAAAAGCAAGGGGAGGGAAAGGGGGGGGAGTGTATTTTGGAATGTTGTATGCTGGGATTTTTACCAAAAAGGAAAATGTAAATGAAGTTTGCGCACCAAAAATAGCTTTGGGTTTTGCTGGGGTTTTTTCCTTTTATTATTATTATTATTATCTTCTATTTTTTTTCCCTGTGCTCATTTCAATGCAAATGATTGTTCCCGCTCACTGATTCTGTCTAGCTCAGCTCTTTGCTGACCCAAGCATGGGGGAAAGGGGCGATGTTGTGGGGGGACAGGGGGACGGCACACGTCTCCAGGAAGGAAACGTTAAGGTCAGCAGAAGGTGTGGCGGTTATTTTCCAAACTCGGTGGCTGCACTGTGCACCCCTACTGCAAGGCAGGGGCTGCGGGTACGGGGAACAGGATGCTGCCTTCTATGGAGGGCTTTCATGATTGAGTACCAGAAAGAAGATGGAGGGACTGTGCCCTCCATCACCCTCGTAGACTTACTTTTTTTAATGTCTTTTCTGCTTTCAATTAATCTGTCATTGGGAATGACCAAGCAGTACATAATCTTCCAGCTGAGGTCTCACCAAAGCCCTGTATAAAGCTTCCCTGTGCTGCAAATGTCTCTTTTGATAGGACCCAGGACTGTATCTGCTGTTTCTGCCATTGCATCAGTCTGGCAGCTCAGAGATATCCTGAGGTCAGCAAGTACACCCAGATCTTTCTCTACCTCCTTTGTTTCCAACTGATGAGCTCCAAGCTAGCAGCAGATGTTTTACCATCGGTACAAGAGCTTGCCCTTCGGTTTTACACAAGTGCATGTCACCCTGCTTCTCTCCCTAGTCTTTCAGGTCATCTAACCCTTTGTCAGATATCCCAATCCTCCTCTGTGGAACAATGCCCTCTTCCTCATTAACAACTTCATTGGTGCAGGCCTATTTTTTAAGGTCACAGTCGCTCACTGTAATACTAATGAAGATCCATCCTGAGAGTTTCATTCACCCAGATGCTCTCCCTTTCGGTACAACTTGCAGCCATCTCCTCCCTTTTCTCATCCTCCTTGTTTCTTGTGTATGTGTCATTGATTATTCTTTTTGTTTGGGTTTTCTTCTGATTGTGTTTGTTAAGGTTGGACTGGTAAGCCAGATCTTCTGAGATAACTCTCTTTTAACATGTGTTTTATGGTAGTCGTTGCCTTGCCATGAAGAATAACTCTTACCAAGACGGTCACATTCAAACTTTTCCTCTGGGATCTATGGCTCAGCACTGGGAAGAAGGAAGGTGTTACCAGCCCCCTTGTTTGACCACAAAAAATGCCCTGAATGTTGTTCCTACCTCATCTGTCTCTTGCTTCCACCCTCATTCCTGTACCTCACCTGCCTCCATCCTTGTGACCAAAAGCACTGCAATTCACACAGGCCATTTCACTTGGGACCCCTTCTCTTGTGGGATGCAGGGACATCACACAGCAGGAGTCAGGTAGAGCTGGAATATAAACTCCAGTCTGTCCTTTCTGCATGACACCCCACTGCCATTTCTCGTTTTCTTTTTCTCCCCTTCATTTACCTACATGAGAAATGTTCTGCCCCGGCTCGGCCTGGTGTGGTTCAGCTTGATTCACCATGTCTGTGGGCCATCTTAGTCCCACTTACTCCTCACTTTGCAGTAGTCACTTGCTTTAGGATCCTAGCCCCTGCTCTCCTCTGGGCAGCAGAACACTCTTCCAGAAAACTCTGTGTCAGGTCAGGTCCGAGTCACCCCTCAGAGATGCTGCTGTGTCTCTGTTGGCTGCTGAGCATGTGTTAATCGAGGAAGTTTTCTCATCTCTGTGTCTCAGTGAGGGGAACAACCCTATGTGAGAGAAGTCCAGTCCAGGCTGCTCATACCACCTTTCCCTGGTGGAGCCACTCCAAGCTGGGGCATGGCAGCAGTAGCCCAAACCTGAACTTCCCCAGCCCAGCTGGAGCTCTGCCTCACGTTGAAAAGTTCAGGCCACCACACAATGGCATTAGAGGGATTCCTGCTCATCTTTATCGCATGCTGGCAGTGCATCAGCCTGACGGCTCATCCGTCTCACTCTTCTCTCCACCTCCCTTCTCTTTCCATTAATCTAGTCGTCCATCTGCCTCCCGGTCTTGCGCTGTGCCTTGCCAAGCTCCCCATCCCTGGAGCAAGGAGGCACATAGTTCAGCGAGCAAGGGAGGGAGGGAGGGATGCAAACCCTTCCAGGAGCCCATCAGGAATACGAGTTAGCAGTGAGCATGCTTGGCCTCTCAAGGGCCAGTGGAACATCTCATCCCCTGCCATCAGTAGAAAACCAGATGGCAGCACTGGGGAGGGGGGAGAGGAGGGGGCTTGGGGCTGGGTGGAAAGGGGACTGGAGGGGAAGAGAAAACTCTCCTGCCCGCTGTAGTTTGGGAGGGGGTGGTTGCAGTCCCAGTGATGTGCTTGGCTGCTGGGAGGGAGGTGTTTGCAGCATCTGGGGCAGGTTCTCCTAAGCCATCTCGAGGTGACAACATCTTAGCTGTCTTCCTCCTGTGCCCAAGAGCAAGTGAGGGTGTTGGCTGCAGAGAAGGAAGCAGCACGTGGAGACAGCACATAGTGTGTTCCAGGTTGCTCCCTTGAACTATTCCTGTCGTGGTCCAAAATAGTCCATGCATGAATACAGCTGCTACAGAGCATCTCCTCGTCTGTGCAGCTCCCCAGCTCTGCAACCCTCTATCTCCCACCCCAGGGGCCCCCATGGCTCATGCTGTGGCTGTGGTTTGGGTGAAAAAGTGTGCTTATTTTACCATCATTGTGTTAAGACATCGTTGGTATTAATCACAGGGTGGAGTAACCACCACTGTCCTGCTCCAGTACATCCAGGGGAAGTTGGGCTGCTCCTGGAATGCTCACGGTGAACGTGGGCAGCAAATATGTTCTGCAACACACTGACCTCACCTCCAACTCTTTCACCGTAGTGTGTAGGCAGCAAAGAGTCACAGGGGATTTAAGGCAGCAAGCTTTGGAGGCAGAGCTGGATCCATGGTAGGAGATAGACAAGAGCTCTACAGCTGTGGTCTGCCAGGTAGGGTAGAAATTCCTCCCTGATGTGACTCCGTGGTTTCTCCAGCTGATGTTGGCTTTGCCCATGTGTTGGGGGAACATGCAGAGACTTTCCCTCCTGGGTAAAGAGGGGCCATACCAGAAAGCTGTTGTGAGCATGAGCTGCTGGGAACATCTTGGGTCTTCCCCACATGAGGAAAAGGTCTCACTGCCCTTTTGCGTGCTGCTGGTCATGTTATCACAGTCATAAAACACTAATCCGTTCCCTGTTTTGTGGTTTTCCTGAGGTATTGCAATGGAAATTATGAGATAGGGATTGAAGTGTGTTTGTGGTTGCAAGTTGTTCTCAAGTCTCTCGATCCAACAGGTAGTCAAGGACCCCAAATGATCCTTGGCTCTTCCCACCAGCATACACAAACCCCTCGCTCTGCACGTCTGTGGCTAGTGTCCAGAATTCGTCAGCCGGGATTAACCCCTTTGAGGGCATATGCAAGTAGGGACAGAGGGAAGTCTCATCTAAAATCAGGGTCCCTCTGTGCTTTAATGTGATGGGAAACAGGGTGTGACTCACTCCCTGGGCGAAGTGCTGCACCTAGGGCCAGCTGCAGGGACCTACTTCAGCATCGATGGGGCTGGGACCCCTTGGTTGTCCCTCCTTCCAGATACACAGCTCTGATTTTCATATCATAGCAAAACTCTGCATGGGAAATCAGATGCTGGTGAGATGCTCCGCTCCAAGAGATGCTCTTCTGCTCTCCTGGGGCTTAAGGCAATGAGGACTACAAGCACACCGGCTTCTCCAAGAAGGCTCTTTAGAGCAGCTAGGTGTCGCCGCACAGCCAGAATTCAGTCACCCTCTTGCGATGCTCACACCGTTTGCCCTCCAGGCTCTCGTCCCCGTGGGAGCGTTTCATGACACCTTTATCCAGCCTGCGCTGTGCCTCCGTCTGCCGCCTGGCTTTGAAAGCGCTGAGAGGATGCTGCTGGGTGTGACCACTGCTCTTGCAAGCAGGCAAGAGGAAGGACTGCTGCTGCTTCAGGGGTCTCCAAAGCCTAAAGCCCGTGGGATCCATGTGACTAAGCAGAACTCCATGAATCACCCGGACCACTCAAATTTTGGATAGGACACGACGTGTCAGCTCCAGAGGATGCAGCGGAGTTGGAAAAAGCAATCAAAATTATTATGGGGATGCCATGGATGCCCTTCAAGGAGACCCTAAACCAGCTGGGACTGTTCAGCTTGGAGAGCAGAAGATGGCTGGAGGTCTGCCAAGTCTTGGAGGTGGATGCGGAGCCAGGGAGCACTCACGGAGACTGGCAAGGGGATCGTTTCAGAGAGGTGAAGGGAAGCACCTCGAGCACTGCCACATGAGGCTGCAGGGGTGAGGATAGCTTTAAATTGGGGGACATCAGGCCCATGAGTAGATGCCAAAAGCACCAGGCGGGGCTGTATCTTCCACTGTGTCTAATGTGGCACATACAGATGGGGGGGCGGTTTATGAGGAGTGTGGAGAGCGGCTAGTGGTCACTTGTGGCTCAGAGCTGGCCCCTGGCTGATGAAGGCAAAGCTTTTCATGCTGGGGAGGTGGAAGGCAAGAGCTTTCTGCTGGGCATGTCTTCATGCTACTTTTGGCATCAGCAGCA
Source organism: Gallinula chloropus (assembly GCF_964237585.1). Lineage (NCBI taxonomy): Eukaryota > Metazoa > Chordata > Aves > Gruiformes > Rallidae > Gallinula > Gallinula chloropus. The sequence continues at coordinate 19,084,707 of NC_140091.1, forward strand.
CAGGCTGCTTAGCAAGGGATGAACCCAAAGAAATCTATTGCTCTTCCAAAAATCTCAGAAGGAGGTTTTAGGAAAAATAGTTTCCTAAACTGTGAGAAGGCCTGTCCCCTCCACACACACACAGAGGGCAACTACAGGCACCTCGTTTTCTTAAGAGACGAAGCAGAGGGAGGTAAGATGATCGCACACCAGCACGATGCAGGGACACAGTGCAAGCACACCTTTCCTGCCTGCAAGGACTTACAGAGACCCCAAAAGCCTTTTGGCAGGGGTAGGACCATCCAAGCACATTACCAGTGGTGGAGACCCAAAGAGGCAGGAGCAGGCTTAGCTTCTCCAAGCCACATTATCCCCTACTTGTGGCTTCTTCCCTGCCTTCTCCAGCTCAGGTGTCATCCCTCTGTCCCTGTCCACATCCTGCTGTCCCCTCTCCCACCATGTAGCCGGTGACACTGAGGGAGCGAAAAGTCACTGAAAGCACCCACTGAAATAAAAAACAATGAGTCACTTCTGATAATCAACAAACATCCCCGAGCGCAGCCCAGCCAAACGCTCTTCCAGCACGAATATTAATTCCCCTTCAGCTCCTTCATCCTTCGTACATTGTTTTTCTTTCTGTTTAAGATCTGTAACAAGAACTTGGCAGAAACCAGATACAAGTGGGTCAGGAGGCCCTTGTGGTTTTCAGGGCTTGTTTTCCATAACCCGTTCTATCCTGCAACATATTTTGCACTAACGGCTTGGCAGATGTGATCCGTGGCAGCGGGCGAGCTGCTGAGGGCAGGATCACAGCCTGGTGCTCCTGGCACAGGAAGTCATGGCTTCTCAACGTGTGCACGGCAGCAGCCCCGGGAGCTGTGAGAGTTGGGGACCCACCTCTGGGAGCCACTGTGCCTGCCAGGAGTGCTACTGACACGCATATGGAGCATCTTCCTGTGCTCCAGTTTGCTTGTCCTTCCCTGCTTTCTGCTTTTCTTCTCCTGTTAGCGCTGAGGTCAGGGTGCAAGAAGAATGAGGCTGAGGGTCCTGCCATGGACAGATCATGGACAGAAATGTTTTTATGGAAGCGAAGACCTGCTCTGATGTGATATTCGCCTACGTCCCTGTCCTGCCCCTATGGACTGTGCAAAGCCCTTTCCGGATTGCTCTCTGCTGAGCAGGGTGGAGGAGAAGGAACATATCCCCACTCAGTAGCCCGAAGTACTGCATAGGCACTTCAGCAGAAGTGTCCCCAAACCAAGTCCCAGCCTAGGACACAGAAGCACTTTCAGACACCATGAAGACAAGGACCTGCTCTCACAGTACAGCCCTCTACAGCAACATCCGGGCTGGAGACCCAGCAGCTAGCTAACCTCATCATCCCCCTCAGCCACTGATCCTGTTCAAACTCAATCCCCAGATGTTTGCAGGAAATTCATGTCCAAAGTGTCCTGAAGAACACCTAAAGCTACATACTGGGACTGCTGGGAGCTGGGCAGCTGCTGCCCTTCGGCATGGCAGTATGAGGCACTGAAACCAGGCAGGATACTGCCTTCCTGCTTCTCACCCCTTTCTTTGAAATGTTCCTCAGAGCACATGGAGTACTTTCTCAAGCAACAAGCCTCTGTTCTCTGAGTGAGGAAGATGTTGGAGCTAGAGCAGCCATTCCTGAAGACCTGAGGTGTGACAAAAGCAGTCTGAGCTGACAAGTGAGTGGTTCAGAGACACCAGCAGGGTCGGAAACAACTGGTACAACTCCATTTTGCCTTCTGTCCATTTCTGAGGTGATGGGACAGGTCCACAATGTTTCCTAGCAAGCCATCCTGCAGGCATTTGTCACTGGTAGACAGTCTCCATGGTCCAAAAGTCACTCAGGAGAGGCTTGGGGGACACAAATGTTTAAAACGTGGATGGGGAATTTGTTTCTCTTGATCCCAGGTGACTGTTGGCAAATTTTGAGAGCTCTCTTCCTCTGAGCGGTGCTCGCCCTGCCTCCCTTGCTGCCATGGGCCAGGTCACACTCGCTCGCTGCTTTGTGTGGCTCAGGGCAGTGAGGCATCCCAAAAAGCCTTTTGAACAGGAGCCAGGCCTGTTCCCTCTCCGTCCCTCTCGTGTGTTTTTTTCAGAGATGATTTCCTCCCTGAGTGCCAGAGAGCCTCGGGAAGGAGAGAGGGAAAGCGAATGCGCTGGGGGTGTCAAGGGGGGGGTGGGGGGTGGGGAGGAGGAAAAAAAAAAGACACACTGCAACAGAGAGAGGGCCAAGAAAAATATTTAACCCAAACAATGAACATTGTCGTTTCCTCCCACAGTCTGCATTCCCAGTCAACTTCCCTGGGCAAGCTGGAGGAGCCAAGAATGGCCGGGCTCCCTGCCTCACCAGCGTGTGTGCAGGGAAGGGGATGTGTGCTGGGGACACTGTCCTATAGCATCGCCTTCACCAGCTCCTGCCATGTCTGCGGCCAAAGGGACTGGTGCCAGCCCCACTCTTGCCGTAGAGGACTGATGGTGTGAAGGGATGGGAGGGGGAATGGCCAGGCACCCTGGGGTGGTGGATGTGTAGGGGTTTTAGGTGCACTAGACTTTTAGTTAGGCTTTGGGTACTCTTCAAGTCCTGCCAGGGACCTTCCAGATCTCTCTGAAACATCCTGGCTGGTGGCTGTGGTGGGAAGGAGGGAGAGGTATCCGCAGGGAGAAGCTGCTCTCTGCCTACCTCTGGCTAAGGACTTCTGCAGCCTTTTTGTGCTTACCCCCTGCACCTCTGCCTGCTCCCCCTGCCATGTGCTCCTGTGACATGGCTTCTCCAGCCCCAGGTTCACATGCCACAGTTCTGAGCCCTGCTCTAGGTTTCACCCCCTGTCTCCAGCCCAGCTGGGGTTTCCAGCTGTGCTGAGGACACAGCTGCTGCTTTTTCATTTACCGGTGCTGATGCCTTTGGGGACTTGCTCCTGAAGACCTTGCAAAGCTCCTGGAGGACACTTCCCCAGCAGAGCTTCATAGCCTAGCCCTGTCCCTGCCTCTCCTGTGTCTCCCTCCTGTCTCCTCCAACTGATCTTTCCACCACTAATGACTCATCCATTGCAAGAGCAGCGTTAACAGTGATGAAACCAAAGTTGATGCGTGAGCCGTGGGTCTGATGGCAGCAGCAGCTTCTCCAAGTCCCGTCCCTGCCTGTCTCCCCTGTTCCTCTGGGGCTGCTTTGAAAGCCACAGCCTAGAAGGACAAAAACACCTGCACCTCCTCAGCTGCGGGGTCATGCATGGTCACCTCGGTCCAAGGTTAACGCCCAAAACAGCGATGCCCAAAGGGAAGGATGAAAGGATGGCAAAATCCACACTGGCTTAGAAGCAAACTGCACCCTCCTTGGATTGGGACTGGCACAGTTGCAAAGCCCAGGACCTGTGTGCCCTCCCAAAGGCTGGGGGGGAATCACTGTGCATATTAAGGCTGGACTTGTTTCCCTGAGACTGGGATCTGGGCTTTCTCTAGCTATGAGCACCATCCTGGTGGCAGTGCAGGTGAGCCTTGCTGCAATTTGGTTACACGGCTGGCCAGGTGCACGTTGAACCTTCCCTTCTTCCCTTCCCCTTCCCCTTCCCCTCCCTTTCCCCTTCCCCTTCCCCTTCCCCTCCCTTTCCCCTTCCCCTCTCTTCCCCTTCCCTTTCCCCTTCCCCTCCCTTCCCCTTCCCTCCCCTCCCAGCTTCAAGACCATGTGGGGATTTTTTTTTTGTGGGGGTTAGCCTATTTAAATCGCCAAGCACTTGGTTCGTGGTTACTATTTTTATGCCAGCAGTGCAGGGCTCTGGCCCAGTGGTGCCAGATGCTGAGCCTCCACATGCTAACACATGCCCTGCTGAGGCTCCTGTCTGAATAAACAAGACGGATAGCACGAGCAGGGAGATTCCTGGCTTGCTGGCTTGCCTTGGTGGCGTGTTGCCTAGCCAAGCAGCTCCCTATCAACTCATATGGCATGGGCCAGCTGCAGCAATTACCTTTATTAATTCCCCCCACCCCGCCAAGTTTATCTGAGCCGTTGGAACCAGTGCTTTTCTTCCCTTGCACCAAAGGATGCGTATCCTGGTGACTGGAACCCAGCTGGCCATTTCTCCAGCTCACATCCCACAGCAGGGTTACACATTGGGGTTTTTGGGGTTTTTTTCCCCTTCCAAGCACTGTCAGGTCTTTCCGGGAGTTGCCAACCTGGGCAAACCCTCCTTCTCCCACCCTTAGCATTGCTTTCAGTAGAGCCACGCAGCTCAAGCAGAGGCTGAACAGAAGGTCTGTGTGGGTTCTCCTCTCTCCCATCACCTGCTCTTAGCACAAAGCGCTGCCCGTGTCCTCCCTCACTGTGATGCTTGCAAGACCAAAATGGGACTGATGGAAGGACGAGGGTGCCTGTGCCTTCAGGGGTGACCCACTGGCACCTTTCTCTGCTCTTTCTGCTTGCAGAGGTAAAGCTAGCTGGAGCTCCTGGATGAGGCAAAGCTACCATGTTGTGTAGGCACTGGGCAAGGAGCGGGGACAGTGATCCCCTGACCCCACGCCTGGCTCTCTTGAGCCTCAAGCCCAATTAGTCATTTCTTTATTTTCCCCTCATGTGTTTTTCCAGTGTAATTCAGAGCATGAGCTGTCAAGTTTCCCCAACAAGTGTTGCCATAGGAGCTTGTATTTGTTTAGGGTGGGGTACGGGCTGTGGCGGGTCGAGAGGAGGGGGCAATTAGCCCTAATAGAGAAACTGGGAGCCTCTCTATCCCCGTCCCCATCCCATCCCTGTCTGTCCTCTCCCCACCTTGCACGCAAGATCTGGGAATCATTTCAGACCTGCGCAGCCGGGATGGGCAAACCCCCTTGGAATTCTATGGAAACTGCCAAAGCGGCGGGCGTTGTTTTGCCAGTGAGTCATGACATATGGAGCAAAGCTCAAGGAAAAACTCTGCTGCATTGGAAGGCTGCAAAAGCAAATCACACCTAGAAGGGCTCTTCCCTGCCAGCAGCTCTGGCTGGTCCCCTGCCTGCATCCCTGCACCAGCCAGCCCCAGCATCCCTGCCTGGCCTTCCTGGTGATCAGAACTGCTTCAAGGCTCAGAGACCTTCTTTGATCATCATCATTTAAGACCCACTGATGCTCTTCAGTGGAAGAGGACCGTTAACCCTATTGCCTTGGTGAAATTGCACCTTAGTGTCCTCTGGACATGGTTTGTGACAGCGATGATGGAAGCCAAATCCCTTCATGGTTTTGGTTGTGCTACCTAACCTGGCTGTGCCTCAGTTTCCAGCTGTAGGAAGACAGGCTTGTCCTTCTTCTCTTGCGAGATCTTCCAGGCAAATACAACCCTTCTGTGGCTGCCGGATTTTGCCCAAGGACTGAGGTAGCGACAGCACAGCCAGCCTTGGTGGTTTGCCACAATCCCCTCTGCTCCTTCCTCAAGTGACATTTGCCTGAGTTGAGCCCATTTCTGCTCCTTCTGAGTCATGGTGACAGAGCCACATAGGTTCCCTGGTTTTGGCATGGGGTTTGCTGTATGAATTACTGGCATCATCACTGATCCCACGTGTTGGCTTCGGCACTGGGGATGCAGAGCTATTGCAGCGTGGTGACACTTTTCAGCTTGCTGTCAACTGACTAAGAGGGGATCTTATTAATGTTTATAAATGCCTGAAGTGTGGGACACAGGGGGAAATGGCCAGCCTCTTCTCAGTGTCCGTGGGGACAGGACAAGGGGTGATGGCCTCAAGTTGGAACACAGGGAGTTCCGCACCAACATGCGGAAGAACTTTTTCACAGTGAGGGTGAGGGAGCCCTGGGACAGGCTGCCCAGGGGGTGTGGAATCTCCTTCTCTGGAGATATTCCAGACCTGTCTGGACGCTGACCTGTAGGACCTGTCCTATGGACTCTGCTTTGGCAGGGGTGTTGGAGGTCCCTTCCAGCCCCTATGATTCTGTGATTCTGCGATTTAGTGGTGCTGTGGCTGAATGTCCATCAAAGGCTGGGTCCAAGGATTTTCTGAAGCCCAGCTGTAGTTTGGGGCCACCAGATTCCCCCAAAATGGGTCAGCTGCTTCCATGAGATCATGGTCAGGTTTCCACCACCAAGAACCCTTTCTCATGTCACCAGTCCTCCTGGAGGATGGCCATCATTGCTGGGCCTGTAGCTACCATCACAGAGCCTGGAGCAGGGAGAAGCATTTCATTACTAATGCCTCAGTTAATGAATGGCCTCTTGGTTCTGCTAGCACACTTAGTTATTGCTTTGCAGCGCTGATGTGTATCTGTGATAAATAAACCTCAGCTGCAGATTGTTCCCAGCAGTTCATTGCAAGTGCGTTCTTGGTTGCACCAGTTGCACAGGGTTGTTTCTCAGCCCAAACTGGCTGCTTCCCAGCCCCAGTTGCTTGTTTCTTTCCTCTGATCAGATGACTCACATAACTAAACGACCATAAAACGGATTTCTGAATGGCTGCTCCAGCCGTTTGGCATTTCTGGACAGAAAGCTATTCTGCTGAAGAGCTTTCTCTTTCCATGATAGAGCTGAAAGGAAGGAAGGTTTCTTGGTGATGGAGCATTTTGTTTGAGCCACACCAAGGCAACCTGGGCTCTGCAAATCCCCGGTTGTCCAGGCAGACCTGACAGTGACCCACTGGAGAGCAGCAAAGGGCACTGGGCTGTGCCATGCGAAGACCAGCTGCTGTTATTTTGGCAGTGCCAAACTGCCCGCCACTCAACAGTGCGATTTCCTTACAGAGGGTGAGATTTGGGCTGTGAAGAGAGGAAATGAGGAAGATGGCCAAAAATTAAGCTGGGAGGTGGCCACATTGCCAGAATTTCTGGTTATCAGTAGGCTGCTGCCCTCTCTGCTCAATCCAGAGTTGGACATTGCCCACAGACTTTGTCTTCTATTTGTCCCAGATGGCCACCAGATAAGTAGCCTTGTAGCTTGACCTGGAAAGCTTTGATGGAGCCATGTGCTGTGGATAGGGGTAGACCCTCCAGTGGACAGTCTAGGAGAATCTGGGGACATGTTCCTCAGTGTCAGAGACAGAGCAAGAGCACTCTGGAAAAGATACAGTCCTTGCAACCAGTGCTTGCCAACACTTTACTTCACTTGAGTGCAAGTATTTCTAGGAGACTCCTGACCCCATGTTGCAGTTTTGTGTAGCTGGGTACTGAGAGGTACTGAACCTTTCTCATAGTCCAAGGGAGATAAGGCACCTACTTTCTTGAGATTGATTCTCCAGCAGGATGCTTTATCGATGTTTGCAACAGCCTCTCTGTACTTAGATGCCCAAGCCAGGTCACCAAGCTCAACTTCAGAGCTAAGCTCTTTGTTGGGATGAGTGGTGTTGGAGGGAAGAGGTGAGTCAGATGCTTACAGAGCCCTGCCCCAGCTGCCAACACATAGAGAGACGGATTAAAATGCATAGACACGAGAGGGGTACGAGAAGGTGGATGAGCAGATGAGGTGGTGAACTGACTCCTAGTTGGGTGGCGATGGACTCTGAGGAGAAGCACTGAGATGAGAGTGAGGACTTGTGGCATTCAGGCTGGGGCTCTCTCTAGTAATGTGGATTCACTTTCTCGCTTCCTGACTTAACTCCCCAAACCTCAAGCTACAGCCACTGCCCCCTGAGCACCCACTCCTCCTCACATACCAGCCAGGGTACCAGTCTTCTGGTGCCCCTTGGCTCTGAAGGGTTGCATATGGTGGAACTGGGCTTTGGCTCTTACCAGAGACACACAGGGGCCTTGCTGAGGACCCGGAACCTCTGTGCTTGGGGCCAACCTCATGGTTTTGAATAGCCTTTTCAGCAAAGACTTGGGTTTTTTTTTGCCCTAGCCCTTCCAAGCAGACGGCTGGTGTGACACCATCAACAACCGGGCATACTGCCAGTACGACGGGGGTGACTGCTGCTCCTCCACGCTGTCCTCCAGGAAGGTAGGCGAGCATCTTCTGTGCCACTGTCTGGGATTTAGGATCAAGTGGTGATTGCTAGCCACGCTCTTCGGCTTTGCTGGCCGTGGAACGGAGCCCGCAATGCAAGTCTCCCATGAATGGAGAACAAACCCATGGTTTTAAACCAAAGCCAGATGAAGCTGACAGACATCATCCCACTGATTAGCAACAGGGTTTGGGCTCAGGCCAGCAGGACTGAAAGCTCAGCCCAGCTCCCACTGGAGTTCACTGCATTCCCTCTCATTTTGGGAAAGGAGTCCCGAATGACTTCCATAGGATGCAGGGCTAGCCATGATGATCCAGAAGTCACCTTGTCATATAACTGAACATGTATCTCAGGGGGATTTTTGTTATGGTCCATTGGCACCTGCTATGGGCTGTCTTTCCCTCCCAATTCTCCCAGGGAGGGAAGGAGTGAGGAATAGCATAGAGGGAGCAGCTTGGCATTGGGATTGCACAGACTCTTCTTTGTCTCCCATCACAACTTCCCCTCCCACCCTACTTGCTATCCAGCACTCACAGCCCATCCTTCCTAAGCATATCCAACAGCAAAACAAACCATAGGGCATGAGATAATTCCTCACTGCAAAAATATGTGAATTTGGATCTTCTCATCTTTGTTGTTGTGGAGCTTGAATCATTTTTCCTTTCATCACGCATACACACAGAGAAAAAGAAAAATAAAATCCTGGGAAGATCCAGTTGAGATAGGAGAGAAAAAGCTTTACACCCAAGCAATGAGTGAAACCTCCACAGAGATACCATGACATCTCAGAGCAAGGCATGGCTCTCAGGAGGTCTGAGACATCCGGAGCTCTGGCCAAAACGAAGGACGGGTTCGCAGCTGGAGGTGGGGGGATCCAGTCCCATGGCTTTGAGTAGCCCAGTTTCCCCACCTGGAGTCCCAGGTAGCAGAAGCCTTCAGTGTGCCTCCATTAAGGCAGATGTGGAAATATGGGGTTCAAACACCAAACAGGCTCCAACCTCTTACTGGCCCAGGATATGAAAAACCAAAACATGCTTCCACAGCAAGAAAAACTGCTGGCTCTGAGCCTGCTACGTACAGAACCTCTGGAGAAAAGAATCTTCTCCATTTCCATGGCCCATGGCTGGGTAACTACCAGCCAAGAGCCAGATGCTCTGCTGGTGTCCTCCTGCCTTGCTCTGCTGCCACCAGCTAAGGTGACACCAGCTAAGGTGACACAAGCTTGCTCAGCCACATAGGACTGATGGAGAGAGCGAGCAAGCAATGTGCAATGAGCCCCTTTACCTGCACAGGATATTTCAAAGCAGGACAGCTTCTGGGGTAGCCCTAGATGGACCTACTGCCTGCCCACCGAAGACCATTACTGCTCACATAGATTTTGGACTGCCTAGGTTTTCTTAATAATGCAAAGAACTGTATGTATCTACCCTGGCTGCTGCATCTGGCAGTGTGAAGGCCAGCTTTTGCTGCTGAGAGGTTGGTTGAGGTCCTCCAAGAGGTAGCAGAAAACAAAGGAGTGCTGTCTTTATGCTCTGCTGAGCCAGGAAGAGCCAGGAGTGGCTTGAAGGAAAAGGACCATGGGCTGAGACACACAGAAACAAGGGTCAAAGTAAAGCTGAAATCTCAAGGTGCCTAACCACTGACAGCCCCAGCCCAAGTGTCGCACATTCATCAGGGGAGACTTCTCCCCAGGGTTTGACAGTTGGGATGCAAGACTCATACTGACCTTTGGCTGCAGAATTTGGGATGCACACTAAGGAAAAGGGAAACACCAATAACAAAACTCAGCCAGGTACACTCTGTACCAGAGCCTGTTACTCCGCCAGCATAGAGCTTGGTGGTCTCCACGCCACCAACATCATCAGGGCACAACCCAGTCTGTCTATCTGACTTGGGGTGGAAAGGGCTTGCAGGGGCATCGGGCTGCTTGTGGGCCACGGATCTCAAAGTGGGGTCTCAGTCCTTACATTTCCCTTCATTGCTCCTAGGTGATCCCATTTGCTGCTGACTGTGACCAGGACGAATGCACATGCCGCGACCCGGAAGCCGAGGAGAACCAGTAGCAGCACCACGAAGGGCTTCTCTCGGTCTGGCAAGCGCCGGAGGAGCTAAGGGGCAGCAACGGGGGCCCCCGGGGGACAGCAGGACAGAAGGCGTGAGGAACAGCTGGGCAGGGGCACGGTGGCTGCCCGTGGTCCGAGGCCAGTGGGAGGGGTGGGTGTGTGGCGGTCCCCTCGCTATCACTGCGCCCTTCCCCGTGGGCTCCCTCCCAGGGACATGGGGGGCCTGGTGCATGATCGAGGGGCTCAGCTGGGGGGTCCAGCACCGCCTTGGCCATGCACTGAGCTGCGATCCACGCTGAGAGCCCAGGCACAGCCATGGACATTTGTCCTGGTCCGGCGACTGGGTATCTGTCTTTGCTCTCGAGTTTGTCACTATTCACCCCCCGCCCCTGCTGTACAGGCTTCTTTTAGCAAGGTCGAGGTAGTTGTGATCTCTCTGCAAATATTTAAACTTAATTTTATATATATATATATATATATATACATACATATATAATATATATATATAAATATATATTATATTTTCTTTGCTCTTGATGAAGCTGAGAAAGGATATCCTTTGTCACACACCCGTGCTGCTGTGAAGTCCGAACCATTGGGAAAAGTGCAGGTCCGGGCAGGAGGAGCAGGGAATTTCCCCTCCCTCGCTGAGAAGGAGCTGGAAGGAGGACAGAGGGACAAGCCAAACAACCCAGGCTGTGCCAGGAGAGAGCTCCCCAGTCAGGCAGCATGGAAGCTGCGACCTCAAGGTGCTCTCAGCATCTTGCAGGCACCAAATATTGCCCTTGGGATGTGCCAGGGGTCTGAAGGGGTTGCCTCACTCTGCTCAGGGTCCTGGGTGAGGAGAAATGCTGCTGCACCCTGGCATCACCCGCGCTGTTATTTCAGAGCCCTCTGGGAAAGGTTAGATGTCTGCAAGGATCTCTGCGTGGTCCCTCTGCTCCGTGCTCCCCCCCAACTGCTGCATACCCAAGTAGACAGGGGATGTAGTAACTGTGTGATGCTCCAGATACAGGAAGCTGAAGTGGTCCTTCAAACAGTGTTGGCAGAAGTTCTTGGAGAAGACCAGACCCTGTGACGCAGGGAGAGACGGGATCTGAATGATTTGCCAGGAAACTTTGAGCATCGTCTTTTCTCACTGAGATTTTTCTTTGTCACCATCTCTGTGGCAGAGCCTGTCACGGTGGACATACAGTCATTGACTTTCCTGAATCTCTTGCTCCTGCAGGCACTAAGTAAATGCCTTCAGAGTCACTTCTAGCCCCAAAGAAGCCCAGCGAGAATCCTTGCTGATTCCCAGAAGATCAGCTTGGCAGCCCAGACTCAGCCCAAGATAGCTGGCAGGCAGGGCTCCAGCTCGTAGTTCTGTGCTCCAAAGAGGCAGAGAAAAGGGAAAAAGGAGAGCCGGCAGGAACCACAGAGCAGGGGCACAGACACCCCAGTGTGCCTGGGTGCAGCCCCAGGTTGGGACCCAGACCCCAAGGCTGCCTGGCTGCGTCCTCCCCATCTCCAAGACAGGGTTTGTCCAGCACAGGAGCGATGGTGAGAGGGTGACACAGTGTGGAGAGACCGAGGATTTTCAAGGCATCCCTTTGCTAGCTCCCCTCCCTGTCGTTTGCACAGAATCACAGGATTGTAAGGGGTGGACGGGACCTCCAGAGATCAAGTCCAACCCCCCTGCCAAAGCAGGTTCCTTAGGACAGGTTTTGGTCAGGTATTTCCTAAAGTATTGTTTGGCTGGAGGACAGGAGTAGGGGTAGAGGTGCCTGAACAATCCCACCAGCGCCCAGGGAGGAGATGCCTTGTTGTTTCCCAAGCCCCTCCCCAATCCCAAGTGCTCCCACCACTTTTTGGTGGGGATGAAGGAGGGGGACACGATGGGTCCCATCTCCTCTCGCAGTGGGGACACACTGACATCTCTGTTCCCATCACGCACAGGTGACAGTACTCCAGGATTTCACCCCAATGTGCTTGGTTTGGCTGAGAGCTGCAAGTTTTTGAGAGAGATCCACTTTTCAATCAAAAAAATTTTATGATTAAATAATCAAACAACCCAAGGAAATAAAAATTAAAAAGAAAGCCCTTTGAGACTATTCAAGCCCCTCCAAAGGCACAGGTCAGGCAGCCCATACTGCTCCACCAGTGCAGAGAAGGGGAGATACAGGCATCCCAGCACACTGGGAGTTGCGGGGCGGGGGCACAGAAGCTGCAGGGGAGAGAGGGCTGAGGGGGAGACGGCAGAATTTCAACTCCCAGTGCCCTGCAATGCCAAACCCTTCCCTGCCTGGTGTCAGTGTTACCCACATCAGACGCCAGGTTTTTGACCCTTTTGGCATGAGAATCCCACTTTCAGCCACGGTTCATCCCCTGCTCACCGGTGAGTGCAGGGAAGGGGGCTGTGCCCCGTGGATAGGGGGACCGGGGAGGGATGGAGGCGCTGGCTTGGCTGGCAGAGGTTTGTGCTTCTCACAGTCGGATAGCTTCTACCTGCCGAAATATCGTTCTTCTCTAGCGACACTGAGCGGTTCCTGTCCCCTCTCGGGTTTTATTCACAACGAAGGCTGCTGCTATTTTTATTTTTTTGTATTTGATAATTATTTTTTATAAAAATCTATGAAAAAAAATAAATAATCTTCTCATCCTCCACCTCTTTTGCCTCCTTGCTTCACCCAAGGGTGGGAGGGGATCCCCTATGCTCTCCTCTGCCCTGAACTGTGGGTTATCCCAGCCCACTCCCAGTGCTGTCCCAGTGCAATGGGAGACCTGGTTTGTGTTGGGACACACACACACACACTCTCATGCACTTCCAAAGCTCTCCCCATTCAAGGTTGCCACCCAGGCAGCATTTGCTGTGCCACAAGCTCCAAGGATTCTTTTGCAGCAAGTCTTCTGCTGGTTATGCCACCATCTGATCCCCTGCCCATCACTCTTTTTAATTAACTCACCGTAAAGTTATGTAAAGTGTGTGTGTGCTCCCCTCCTGTGGGTAGCCCCAAGTCCCATGTGTCACCAAGGTGGGGGACATCTGTAGGGCCCTCATGGGTTCAGACCTCACTGTAAAGACACCCACAACTGCTCCACTCTGCCCGGTTGGATGGAACCCTGGGCAACCTTGTCTAGATCATGCCTGGAGGTTGGTGGCCCTGTCTGTGGCAGGGGCTTGGAACTCTGTGATCCTTGGGGTTCCTTCCAACCCAGACCAGTCTGTGAGTCTATGATTCTGGTGCTCTGGAAAATAGGAATTTGTGGCATTCAGTGAAGCAGCCTGTCCTGTGCAACCTGCTGCAGCCACAGCCCATGGCCATACCTGGGCATCCCCTCTGGACCGGGGCATTAGTAGCATCTGGGCCAGGTTTGAAAGCCTCACCACCTCCCGTGCTGGAAGATTATCATGCCAGTGGCACAAGGAGGAATAGAGTGAGGTGTCACCCACCTGGCTCCAGGAGTCTTTTGCTGTTGCAATTCCCAATTTCCAGCAGCCACCAGCCAGCCAGGTCTCCCATGGTGCTGGGTATGGTGTGACCAAGACACAATGGTCAAGCAAGAACATCCTCGCCCTGTGGTCACTTTCTCAGGACTTGCAGGGTGGGTTTCTGGGAGGAAATACTGCTTTTAATGGACTTTGAGGTATCTTGTCTCCCCCTTTTTAAGACAGCTTCAACTGAGCAAATGAACCAGCCCAGAGAAGAGCCAGGTTGGTTCCCAGGAGCAGAACAAATGCAAACAGCAGCTAACAAAATCCAGGGGGCATTTCCCATAGACCAGATCTGGGGACATCTCGAGCCTCTCCCGCCATCAGTCAAGGGCAAGGTGGTCCCTCAAGGAGCCCCTTTGCTGTTTCACAGCTCAGTGCAGGGCCCACAAAGGCCAAAGCCGTGCTCCAGGAGCTATCCCTCTTTCCTTTGCCACATGCCTCGCTTGCAAGTGGTGGAGAAGGTGAGTCATGGCTGAGCAAACGGAAAGACTGGGAAGGACTGGAAAACACAATCACTTGCAGTGGGTTGATGCTTGGGGGGGATGCTGGACCCTGAGGGGCAATTCCAAGCCTATGGAAAGCAATGAAATCCCCAATTTCCTCCCATGGGGCTGATGTGAGCATGTGGAGGGCCATGGAGAGGAGTGGCAGGCTGAGAAATGGGAGGAAAAGCCCCTCACATGGGGTGCCCAGTGCTGCCCTGGCAGCTGGGTGAGCAGGGAGCACCTGGGGTCAAGGATGGAGCCGGATGCATCACACAGCACACACCCCACCCTCTCCTCACCATGGCTGGGGTGTCCTTCCCGTCACTGGGAATCGGAGCCATATGTACTCAGCCCTGATTGAAACAAGCTGAGGTGCTTGGGGTTGTGCTGCTGCTGGAAGCAAGGAGGCCCGGGCAAGCCTGAGGTCCTTCTGCCTGTGCCGGAGTGGCTGGGAATGTCAGGCATGGACTGGGAAGGGGGGGGCGGTGCAGACAGGGCTGCCTTCAGCGCTGGCCACTGCACCATGCCCGGGGTGTTGGGGCTGGACTGAGATGCTCAACCCAAAAGCAGGTGTATTCCTGCACTCAACTCATCCCCAGCGTCCCTCCTCGCTACCTTTGATCTCCTTTGGTGTGATTTTGAAGCCTGCTCCCTCTACTTCCAGCTATCACTGACGGCCACATGCCTCCCCATGCCCCACACCCACCTCTCCTTCACGTCTGGTCTTTGCATGGACTTTCTCACCGCTTCCCGGAGTAGAAACAGCATCTCCTGGTGACACTCGATGTCTCCTCCAGGGCAAAGCTCCACTGCCATTGATTTGCTCCCATGAGGGACAGTGCATTAAGGTGCTCCACACCCCCAAGAAACCAGCACCATAGTTGAGGGTTTAAATCCAAAAGGGCAGCTGTCTACAGCCATAGCCAAGTGACGAGCTGTTTTCCCACCCAGTCCCCTCCTTTTTGCCAAGGACACACCCTCAAGGCAAGAGATGCCAACCTCTGTGTCCCCAAGGCAAGGGGCACATGTATTTGAGCAGGGTGGTGGCTCTTGGAGCAACACAAGGATCTGACAGGCTTTTTCAGCAGTTGTGATGCTCAAGGAGGCCACACAGGTTGTTGTTAAGAAACAGGGACCATGGGGACACAATGCCGTGGCTCCAGTGGTGCCATGTCATTCAGGCATGTGCTGAAATGCAGAAATCCCTGCTGGTACCTGCTTTCTGAGGATGAAGAGGGACCGCTGGCCAACAACCCTTCCAACACACACACACACGTCACCAAACCCTTCCTAAACCAGTGGTGATGCATCCTTTGTGATCCACTTCCTTTCTGGGGTGGGTTTTCTCCAACCCCCACCATCACTTGCATATGACCATTGAGGAGGTTTTTGCTCCGGCAAAGGTGACGAGACCTTCTCACACAGCAGCTCAGGCTTGCAACTGCCTCACTGCCATGCAGCCCCTCTCTTCCTCCTCCTCCACCTCCTCCTCTTCACATCTTGTTCCAGTGCCACAGGTTATTGTGCAATGAGCCGACGGCAGCCACAGTACTTAACTGCATGGAAAAAGGCAGAAGGAAAGTATCGGGTGTATTTTTAGCTTATTTTCCTGCAATTTAGCAGTGGGAAGAGAAAAAAAAATTCAAAAAAATCAAGTTGTTCCATGAGACTTAATGAAGTCTGGTTTCCTATGGATTCATGCGCTACAGCCCCTACATTCCCCATCTCCCATGTCTTCCCAGGCATCCCCTCTGCCCACCTGCAGCTCTCCCACCCACCTGGCAGAGCAGGTGGCAATATACTCTTGAATTGGTCAAAGGACCAGCCACTAGACCCCACACTGCACGAGAAGTGACTTTTAAGGTGTCCTTTGTGGGTCCCAGGCACTGCCTTTCACATCGTTTAATACTCTTGATGCTGCTAATCCTCTGTCAGAAGTTTGCCAGGTGGACCAGGAAGTTCTCAGGAGTGGTTGATCACCAGACAGCACCATCCCAGCCACCTTAATAATTAAAAAAACAGACTAAAAAAAGTGTTTTTTTTCCTCTGCTACCAAATCCCCAGGATCCATGGAGGTTTGCAAAGCAAAGGACTGAACGCCTCTCACCAAGGGTACGTAAATGCACTCTCCATCCCCCAAAACCTGAAGGTACCTGCAAGCATCCTCACCTTCCCATGCCCTGCTGAGCAGGTAGGAGAGGCAAAGTGCAGGACGCAGCTCCGGCTGCATCTATCGATTCGTTCGGGACTTGGCTAACCCAGTGGGCAGACAGGCTAATGTTAAACTTGTGTGAAGACATACCCGAGTTCAAAGGCTGAGAGTGTTTCATCCACTACCAAAAGATGACATCAACTGGACCAAAACTATAAACAAACATTCCAGTTTGCCAGAGCCAAGGATTATTAACAGCTCCGTTTAATAGTCAGTTAAATTATCATCTGGAGTTTTACATAGTGTTACAACGGCTTCTTTTTGTTGTTGCTGTTGTTTAAAACTTTTTTTTAATGATTATTATTATTTTTTTAAGTAATCTGGAAGGGTTTTGCATGTCTTGCCACATGGCTATCTCACCCTAAAGCACCCTACTTTCAATCTACAGTAGTAAAACGTCACATTAGAGTTTTAATAGAACATCAAGGAACAAGAATTGTAGCCATCTTTTGAAAGAAAAGGACCAAACCATCTTTATATGTTAAGTAACTCCACAACAAGTAAAAGGTAGTAATGCTATTACAGGGGGTACAGGTGGGGGCAAAGAAAAGATAACGACCCAGAGGTTCATCTCAGGTGAATAGTCGCTCATTAATTCAGAAATAAGAAGGGGAGGGGCAGGGGCAAGGGAAGTTGCAGAAATGGATGGAAAACTGTGTCTCCTCCAGCTTCCATGTGGTTGGCAGCATGGGAAGAACCAGGAGAGCAAAAGAGAACATATTGTGCAGACCCAGCAGGTAAGAAGCTGTGGTAGATGGGG
The DNA here is from genome assembly GCF_964237585.1 of Gallinula chloropus. Taxonomy (NCBI): domain Eukaryota; kingdom Metazoa; phylum Chordata; class Aves; order Gruiformes; family Rallidae; genus Gallinula; species Gallinula chloropus. Next base: position 19,101,616 of record NC_140091.1, read on the forward strand.
GTGGTGTCGCCACAGCAAAGAAGGCATGCCTCAGGGCTTGCAGTGATCAAGCCTCACACATCTCAGCAAGGTTGGGTCTTGTAACCAGGATGCAACCTCCCACCCTGCTCTGGACCGGGCCCTCAGGGAAGGCTGCCAGAGTTTGTCCGAGGTGTGCTCATGCATTAATTGAGGGACGGTGGCGAGAAATTTCAAGTTGGGCAAAATCCAAGGCTCAGAAACCAAGAAGGAAGGAAGATGGAAGCCTTCGTGAAGCCAGGGCCATCATGAAAATGGCCCCATGGATGTGCTGTGCTGGCACAGCAACCCAGCAGCAGTCAACCAAGTGGAGCACTGGCCCCCCGCCGCAGACTGCACGGTCTGGGGTTGCAATAGCCCGTCACAGACTGGGGATGCCATGTCACATCCAACAGTGCAAGGGTGTTGCCAAAGAACCTTGGGCTTTCCCCTCACCCTCTGGGGTGGTCCATCTCCCAAACCACAGGGAAGGAGGAGGAGCTAAGAGAGCAGAGTCTGGCTCAGACAGCTGATTCAGAGTCTCGGTTGACCACTCAAATGTGAGTGGAGGAGCAGAACAAAAACAATATGCAGACCTCCCTGCGCCAATCCTGGGGATGGGTTGGAAAAGTAACCTAGGCAGGTGTGATCATGTGGGGTATCCGGGGTTTTCCTGGCAGCGTCGCAGCAAAGTGGCTGGCAGACCACACTGCTCCTGTCCCCGTCGCTGCACCTAGTAAGCAATAAAAGAGAGGAGGCCGCTACCCAAAGGAAAACAGTCTGCTTTTCATATAAAGGCCACGTAAGTGGTAATACTTGGCGAGCAACCAACTTGCGCCTGGTCCAGAGCAGCTTGCTTTCAAGCATCCCTCCAAGGTTGCTGAGCAGAGGTGCCCCTTGCCCATCCCTGGATAGCTGTCTGGCTGGAAGTTAAAACTTGTCTCAGCGTTCCCCCTGGGGAGAAGCCAGAGGATAAACAAAAGTGTCTTGGCCAAGACTGACGATGGCTGCAAGGAAAAAAAGAGCAACGGTTCAGGACGGATCACCTGCCCACGTGTACCTGTGCACTGAGACACAGTGCTGGCCTTGCTCTGCACCCCAAGCCCTCCACAGCATCAGGCACGTTGAAATATAAGGAGAAACACATGAGAAAAAGCCAAAAGGATGCAGTGGACTTCCTTCTTGCAAAGAGCAGGTGCCTACCTGAAGACGCCTTCCAGATGCATCCATTAGAGAAACAACACTGGGATGCTCAGGTCATACCCACTAATGATGGCTGCTCCCAGAGCTCCTGGGTCCGGGCCAGTCACCCCTGGAAGTGAGGTCTGCCCATGAGAAGGGAAGAGCAAAGCACCATGTGGTCCTGCAGGAAGATACTGAACTGCTGCTGAGCACATACTGTGACACAGCACTGTCAGATGTGACCAGCTACAGGCCACAGCTGCCCTCCTCTCAGCACCACACAAACATTTAAGATGTGTCCTTCGCAGGTAGCAGGAGGAATGAGGCAGAAAATTGTAAGAGACAGGCTGAATATTGCTCCTGCCAAAGCTGAGAAGAATGACAAGGAAACTTCTCTCTGAAGAGCCATCATAAAGATCCCACTGTAGGGCTCCTGGCTTGCCCAGACCGAAGGTGCACAGCTGGTAAGCCTGGAGGTGCCTCCTCTACAAACCAGGCTGGAAGCTGAAGCTAACAGGAACCCATTTGCTGCCTCTGATGCCATCCATGGTCACGGGGCTTTGGGCAACAGTTTGCTCTGAACCAAGCCCAGTGTCCCAGGACAACCCCAGTCACCTGGTTTAAGAAAGAGCTGCAGATGTGAGCCCGAACGCAGGGAAGTAACACCCCCAGAAGCACGCCTGCCCTGCTGTGTCACTGAGCCCTCTCCAAGGGCCAGGACCACCAGGACCACCCTGCACTGCCGTGTCAGAGTATGGTATGCCCTGCTCCCCTCACCCTACCCAGGGTGAGCTGGGGCTGGATGCTGCTGCCTTGGCTAGGGCTCTCCTGAGCTGTAGTTGGATATTGCTACAAAGTCTTTCTTATGGTGGAAAAAAATTAAAGTAAAATAATGGAAGGGATATTTTTAAGTTCAACTTCCTAGGAATTTAGTCCCACAGGGAATCTCACGCTGCCCGGCTGGTCACTGGCCCTGAGGCCCAGCTGCTCTTTGCTCTGGAGGACTCGGCACCTCGGAGCAGACAGAGGCTTTGCCAGTGCCGGAACAACTGGAGGCGACGGGCTGACCAACACCCCTCTCTGCTTGCCCCAGCCAGTGACACCACACCAGCCCTGCCCTGCCACGGCACCACGGCTCAGCCAAGTCTCATCTCTTTACAATTGCAAGGAAAACCCCCAACCCTTCTGGCTGCCTGGTAGCTGTTTCGTTCAGCCATAACTATTAGCATCTCAAGCTGATCTGCATGCCCTGCCCAAGTCGGCATCACCGTCTCTTCCTTCCTGGCTGTGTCATCGTGTTTCTCCCATCACCGGTGTCACCTACCTTTGGGGATGGTCCCCGCAGCCAGGGCAGGGATGGGGCAGGAGGAGAGGGCTGTGCCCTCCCAACCTCCCTCTCCAGTGATGCTGAGAAACCTCTTGGTAAAATGAATAAAACAAAACCAAGAAAATTGGGTCCCACAAGACTCCTAACTAGAAAGGCTTTTGGCCAAGTCAAAGAAGAAACTAATACTGAGTCAGTCCTGCACAGAGCAGCCGGTTTCACTCCCCAGTCCGAATTTTTGCCTCCAGAAGCATCAACGACACCCTCCCCCCCACCCCATCCGTGGGTCCGTGTGTAAAACCTTCACAAACGCCCCATGGGAAGGCCAGCGTGAGAGTGGGCGCCTGCAACTCTCAGTAGTCCTTGTCACCATAGTCATTGTAAAGGACGCTCAGTGTCTGCTCCTCACACGTCTTCTTGAGGTCCCGGCTGAGCTCCGACCAGTCAAGCCCATAAGGCTTGATCTCGCTGTAGCGGCAGGCGAGGTACTTGAGGGACGAGCGCTGGAGGCTGATCTTGGGCTCTTGCAGGAGGCCGTTGCACCAGCTGCTGAGGTCCCCGAGCTGTGAGAGGATGAGGCCAGCTTTCCTGCAGCAAGGGCAGATGGGGGGGAAATGCCGGGCGTGGAGGGAGAATAGACAGCATGGGAGTGGAAGAGGCGATGGAGACACCGTGGGGGGAATGGCAGGAAGGGCAGGAGGTGTGTATGAGGAGAGAAAAGCAAAGAGGGTTAAGGGAGCTTCTGGGCAGAGAAGAAACAATGTGAGAGTTGAAGGACAGCTGGGATGGGAGCACACATTGGACCCGTGCCAGCACTGCGAGTCCAAATGCATGCAGAAAAAACCTCTACCTCATTCAGAGGTGCATACACCACCATGGTGGGTGCTGGACCTGCTGCACTGGTCTTGGGACTCACCTTGTGCTTTCCCACCCTGTCCCCCTCTTCTTCTTCCACCCAGTACCATCCCCACAACAAGGCCAGGCTGGCTGAGGAGTAAGGGCCCAGCCACAGGTGTAGCTGTGAAACCCCCAACACCCTTTGGGATGGACATCATCAATGACGCAGGTGGCACTGCTGCAGCTACTGGACCCCAGGTATAACAGTGCGGGAAAGTGGGAGCCAATAGCACCGCAGGCAGCAGGGAGAAACACTAGAAGGTACCAGGCATGTGATGTGTGTGACACCACAGGTGTCCTCTCCACAAAGGGCACATGTTGCGTGCCTGGGAACCGTGGTGGTCACTCGCAGCTTGGGGTAGAACCTCCCCAGTAACGTGTCTGGGCAGGGAAGAGGTGGGTGTACCAGGAACACCGTTCCCTCACTCTTACGTGGCTGAGCAGGATGCGGCAGAGAGGAAGGGTATGGTTTTGGGGACCAGCATGTGGAGATGTCACTGAACATAAGGAAGGTACTGACCAGGTTTAAGCTGCACCCCAAGATGCCCACAGGATGCAGAGGAGAGCATGGGATGAGGTAGGCAGCGACTGCCTGAAGCAGCGTGGCAGCAGGAAAAGAGGCCCAAAAAAAAAAGGAGTAGGAAGGAAGAGGAGATTTAGGGAATAAAAGAAAAATATCATGCCCATCATCTGTATTAGTTTGGCTTGTAGGGGTCTGCATGGAAGGCTGAAGGTGAGAAACATTATGATCTTCATAAGATGCCAGCCAGAAGTGCAATGAATGACAGTCCCGCTACACGGCTTGTAAGGCTGGTAGCCATGTCAGAAACGTGTCTCAAAGGGCAGCGTGCAAACTGGAAGGAACATACTGAGAGGTACAGCCCAGGTTTGACCCGGAAAAGAGGGCAGGGGATGTGACAGAGCTCCCCAGTTCTTTGCCTGTGCATTTTGCATCTTCCAGTTGCAGAGAGCAAGATGAGGAAAGGCAAGTCATAGCAGTAGCAGTTGGTGAAGAGCTGCTAAACAGCCAAGGAAGCCAGGAGAGAAGCTTGGGTGTCAGAGGGAGAAGTCCAGGAGGAATCCATCCATCTTCAGCAGAAGACAGACACGCACAGCCCCAGGGCAACCCAGCCTCAGCATGGGCTTGTTGTGGTAGCAAGAAAGTGCTAAATTATCACCCCCTTGTGTTGGATGATAGATTGGAAGAGTGCAGAGGATCCTGGCCAAATATGACCTCAGTTGTGTTATCCTCTTTTCACGTTTTTCCTCTTAAAGTTGTGTTTCTAATGCTTTCATCGAGGAAACCAATTTGTTCAGATAAAATACGTTATGGTTGGTTTTAAACTGGTCCAGCACTGCAGGTGATCTCCAGGGAATCTGGCGAACGTAGAGGTAACGGATTCGAATGAAGCATCATGCAGGTGAGCATCACACATGCCTGGAAACCCAGGCAAAAGTGTCTCAGGAGCTGGATAGGTTTCCTACCCAGTTTCACGGTCAGTTTGTGGGTTGGTATAAGACAGCAAAGAGCAGACACACCCCCTCGGTAGCTGTAACTCAGCGCAGGAGCAGGCTGCAGAGGAATCGTGATGCTGGGGAAAATAAACCCCAAACTTCTTTGTCGTATCCTTGCTTGGATGAATAGGGGATGTGTGTGGAGCACACAGTTGTGCTGTGTCTGGTTTGGCAGCCAAAGGGTATGTATACCAACCATGAAGTGACATCCACAGTCCCTCCAGTCCTTCATTGAGGCCAGGTCCACCATGAGAGAGCTGCTTGGAGAGGAACGGGTTTCCCCCAGGCCTAGCCAAGAGCCAACCTTGGGTTTCTTGGAAAGAAAACCCTCAAGAGGTCCATCACAGTGCAGATGGTCACACATAGCTCACCCCTTGCTAGCCAGCTTCAGGTGGCTGCAGCTCAGAGGGGCCAGTCTGGAGCCAAGCTCTACAGCCACATGACACCTGCAGCCCTGGATCTCGTATCCAGTCCACAGTGGAGAGGTGCAGGTTCTCAGTGCAGTGCCGACCCTGCACATAGCCACCCAATCTGGTCAGATCTTCCAGCCATGGCAAGGTAGCCAACCTCTCCCTTGTTTTGGTCCCCACACCTAGACACCTAGGTGGGATGCCGAGATTGCTTCTCTTCCTCCAGCATCACAATACCCTAACAGGGACATCGGGTATGACACCACAGATTTTTGGCCCAAAGCTCAGATTTCACCAGGCTTTGCCTTAAACCCCACTTTCACTTGTAGAAAATTACCTTTCCCCCCCGTTTCTTGTCCTTTGGCAAAGTTGGGGGCTCTCTTCTCAGACCGGGAGGGAGCAGATGGCTTCCATAACCCCAGATGAGTTATCTGCATGCTTCCTTTGGTCCAGCTGCCAGCGTGGCCAGCATAGGAGGAGAGCGCATCCTGAGCGAGCAGAACCAGAAGGCGGCATGGCCGCATGGATGAGGAGGAGGAGGGACACAGTAGAGTCAGTCATGTGGGTCCACATCCAGGACTTCAAAGGAGCATCAGCAACAGTCAAACAAACACTCTGTCTGCTGGCTAAATAATGTCATCTGCAAGCAATTTGTCCTGTCACCACCAGTCTGGATGCGTCGCCCTCACAGACGATCAAACAGGAGGTTTGCTTTCCAAGATTTGTCATCACCAGAACCCACTGCAGCTGCCTAAATGTCTCTTTCCAAGTAGTGCGAGCTGCAAACACTTCATCAGCAGCTTGCATCATCCCATCCTAAGCGCTCCAGAATTTCCAGAGGGTGGAATTAACCCTCTGGATTTTAGATTCACAAAGCCAACGGTAACATTTGGCCAATTCAGTGGCATTTCTGGGCCACTCTGTGCCAATGCACCTCTGCCTTGTGGGGCTCGAGGAGGCAGCTTCCACCCCATGTTCTGGCTGGTCTTTGATCTCCTCACTGAGGCAGTGAGCACCGCTCAGCCTCAGCGATGGCAGTGGCTGCGTGACGACTCCAGTCGGTCACGTAGGGAATTTTATGTAGTCCTCACGCAAACAGATGTCAGATGGTCTGCGCAAACCGGGGCTGGATTTCACATCTGGAAATTGAGACAGAGCGGCATCGCCACAGCTGGGCTCAAGACAAAGGTGAGACTTAAGTCCAAGCCTGCTGATCCCACTCGGTGTCATGGGAAAGAAGCAACCCAGGGCAGAGGAGGTGGTGGGAGCTCCAGTCTTAATTCCATGCGCTGGGATGATGCTGCCACTGAGCTTTGGGGCTCTGCCTCCAAGAGTTCAAATTTCTCAGGGCATAAACGGGAAAAGGGGAAAGAGGAGAGAGCCCAGCTCTGCCCCAGGGAGAGGAGGATCTCTTGGGAGTTCCCCCCCAAAAGCTGAACTAGGAGACATGCCTAAGACACTACGTGCAAGACCACCACCAGTTATTGGCTGAGTCTTTCTGACCCTCCAGCAGAAGTTCGGAGGACAGAGAAGGTCCGTGGGATCTCCAGTCCTCTGCTAGAAATCCACAAGCAATCACCAGGAGAAGTGGGGCTGGAAGACACACAGCAGTGAGACCAGTGAGAGGTGGAGGCCATGCCTTGCATAGAAAGGTCCTGTTGCTGACGTACATTTGAAGTAATCCTGATTTTCGGATGGGCTCAAGGCTCCAGTTCTTTGGAGGCCAGATGCTAAGAACACTGCTGCAGCCCACACAATCTCCCAGCCCAGCTTGCTAAACTGGCTGGAAACATCCACATTACTGGGAAACCATGCAGACGAAAGCAGATGTCAAAGGACACAGGGAGAAGGGAACACGTGTCTGTCTTTGCAAGCCTGGGCCACAAGGCATCCCAACCCCAGGCAGCTGGAGGGGCTGCAGAGACCTGGAGGAGCCACAGAGACCTGGAGGAACCCAAGGAGAGGAAGGACATGGTCCTCACTTAAAGGGCTGTTTCAGGAAGGGAAGGGCCCAGGGCAACCTCCTCAAAACGTGCCTTGGCAGCTCAGCAGTGCCCAGACACCAAAACCACTCCCCACAACCACAGACATAGATCAAAAGGGAGGGGGCACCAGTGCAATTCAGACCCAAGGTCAATCAACGGCCTGCTTTGGATCACAAGTGACAGTGAGTTCAACACAAAGAGATGCATTCAACTCAAGCCAAAGCCCACGAAAAGGGGGGAACCCAAGTCTGGCCTTGGCATGGCTCAGCGCATCTATGTGTGCTTGCATGCACTTCATCCAGCAGCTTCCACAACCAAGCTCTTCCATATCACCTTCTCTAGCAGCCTTGAAGCTGCAACAACCTCCTGGCGCTGCCTTTCCTGCATCAATGCCTGGGTTCCTTCTCTACCAACACACTCCGACCACACTCCCTCCCTTCTTCACATGCAACCTCCATTCCTCAAAGGTGCACTATTTTTCCAAGACCTTCTGCCTTCTTGCCTGCAGCAGCAGCTACTCAGGGGAAAAGCGAATCCGTTCCCACCCTGCGTGGAATGAAGTGACTAGGCAAAACTCCAGAGACACTATAGACCTGGTGGAACAGACAAGGATGATGGGCTGGCAGTGGTATACCACCTTCCACCTTGGCCTGTGTTTATGGTCCTTCAAGGGAGATGGCGGGACCTCAAATCCAGGAAAATAGGCACCCTGCTATGAGTCTCTAAGCTCTATCAACAAATTCATGAGATCTGTCAGAAAGCCACCTTCCTGGTAACCAACATTTATGAGGGACAGGCATTGTTGGTGGGCAGGTCTGCCCGTTTCCTCAACCCAGCTCCCAAGCCTACCTGGGCCCCAGCTCGTCTTCACAGCGCCAAGTGAACTCCCCAAAGCTCTCGTAGTGCTGGTTGTAGTGGTAAAGGACTCGGTGCAGGCTGGGGGAACCCAGGTCCAGCAGAGTGTTGTAAGCCGTTTGCTGCTCCTTTCCGCTGGTGTAGCCATTGAAGAGGTTGTAGATCTTGTCTGCTATTTCTGGGCAGAAGGACAGGGGTTATTCGGTGAGGTGCAAGGAAAAGCATGAACAAAGCCACCCCCAGGCTAAAGCTCAGCTCTAGCGAAGCCAAGACCAGAGCCAAGACTTGTCCCCTGAGTTACGATTTACATCCTATCAAGACAAAGTCCCAATGGAGAAGGAACAGATGGCACTCCCCAGACTCAGTCCAAATTAGGTTCAGGGAGTTTGGTCCAGTTAGGAAAAGAAACAGGCGGCGTCATCGTGCACTGTCAGTGAAATACCATTTATGTATGAGAAGGGACCCAACTGGGGTTTCTTGAGCACAGACATCACCTATGCCAGCAGTGGCTTTCTGGGCAAGACAGGCAGGTCTTGATGGCTATTTTGGTATGTCTTGAGTGCTTGTCTCTTCACCCATCCTCTCACCAGCAGAGTGCCTCTGCATAGTTTGTGGAGAGGATATGTGCCTCCTGCCACCGTCCACACTAATCCTCAAAACTGTGTAGCAGCACCTGAGCTACCAAGAGTGAAGGAGATGTTAAAGCCAGGGCATGAGATGTGTGTGGGGACATGCTGGAAGGGGGACCTCTCCATTGCTGGTCCCAGGCATCACAGGCCAGCAGCTCCCTCCATCTCACCTTGAGCTTTCACATCATCTACCACAGGGCAGGGGGTCTTGACCGTCACATCACTGGACCTGGAGCGTCTTCCTGTGTTATCGACTCCCCAGAGTGTGAACCTGGCCAAGAAGGGAAAGAGTGAAGCTCTGGACTCCCAAGCCCCCCCAGGCAAACCCAGGAGCACCATGCTGAGGTGGCAATGCCAGAGGCAGGGCACCAGGGAGGTGACTCACATGTAGGTGGTATCAGGCTCCAAGCAGCGAACGATGAGGGAGATGGTGGAGGAGAGCCTGTCCGGCACTTGGGCGGGCATGGCACAGGGTGACTTGGCTCCAGAGATGATGTCATCCACGAAGCTCAGCACCGTCTCTAGGGAGAGAGGGGAGGATGTACCACGGACAATGACACAGGTGTGCCTGGGGCTGTGAGAGCTGCTGTGGGCCATGCCTGCTACCACGCTGCCTGGGGCCCAGTGGGACCAGGACTCATTCATGCATGAGGTTGGTACCGAGATGGACTCATTGATTTTCCATCAAGGCTCATCACCATGGCATGGAGCCACCACTTTTGCGTCATGGCAGGCAGGGGAGGGGCTGTTTTCTCTTCCACAGGACAAGGGGTATATTGCAGCATCATCTTGCACAGAGGTTCACAGAGGCTCTCCTCTAACACCTCCATCCCACTGCCTCCCTGACCCCAGAGAGAACCGATTGAGTCCCCACTCACCAGTCTCCACTTTGGAGTGGTCCATCCTGTCAGTGACTTTCTCTTGACGGAGGAGGTAGTCGACGATCTGCACCCCGATGGGGGGCTCCGAGTGCCCCCACTCCAGCACCACCAGCGTGCTGCTGGGTTCATGAACCGTGGAGAGTCGCAGGCTGAAGGGGGACAATGTCAACCAGTCAGCACCTCAGGAAGGCAAGGTCCACCAGCCACCCCCATTGCTGGCCCTCACCCATGTCTATCATCACCTTTGCTGCTCCTCTGTGCCATAAAAAGGCAGGAACACCACACAGCTGGGGCATGCAGTGTGTAAGAGATGCTGAGGGCATCCTCTCTAGCCAGCCCCCACAGCTGGTGTGAAAGGCAGCACAAGGGTCACGTGCAGATGCCCCAAAAATGAGATGCTTTCTGTAAGGTGGCACGTGGGGACAGCTCTTGCATTACTCCCTCACAGCCTAAGGGCTTCAAAGCCATTAACCCATGGAAGAAAGCCATCTTAGGACAGAAGCATCTTCCTCTTTCCTACTCCTCCTGGGTCTGTGCATGCTGGTCCAAAGAGATCCTTCCATGGGGTTTCTCTACCAGGATGGATTCCAAAAACCAGTCCTAAATCCTCAGAGAAATTTAGAAAAGGCACCGGATCTCTGCACCCTCAGCCTGATTTCCAGGTTCCCCATCCACTTGCAAACCTGCTCCTCCAAGCCACCCAGCCCCACCACCTCGTGCCACCACGCTGTTGGCCATCGCTGCCTCCTCTCAGGCTGGGCATGCGTGGAGACCTACATGGGGTGCGGGAGAGGTGCACAGGTGGGCAGCCCATCAGCTCCGAAGGCACTCGAGTCGCAGCGGCACCAGTCCTCGATGACATCCCCGCTGCCCGAGCACCACAGCGAGCTCATGGTAGCCTCCTGCAAGAGCTGGGAGAAAGGAGAAGGGCATGAACACGGGGCAGGTGAGCACCCATCCCACCACCACTTGAGCCAGTGCTCATGCACTCCTCAGTGGGTGCAACCAAAGCAGCTCAGTGCAGTCCATCACCCAGGGCAGCAGTGTCAGCCAACACACAAACACTGCCATGGCTTGACATGATGCTACCAGGGCAGAGACCACCCTGATGCCATCCTGCCACCCCCATGTCCACCCCACACTCCCAGCCAGCGGCTCCTCACCCGTTGGGTCTGGTTGTTGGTGACCAGCTCGTAGATGGGGGCTGCTTTGGTGACCTCCAACAGGATGGGCTCGGCTGGTGTGTCAGGACCGGAAGTGACATGGCAGAGAGGGCAGGAGGAGGGACAGTGCCCACGGCTCTGGCACTCCATCCGCACGCCAGCTGCCATGCGCTTGGTGCCCGACTCAGAGAGGCTGGCGATGTACTCGGGGAAGGTAAGGACTTTGGGGTCCCGTTCACGCTCCTCTGACTCATCTGAGGGAGAGTTACCTGGGGAAGGGGAAAAAGAGGGGCACCAGGGTGGGTTCCGAGCCGTTGATAAGGAGGTGCAAGGGGGACAGAATCGCCCAGAAGACTCCCCCCTACACCCTCAGGAGCTCCCCGCTTGCTCTGCAGTGATGAAATGCCTGGTGGTCTTGAAAGCAGGAATCAGAACTGGAAATTCCACCCTGACCTCTGTCATCGCAGGTCTTTGTGTCTCCCATGCCTCAGTTTCCCCATCCCTATGCCTGGCACTGGGATGGGCCACCCTTTCAGCAGGTCCCCACGAGAGGGAGCCTCTTTCTTGCAACTGAAGGCTCTTGAAGGACCTACTTAGGCATCCCCACCCGCTGCTGATGCTCCCTCCGAAGTCCCCTGCCAAACCACTCCACTGCAGAAGCCCTCCTTGGCCCAGCAGCTGACTTCTTCACTCGACTCCCACGGTTCCCTGGGACCCTGGTTGAAGTCAATGTGACAGAACGTGGTGGTGATCAGTAAGGTTGACTGTCACACCAGGGTGCACAGGAATGATGCTGACTCGGTGTCATCACGTCCATCCGTGTCCTGCTCCCTGCCAGATCTACAGCCAGCAGCACCAAAGAGCTTATAATGAGCCAGAAGGACTTCTCAGAGACCTCCCCCCTCATGCAGCCAGACTGTGCTGAGGCTGAGGCTTGGCTACCCTCTGCACATGGGGTGGGATATCTGCGGGTCCTACCCTGCCAACCCTCAGGCAAACCTGCAACCCAGCAGGCTGAGAAGAAAGACTGGCAGCCAGCATGCGTCGCCACAGGCTGTCCTGTCCCCAGCTCTGCACAAAGGTGCCTGACACTGGGTGCCACCACATCCCCATGTCACCTAGACCCCATCCTAGGTGGGCTTTTCTCCAATAGCAGGCAATACTTGGATGCAAAAGGGGAAGCACTCAAGAAGGCAGGATCAGGCCCTTACTGCTGTGCCCTGGCTAGCATCACCCCATGGCTACAAGCCTTTGCCATGCAGGGAAATGGCGCTTTTCACCCAAAAGCCCTACCAAAGGATGCCTCTGGCTCTGTCCCTGAGACTCCCACAAAGAAAACAAGGCTGTTAAACAAAACCTGGGATAGAAGAGCATTGCTCTGCTCCCCCAGCAAGCTGCAAGCGGAGCGCTTTTTGGGCTGGCTGTGAATTGCAGCTTAGCAGGCACCAAGGGAAAGCAGAGGAGCCAGAGGACTGACTATTTGTCTCGTGCAATTTCCCGATCAATATCCAGCTCCTGACATTTGCAAACACAAAAAAAGCAAAGGAGGGGAAGTGGCAGGTGCCAGAGCGAAACCGAAATGTGATATTGTGGGTGGGAAGAGACTGCCAGACCTGAAAAGCCTCCAAGCAGGAAAATCAAAGAGGAGGAAATTGCAGGAGGGGAAGGGAAGGAGGGGGGAGAAAGAAAAAGTACTCGCAATCAAAAGATGCTACAGCTGGAGACAGCCTACAGCACAACAGCCACAGGGTCTGTACTCTTGCAGGTGGGCTTGGGAAGAAGTCCAGGCTCAGGAGGTCTGAGCCTGCAGGATCCAGACTCGGACTCAGGAAGAAGCATTACCCGCAGAAGAGCCCTGGAGAAAAAACAAACACCTCCGCAGCTGGGGCACAGCAAGAGCAGAACTTCGGGCAGGTGCCAGTACTGACAATTATGAAGCTTCAAGATGGAAACCACGTGGTGGTCACAGTGCCTGTGAGCTCCAAGTCCATCCTGCCTTCACCCCGGAGCTGCTGGGAAGGGGACAGCAAGCCACCATCACTTCAAAAGCAGCAGCTCTGCACGGCATCTCCTGTGTCCAGGCTTGCGAGCTGCCTCTTAGTTGCCACTCAAACCTGTGAGCTGCAAACCCCATCCCCAGCACAGGCGGGAAAAGGCCTGCAGGCAGCTTGGCAAAGGTCAGCACAGGAGATGCTGTGGTCCCAGTAACAGCCGGCCGGTGTCAGGCCACCTCTGCTTTTGGAAACTCCGCATCCACACATCCGCATCGCCTCCCTGCAAACCCCCTCACACTGAGGACGTGTGACACCTCGCTACAGCCAGAGCACGGGAGGCGATGCAGCAGTGCCCTCTGCACCATGGTGAACCTTCCAGTTTCAGAACTGGTTTCCACTCGTGAAAAACCCAGCGCTGACAACCCGGGAGAAGAAAATATGTTAGAAGGAGAAAAGTCTGGCCAGGGGATGCAAGTGGAAGGGAGCAGATACGGTGGAGACAAAAGGAGAGAAGGAACGAGATTAAAGAGAAATAACAGTGAAGTCCAGAATCAAGCAGGGCGGCTTGGTGGGATTAGCGCATCTGTCTTTCATCTCCCTGGGGATGTGGGTATTCATCCCTCCCTTTCTGGCCCGGGCTGTCGCCTGCTGCAGTCTGCAGGAGTCCTTCAGCCAGCTTCAAAGGGTGCAAGAGAGAGGGGATGAAGTGAGACACAGTCCTGACGTGGGCTGGGCATCCCCCCTGCTATGCTGAAAGCTTGCCGCTCCTATGGGGAGCCTTCCTGGGGATGAGCAGGGCTCCTACCTTTGCTGATGTCCTCATACTCCAGCCAGAGCTGCCGCTGAACCTGCCTGTTGGGATACCAGATGGAGCAGGACTCCTCGAAGCCATACACTGCCTCCTGGATATAGTGGTTGCCAAACTGGTCCAGCAGTGCCACGAAATCTCCACGGGAGGTGGCCCCATCTAGGGAGTGGAGTGCATTGCTGAAGGCTGGGGAGGAGATGAAGGAGATGTTCAGATCCCAGAAGTCCCCCAATCCTTGCTGCCTTCCCATATGCATGTGATGGGCAACCAACCTCTGAGCCCATCACCCGTTAGTAGAAGGCTGTAGGTCCTCTCAACCCCACCTTTTTCCCTTCTTCCCCTTCCTCCTTCTCCCCCCAGCCCTGCATGCTTACACTGGGAGATGGTCAACTGGTTGAGCCGGACATGGTACATGACAGACTGCACCTTCCAGTGCTGCAGGAGGGGGTACCCGGACACCTCACTGAAGTTCACCATCCCTATGGGAGAAAGGACATGGGGGGTCAATGCCGCTATCCAGGGACACCATGCCATGGGGACACTGGGGTGTCCACAGCCCTTCGTGCAGTGCCTGGGGCAAAGCAGCCAGTGGGGTGGGAAGAGGCCGGAGGTGGGACTGTGCACACACCATGTCCCCCTGGGGAGGAGGCGAGGCATTTGGAGCTGAGGGTCAGCTGCTCCCCGGCAATTAAAATCATGGCTTTGAAGGAAAACATGCGGGATCATTTCATCCTGCTGTCCGGGGCTCCGCATCAGAAGATAATGAGCCTCCTCCTGCATGTCCTCCTGCTTCCTTCCCAGCGCCAGCTCCCAAGATATGCCCAGGTATGCTAATTATTTCACTAATGAGAGCTGAGCTTTTTAATGAGCTGTCACCATCACACCACGTGTGCCGGGGTGCAGCCAACAGATAGACCCTGGGGTCCCTTCCAGCAAGCAGGACACACACGTGTGTGGGAGAAACCACACGCTGGCTGATGCTCCCTTGGGACATTATGACAAAGCTGGAGCTAGGCATGACCTGGGGCTTCTCCTTCTTCAGGAAAAGACATCCCGTTCTTCAGCCATTTAACTGTGTTACGGGAGCCAGAAATTCAAAGAGACCAAGGGCTGGGTGGCCGCTTCGTCCTGCACAAGGCATAAGCCAAGACACATGCGAGCTCACAGATGCACAGAGAGGCCACCAAGCCATGACAAAGTCAATTGAACAGTGCTCATATCTTGGGTTTGGGTGACCGGGACATCCCGTGGCGTGGAGCAGCAGGATGCTGGGACATGGCCACCTCCCCGCTTTGCATCTCCTCTGCCACACAGCCAACACAGCCCAACTGCACTCAGCAGCCCAGCAGCAAGCTCTGCTGCTAAACTGCCATGCAGCAGGAGTTCAGGAGGATGACAACAGGCATCCCCACTCTGTAACAAGAACTGAAGGCGGCGGATAAGGCAGACAAGACCCTTTGCCTTGCAGTGCCTCTCCCCTCGGTGCTGGCTGCTACCAACAACTTCAAAGCTTTGCTCTTCCCTGCCAAGTGTTTACGCAGGAGCAGCCCTTCCTCACTCAGTAGCTCTGCCTCTTGTGTCTTCACAGCGATATCCAGACCTGCTCACTGACAAGCTGAGAAGATTTTACCACTTTACCTTTTTTTTGAAAAAAAAAAAAAAAAAATTATTTCTTTCCTCAGCCATGAAGAGCCAGAGGAGCCGCAGGAAACGAACAGGATCATTTACCAGCTTCTGCCTCCCCAGCATAATGGCTGGTGGAGGAGTCTTAAGTCCCACTGACTGTGCCATGATGCTGAGCCTGTGGTGGAAGCGCTTTCTTTACATCCACACAGCCATACCAAAGGACAGCAGAGCCCCATGGGGATGTCCTCAGCACCTCCAGGCAAGGCTGAGCATTCCATGGCCACAGGGCTTGTCAGCTGACACAGGTCTCTTGGGAGAGCTCAGCTTGGGATGCGTGCTGTCAGGGCAACCAGCACCCACCGGACCCTGGGTGCTGCCCACAGGTGCTCCCCAAACCCTCCTTGGGTGCTCTGCCAGATGAAGCAAATACAGAAGGTCTCATCTAACACCACCCTGCAGACACCTGCCAAAACATGGGACTATCCACATCCCTCAGCAGCTGTCCAGCATCCTCAGTCGCTTCAGCCAACAGCCACAAGCACCAAGGAAAGAAAGGCTATTTAGGGGTGCTGGAGCTTGATGGAAGAAAGGTAAATCCTTGAAGGTTGCCTATGAACCCAATGTAACCTGCTTTCTCATGGCCCACGGTGCCTGCCAGACAAACTGAAGCACCTTGAGCTTTTACACCACACTATTAATTTATGACCTCTCCCTCTCCTTCATTTTTAATGCCTTCCTATTAGTGCTGTGGCTGCTGCAGGTGAGTGTGGGATGCTCAAGCCCGGTTAGATATATCCCACAGTGCATCTATCCCCTGGAATGGGTAATGCTGAAGCCATGTGTCCGGCCATGTGTCCAGCCAGGGTCACTCACCAGTGAGGAACTCGGGGTCGGGTGTGGGGTCGGAAAGCTCCTCTTGGCATTGGTTCTCCAGAGGCACTGTGGCCACCACCAGTCCATCCGGCAGCTGCTGCTCCAGGCCCCGGGCAAAGTTGTTCTGCCTGGAAGTTAATTGCAGAGAGGAGAGCAGGGACGGAGCACAGGGGAACTGCCTGGGATCATCCCCACCAGCCGCAGACCTGTTGCACCAAGCCTTTCCTTTGGGCACAGGTTACAACAGGTTACTAGACGGAAAGCCTCAGATGCACCCTCCCCACCAGCCCCTCTATCCTCTGCAAAGCTCGGCTAGATGTGGATAGACTAGGCAGGCTGCTAAGGTCCACCCCCAGGCTGCTTCCCATGGAGAGATCATCCTTCTTGGAGAGGTCTGACCCTGCTGGGGTCAGCTGTCCACGTGCCCAGCTCACCTGAATGTGCCTTTGAGCACCTGCCCCATGGCCACCTCCTTGGAGTGGTTGTTGTAGCCATAGAAGATCTCCCCAAAGAGCGTCTGGTTCATGGGCAGCTCACGGGGCTCACCACAATCCCCGGCCTCGGGACATGACTCTGAGATGAGCTGGCACGACCGCCCATCTGTGCCCAGCTTGTAGTCCTCAATGCACCTGGGAAGCCAGCACAGGGTCCACCATCAGATGCAGTCCCCATCAATGGGGACTAGGACCACACGTCATCCCAGCAGGGACACTGGAAACAGAGGAGACCCTTCCAACCCTAGGAGCTGAGGGTGGCATCGGCACAGGTACAGCCGAACCTGTCCCTGTGAGCAGGCAGGTTGTGGGACACTCACCCACAGAACATGAGGATGTTGTAGAGCAGGGGCTCCTCGGGCAAGGGAACCATCTGCTGCAGGCACAGCTGCTCACAGCCCCCATTGAAGCCATCGGAGCAGTCCACACCGATGTGACGGTCGTAGCAGCCTGTGCCATCCTTCATGGGGCTCAGGCCTGTGGGGCACTGGTGGGGGAAAAGCAAGAGGTGAAGCCCCCTCGAGGAAGAAATCTGGCCTGAAGGGAGAGGGGAGGGCTCCAGCACTACTCTCCACTGGAAATGCCAGCCTGAGCAGTGCTTGGGAACACCGTTTTCCTGCCACCCCCAGCAAAGCCACCATGGCAGTGACAGGGGACACAAGCGAGTGACATGGGACCTCCCAGTAGGAAACAGTGAGCAGAGGGGCTCTTGCTTCCTTGTGGCTGCATGCAGCAAGGGCAGGGATGGAGGAGATGCCAGCCCGAAAACATCTCTTCCCACTGCAAAACTAGCCCCAAAATATCCATCCCAAGGCAATTGGAAGGGAGGAAGGATGCAGCCACTCCTCTTCCACCCTCCCACCCCTTGGTCACACTGGAGATTTCTTGGTCCCTGGGGAGGGAGGGAGGGCGTAGTCACTCACTACGCAGCCCGTCGAGTCCAGCTTGCGGTCCGAGATGCAGCGGAAGTTCTTGCTGCAGCCCCCGTTGTCCCGGGAGCAGTCACGGACGGGGCCGAAGGAGTCAAGGAGGACCTCCAGGCTGTCGAAGGAGGAGGATGTCATCAGCTCTTCCCTGTGAGGAGGAGGAAGTGTGTCACTGCTCTGCTGAGATGGCAAGAACTGGGCCGGGAGGGGTGAGTGGAAGGGGTAGGGGGGGGTGTGTGTGCAATGTGCTGAGGGATGGGAACTGGACAGCAGCCAAGCTTTTAGAGGGATGTAGGAGCTGCTGGCAGGATGAGAGCTACTTCCCAAGGCTCAGCTTTGCAGGTGCTGAGGAGGAGCAGGTTAATGGACATACGAACTTCCACCTCCAAAATACGGGACTGGGGTCTTAGCCCTCATTAACCCCCACGTACCTTGGGTTGGACCCTCGCTCCAGGGATGCACCAGCAGCACGTTTACCGAAATGCCTCCTGAAGGCCATTGCCCTGCGGTGATGCACCTACCTGACCTCCACCGCATCCTCCATCACCGTCATGTCAGTCTTGCACTTGGCCGAGGGGTTGATGGCCAGCTCGGCCGGCGGAATGACGAAGCTCTTGCTCAGCGGCAGCCACATGCCTTCCCCCAGCGTGTAGGTGAACCTGCCAGGGAGAGTGGCAAAGCATGGAGGGCAGCGCTGAGCCCGGGGGGCTGCCTCTACCCAACACAGAGCACTTGAACCTCTGCCCCTGACTGGCACCAGCCCAAGCAAAGGCAGATGGGCAGGGTAAAGTGGGGTGCGTCCTCTGGATGCCTCCAAATAACCCCCCAAAAAGCAGAGAGAGAGAGCGAGAGAGGGGAAAGGAAGAGGGGAAAGGAAGAGGGGAAAGGAAGAGAGGAAGAAAGGAGGAAGGAAGGAGCACTTCTCTTTTCAGTAGCAATCCTCCTTTAGAGCCTAAACCTTGCTCTCACCACAGATGCAGAGGAACAGGTTGCTGTGCATCCAGCATCCCACATGGTAGCTGCGGTGGGACCTTTCCAGCCATGCTCACATGTCCCCAGGAGGTGGCACAGGACTGCTGCGCTGAGCCCTGCCAGCCCGTATTGCTCTGAGTTGTGTTTTTGAGCCCCAAAACGCACTGATCAGGGTGCCTTTACCCCTTACCGAAAAATCTTGTCGGATGGCTGCTCGCCCAGCACCAAGTCGAAGCCACGCTGGAAAATAGTGTATGGCCAAGGCCTGGAAGAGAAACCCAGAAACTCAGTAGAATCACACTGGTATCACACCCCCCACCACCCCAAACGCTTTCCCCACTTAGCCCCCTGCACGTGTGCATGAGGGTGCTGGGATGAGCCAGCTCAAAGCAAGCCAGGTGAGGTGATGACCCACATCCACGATCTGAATTGTGGGGTTCCTTCAACACCAGATTCCCCACCCACCAATTGCTCAGTAGCATATCACATACTTCATTTGGGGGTTTGGCATGCTCCTGTCCCCGTCGCCCACCCACAAGCTTCACACACACATCCACACACCCGGGTACCAACTACCTGGCTCCCATTTTAGGGATATGCACCACAGCCATCAAACAGCAAAACCCCCTCCCCCCTACCCAAGACACAAACCAAAGAGCAGACAGACTCTCTCTGTGAGGCTCTTGCAAGGGAGCAGGTCATGTCCAGAGCAGCAGCTTCACCACCTGCCCTGTTCCCCTTGGGCTTCATTGTTTCAGGAGGGAAAGTGAAGAAGGCTTAGCCCCCACTGGGCTTTGCCAAGGAGTCTGAAAGACAAGCTGGAAGCCTGGAGCCAAGCTGACAGCCCCATCTCCTCCATCCCTGTTGCCCTAGATAGAAGAGGGTAATGTGCAACCATGACTCAGTGGCAGTGTGCTTCGACGGGACCCTGCTCCCAAACCCTAAAGCTCCAAATCCCCTTTGCAAGAGATCAGAGCTGGGGAAAAGGAAGAGGCATATTTTTTGCACGCGCGTTCCGTTGCATCACTGCTGTTAAAATTCAGGCTGAGGGCATCGAGTGCCACCAATAAGCCCAAGGGATTTTCTCCAGAGACAATTACAGCTCTCCTGCGCAAGCACTTTAGTTTCTAATCCGAAGTTATTTCAGCAAGGACCAAAAAAAAAAAAAAGAAGAGAAGGAGGATTACAGCACAACGTCTCATTTCCTCACTGGGATACAATGCCACTTTCCTCCGTTGTCCGGTTGGCTGGGAACAGGGGATTACATTCAGCTGGCAGATCGGATTGCCCTGAATAAGGTCAGCTTCACCCAGAAAGCGATGCTCTTCCTCGCATCTCGCCCCACACCTTGAATGCTTCCACGCCTCTGCCTTCTAGCGCTCCCAGCAAATGGGGTTTATTGTGGCTTCTCAGGAGAGTGCGTGTTTCCAGGTAGGGAACAAAAGTGGAGGTAAGGTGTTGTTCCTCATCGGCTCAGGTGGAAAAGTCATTGTGAGGAGCCACTGCTCTTGGCTTGTGGCCCTGGGGCAGGTGTGGCAGAAGTGCGGTGGCTGATGGACCTGCATGTCCTGATCGTGTGCATCGGGTAGCCCATGGATGCTGACACACAATCAGGACATGCAGCCAGAGGGTTTGGACCTCCCTATGAGATGGGAATCAGTCCCCAGGCCATGTTGTGTCCACCCAGAGTAGGTGTAACTTCCAACTGTGGGTAAAATTTGTGTGACGATGGCTCTGAGCTGGGGAAGAGGTTTCCATGCTCCAGGAAGGGCCTGTTGGGGCATCTCCCTAGCCTGCCCCACTTTGCCTCTACTCGAGGTCAAAGAAGGCCCCACCCAAAGGTAGGTTCAGCTTTTACCCACGTGCCTACATGGCAAGGGACAACCAACAGGCAGCTGCTGGGGACCACCACTATGTCTGCAAAGGAGGACACAGTGCCTTCTGCCAGGGAGCCCTGGAAGAGTCTCTGTACAAGACTTCCAACTCAACAAGGAGCACCAATCCATCCTCATCCCCAAAGAAGCTCTCCAAGAGCTCAGTGCCAACACTTTCTCCCACGGCGTTCCTGCTAACTGGTGCCTTCTGCTGCAGAGGATGGGGCGAGATCTCCTCCTGCAGGCACACCTCACCTCCTCCACTGCCACCTTGTGTCCCCTGCACCTCTGCTGCTGTTTGGGACCATCCCCCTCCGCACATGCCAGTGTCTGCCTTGATCACCACCTCCCTCCCTGCTTTCTAGGATCACCTAGTTGCTCTGCTTTTTGTTGCTCTTGGCGGGTATTTCGATTGCACGGCCTTCGGAGCTCACAAAGGAAAGTGGGACTGATCAGAGGCAGCTCTGCGCCTGATCAGGTTGGATTAAATGGGACAGAAATGACAGCTCTCAGCTCCCTGCAAGCCTTGGCATTCAGGGAACACCTGAAACCACAAAACAGGGGGTCACCAGGGAAGCTGAAGCCAGCACACTCCCCACACTCAGTCAGCAAGTTCCCACTGACAAGGCACTGGCAGCTCCTTCCAGCTGGCCCACCAGCAATGCTTTGCTGCAGATCGGCACTTGAGTGCTCCCAAACACCTGCTAAGCCCTCTCAGACCCAGTGACACTCTGGTGATGTGGGTGATGCTCTGACCCACCTCACCAGAACCTCCCCTGTCATGCTCGAATTGCAAACCCTGAGGGAATGTAGCCAATCTGACTCCCAGCCTGGAGAACTGTGCTCCTGCCAGTCCTCACTCCCTGCAGAGCTCTTCTAGACAAGACGGGTGGGATGAAGAATCAAAGCTCGGTGCCTGCAGGACATGGCCACGATGACAGTTTGAGAGGAGTAGGCAGGGAGGTCAGAGGGGCTGCAGGAGTGGGTCTTCACAAGAGTTGAGGCACATCAGTGTGCCACAGATGCCACTGCCAGAGAAGATGGTCGGCTGTAATGCACTGAAATAAGTGACATCACGTCTGCCCCGTTGTGTTCTGGGGGATTTTCACCCAGGCAGCAGCATGAGGATGGCCACACCACCATGCCTTCAAAGCACCAGCTCCAGGTGCATCCTGAGAGGGAGAAACACCGACAAAGGCACAGGCTACATCCCTTCCCTGGCACCTCAGGAATTTAACCCCAGGGTAGACAGACCAGAAGCATCCCTGCAGTGCCCACATCCCTCCCGCAGCCCCAGGACCCACTCCCCACCATGACCAAAGCAGGGACCTGTGAAGACCCAGCACCACCTTGACAGGTAGCAAGCAGAGAGCAAGCATGACATGAGGACTGAGCTGCCGAATTCTCCCACCAGCGATGCCCATCTCGGCTCCTCCCCAACTTCTTCCCTTTGCTTTGCAACAGCTTCGCTCGGGCTTCAGCTGCCGCTGCCTCTCTCCCCTTCCCACCTCCCCACCCCCTGCCATCCCTTCCAAGCAGCTCTTTATTAAAAATGCTAATGCCGGCACTCTCTCCCTGGGCTGCCCGTAAATCTGTGAGGAGAATGGAGCAGGAGGAGGAGGCGGATGGGTGGTTTGGTGAAAGGATCTGAAAGAAAGAGGAGCTTTTTATCTGGCCGTCCTTCAAGCTCGCAGAGCTGAGGCACACAACAGAGGATGGAGAGAAGCAAAAGGGGGGGAAGATAGAAAAAGGGGTGGGAAAAAGCAAAAAAAAAGGGATAATAAGAAAAAAATATTAGACTTTAAGCAGGAAAAGTGCTGGCCTTGTCACTTCAGCATGTCCCCAGCTCCTCTGTGGGATGGGGAGGGGATGGTGGCTGGTGATGAGCCAGTTGAAGCCCACGTGTGGCCGGGGCGGGAGGACAACTGCACGGTGGGGAGGGGATGGTGGGTGGGCAGCGCACGTATGGTGGCACTGATCTGGGTCCTGTGCTGGAGAAAACATTTGGGAGGCTGAGGGGTGGGGAAAAGCCCCACAAGGGGGGAGAACTGGGGTGGCCCCCACTTGCCAGCCTCTAGGAGAGGACAAGAGAGCACAGCAGCCTGACACGTTCACCAAATTGCCCTCAAGTGCCTTAAAACCTTCCCTGTGCTGGGGTGCAGCCCGTTAGAAGTTGAAAGAGCACATTTCACAAAGACCCCCTTAAAATACAGACCTACTTAAATCTCACCCAGGGAGGGGGGCGCTGAAAAGGACCCCTGGGTGAGAGCGGTGCCTGGGGATGGGGAAGCCACAGGCCGCCACGTGATGGATCTCCAGGCTGAGATGAAGGGCAGACACGGGGAAGGTAACGGTTTGTTAACCGCAGGCAGGTGAACCGATCTGACTTTCAGTTGAGTCGCACAATGAAGCGACTGCAGGGATTTGGCTTGATGAGCAAAGACAAGGCAGGGTGGGCCGGATTGCTGGAAACAGCATCCTCCCCAGGAAATGGCAGAGTAAGAGCCGAAAAGCAGCTAATTAACAACCGGGTATCAAAGTAGGCAGACAGGCTGCGAACACACAAACAGCCCCAGCCAGATTTGTTTGAAACAGCTGAGGAGCAGCACACAAAAAAAAAAGCAGCTGATCAAATGTATCTGCTACCCACGATCAAAAAGATCTCTTATTTTTTTGGGGGTGGGGTTTTTTTTTAAACTGTTGAAGATTTAGAGACTGGATGCGTTGGGTTAGGAAAATAAACCAACCCCTAAACCATCCATGAGCAGCACGGATCTCAGCGTGGTACCCAAAATACACACAGCACACAAAGCAGCGCTGCTGTCGCCAATGAAGTTCAAAGCTGGGCTCGCCTTCGTGAACAAAGTGAGACGAACAGACATGAGCGAAGCCCTAATTGCTGTAAATAAAACCAAACCGACAGCAAACCAATCTAAACCAAAGGGCCAGGATGAGTTTTCAGATGAAAAAAAGCCACCAGAGGGAAACAGAAAGAGGTCACGGCCAGCCCATGTCATTCCCAAGTGTGCCAAGGGCTTTGCTGAACCTAGATGGTGTCTCCAAGGACACCCATATCCACAGCACATCACTCCATCTTACCTGGGAAGAAATAACTGCTTGAATCAGTACAGGCTTGGGGATGACCTAGTGGGGAGAAGCTCTATGGAGAAGGTCCTGGTGGGCTACAGGTTGCCCATGAGCCAGCAGTGTGCCCTGGTGGCTAAGAGCGCCAATGGGATCCTGGGGGGCATCAAAAGGAGCATGGCCTGCAAGTCAAAGGAGGTCATCCTCCCCCTCTACTCTATCCTGGTCAGGCCCCACCTGGAGTGTTGTGTCCAGTTCTGGGCTCCCTGGTATAAAAAAGAGAACGATCTCCTGGAAAGAGTCCAGTAGAGGGCTACAAAGGTGATTAAGGGCCTGGAGCACCTCCCCTATGAGGAAAGGCTGAGTGAGCTGAGGCTGTTCAGCCTGGAGAAAAGAAGACTGAGAGGGGATTTGATCAGTGTTTATCAATATTTGAAGTGTGGGACACAGAGGGAAATGGCCAGCCTCATCTCAGTGGACTGTGGGGACAGGACAAGGGGCGATGGCCTCAAGTTGGAGCACAGGAAGTTCTGCACCAATACGTGGAAGAACTTCTTCCCAGAGAGGGTGACAGGCTGCCCAGGGGTGTGTGGAGTCTCCTTCTCTGGAGATATTCCAGACCCATCTGGATGCCTCCCTGTGCAACCTGTTCTAGGGACCCTGCTTTGCCAGGGGGGTTGGACTTGATGAGCTCTCGAGGTCCCTTCCAACCCCTAAGATTCTGTGATTACAGTGTTGGAGGTGTTAGGACCATGTCAGACAAACAAAGGTCAGAAACGATTCAGGCCCAGTTGATCTCACCTTGGGATGCAGGGAGAGAGCGGAGGATTTGCAGACATCTCCTCTCAGGTGAGCCCACAGGCAACCTTGTTAGGCTAGAGCTGGGCTTGAGCTGATGAGCATGACATGAATCAGCACTGCCTGGCAGCTCTACTGCCACCCCAAAAAACATAATTACTAGGATAAAGTTACAAATTTATCAGTTAAATGGGCTCTGGTAAGATGGTGCTGGTGGTCCAAAGAGAGCTCATCATAAACGAGACCCTCCAGAGACCAAGGGTTCTGAGGGGATACCTTGGGCAAAGAGACCTCCACCGTCACAAGCCCTTGCAGGCAGAGGACATTGGGAACAGATGAAAAAAATTCCTCGTTAAGCATCAAGCTGGCCTTGGCATCATGGTGGCCATGCTTTTAAGAGCCACTGTAAGTAGTGGAAGCTGCAGGCAGGGCTGGTTAAGCGTGATGTCAGCTGCTACTGTTTCCTGAAACAAAAAACTGACCAGTTTAGGGAAGAAACACAAAGAGAACCTAGTTTCCAACAGCTTGAGAGAGGAGGTCTCAAAGGGTGGCACCAAAAAAAGCCCTGACGCTGCAGTGTTGGAGCCCTCTCCGGAGCCCAGAGAAGGACAGAAAGACTTTTGGTGTATAAGAAGAGACCCAAGACAACACGTACCCCAGACAGGTTTGAGCACTGCTGCAGGGGGAAAGGCAGAATTTCAGGAGAAGGCTCCCACAGGGACAGCAGGGCGGACCTGGCTCTGAAAATGGTTCCCAAATCCCACAGAGGAAAAGAGTGGGTCCTGAGCACTTTTAGGGTTGGCATTACTGAGGCTAAAGCTGAATCCAGAGCTGCGAACAGGTCTGGGGCTGGGAGCTGCAGGATAGATTCGTGCTTTCTGCCCTTGGCTTCTCTCCTGCCTGTTCCCATCCACATTTTATACCAAAATTCACAAGCAGCTTTTTCTCCCCTGTTCCATTAGACAATGAAGTGGCTAGATCGGGAAGGGTGAGAGAAGAGCAATGTGCATGGGAGCCCCACACCTGGGAGCATCAGAAAAGTAGAGGGGAAGGAAGCAAATGCTTCTTCCCCTGCGCTTCCCCAAGGGACAAAGTCATTTGCTCCCATTTTTTTGCAAGGCAGTGGGGCCAGGACACCGCCGGTTGCTCTGATCAAGGCACAGGTTGGCACCAAAGCCATGGGTGGTGTGGGATCTTTCCAACCCACTGTGACACGCACCCAAACCCAACACACCCTGAAAGAAGCAAGTACCTGCCAGGGGGAACAGCAACCCTCCCACATCCCAGTCCCCATCACTCAGCGCATCTTGTTAGATGGGGTGCTGGGGATGTCCCTGTCAGACATGTGATCCCTGAGGACAAGCTGCCTGGGGACCCTGACCACAGCACTCCTCACATCCTCAGCACAGTGTTGCCTGTATTATGAGCATCACCCTGTCCTGAACCCGGCTCAGGGCACCCACCACGACACCCACCTTTCTTTCCTGCTGGCTTTAATTGCTAAATTTCTTTTAAAACAACAACAACAACAACCCCCCGTGAAACCAAGAGGGAGGGGGTTGGAGGCAGAGCAGTGGTATTTTCCCCAGGCCCCAGTTCAAAGAGATGCAAGCCAGACTGGCCGGCATGGATATCCCACCGTGGCTGCCATCCTCCGGCGCAGCAGCACGGTACGGCTCGGCAGGGGTGCTGCCAAGCTCAGCCTTTGATGATTTTCCCTTCCTGCTGCGAAGACTAACGATTTCAGACAAAGCATCCTGCCACATGCAGGGGCCACCGTGGATCCAGCTGCAGCATGAGACAAGGGGAGGAAAAAAGGGGTTGGAGGTGCTGGTGCATGTGTGGCCTCTGGGTTTGGGGAGGTCTTGGCGTTCTGCGCACCACCTCCAGCCACACCTGGAAGTGCCCATTTGCACGCCAGAGACCCATGAGGGTTGAGGACCAGACAGAGCATCCCCTGAGGGCCCCAGGCAGTGACTGCTCCGCTCCCTCAGGCCATGGCACCGAAGCATTAGTTTGCTCGATTTTCAGTGGAGCATCCTTATCCCATAGCCTCCCTCCTCCACCGAGGACCGCTGCCTGACCTCAGCTCTCCTCCAACACCTTGCACACCCAAACCGAAAGCCCCACAAAGCACAGAACGCCAAGGAGAGTGCCCACAAAGGGAAAAGGAGCAGCCTCAGTCTTCTCCAGGGGGTGTTTACTCTTAAACCTAACAACGGTGTCTTCTCCATCATCTCTGATTATTTTGAAGAATGGAAACCCTTGCCTGCCACAGTCCTGCTGCGGACACCAGCTCACCTTACAATTCACTGAGATGCCTCCAACTCACCCAAGAGGACTTGCCATGGCCCTACCATGCTGGTATTGAAGCCCAGCAGCTCACACAAGGATGGTCCGAGCCCAGGTTACACCATGGCAGACACACTCACCCCTGGTTTGTTCCCCACTCGTTCCGGATGCAGAGGTGCTTATGCACCGGGTCCTTCATGTAACCTTCATAGCACAGACACTCACCTGCAGAGAGGGGGACACACACAAGGGACATGGGACACAAGGTTTTCCACAGTCACCCCTGCTGAACATACCCTGTGGCACCCGGCAGCTCCGTGCTCACATGTGGAACAAGGTGAGAAACCATCTCCCCACCCAAGCCAGGTTGAGCAGGCAGGGGTGAGCTCCCAAACCCACCCCAACTGCGTGGCCACCTACCAGTCTCGGGGTCACACTGGTGTTCACAAGGGTCGAGGAGACGCCGGGCACAGAGGTCCAGGGCCCAAGGCCCACTGGAGTTTTGCTGGGAGAAGAGGACGACCTGCGCCGGGTTCAGCCAGTCGCTGGCATCCAGCTGGCTCCCCTCCAGCAGGATGAACCGGCTCCCTGCCACCGAGAGGGCAGTCAGCAGTGGTGACCCACTGCTGTCCCCTCCAGCCCACGATGGTACCCTGCATCCTGTAATGGTCCCCTTCATCCCCTGATGGTTTCCTCCATGATGAGATGGATCCCTCCACCCCACAATGGATCCCTCTATCCTGCACCTATCACCTGTGTCCTGTGCTGGTACCCTCCATCCCATATCTGTCCCCTCCATCCTGCATCCATTACCTCTGTCCCACGACAGCCATCTCCATCCTGCATCGGTCCCCTCTGTCCTGCACCACTCCCTCCATCCTGTGCTTGTCCTTTCTGTCCTGCACCCATCCTGCATCTGTCCTCTTCTTTTTTCCCTCCTCCCCTCCATCACAGCTCATGGGGTGGAGGATGAGTATGCCACTCACCATCAGCAATGAGATGTTCAGGGACATGGAGGGTGATCTTGACAACAAGGGGACAGCTCATGTGGGAGGAGCACACCAGGCTGATGACACAGCTTGTCACACTAATGAGGGTCAGCGTGGTCTTGTTCACGGGGCTCCGGGGAGAACCCACTACAAAATACAAAATCACAGTCAAACCTGAGACCCAGGAGACCCCAGGAAGACCTTGGGGTACAGCCAGAGGACATCAGGGTGCAGAGGCCCTGCCCGGCACCCTGGAAACCCAGTGGCAACCCAATCAAGCAGAGTCACTTTGGAGTTTCAAGAGCATGAAGCAGCCTTTGCCGTGGCTGGGCTCTGCCTGAGCCCCCATATCCTGGGCTCTCCCACACCCCTGCACCCCCACACTGAGACCTCTGCAGCAGCGGGGCTTTAAAGCAGAGCACAGATATTGATGAGAAGAAAGGGAAATGCAATATCCTGCATCCCCACCCTTCCTTCTTCTTGACACTTCTCTTGGGTTACTTTTGCCATGACAACAGCCTCCTGGATGCCTCTGAAAAGCACCAGAGAGACAGAAGTGCTCAGGGCATGAAGGACTTTGACTTTTGATCTCTCAGCTGTAGAAGCTGAGTGGAAAAAGCTGGGTGGGGGCTGAGCCATCCCCAAGAGACAAAGCCTGATCATTTCCCCCCACCTAGCACCAGTGCCGGGAGCAAAGGAGATAGCTCCCAGGCCCACCACTCCCAGAAAAACAAGGTACCATCTAGAAAAGGTGGGAAAACTGGCAGAAACTCTCCTCCTGGGGAGAAGGGGTGGTGCAGGGCAGTGGGAAGAGACCCCTGCCCAGTGACCAAGCCTGTCTTCATCCCACATTGTACATACAGCTCGTACATGCGCAGTGCTGGAGCCAACGCACAGCAGCGCCATGCGGAGCAGCGGCATGGGAGCTCACAGGCCAGCCTTTGAAGCGTATTAGTCATTAAAGCACACCAAAGCCCAGCAGAAGCCTCCAGCAAAAATCAGAATATATTTCATCCTCTGCTGAGAAACTCCACCGGAGAGCAGCAGCAGCCCGCTGCGGAAACAGGGACCAGCACCAGCCTGCAGCAGCCTGGATCACGCCCAGGCTTCCATCTATTGCTGATAGAAAGTCTCCAGACCCAGAGAGGTAATGGAAAACAAAGCAAAACAGTCCACAGCCTGTCCCCCCACCTCCACACCTGCACCCACCTCGGCTGCGCCTCCGGCTGCGCGAGGGATCTGTGTAGAAGGTCAGCTGGGGATCGGTGTCCGCCTCAGTCCCTGAGTCCCCCTCTGGGTTGAGGAATGCCGAGCCAGCTGCAGGGGACACTGAGTGTGGTCATGGTGGGGCCGGCACTGCACCACCCCAAGCAGCCATGCCAAGGTAAGTCTTGCCTTGAAGGCCCAGAGCCCTGTCTGCCAGACACAGTGAGGACACCACCTTCCCCCTTCCCACCATGACTCAAATTGCCATGCAACTTTTCCCCATGGCTGTGCCGGTATTACAAAATATTTACCATGGCCAGCACTCTAGTCCTGTAGAACCAACCAACCCAACACCAGTTGCACCCTTGCAGACAAGGTTTTACCTGCTCCCCCCACCCCAAACCCTCCTTTCCTTCATGCTCTCGCCCAACGCTGGCCCTTTTTCTCCACCCCAGGAGAGGGTGAGTGGCTGGAGTTGTGAATGGGTGGAAGCCTCGCTCGCCCCATCCGTCTCGGGGATGCCCCTACCTCGTGCCTTGTTGTTGATGCGCTTGCGTTGGCTGCTGGAGGTGTGAGACAGCAGCGTGGCCTGCTGGTGGTTCGAGTCCACGGGGCTAGTGGCAATGATATTGTCCTTGTACTTGTTCATCAGGGACAGCTTGGCATTATCGCTCCCTGAGCAGGAAGAATTGAAGGCAAAATCTTTCAGGGATAAAGATTTTAAAAAAAGAAAGAGGGAGGTGAGAGAGTTTTCCTTGGATCCATCTCCTGCATCTGCAT
The DNA here is from genome assembly GCF_964237585.1 of Gallinula chloropus. Classification (NCBI taxonomy): domain Eukaryota; kingdom Metazoa; phylum Chordata; class Aves; order Gruiformes; family Rallidae; genus Gallinula; species Gallinula chloropus. The sequence continues at coordinate 19,131,170 of NC_140091.1, forward strand.
GAGGCAACCAGGGTGCTATGACTAATGTGTTGAGCTGGTCCCAGTGCACCCTCAAAAGCTCCTCCAAGCCTGAAGGGGACTGGCACATCCACCAAGCTAACCAAAACTTGAGATTTAACATCCAGCCTCTCAGGGCACTTCTGCATACCCAGGCCTGTAAAGAAAACCCTTGGAGAGCTTTAGGAGCTGCACCATGGCCTTCCCAAACCAGGTCTCTGATAAGAAAGTGGGTGGCTCAGTCAGTGATATGGCCATCAAGCAAGTGTGTTACAAGCCTTAAAGAATCCCTGGTGGTGATCAGAAGACAGCGTTAAGTCTGAGTCATACTGATGGCAAGTGTTATTGTGCTACTAGAAACCTCAGCTGATGATGATACCAGACATCCTGTGACATAGAAGGGAATTTTGAGGCTCATCACAGGGTAGATCAGAGAGGACACTGCTCTGGTTCTCCATTGAACCACAGGAAGCAAAGCCCTTCCAGTCAAAGCTCCACCTTTCTTTGACCCAGCCCACTCTGCAGGGACTGCTCTCAGCCGGCTGCGAGGCCTCCCAGCAACAAAAGCTCCTTCAGAGTGCCACCAACACCTCACACAAAATGAAAACCCAGAGAAACAGGGAAAATGCTTAAGGGAAAACACATATATGGATGGATGGAGAAGACGTGGAAAGGACCCGGCTCATCCCATACCCCCTGTCCCATTCCCACCTGGAGTGAGGTCCATGCTGGCCTTCTCATTGCAGCCCTGCAGTGAGTCCAGGGTGCGGGTGACCTGGCTGGCGAAGTCCTCCCCGCCGTTCATGCACTCGCGCTGGATGTGGTGCCGCAGGTCAGTGATGTCGTACTCGTAGCCATCCAGGATGGGGGTCTCGCGGATGCTGAGTGTCCCGCTGGAGTTGTGGCCCTGCACGCGGGCATTGCGCAGGCTCTCCCGCCCGTGGCCCCCGATCAGCACCGAGGGGATGTAGTGGATCTCGTTGGCCGCCTCGGCGCTGGCACTCTTCTGGGGCTGTGGCACCCGGCGCCGCTTGCACCACCGCCGGCGGGTGTAGAGGATCATCACCAGGCAGAGGATAGACAGCAGCAGGGCGATCATCCCTCCCTGTGGGCACAAACAGGAGCAGGACTCAGGGGGAGACCAGCACCAGCAGAACCCCCAGGGATGCAAACACACCAGGGATGCTCCAAAGCAAAGAGGAGCCCGGGTGCACCAGTAAGAGAGTGCTGGCACTGGGAGCCACCGGCACTGGCCAAGCACTCTCAGCTGAAGCCTGCCTCGAGCTGGGCCAGCTTTGAAGCCACCACTGAGGCATGAAAAAGCAGCATTTAAAGCATGGTTTTGTTTCGCCCCCCTGCAACGCATCCTTGAAAGCACAGATCAGATTTATTCCAGGCAAATTCTCCTACGGGCAACTTGGTTTTTCCTGACCCATTTCCAACCGGTCTCAGCGCTGTCACTCTCCATCTCGGGAGATTTTCCCAAGGTATCCCGCTGAAATTGCGGCACAGATTAAAAGAGATCAAGGCTCGTGACATCCAGATGACGGAAGCATTTTTTGGGGAATGCCTGGGTGAAGAGACTGGCAAAGCTCCTGCCCTGTGGGGATGGACCCCAAAACTGCGCTCAGCCCTGCCACCTTGTCACTGTCCCCGAGGCGGCCCTCTCTCAGGGATGTCACTACTGTACACAGACAGACTCAGCAAGATGAAAGCGCTTGCTGGCCGTTTAAGCCAATAATAATAATAATAATAATAATAATAATAATAATAATAATAATAATAGCAACAATAATAACATAAAGTAGAGCACAGAGCCAGCTGAGAGCTCCATGTCCGGCCGTGCCTCTGGTCCCCCTCCTCTTTTCTATGTAATATGTGATCTTGATAAAATAAAATAATAGCAATAATCTGCTCCATTAGGACAAAACATTAGGGGAATTATTGAATGAGAAGCAGGAGAGGCAGCTGGAAAAGGAGCTCTAATGGCCATTACAGTTTAACCTCCTTTCGTTCCCAGGATAATGGAGCTGTGCTGCACCTCCCAGCCCTCCTTCCAAACTTTCTGTAGAAACACAGAGAGAAAAAAACCCAAAGTGATGGATGGAGACAAGCCATCCTGCAGAGGAGGGGGAGCTGAGCTGGCTAGCATGTGGCATCTTTCCGGCCAGGAGCTGGCAGTGGGGAGGACGGGAAGTTTCTTGCCATGGCTGAAAACTGGCACCGGATTCCTGCCCAGCCATGTCCACCCCAAGATTTTGGTGGTAAAGCCAAGGCCCGGTTCTCCTTCATGCTTGAATCCCTTTGGGTTCCTCTAATCCATATATATGTGGGGGCTATCCTCCATCCCCATCCGAGGTGGCCTCCCACGCCACAGCTCCCCATCACCCTGGGGAAGGGTGCACCTGCAGACGGGATGACAATCCAATGGGAGTAACACCAAAGCTTTCCCCCTCTACTCTGCCCTGGTCAGGCCCCATCTGAAGTATTGTGTCCTGTAGGACAGGACCTAGAAGAGCCGGGCAGGAGCTCCAGCACTGTGCAGGTGTTAGGAGGAGATGTATTGGAACTTGTTGGGCATAAACCTTGGAAGGGCTAAACAACAGTGGGAACTTACTGATAAAGAATGGAAAAGCTCTAGCAAAGTGCTGACCTGTGAGTCACGTGGTGATAAATTGTGAGTAGAGGAAGCAGCCGGCCTTGAAAAGAGGAGCTAACAAGCTGTGCTAAGAAGATGTCTTAACCATAGTGATGTAAGCCTTGTTGTTTGTATTTACCCAATCAGTAGATGACAAATATAGAATGTTTTAGGAAGCACCAATCAAGCTCAAGCACACATAGCTTGCAAAAAGTACACATGCCTACAATTGCACACTACAACTCGACATTTGCATCAAGCTGCATCCCGTCCTTCAGCTGCAGCAAATGGGTGACCCCGACGTGATCCCGAAATTCAAGACCGACGTGATGGGTTCAAGAACCACCTAGCTGAGGGGCACGCTGCAAGTCCCACAGAAAGTTGAATGAGCTGCAGAAAGGAAGCAGAAGCCGGCCTGAAATCCCTCTGGAGTAGAGAGGTAAGCTGTGGGAAACTTGGGGAATCAAGTGTCTTCCCCCTAGAGGGACATATAGATGACCTTATGAAAGGTCTTCTTAAAAAGCTCAATATTGATCACATTGATCCAAGTTGGGCCCGTTATTCCACCTCCAGCAAGGGGATCCTGAACTGGGAGACCCCTCTCTCTTGTTGCCAGGATCCTGAACACGGATATAGAGTGACTGGAATAGGAGAGTGTGAGTTTCAGAAACGGCAAGTGATGGTCACACCGGCTGCCCCAGCCTGGCGTCCTCCGAGACGCATGAGACAGGAGTCCTCTGAGACCAGTGCGGCGCTGCCAGGAATTTAAAGGGATCTCGCCGTAAAAAAAGTCTTAGGACCGACTGCCCCCCCCCAGCCGAAGACTACGGAGACAAAGACTACCCGTGTTGCCCCCACGGACAAGGAACCTATGGACATGGATGTAATAAGTAATTGTTCTCAAACCTTCTATGACTGTAAATAAGCAACTAGGGCAAAGGGGAACCATTGTTCCATCACTAGTAACACCCTGAAAGAACTTCAGATCTTGCTGAGTTGGTGCCTGTGGTAGACTATGGCTGTGAATAGGTAACCAGGTCAAAAGGGGAACCATTGTTTTATCACTAGCAACATCCTGATAGGATTAAATGAGTTAACCAAATAAGATACTGAACACAACGTAGAGGAGGACTACGGGGGACCAGGACGACCCCCACTACCAGCTTACACAGCTACAGAAAAACACTGGAATATGCCACGTGTACCCGGAACTACAGGACTATAAAAAGGGGACTCCAGAAGGGTGAGGTGCGTGCCGTTTGCAGGAGCAAGGGTCTCCTCCGGACGCCCAGCGCTGATATTTGCCTATATCTTGCGGGCTTGCTTAATTAATAAATTGTTGTTTGGCTTTATCAAATGGAGTATGTCTCAAATTTATAACAATTTGGTGCTGTGACTCGGATGCAACTCACGAGATGGGACTCTTGGTCTTATCAGGGAGGCGCCCCGCCTGTTGTTTGGCGGCCTTGGTAGCCCATTTCCCATCTCGATTGCACCGACGAACCCAAATTCCAAGATATTAGGCAAAGGAGGCCGGCAGACCCTATAAACTTTGTGCACAAAGGTCCGGACGAAGACGCAGGACGCGTGAGTATCTGGGGGGGAAATCCGTTCGGTCTGGGTCGGGGATCCTGGAAGCGCGGCGAGTGTGTGTGTGCATGAGAGGGGGACCGGCAGCTCGCATTCCCCAAGCGAGTGCGGACCCTCAGTAGTGCGGTTCTCATTGCCCGCGAGGGCGTGAGCCACGAACCAGGGGAAGCGAGTGAATATATTGTTGACTGAGTGCGCTCCAGACGATGGGACAGAAGAAGAGCAAGCTGTCTGATCCCATGGGTAGCCCAAGGACGGTGCTACACGGTAAGCCGCCAGACAGTCCTTTGGGGTTAATGATTGCCCACTGAGGGGACTAGCTGTCTAGGCGATGAAAGAATAAAGAGTGTATGATATGGGTAACGTAAACTGTGTAACTACAGTGTGACCTCCTGAGAGTGAACAGGGGAAATTTGGATACTACAGTGTGGCCCTCTCAGGATGTATTGCCCCTGTGAAGTTTCTACGTAATTATAGGATGGCCGCCTCTAAGGCAGTCAGTATCTCTAATGATGCTTCTTCCCTGGCCTGGGGGATAGATAAGTTTTGCAATCTTGAGATGCACTGATCTTGTCCCTTACCCCAGGGACAGGATTGGGTGAAAAACTGCTGGCTCCATTAAATTATCTGGGCTGGCAGAATCAGTGCAAAAAGGCTGTGTGTATTCAAGCATGTATGAGCCATGGAGGCAAGGCATTCCCCTTGCCACACCTTAAACCACTGATTAGGGGTCTTCCTGATAGCTTGAAAATCTATGTGCAAAGCCTAAAGGAAAAGATTCTGCGAGCAATTGATCACAATACTTGCTACCCCAACTAGCAGAAACAGCCTGTTTTAACATGGGAGATTTAAGAAACCTAATCATAGAAGGTATAAAGGAGGCTGCTCCTAAGTCTCAAAACTTTACTAAAGCCTTTGAGATTGAGCAGGAAAAAGATGAGATACCCTCAGTGTTTTTACAGCGACTGAGAGATCAAATGAGAAAATATTCGGGTATGAATCCTGAAGATCCTGTAGCACAAGGTCTTCTGAAAGTTTATTTTGTGACTAAAGCATGACCTGATATTAGGCGAAAGGTACAGAAGATAGATGGTTGGAGTGAAAGATCTTTGGAAGATTTACTAAGAGAGGCTCAGAAAGTGTTTGTGAAAGAGTAAGAAAAGAGGAAGCAGAAAGCAAAAATGATGGTATCTGCTGTTGATGAGGTAGTAAAGAAAAGAACAGAGCCAGTCTCACCGAGAGGCAGAGGGAAAAGCTGGACAAAAGGAAGTGGGAGGGGTGTGAGAAACATGAATGAAGGAGGAATTGGCGGAGGTAGGAGAAAACTTTGGCAATCCCTATGGGCTGGTTTTCTCTCAGCAGGATGTTACGGGTGTAGCAAACAGGGACATCTTAAGTGAGAATGTCCTGAGCTAAGCAAAGAAGAAAGGGTAATTCCCTTCATGTCCTTTGAACATGAATAGGGAAGTCAGGGGTTTATTAATTTAAGGTCCTATCAAGAACCCTTGATAAAATTGAAGGTGGGACCCCAGGAGGAGGAGGACGTTGTCTCCCTGGTTGAGCTTCTAGGACTTCCTTAAATTTTATACAGACCAAAGTATAACTGCATCGGGGTAAAAGGGAAAGGATTCCCAGTCCCCATGTTTGAAAATACCACTTTAAGATTAGGTGATGAGAAAATTTGTGGGCAATTTATATATCCCTGATTCCGGAACTAATTTATTGGGAAGAGATTCGATAATACAATTAGGATTGGAATTGAAAACCCAGGATGACCAAATTGTGGTATCCATGGCTTTACTAACAGAGGAAGATGAAAATCAAATTGATCCAATAGCGTGGGTGCGAGAGGGTAATCGAGGTGGATTAAACATTACCACTTTAAAGATTAAACTTAAAAGGGACAATGAAATTATTTGCCAAAAACAGTATGCTATTTCATTGGAAGGCTGTAAAAGTCTCCAACCATTTATAGAGAGTTTAATTAAAGATAAGCTTTGGAAACCATGTATGTCTCCTTTTAATACCCCAATCTTATCAGTAAAAAAAAAAAAGACAACAAACAAACAAACAAAACCCCCGATGGGTCATATCCTTTGGTACAGGATTAAAATACCAGATGACCACAGATGGTTTAGTGTGATTGATTTAAAGGATGCTTTCTGGACCTGTCCACTGGACCCTGATAGTAGAGACATGTTTGCTTTTGAATGGGAAGATCCTTTCACAGGACAAAAGCAACAATTTATTTAGATGGACAGTTTTACCTCAGGGATTCACTGAATCACCAAATTTATTTGGACAAGCATTGAAACAAGTATTAGAAAAGTTTAAAGTCCCAACTGAAGTCACCCTTCTACAATACGTAGATGATCTTTTAATCTCAGGGAAAAATAAGAGAATCGTAAAGGAAACAACAAATGCTTTGCTAAATTTCCTAGGGAAACAGGGACTAAAAGTATCAAAAAAACCAAACTGCAGTACATGGAAAAGAAAGTTAAATATTTAGGACATCTAATCAGTGAAGGGAGACAGAAAATAAACCCTGAGAAGATGAGTAGTTGAGTTACTTCTCCTGAAAACTAAGAAAGAGCTGTGAAAATTTTTGGGATTGACAGACTATTGTCGCCTATGGATTGAATCATTTGTACTAAAAACAAAGGGATTATATTTTAAATTGTTAGAAGAGCCTAATGACTTGGTATGGAGTAATGAAGAAAAAGAATTAATACAAGGATTAAAACAAAACTTGATCACTACTCCTGTGTTGGCACTGCCCTCCCTTAACAAACCATTCCACTTGTTTGCTACCATAGATAAGGAAACAGCCCTGGGGGAGAGGGGGGGAGTTACTCAAAAGTGGGGAGGCAAACGACAGCTAATTGCCTATTTATCTAAACTGCTGGACCCAATATCCCGAGGGTGGCCTGAATGTGTACAGGCAGTAGCAGCCACAGCCCTCTTGGTGGTAGAAAGCAGAAGGCTAACTTTTGGAAGAGCACTTATAGTAAGCACTCCACATCAAGTAAGGACAATTCTGACTCAGAAGGCAGGAAGAGGTCTCACTGATTCTAGGATTTTGAAGTATGAGGCAATTTTAATGGAAAAAGATGATTTAGTTATAACTGCTGGATCATGCCTCAATCCTGCCACCTTTTTATCAAAAGGGGAGACTAATAACCAAGAACTTGAGCATAACTGCTTAGACATAATAGAATATCATACTAAAGTGTGACCTGACTTGAGGGACATACCCTTGCCAACAGGTCTCCGTTTATTTACCCACTGGGTAGTACAGGCACTAGTGGACCACTTTGGAACCAAGTATATGTGTATTGAAATTTATAAAATCGCCAAAAGGATGGTGGGAAAGTGCCTGACATGCCAGAAGGTCAATAAACAACAACTCAGAAAAAAAGATACCGGGGGGGAGGGACCCTCTCTTGTGTTGCTTACCACAGATACTGCGGTTTGAACGGCCGAAAGAGGTTGGACACACACAAGCAGAATAAAGACCAGTTCGAGAATCTTGGTGGGAAACTACAAACAATCCTGACAACTTAAACGCCACCTTTCGAAGAACCAGCGAGTAAAACTGTCTATGAATGACAATTTATTTTGTTCAAATGTTGGATGTATATGTTATACTTTCTTTTGTTTTGAGTGTCGAGTGCGTAAAGACAATTGGTGGGTACATTATAGAGAAAGAGAATATACCCCAGACATTTGTGAAAAAAATGTTATTGGGCAGAAAGAAAACTAACCGAATTAACCCTTAAATTAGCAGTAAAAATTGGAGAGATTATCCAAGGGTCTGAAGAGTGGTGGAGGATATATACAAAAGGGATAAATCCCAAATTAGGTTGTACATATCCTAATGAATATAAACAAGCTAGCTCAAAAATAATTCGGGGAGTGTGCCGGTCCCAGGTGAAACATTTGGATTGTTCAGCCCTGGAAGTGAAACATAAAAATTGGGAAGCCTATAACACTCGTAAGCAGAGGACAGGAAGAACCCCTGAAGACTATGACTGCTGCCGAGAAGATGGAACACCTTGCTGCTCCAAGCAACGGAGTAGGCAAAGGAGGCAGAGGCATAAGGAAATCGTGGGGTATTAAGCCCTCCAGTCCTATCACGAGATGGCTCCATACACCAAGGCTGAAAAAGGCACCAGATACCCAAGAACCAGAAAATACCAAACAAAAACGATTGAGTCCAAGCGTCACCACTCTAGAATAGTTATTATGAACCCACCAATTGCCTTAAATAAAGGGGGGCTAATAATTGTATTTTTATAGATTTATTTTAATTTTGTATTTTGTTATTTGGGGACTGGGACCGCATTAGATCCAAGGCAAAACGTATTGGGTTACATTATCTCAAGCTTTGAATGCTACTACTTTTTGTGCTAGTCTTGCCACACCAAGTACTCCATTTATCACGTTTGGTAGGAGTGCCACTGAATAGTTCCACCTGGAAAGTTTTTGAGGTTGCAATGAGTAAAATAGCAAGATGTCCTTATATTTATAATGCCAGTGAGGGCATGACAAGGTATGATTCTTGGGATGATAGAGTCCCAATTGGTCCAGAACCACAGGAACTGGAATTAATGGATTCTTTGAATACCAGCTATTGTATATACATAGATGCTGCCAAGTACCCATGTAACGAAGGTGATCACGTTAATGTTTCTTGAATGATGACCTAAAACCGATTTAGAAAAAGAAGAGGCATCGATGCTATTATCTCAAAAAGCTGTTAGTCGGTTTGAGAAACAAATTGGTCAAAATTGAAAGGGGGGATTGTAATAAGTAATTGTTCTCAAACCTTCTATGACTGTAAATAAGCAACTAGGGCAAAGGGGAACCATTGTTCCATCACTAGTAACACCCTGAAAGAACTTCAGATCTTGCTGAGTTGGTGCCTGTGGTAGACTATGGCTGTGAATAGGTAACCAGGTCAAAAGGGGAACCATTGTTTTATCACTAGCAACATCCTGATAGGATTAAATGAGTTAACCAAATAAGATACTGAACACAACGTAGAGGAGGACTACGGGGGACCAGGACGACCCCCACTACCAGCTTACACAGCTACAGAAAAACACTGGAATATGCCACGTGTACCCGGAACTACAGGACTATAAAAAGGGGACTCCAGAAGGGTGAGGTGCGTGCCGTTTGCAGGAGCAAGGGTCTCCTCCGGACGCCCAGCGCTGATATTTGCCTATATCTTGCGGGCTTGCTTAATTAATAAATTGTTGTTTGGCTTTATCAAATGGAGTATGTCTCAAATTTATAACAATGGACAAGAAAGCTAAGGACAGGGACAAGAATCCGCCTTGCCTACCATCGCATCAGGGACTCCCTTTGCCTCAGTACCCACCGCTGCCACCCACACCACCTGGTGAACTCAGACGCATCGCTGTCTCCTGACGCCGGAGACACCCTGCAGAGGCGGCTCGCCGGAGCCTGGGCACGTGAGGGGGCGTCAGAACGAGAAAAACAGTTAAATCCGGGTATTCTGACTCAAACTGAAGGGAACTCTAGTTTACCGGGGAAAAGTTGATGTGGGGACGAGCGGGTGGTGGAAAGAGTTAATAGAGGGGGGGTGGGAGTCGGACGGAGCACGGAGACCGTGTGGCGGGTCCTAGTGCTCAGCTGCGTCTTACTGCTCGCAGGAGGGGTCGCGCTGTGGTTCGTGGTGGGGGCGGGGGAGAAAAACCGGCACAGCTCCGGGCGCCTCAGAACTGCTGCCGAAGTCGGAGAACTGCCCCTGCCCCTCCCCCCCTCCCCCCATCCACCCATCCATACGGAGCGGATGTGGCAATTCGCATCTTGCAATGTTATTTGTATTGGTTTGCAGCATTCCTGCAAGGGTGCAATGGTCAGAGATGCGTTTATCCACCCAGAGCAAGGCTGGGTACTAAGCAAAAGGCTTTTTGATAGCAAGCATTGAAAGTGAACAGCTCAGTTTTAAAATTTAACCTGGCAAACAGAAAATCCCCGTTTGGGTTGATCAATGTCTGCTTACTTGAGAAAAAATTGCCCACTTACAAGATTTAATACAGGAGCAACTGACTAAGGGGCATATCCAGCCTTCCACAAGTTTGTGGAACATGCAAAAAATGTAAAAGATTGGGTTTTTTTTCCAAAGGTATTATTGTGTAGTGCTCCCACAAGGCATGAAAAAGTCACCAACTATGTGCCAAGCTTATGTAGCCTGGGCATTTGCTCCAGTGTGAAAAGCGCATCCTGATCTAATCCTTTATCATTACATGGATGAGATACTGATTGCGGGAAAAACTTGGACATGGAAAGTTTGATTCATGAGTTAACAGGGCATTTGAAAAGCAAAAGGGTTACAGATTGCTCCAGAGAAAATTCAAAGGAAGCCAGTGTGAAAATATTTGGATGTTCAAAAGTTACTTGGAGATATTAATTAGATTACTCATCATTCGCAGCCACACTGAGCTAACTGACTAACTCAAGGCCTATCAGACAGAAACCAGAGAGCAGACAGGCTGGTAGCACTGTCATGGGCTGCTCCCTCAGCAGACTGCTTTGCACAGGCTCAGAAGTCGCATGAATTCTTTCATCAATCTGCTAAGGTGCTTTAATGACAATACTACTTCTTTGTTTACTGAGGCTAATGGGATTGCACAGTTGTGGCCAGACTGTCAGCAATTCACCAGCAGCTTTGCCCCTGGCGTGAAACCTTGTGGCACAGGCACACTAGAAGTCTTTGGGAAAAAAAACCCAAAAACCCAAAAAAACCCCCAAACCAAACCAAAAAAGGGTACTTTTTATTCTGGCAGTCTGAGCTACTGCACAAATGGGGAAATCTAGTAAACATGTCCAATGCCATGTACCCCGTGAAATCAAAATGGACAACATCCCAGGATATAGAGCACAAACCTTTTTCCAATTATGGGACATTACCTACGTTACAGGGACACCACCTTTGCCTACAGGCCAGGCCATGGTGGAACTTATGAATCAAACTCTCAAGTGTTTTTGCTTCACAAACAAAACGGAGGAGAGAACAACATCTCTCCAGCTGGTTGATTAAACAAAGTTCTTTATGTTTTTATGTCTGCCACAGAACAGTTGGGTACCTGCAATGGTAAAACATGCAATAGGTTTAAAAGGAGGTTTGGAAAAAAAAAAAGAAAACGAAAAAAGAAAAAAGAGAAAAAAGTCAATGTCAGGTGTTAGTAAAAAAAAATGAAATTACAGGTGCTAACTTGGGGAAGGAGATCTGCCTCTGTCATTACAGATTCAGGAAGCAAGTGGATAAAGCCGTGGATCCAGAAAAAAGCAAGCCTGTGTGAACCAGGAGGAGATCCTGATCCCAGTAACTGAAGTCAAGTGTTCCAAATGCAGCCACAGTGGATTATGAATTTTACTGTGTGTATTTTGAACCATCCAACAGTCTTTGAAACATGCATGTATTTGTGTAAATGAAAATTAGGGAAATAGTGATTTCTGCACAGCCTAAGGTCATAGGCTGCAATGGGTGGTGCCTGCATGAAAATGTGAGGCTGCTGTTATCTGCCCTTCTGACACTCCTGACTGGCAAAGCAAACAAATGCAACAGCAAAGGTATCAAGGCACTTAGCTACAGATGTGGGATTCTGTAACATGCAGCAACTGATTTTTGTTGCTGGCTCACATGCGTGTGCTGCATGAATCTGGCTGATCACTCTCAGTCAATTCATGCAAGCATTCAGAAATTAATAGATCAAACACAAAAGATACAAGAAAATGGATTCTTTGGATTGGACAATTGGTTTCATGAGTGGGGAATTTCAGGATGGATATTGTCAATGGTCAATATCCATCTGAGCTGAAGCTCGAGTTGAGTGAACATACATTTAGGACTGCGGCTGTGGGCTCCCAGGAAAGACCTGCTATTTAACTGAAACGTCTTTTCTCCTGCCCTGCTAGTCTGAGAGCTCAAACTGTTCCCGAGGAAAAGCAGCCTGTGGCCACCTGAGATTTCAGGAGGCTCTGAAGGGAGGAAGAAATCCAGCAGTAACTCTCCTCCACCCTGTGCTAGTTGGAGGGGGTCAGGGCATCACCTCAGACCCCTACCTCCTCTCCAGGGATACATAAAAATCCTTGACCCTCCCCCCATCCTCACCGGGCACTTGTATGACAGCACTGAGAAGAGCCCTGCACCGGGCAAGCACAGAAACGCTTCTCACCACGGTCCACACACAGACCACTGTCACGATGGATATGGCCCCTTACTCACACTTCTTCTCTTGGCAACCACACAGGAAAGAAAGAAAGAAAATCAGGCTTGAAAGCTCCATGTGATCCTGACTCCTGGCACAAATGCCAACCTCTATTTGTCAGGGCGTAAGGATGCCTCTGGAGCAGAGCTGAGAGTAATGGAAGGGAGGAAGAGGAAGGATTCAATCTGTATTTACACATTTTGGTACAAGAGCAATGAATCACAGCTAGCATTTCCATCAGCTTGATAATAAGCCCTGTCTCAGGAACTCTTGTGTCCCTCTTGGTACTCAGTGGTACCCACGAAAACTAAGAGCACAGTGGCAGAGTGGGGCCAGCCTCTCCGGAGGTGATGCACCTTCTCTAGCACAGCTGGGAATTGACAATAAAAAGAAGGAAATGGTCCAAAATGGGGTTTTTCTGGGGGGGTTGGCTTTGCCAGTGATTTTTTTTTTTTTCTTTGAGACTAATCAAGCACAAATGATGGAGGAGAAACCTGGCCTGGGGCTGCAATCTGGAAGAGCTATTGACACTCTCATTAGGGTAGGCACCATTAAACAGTCTGTTTGCAGCCTCGGCAACACATTGTCTCCAGCTAATTATCTTCCAGTGGCACAAAAATTGTCAGATCCTTCAGGGGTTTTTTTCCAACATAAGAAAACAAAGTCCTAACAAACCATGGATCCAGCTCCAACACACAGATCTCTGTCTCATCCCCCTTCCTCTGCCATCAAGACATGGTCCTCGCATATCCTTATTAAGGAGGCATCCGTATTAAGGATGCCTTTCTGAGAACTCAAGAGCTCTCTGTCTCTCTGAATAAGAAAGTGGGCAGGAGGGGCAGAAGACCAGCACGGCTAGGCAAGGATCTGCTGGTCAAACTGAGGGAAAAGAAAGGCAAATACAAGCTCTGGAAGCAAGGGTGTGTAGCCTGGAAAGAATACAGGGATGCTGTTCGGACTTGCAGAGACGGGATCAGGAAGGCCAAGGTACAGATGGAACTGAACTTGGCGAGGGATGTTCAAAACAACAAGAAGGGATTTTACAGATACATTGGCCAGAAGAGACAGGCCAAAGAGAGCGTACCCCCCTTGGTAAATGAGAATGGAGAATTGGCTGCAACTGATGTGGAGAAGGCTGAGGTACTGAATGAGTTCTTTGCCTCAGTCTTCTCTGGCAGCCAGGATTCTCCTAATTCTCCCCCTGTGGCAGGGGGTTTGGAGCTCTATGATCCTTGCGGTCCCTTCCAACCCAGACCATTCTATGGTTCTATGATATCCACAGGGAGGAGGAGGAGGAGGGCTGAGCAGCACGGGATGCTCCTGCTTACTCTGTGCCACAACAACGCAGCCACGTGGCTTGCTGTGCTGATAAAAGCGGTGGTGACAGTGCCCGGTGGCACCTTGACACCTGCTGTGTGCTGGAGCAGCGGGTGCCGGGCACCGTCCAGTGTGCTCCTGACAAAGTCAATGCGAATTAACCCCAGGTTAACGTGGCTGAGACCTTCAGACCCCAGCACTCCCTGGGATTAAAGACACCCCTGCAAACGTATTCACAAAGCAAACTAAAGGAGAGGTTTAAGCAGCCCAATGGTAAAGCACCCTGCACGTAACATCATCCAGAGAGGCACCCAGGGCATATTAACCAGCCCCCAAAGATGGGCTCAGCTCCCCATCCTAGGACAGCTGCTCCTCAAACACTCCTCTGATTTCTACAGGTTTCCGAACACTTCAATGGGGGCTGCCTTCCCATCACGTACCATGACAGAGATGTGGAGGATCCTCAGCTCTTCCTCTGCCGACTCGGTCTGTGGCTCATCCGTGGGGTCGAAGCCGGGCAGGTTGGGGGCCCCATCTTGGTGGTGGATGTGGAAGAGCAATGTGCCGTTCTCCAGCCACTGCTGCCGCCAGCGTACCAGCGGGATGTCATCCGTGTTGCCTGAGATCTCTGCAAAAGCAAAGCCAGTCACGTGGGAAATGAGGGGAGGGGCAATGGAGGACATTCACCTCTTCCCAAAAACACAGGTGGAGGGACCAAGGGGCACACAGAGAGCAGGCACCCTCCAGTCACACCTCCTGCCAGCTCCATGGCAGCTTACACTACATGTGGCTCCAGAGGATACAGGACACCTCGGCTTTCCCAAGTACCTTTAAGGTTTGGGGGCACTGGGATGGATAGGTGGATGGATGGATCAAAGCTGAGGAGTGACAGTGGCAGAGGACACCCAAGCAGGAAGATCAGCTGAGGACGAGGATATGACATGTGTCTCCAGATGCTAAGTGCAAAATCAAACCAAATTCAGCTGGCTGACTCCAAAATTTCAGTCCATGGCTGCAGCTTAGCAAAAGGCCCCCTTGGGTATGTGTATGTGTGGTGACACCAACACTTCCTCAGGAGAGCCAGGCTCTGTTTTAACCATCCCCTCCATGTCAGACCAGATCACCTTGATCATCCTCTCAGATGACCTTCATCTCAGCCATCAGCTAGAGCCTGCCTTTTGCCACATAGTTATTTTTCCCCAAAAACACGAGCTTCAGTTGTGTCTGTTGGAATGACCATTAAAAACCTGATGAACTTTTCCTCCCATCTGTACCCCATGGGAATGGTCCAGGCAGCCCTGTCCCCTCCATCCCATCTGTAGCCGTGTGGTTTGACAGCGGCGGGGAAAAGCCCCAGCCTGCCCTGCAAATTGTCATTTTTTATTTTGCTCATTTCAAGCTGCCTTCAAATGAAAACTGGAATTCGATTACAGCACCGAAAAAAACAACATTTTAAATTTACTGTTAATTAATTTCATTAGGCTGCCTTAAGTGAACTAGCTACCAGGGAGAGGTGGGGTGGGTGGGTGGTGGGACTGCATCAGGAAGCAGGTTCATCCTCCCAAACTGATTTGATTAATCAAAAGAAACATCAGCGGGTGTGTTTCTGCTCAGCGTGGGCCATGTTCCTTCTAGTGGCGATTAGCGCGCTCCGAGCATCCCGAGCAGAGACACGCCGAGCCCTCCTTGACGCCGCCCGGGGGAAGCAAAACCGCGAGGAGTTAAAAAGCATCATCTAGGAAGCCAGAAGCACTTTTGAAATTCCCTCTAACCACCGAGGTGCTCGTTCAGGCACACGGATCCCCCTTTGAAAAACCAGTCCCGGGAGCTGGGATGGTTTGAAAAAAGCACCTCTCCTCCTCTCCCACCTGGTCTTTATTCATGGGCTGAAAGGAGGGGGGGAAACCACCACCCAGACTTTTCCCGCTTCCCTGTCTCCCCGCGGCTTCTCAGCTTCAAATGAACTCGCTCCAACAGAAGGGTAAATATTCTCCCCGCACCTGCCTGCTAACGTGAAATTAGGAGTAATTAAGGCAAGAGCTTTTACGCACAACAGGAACTCGATGTACTGACATTTGGGAAAATGTAAATACCGGCATTTGCCCCATTGTAAAGAGGGAAAATAATAGATACTAAGTATGTGACATTGTGACATTTAGAAAGCTAGAGTTAAAGATGTTTTCCCCCCCGATCTGACATATCATTGAAAAAGCAGCACCCTTCAGCTCATTAATATTTGAGAAGGACTCCTTGATGGAAGTTATTTAAATGATTAATAGATTATAGTAAATTTAAGCCTTAAAATAGGTTGTCATAATTTCAAATTTATTTAAACAGGCTTATTCTTAAAGTGAAAAATATATTGCGATTAAAAGAAAAATGGATTCTTGTTTTAAAAGAGCATGATCCAGCCACAGAGCCCCAGAGCTTTGTCCTCTCCCACCAGACACCACGATGCGACCCCACAGCTGCATCACACACAAGTCTGAAGTGCCAAAAACAGAGGAAAACACCCCAGAAATGACCCGGCATCACCCCACACCAGCAGGTTATGACTCCTCCATCACACTGCAGGGCAAGGATGCTCCACAGCCTCTTCCTCTACCCTTGGCAAAATTTCTTGAGACAGTGCCCTGATAAGAGAGCTTCATCCTTGGACTTCCTTCTCCTCTCCTTGGGGGTCTATACTTCAGCTGCCCCTATCCCCCTCCATCTATACATGAAAACATTATATATAAAAATGCTTTCCTGTACCTGTGAAGTTCTCCTCAAGTTTGGCTCAAGTAAGACCAAGACCACAACTGAGACCAAGACCAAGCTCCCTTCCTAGCACAGAGTCTCTTTGCTCTCTCATCTCCCAGCCCAACGTGTTCCACTTTTATCTTTGTCTCACTCTCCAAACAAGACATCTCATCACCTGGTTGGAGATCCCACAGACATTTATCTGGGTGTCACTGGGATGGTGGGTGCCAACCCTGCCAGCCAGCTCATACCACGGGGCCAGTAGACCCCGGAGGAGGTGTGAAAGTGGGTGAAAAACAAAAAAAAAAAACCCCAAAAGGCAGGGGAGGGAGGAGAATTTCAAGTTCAAAGTTTGAAAGATATTGATGATAGGCCTGGTCCCTGCATAGCTTTCATTAAAGCCTTGGATAAGAAGCCATTAGCACTAGTATTAACTTCTTGCACCTTTGTTAAAAAATAGCTTGCCTGAGTCAGGGGTTAATAACAGTAGGAGACCACTAATTAGGCTGTGCCACGCTCGCCTGGTATCAAATGTGGCCCAGGTCCTTCATATCTACAGGAGCAGCAGCCTCCAAAGACCCTGGCTGATGCTTTCAACATAAAGGCCACGGCTGCTCCCCTCCCAGACCATCTGTAAGGGGAGGGAGGGGGAAAGGGAAGGTTATAGAGGAGCAAACCAAGGAGATGACAAGAGGAAAATCAGATGAAGGTGCTAGTGGTGGGTGGGCTTATACCAGCTTCATCATTGATCATCTCAAATAACCCCATTTCCCCAGGGACAACCTGGTCCATCTGGAGGCAGCACCACTGCATCTTCCAATTTTGGGAGGCAACACCTCCATCACAGCCCAGTTTTGCATCTGAGCTGATGCCGCGTCAAAGCCCCGAGCAGGACACTGACACAGACCCATTCCCACGTCCTCATCATCCCCCACCGAGACACAGCATTGTAGCAGGAGGGAAAGCACACACAGAGAGCAACTCTCCTTAGAAACACATGCCAACATTTGGATGAAAAAAAACCCCCAACCAAATAAAACCCCACTGGTAAAACAATTTTCCTTTCCACTTGGAAGTGTTTTGCACTAATAAGACGGCTCCGATTAGTCAAACAAGCTCTGTCGCAATGCCAGTCTCCACAGACTCATTTCATACAGCAGAGGACAGATCTTGACTTGGACTTTAGATTTCCTCGTTAACATTTAAACCTGGCTTATTTTCCATACAGAACTTGACTGTGTTGTTACTAAGTTCCCCATTAACTAAGGCTTTTGCTCCATGTCTAAACCTTGCATGTTGTTTAAAGAGTTGTAACCCAACAAAACCAAGCCCTGGCCTTGCAATCCTGCAAGGGTCTCCAAAGTCTGAAGTAACTCAGGAGACCTTCCCACCATGAGCCACTCTCACTCTGTGTTGGGACATCAGGACTCAACTCCTATCAATTCAGGTCATTTTTACTTTGGAGACTTTCAGCAACACATTTTTCTCAGGGTAATACTCGTGTCTTTATGGGCCCATTTAAAAAAAAAAAAAACACATTCATCACAGACTATATTTTAGGTGGAGTTTGTTTTTTCTTCCTCCACCTCCAATCTCAGGTAGGAAGACAAGCTTATTCTGTAGGTCATTCTGCCTTTTCAAGACAATCCAGCTTTTCCAGAGCAGCAAACACAAACCTCACTTCACCTATTAGGAACCTGCTTCGTGGAAGAGCCCAACCTTGTGTGAAATCTCCAGAAGACTCATAGACAGGGGAGAACCTAAAGGCTCAAGGAAAAAAAAGCACTCACTGTATCCAGAGTTTCTCTAGGCTAGGTCAGAGAGATCACCCCACCACGACATCTACACGTGGGGATGGTACACGTGAAGCCATTAGCTGTTGTAGCAAAGCTGACAGCCAACCAGGTTTCTCCTTGAAACGTAGGGTGCCTTTGCTTTTGGGTAGGGCATCAAGGAGTTCATGCAACCATACTTCAGCCTTAAACTGGGAATTTTGTCCTGAATATGCCACAGCCATAAATTCTTCCTTTTCTTTAACAACAAAACCCTCCATCACTCTGGGAGTGACACTGCGCCACGCTACCGTTGGCAGAGCGAAGGACACTGATTCATCATTAATGGGTCCGAGTCAACCGGGATTGCTCCGCAGCTGCTGACCTTACAACATGACGTGCCCGCTTGCCCCGCTCCTCCTCACGGACCCAAGCACGTGCCCAACTGCACCTGTGCAACATCCCCTCTGAGGTCATTTCTCCACCCTGTTCGTTGATTTTGACCAAAAGCTGGGAAAAACAATGAGCTGGCTGGGACATTTGCTCACTCCCCAATTTACTAGTTTGGTCCCGTCTCCCATAACCACAAACTGCAGAGGAGACGTGGTAAAAGAGACAAACCCACCTCGTGGACCAACACTCAGGAGACGTGGTGAGATAAACAAAAATAAAAGCCCCACGCCACAACGGTGAGCAAAAGCAAAATAAAGAGGATGTTTGACAGCTTGCAAGATGCAAGACTGATATTTAAAACCCAGAAAAGACCACATTTGTAGTAGATATCCCACCCTGCTATGCCATCACATCACCTCTTCCAGACAGAAGGCCACATCTTAATGGATTAAAGCTAAAGGAGGGAAGGTTTAGATTAGATATTAGGGGGAAGTTCTTTAGAGAGAGTGTGGTGAGGGGCTGGAATGGGCTGCCCAGAGAGGGGGTGGGTGCCTCATCCCTGGGGGTGTTCAAGGCTGGATTGGATGAGGCCCTAGGCAACCTTGTGTAGATCCAGGCCTGGAGGTTGGTGGCCCTGCCTGTGGCAGGAACTCTGCGATCCTTGGGGTCCCTTCCAACTCAGACCATTCTATGATTCTATCTCCATGGGAAGAGCCCAAACAACAGAGAAGCTCCTAATCAGCCTTGGAAAACTGCTGCCCTGACAAAATCACCTCTCCAGCAAACTGGTAAGATGGAGTGCATGAATCTCGGGACAGATATTGCCCACCTACAAGCAGCAGAGGAGGATAGCTGCTGAAAGCCACCAACACACCAGCTATTGCTGAGAAAGGGTGAGCAACAGGAGGAGGAGAATTTGGCAGAGGAGACCCCCCTTTTTTAAAAAAGCTCTTGTGCATGGTGGAAATTACAGACCAGTAAATCCTATGTCTGCCCTGGACAGTTTGTTAGAGGACCTGGTAGGTCCATGGGTAGATATGGGTCTCTCAACCAGCAACGAGCAGATACAGGTGCTCCAGTTAGATGGACTTGTTTCAAAGAGTCCTTATCAAAATCCACCCTCAAAGTTTCCCAGAGCATCTAAGTGGGGTTGGGATAAGAGGAAAAGTCCTCCTGAAGCCCATCAGGCGGGGGAGGAATATGAGGTTAGTCTTCACAATGAAAGGAGGTTACCAAGAAGCCCCACGGAGATCTTTGTCAGGACCTCAGCTGTTCCAAAACGCTCTGGAAGAGGAGAAGAATGACAAAGTTGGTCGCCAATGCTAAATTTAGTCTCCACAAAGCTAAAGCTGCGAAGTGGTGGAGGAAAGTGGGCAAATAAGTGGGCAGGTGAAAGTGAACTTTGGTCAAGGCAGGCTGATCTCCTAAACAGAGGAGGCAGAGCTAGGAAGGTGAGGAGGAGGAGTACAGGGAAGCTGAGATGTCGCAAACGGCTTTGAAGAGAGGAGGAACCAACTGTGTTTGGACCCCGCAACAAGGAAAACCAAACAACTGAGAATGGATGTGATGAAAGCCTCTAGGATGGTGAAGCCAGCAGGAAAGGCAATGTTTATTCACCATTTCTCACTTAGCAATAACTAGGAGTGTAAAAACTAACAAAAAGCTCGGTTTCACCCACCATAAAGTAGGAAAGCACCGAGAAAGGAACTGAATTCAGAGAGAACAGAGCCACCAGTGACTGTGGAACCAGCTAGCCCAGAGGCAAATCCCAGCTCAAGAAATCCCAGCAGCACAGACCTCGGCCGGAGGGAAAGTACCACACTATATGCTGAAATTTTAACCTGCTTTTCCCCCTCCACGTACCAGGTATTTGCCATGGCTGGAGATGTCAAGAGACCACAAACCTGCTGTCCCTGCTCCTGTCCCCCTGTCTTGGGGATGGAGGCTGGCTGCAAAGCCAGCTAGGTGCTACTCTTTGAGGGTGAGTCCCACCTCAATGCATCCTTTCAGGAGTGGCCAAGAGCCTCTGCTCCTCCAGGCACCTCCTTGCTGGGGGGAAGGAGACCCCAAGGCAGCTTCTTCCCATTGAGACAGCCTCTGGCCACCCAGCCAGCAACTCCCCCCTCCTCCAAACCCCAGCATCCTCATGCCGTCAGACCCTACTGAACAAAGACGCCTGCCAAGATTATCTTCAGCTTTCCCAGCCAGCAAGCGACTTTCACGGGGAGGCAAAGGGCTATTTATATCCATCCTGGGCTGGCAGGGAAGGTAATGGCTGTCCACTCTGGCCCATCTGCCAGGCATTTAGCACGACATCAGAGCATATCATACAGGCGAGGTCAGGCAGCAGCGGTGGCGGGACAGGCAGGGGAGGTGGGGGGGATGCATTACAGCAATGACATGGACCTCACTTCAAGGGTAAACTTAACCCACTCCCACAGACTAATTTGTTTAAGTGCTCGCTGCACCAAGGCCAAGGGGTTGGGCAAATCAGACATTACATTGGCATCCTCCTGCTCGGCACGGGAAACAAGCACAGGTGCTCGTTTCTCATACCCTAAGGGAAAAGCCAGGACCTGTCTGTCTTCTAGGGCATGGGACAGACGGGGTGGTCCTCTCAGGTGGTGAAACAGGAGCAAAATATCCCTATCTACTCTCCTGCCAACAGCAGGACCAAGAGTTTTTCCAAGAGGCGGTCTTCTTCTTCCTCCCACTTCCCTTGGAGGGACTGGTGCTGGACATGGTGGGAGGATGAATCCTCATCCATACGTGGATAGGTTTCTCCACAGGCTGCAGGGGCATTTTTTCCTCTCCAGCACCCGAGGCACCTCCTCCCCCGCCCTCCCCAGCCTTGGTGTCTGCACAGCTCATTTCATCTCCTCACTCCCTTCTCTGGTGGCAGAATGCAGCTGCTTTCAGGTATTTTTCTCCTATATGTGATTCCCAGAGGCGCTGTGACCAACAGCAATTGGCTCAGCCCTGGTCAGCCGCAACCTTGGCCTTGAATTTCCCGATGTTTACGGTTTGGGGCTGGCAGAGCATTCCAGTAGCTCCTTACAGCAGCCATTTTCTGCAGCCCCCAGTCTCTCCCAGCACCCAGCTATGCAAAACTGCGACACTGCAGCCTCATGACATGAACTCTTTGGTGCTGAGGAGCTCTCACCTGATGTGAAAGCTCCATTTTCAA
Organism: Gallinula chloropus; assembly: GCF_964237585.1. Classification (NCBI taxonomy): domain Eukaryota; kingdom Metazoa; phylum Chordata; class Aves; order Gruiformes; family Rallidae; genus Gallinula; species Gallinula chloropus. The sequence goes on from NC_140091.1 coordinate 19,153,049, forward strand.
GTTGGTTGAGAGGCTTTGAAAGATAACAGGGAGAAGGGAAGGGTAAAAAAAAAATAATAAAAAAAAGATGAAGAAAGAAAGATGTAGAAGGGGAAAAAGTTAACTGTGCATCTCGAATTTATCACTCTTGAAAGAAGAGCTTGTCAAGAGGGCCAGAGCCCAGCCAGTGCGCGGTGATCAATGGGAGGACTTTTGGGTCTAGTCGAGCTTGTTTCAGATTTACAGGAACTGAATAGAGACATAAATCTGTCACTGCCTGACGAAAATGGAGGTAATTAAGTCTGCAGGTGTATATAATTGTCATATTGATGATGTGTATAAATCAGCAGAGCCAGCAGAACCACGGAGTGCTGCACTGAGCACGGAGCCTCCCCATGAGGAGCCATGTGCCCACCTGCCTGGCTGGGGGACAGGTCTCATGGGTGTAGGTCACAGCCCCGGGAACACTCATCTCACCCACATGGACCTGCCCATCACCACAGCCTCCAGAACCCTCTCCCTGGTGAGAGACCTTCTCCAGATTGCTGCCACGGGCAGAAAAAGCAGCAGGACCCCTGCCACTTTCAATGTGCAGACTCATCCCAGCTACCGCAACATCTCCCCTGACTTCACAAGGATGAAGCTGAGATCCCAAGCACTGAGGTGCCCAAACATGGATGCCATGGTGGGGGGCTCTTTGCAGCCACTTTGAAGCTCTGAGCCAGCCTGGGTGCAAGTGGGGCACTGACTTTATCTTGTAACCACTTATTTTTCTCCTTTCCTCCCTCCCGCTCCAGTTTATTTTAACCTCTGTTATTTTGGGAGCTTTGAAGCCCAAGCTGCTCCGAGGCGTCTGTCTTTGTAAGAAGGGCGGAAACCACAGAGTTGGGATTTGAAAGAGGGGGAGAAATAGGGAGGGGAAGAAACAGTGCATCACAGCTGAGGTCTACATCTCCTTCACCGTCCCTCCCGCACCCCAACAAACCCACCCTGGGAGGCACACAGGGCTCTTTTTTTACCAGCAGCTACAGGAAAGCTGGATGCAAAGCAATGATGCCATCTCCTATTAATCTAACACCATGACCCAGAGAAACCTCAGAGACCTCTGTGGACCTGTATCCCTTCTCCCACTGCTCAACGGGACACCCCTCAGTCCCTGATGCAGGTGCAGAGCATCCTTCCCAGCTGAGCATCCCTCCTAGCAGTGTATCCTAGGCACCACAGGGACACATCTCTTCCCGCTGTGCCAGGAGGGACGGGAACAGGAGAGACTGCTTTCCCATCACCTTTACCGACCAGGTTTCCTCGCCCGTGCCCCCACAGGCCAAACCTGCTTCCCCGGGTTGAAGACACGTATGGGCGGCACTTGGATAATGAAAAATTAAGCGAGTGCTTCTGCATTGCAGTCCCAATTATGTAACGCTGCTCTTCAGCTCCAGCACCCATCAGCCCTGACGCTATCACACGTTGGTACAGCCCTGCCTGTAGTCACCTCCCGGTCTTCCCTTGCCCTCAGCCAGGAAAAGGAAACCCCAGTGTCATACACACAGGCAGAAAGTTCCCTCATGTTCTCATGGAAAAGCAACGGAGGAAAACTGATGTGTTTTCTTAGATCAGAGATGAAATCTGGCATGCCCCAAAAAAATAATCAATAAAGGGATGGTGCTGGGATGGGGATGCTCTGACCCAACAAAGGGCCAAGGGTCACCCCGGCCAGGGTGGCGCCCCCATGACTGGGGGTTTCTGAGCGAAGGGCTGCTGCCACTTGCTCCTCCTGCCCCGGAGGGAAGCAGCATCCCACTGTAGCAAGTACGGAGCATTTCTGCAAGCAAACAAAAATAAACTGAGGCAAGGAGCCAGCTGCGGTTTTGGTATCTCAAGAGCGAAGGGCCCTGCTAGAGCACCGAGTAACTTCAAACTCCTGCATTTACAGCCACATCTTTGCTTTAATGGGGCTCAGAGGGCCAGCCTGCAACCTCCTCCCTTCCTTGGCCACAGCGCCTGCAGCACTGTTACCAGAGCACGGATGCTGCCACCCGGCGTGAAACCAGCCTGCAATGATGAGCTCCAAGGGTGCTTTGTTGGGCTCCATGCATGGAAGCTTCAGGAAGCCATGGCTCTCTGCCAGTACCCTCCATCACCACCTCCAATACCCTTCATGTGGTCCCTCTGGTTGTTTGCACCCTCCTGCCACCGTGCCTCTCCTCCTACCACACAGTCCTTCCTTTCCTGCCCACTCTCCCTTCATCATCCCAACCCTTTCCCACCATGTTTCAGCCATGAGCTCCCTTTCATTCCGCAGCACACAAAAAGCCCTTCATCCCTGGCACTGAGCTTCAATTACACGGAAGTGGCTGCATCCAGCCTGGGCTGACCACCACCATCACCACCATCCCGCAGGTACATGTGCACCACATCCATCCTGGGAACATCGGCACCACTCATTGACCCCATCCCTGGTGCCCACAGGACACCCCTGCGCCCCAGTTTGCACTGATCGGCACCACTGTGGCAGGATGCTTAGGACTGGTGGCTGGAGGCTGAGTTCTCCCCCATCACCGGCCAGCCAAATCACTCCCCAACACCCCAGCCACACGCATCACGTCTGCCAAGACAAACTCCCTGCTTTGTCCCTTTGGACAGCAAGAAATCCAGCAGCTCCACAACAGCGCAACGGCTGAGTCTCACCACCACCCCTCTCACAGCTCTTCTAAAGTGGCAAAAGGCCATACCCCGGCTAACCCTGGCCAAGCAGCCAAGGAAAAGGTGGGGAGGTGCAACTGTGGGATAGGAAAACAGCTCCACACCAGCATGGCAGCCCCTAGGAAAACAGCACCTGGGGGAGCTTGGGGCCAGCCCAGGGCAGTGGGAGGCACAATAGGCTCTCTGCTCCAAACCTGACATTTCCAGGAGATTTCCAAGCAACAGCAGACACAAGGGACATCATTAGGGAAACAGGAGGGCTGAGAGTACCGCAGCAATTTAACATCTGTGCCAAGGTGGACTTAGACCTCCTGTCCCATCCCCCAGGACCCTGCAGCCATGGTACAAAGTAGACCCTGACAAGAAAATTCAGGAGTGTGATGCCTCCTCCCCCAAGCATCTCCTCTTGACCACCAGAGCAGACTGGCTAGACCGATCCTCACAAGACCTCTCTTTTCCTACTTGTAAGGACGCATCACCCCAACCTGCCCCCACACCTCCCACCTACAGACCTACAAAGGGGTTTTGAAGCCTTAAGCCATCTCATGTACAAAACCCACCCCGCTTCTTCCTCCACAGTGGAGGGAAAGCAGCAGCACTGCGGAAGACCTGGAGCCCACCGTCCCAGGCAGCGGGTTCCCAGCACCATGCCCTCCCTCTCTCACTCCCCTTGGGATGCTCAAATTAATTGCCTTGGCTCCTGGAGCTTTTAGCTGGAACAAATAAAAAAAAAGAGGTGCGGGAGGTGGGTGTTGCCAAAACCCATAATAAGGTCTACAGTTCTTCTGAGCTACAAGGGCTGCTTTAAATTTCGGGGTTTTTTTTTTCTTTTGCTTTCTTTTTTTTTATTTGAAGGAGGTTTCCATGGTAACTGTCTCCCATCACACAAGAGCCTGTCCCCGGGATATTTCGGGGTTGCTAATATCTGCTTTCCCAGGCTGTCACTGTGTTGTGACAGTGACATCGCGCCCGGGTTTTTTGGCAGGGGAGGAGGGGTAGAGGTGCAGGAGAGAGAAACAGGAGGTGCTGCTCCCAAAATCCAAGGAGAAGATTCTGCCCATGCTCAGTTCTCCCTCTCCGCCAGGCAGAGCTACATCCCAAAGGGCTCTAGCAGCCTGGCGATGGTTTGGCTTGAACCGCAGATGTCATCTGGGGAGCACTCCCAAGGCAACGCAGCCGTTGCCAGGCCAAGCAGAAGCAACATGTCCAAACAAGGCCACGGACAGTGTCTCCTTAACATCTTCCACCACAACCTCCAACCCTTCTCTGACTTGTTTGCCCTACCAGGTTAGTTTCCAGATGGATCGGTCCCACAGGGAGCAAAGGCAGCTCAGCATCACCCAGAGCTACTTGCTCTGCTACCCTTGTTAGTCATCCTAATTATGGAAATGCCTCAGGGATGGTCAGGGAACAGCTCTGTCTCCTCTTGCATGAGGGACACAGACCCTAAACTTCTGTGACTGATATACCACCACCAGCCAGAGGATCCCTCAGGGATCCTTTGCCCCTGCTTCAATTATAAATGGCAAAAACAGCCCCTTCCCAATTCCCCAGCAGACCCGAGGCTCTGCTCATGGACGTGGCGGAGAAAAGAGGTTCAGGTCTCTGCCTGAGCCCATCACCAGCAAATGAGGCCCTAGAGCAAAGCAAAGCATGAGGTCCACTTCCAACACCCCCAAACCAGATGCCGAAGCCCCCAGCACCGTGGGCTGAACACCCATCCTCAAGCATCGCTTTAAGCCACAGTGGGGCAGCCAGAACCTGGCAAACAAAAATCTTCCCTTATCGAGACAAACCCCACAGCCTTCAGAGCACAGCTGCTGGGGGTGAGCTGCTGGCTGCAGCCAGGCTGGCTGCGGGGAACCCAGAGCCTGGTGATTCCCAAGCAAAAGGACAACCAGACTTAAATGACAGAGCTGTTGCCATCCAGAAACTGCTTTAATCCATCCAGAAACTGCCTTAATCCTGCCAGGCCAAGAAATCCCTTCATTTGAAGGACAGCTCTGCTGCAAGAGTCCAAGAGAGATGATTTCAGAACCCCCACCTAACTGGCCAAGCGACCATTAAAATATAATATGCAATATTGTAGAATATAAGGTAAAATATAAAATAGAACATTTTTAAAAAATGAAAAAAAAGGAAAACAAAGTAAGGGAAGAACAAAGAAAAATAAGGGAAAAATAGGGAAAAAATAGGAAAAGGGGGAGGAAAGGGGAAAAAAGAAAAAATAGAAAAGAGGGAAAAATAAAGGAAAAAAGGAAAAAATAAAAAGGAAAAAAGAAGAAAATAGAAAAATGAAAAAAGGGAAAAAAGAGGGGAAAAGGGTAAAAATTTTAAAAAAGAAAAAGAAAAGGACAAATAAAGGAAAAATACAGTAAACTGGCAGGAAATAGGATGCAGCCCAGAAGCAAATACTGCCAGCACGGGGAAAGGAGAGCTGAAGTGGGAAAGCAGCATCAGGGAGGAGCAGCTGCGCAGGCGGTTGGGCCCCCAAATCTGGGATGGGACTCAGGGTGGGACCAGGAGCAAGGCTGAGAATCCCTGCATGGATGTGGCCTGAGAAATTGAGGCTACGAGTGATAAAACCAGCCAGGAGCATCGCTGAGCACATCTAGCCAAACCATGGGGCCAGGCACCCCGTAACCCCCTCGGCTGAGTGCCAGTCCGCTGCCAGGCCCTGACACCCACCAGCAAGATGCCCAGCAGCCCCTGGCCTGCTCCCCCCGCGGCTTTCTGGGTCAGCGAGATTCCCTCCCAGCCCTGCTGCCGCTGGAGCCGGCTGGATGCACGGTTGCTGTGGCAACGGGTTCCCAGAGATGAAATCCCTATTTCCTTTTTCTTTTTTTTCCCTCTTTTCCCCCCCCCGGTTAAGAAAAAAAATATACAAGAGGCCCTCTACATCTGCTGTGCCATCAAAACCTCTGCTCCCAGTTAAGATAGAGGGTCAGCAATGGACACAGCACTGGGGCAAGGCAGCTGTAATAAGGGAGCCATAGGCTGCACAGCCCCCTCGTGAGCCTTGGTCACCCCCCACTTGGCCATGGGGGACCCCATGCTCCTCCCAGGGATGCTGCCCACTTCCCTGGGGCATTTTCTACCCCAGGCGCTGGCTTGTAAGGGCTGGTCCTGCTCATAGCTGAGACTAGCATTGGGCTCCATCACCCAGAGGAGGGTGTGTGACCAGGCGTGGGGGTGCACTCAGTGCTTTAGTTGCTCCAAGATGTCACCTCTCCCACTCAGGCCCCATGCATCAGCCAGAAAAGGGATATAGAGAGGTCAGATTTACACCACATGGCCAAGAGCAAGGGCAGACACAAGGTCCCACCTGCAGTGCATATCCAAACCCTACTATATGAGCCTGTCCTGTCCCACCAGGTGCTCCAGAACAGGTCCAGGGCAGGATGCATCCCCGCAGCAGATCCCTCTCTGCTTCTGCTGGAAGTTCCACAAAGCCCACAAGCCTTGGTTGCAACCATCTTGCATGGCAGTCAGCAGCATGCTGGATGCTACGCACAGCATCCCACCACCAGCACCAACCCAAGTGGCACCCCTGAACAGACAGGAGATGCAAACACCAAAGCATCCATCCCAAACTCACCCCACCGTGACGGAATCAGGCTTAGGACCTCGGCTGGGCAATCGGCTGCTAGTGGCACGAGGGGAATTAAGTGCATCCCACTGCTAGGGCGAGTTTTGCCAAGGGGCAGGAGGGCTGCCAAGATGGGGCATTTTAGGGTCCCTTCCCCACCCCCCAAAGTGAACACGCTGGCTGCTTTCCAAGCCGCCTGTCAGGGAGATGCCAGTGGCTGCCACCTCAGCCGGGCACGTGAGACCATAGATCATACCACTGTGTTTCAGCGCCTGTGACAGTGTCCAGGATCAAAGCCAAGTTCAATTAATGGCTCACAATCTTATTAGAGAAATTATTTCAGGATCTTGAGTAAAAGTCCGATATATCTACTCCATTCCATTAGTCAGGCTCATTTAGTAATTCAATCAATCTAAGCAAGGCAATTGAGCTCCTCCGGTATAATTTAACTCGGTTATTCTCTAGGTACTTAAGAATTTCTTAATATTTGCTCCATTATTTCGCCATTACACCTATTTCCAGGTGCAAGGTTTGCATTGGAGCGATGCTGTGGGTCCGATGGTGGGACCAGCCCCACTGCAGCCCTCTGCCGTTCCCTGGCCTTGCAGGGTGGGGATGTGCAACGGGGAAGGGGAGCTCCAGAGACAATGACAGGGTGCCACTGCCTCCCCCAGGAATTAAGTCGAGCCAGGGACCAGCACCATGACACCCTGAGACTTGCTTTCCCACCACACAGAGCTGGGACCAAAGCACTGCCCTGCGTGCCACCAGTTTTAGGAGCCACAACCAGCACCTGAATCCAGGTGAGAGGGGCCAAAGCAACCCTCAACCAAAATGCAACAGGGTGCTCCTCTTTCCTGACATGGTAGTGGGACAAAGCAGGGAGAAGGCAACCCCACAGCCCCTTGTCTCCTGCTTCCCTCTTCTTGAGGTCATTGATGAGCTGGGGGTCGAGAGCAGAAGCAGGGGGCAGAGGAGCGGGCACCACCTCCTGCCATCTGTGGTGGTGGGGGGATGCGTGGGATGAGGACAAGAGCCGACAGGTGTCACATCTCACGTGCAGCCTGGAAGGAGAGCCAGGGCAGGGAGGTGCACTGGTGGTCCATCACCCTGATTAGCAGCATCCCACATCCCTGCGGCCGGCTGTCTCGCATCCCCACAGACACCCCATGCCATCCCATTATTAACCCAGGGAAGTCCCAGCCGGCGCATTCACCGGCACAGCCAAGAGCTTCGCTGAGATTTAACAGAAAAAAAAATGGCTTAGATATTTCGGGGAGATATTCAGGAGCAGTTAAATATGCCCGGCTCATCGGTGCCTTTGAAAAATCTCACCCCTCTAAAAAATTAGAATTGATTTTGTATTTAAAAAGGAATCTATTTAATTTAAAAGTAAGATAATTTGAAATCATGACAGCTTGTATTAAGGCCCAAGTTTATGATAATCTATTAAAGTCATTGAAGTTAAGAACCTTCTCCCATCCTCTGCTGCCAAGGCTCCCGTGAGGGTGGCGGGGAGCCGGGGGGAAGTCAGGGGAGGGGGGGTGGGGGGTGAGGGGCTGCACTGCCCCCATTTCAGGGTGTGAACCAGGAAGGCAAAAAAAGCTCCTTCAGTCGAGGGGGCGGGAAACAACACAAGACATGAGAAACCATCTGGTATTTTGAGACCTTGACTTATTCGGTGCCCAGAAAAGGGAATATCGAGCTGCAAATGAGCATCTCTTAATGACCACTGCCCAGCGAGAGCCAGCACCCCTCCACAAAAAAAGCCAAAAAAATAATAGTAATATGACTAACATCACAAACACGAAAGGAGATGAAGGGCGACCAGTTCAAACAGAGGTTTACTTGAGTCAAAGCAGGATGAAATCGGAGGGGGGGGGGGGTTAAACTCAGGCCCCACGTGGCACGCACCAGCCCCCAGCCCCATCCCAGCTCCCATGCCCTCACCACTTCCCGAGAATTCAGGAGGTGGGGAAAAAAAATCCCCCACCCCTACCCACCCAAAGCAAAGCAGGGGGGTGGTGTCAGAGTCCCTCTGAGGACACTCACATAAAATCACACGGGTTTGTTATGGGTACAAGCACGATGCACGTGGGGAACACCGATGCACCGAGTGGTTCCCGAGCAAAGGCAGGGAGCGAGGCAGCACGTGCACAATTAAACGAGATCGGTTCGTTAGCAAAGGGAGCTACAAAGTGGCTGAAAGTCCTACGCGAGGGTAGGGGGAATAAGCCCACCAGTGATCCCTCTACCTGCAGAGGAACATGGGAGCAGCCATGGGATCCCCACATTTGGGAGGGCTGAGCACCCATGCACCCAACAGATGTGCACCAGGATGGCTGGGGTAGGGGGGGAAGAGGGGGGGCGGTGACATCCCAAAAAGCTTCAGCAAGCAGCACCTCACCATTTTGGGTACAAATAAATATAAAGCTGAAGCTACCATGCAGCAGATCAGGGCAAGCCAAAGCAAGTGCATCCCCCCACCCGAGCCACAGCCCCCCCCCACTACCTGCAGAGAGGAGAACCAGGCGTGTGATGGGAATGAATGCCCATCACCACGAGTGACTTCTCCACCACCCCCAAGGTCAGGCAGACAGACCCCCAGTCCTCATCACCCCCACCACCATGGGTGAGCCCCAGCAGAGCTTGGCTTGGAGGGGTGTCCATCAACATCTTGACCACATCACCCACCAGCAATGAGGGTTTGCATGCTATCTCTGTGCTCACCATTACACTGCTTATGATACCAAAGCATTGTCAGGGGTCAGGAGCGACAGACACTTTTAGGGTGCCCAGTTCAACACCTTCCCCAGCACTGTCTTTTTGGCACAGCACCATATGTGACTCTAAAAGATCCCACGACATCTCCAGCTGCCAAAGAAACCTTCACCCATGTGCTCATCAACAGGATTGCCGGTTTGGCCGGCATGGCGGGGAGATGCACCAAGGCAGGAGAAACTACGCACACCAGTCCCCAGAATGCCAGCCAAGCTTGGAGATCATCCACTGCTCTGACACATGTTCAAACTCACCAAGGTGGGCGCGACTCAAGGGGTTTGCCGGGGATGGTGCAACCAGCACAGCATGAAGCCACCTTACACCACACACAAGCCTGGTGGAAACACAAACAGCTCCTGACACCGGTTTCATGTCTCCACCAAGCACGTGGCACCAGTGACAATGCTCTCTGCCCCGTGGGTGGCATGAGCCAGGGGTTCTCAGAGGATGCAGCCTTAGAGTTACTAAGACTGGGTCTTCTGCTACACAGAAGCTATGCCCAGGCTAATAATAATAGTAGCAATAATAATAATAATAACGAAGCATCACCCACAGACTGCAAAGCAGCACAACAGTAATACCCAGATATGGCAAAATGGACACACCAGCTTCCAAGCAAGCCCTTCTCTTGCAGGACACAGACAGACAGACGTAACACGGCATTTCCCAGGAACTCCCAAGCCCAAACCCTGCAAACAGGGGGCCTAATGGTGCCCACTTCTGCCAGCCCAGCCCCGGCACCCCAGCATGGGAAGAACTTGTCATGGAGCCATCTCCGTATCCCCACAGCCCTGCACGCCTGGGGCTGATGTCACCCTGCGCACCCACAGGCTCTCAGGGGACCCGTGTACCAGGCAGCAACCCCCAGCAGAGACCGGCCAGCATCGGGACATCAGTGTGTGCAGCCATGCAGCCAGACACCTTTGTGCGTGTGCTGCAGCCGTAAGCAGAAGGAGGTGAAAGCAACCCCCTGCCCATTGTCATCAGTGCAAGCCCTGAGTGCACTGGGGGGTGTCTGGGTGGGTGTGCCCTTCCCTGCCCAGTGTACGGCATCCCTCAGGGATTTGAAAAATCCCAGGAGAAATCCCTGCAGTACCAGCCAGGGACCCCTCACAATCAAAGACGTATTCCCCCAACCCAGATACTCCTTGCTGGCAGCTTCCCAGACTCCGGGGTCCACTGGGGTCAAACTCCCTGGCAGCACATCCAAGAGTGCCAGGGGACAAGTATCCGCATCACCTTTGGGGCGTCAAGGCAGTGGGGGCTGGCAGCCATGCCTGAGCATCCCCTGCATCCGCCATGCCACTGCCCCGTTGCCACAGCAACACTCTCCAGCCTCTAGCCACAACATCCTGCAGCACAGGGCTTGGACCAGGGGACCGGTGGGCTGTACAGCCCACTGCCCCCTTCCCTGCACAGCCCCCAGCCTTGAGCAAATTATCCCCAGGTTTCTCCGCCCTCCATGTCATCAACAGCCCCCTGCCCACCTCTGCCTTGCTCATGGGAGAAGAGGGATGCCCATGGCAAGGCAAGAGTCACCCCAAGCCCTTGCAGCACCCAGGACTGGAGGGTTTTTTGCAGGCAGAAGGGTCTGGGGGCCAAAGGGGTAATAAAGCACTGGGGTGAAAAGCCAGGCTGGGGCCACTGCTATGGTGTGCCCACACAAAGGACAGCATGAAAGGGTGATGACACTCAAAGCCACACTCTGCTACCTCATTTTTGAGCCAGTGTCAGGGCAAGGGTGGCATTTTAAAAGCTTCACAGGGCACCCAAGGTGCTGCCAGAGCAGTGAGGGATGGGAAAGGCTTGCAAGAGGTGTGCACAGCAGCCACAGGGCTGCTGGGGAAAGCGACAGTGGCATTTGCCCGGGATGGGGGGGTTATGTGGAGGCGGGGGGGGCACCGGTAGGAAATCTGCATTCTGCACCAACGCCACTGAAAATGTAAAATTTTTAGGGACTTGTTCCGGGTGCTGCAGAGGGAAGCGGGTCCCTGCACGCAAGGCAGAGGCCTCACTGGTCCAGGCGTAAAGGATGGAGCAAATTGTTGATTTTTTTTTGGGGGGTGTGTGGAAGAGCACCAAAGCAACCCATCGGCTTTGGGCCAGTGAGCCTCACCAAGTGGGCGAAGCTCAGAGGCCTGGCTAGAGTGGGAGCCACCTTGAGCGCAGGAGCAGGCCAAAGCGGGAGTACCGGGAGCCGGCGCATGCCAGCGGGGTGGGAAAAGCTGGATACTGTAGGATTTTTCCACCAGGTTGCAGGAAAGGCGGCTCTGCTTCGAGGCATACAAAGCTGAAACCCTCGCCTACAGCCAGCCATGCTGCAAGCAGACTGCAGCTCTCCTGCCAGCATAAGCTGCCGGTGACCGTGCAGGAAGCTGGAGACGGCCCCGGGGGATTCACCGAGCACCTCAGGCCTGCAGCATCCCCACCGCACCCAGTCCGGCGCCGCAGCCGGTACCGAGATGAAGCGGCGCCGAAGCGGAGCCGCTGCGGCGGGGTGAAGCGGCACCGGGCGGGGGGGGAGGGGGGAGGCGGACAGAGATGCTGCCGGGTACCCGCACGCCGGTGCCGCAGGGAGGAGCCCCGCAGCCGGGGATGCTCGGGGCCCGCTGACGGCTGCGGAGGGGACGGGGGACCCGCCGCGTACCGGCGCTGCCCGCAGGTCCACTCGGAGGCTCACCCAGCACGAAGTAAGGCAGCTCCGTGTTCTCCAGGTCATCCACCACCACCATCTCGCCGGGGAAATCGTTGCGTACGGAGAAGAGCAGCTTGGGCTCGGCGGCCGAGGGGCCATGCATGATGCTGAGGTCGTTCTCCCGCAGGAAGGGCAGCGCCGACACCGTGATGCTCTTCAGCTTGCACTCCAGCTCCTTGGCCGCCGCCTCCGCCGCAGCTTCCGCGGGGCCGCTGCCCGTCGCCAGGCAGCAACCGGCGAGCAGGGCGCAGAGCCCGGCCAAAGCCATCTTGGAGCCCCGCGCCGCGCTCCCAGCGCCGGCCGGGCGGGCGGGCGGCGGCGAGGGGCGGGGACGCGGGGCCCGGCGCCTCCCCGTGCGGCTCGGCTGGGCTCGGCTCAGCTCGGCTTCCCCATCCAGCGACTACCCCCAGCCCCCGCTTCCGCTATTTTTCCCCGCATCCCTGGAAAAACGGAGGTTGGAGGGAAGAGGCGCCAGTACTGGCTGTCCCGGCCCACCTGCCTTTGCTTCCTTCTGCACCGAGAATTTACAGAGATACCCCCACCGTCTCCGGTCGCCGCCCCAGGGGAAATTATGGACCTCCAAAAGTCCCAGACTTCCAAAATCCCATCAGAAGTTGCACCAGGGGAGGTTGAGGCTAGAAACTATGAAGATGTTCTTCAACGAGAGGAGGGTTGGGCACTGGAAGGGGCCTCCCAAGGATGTGGTCGCAGCACTGAGGTGGGCTGAGGGCAAGAACCATCTGGATGATGCCCTCAGTCCTATGCTCTGACTTGGCTGGGCCTGTGCGGAGCCAGAAGCTGGACTCAATGATCCTTAGGGGTGCCTTCCAACTCAGAAGATTCTAGGATTCTAAGTCACGGACCCTCACAATCCCAGACCTCCCAAATCCTGGCAGAAGTCATAAACTGCCAAACCCCCAGGAGAAATCACAGAACTCCAAAAATCCCAAGACTCCAAAACCTCAGGAGAAGCCACAGACTTCCAAAGCCCCAGGAGAAGACCCAGACCTCCAAAAACCCAAACCTCCAAAGTCCCAGGAGAAATCACACACCTCCAAAGCCAATAAAAAACCCATGTGTTTTGGAAAAATAAAAGGAAAAAAAAATAAAGATAATGGGAGCACAAAGGCCAACCCCAAACCCACTGGTACTTTTTGTGCTGGGTGCTTTGAATTTTCACTTTCAGTGAGCTCGAAGCAGCACTGACAGCTTGCCTTGCCAAAATGTCCTGACAGTGAACGCTCTCCTTTCCCAGCACAGGATGAAGGAACCCCAGCATCCAACAGCAGCAGGAGCACACAGCCATGGCAGTTTGGTTTTCCCCCTTGGCAGCTCCTTGCCAGCTGATACCTGTGGAGCAGGGGGGTGCAGAAGCACTGCAGCATCTATCCCACCTCCAAAGCAAGCCACACAGAGCAGATACAAACAATAATCCCACAGCTATCTCCTCCCCTCCACCTCACCCCGGGATTCCCCTCTCACCTTGTAGCAGCTGTGTCAATTTCCCCAAATTTGTCCTCCATCAGTGCCAGCTGTGACACTGAACATGCCAGGAGAACCGAGCAGGAGAGCCACAGACCTGTTTCTAATTTACAAACTACTGCGTTTTGGGGATGGGAGAAAGCCATGCTCACCAGAAACGACCTATTTTCAACACCAGCCTTGTTAATGATGAGAGCTGAGCACTGAATGTAGGAGAGTAAGGGGGTTTACAGAAGTCAGCTGGGCAGGAAGGGGCCTTCAGCAGCACCTTCAGCTGCAGCTGCCAGGGGAGGGAGTGGGGGGTGGGGGGGAGGTGGTAGTGGTGAAAGGAAAGAAAAAAAAACCTGGAAATATCAGGGGAAAGGTGCAGGGATGGCTTATAGGATGGGGCATGGGGAAATCCCTTTTTGGGGCATCCACCAGGCCTTTTTGCTGCTCTTCTTTCACCAGAGGAAACCAAGTCGTTAAGAGGGGTTTACCTGGAGGAAAGAAAGGCAACAAAACCGAAGCATTGTGCTGGCCTGTGCTCAGGAGGGGGTCACCGAGAAGGTTCTCTCAGCCACTGCTGGGGAACAGGTGATAGCCCACATGACAGGGAGTCAAAAAGGGGCAGGGCATCACTGACAGTGGCCTCCTGCCAATCGCTGTTGATGCTCCACAGGTGATGACATCCTGAACCCCATTAATCCTTTTCCCGGTGCTGGCGGCGTGGATTTGGCACGACCGGGATTCCTTCGAAGCCCAGACGATGCCACCCGGGCATTGAGGCAGCAGCCCCTCCCCAGCGCCGCGGGAAGAGCCCCGCTCCGAGGCCCTTTTTGGGGGGCCGGGAAGGAAGGAGGGGAAGGGCCGGCGGAGCTCGGAGCCCCCCGCGGCTGTGCTGGGAGAGAGGGGGGAGGCCAGGGGAGCCCCCGGGCCTCGACCCCCGCTCCAGACCACGCGTGTCCCCCGCCGCTCTGCTCTGCTCCGCCCCACCCCTCTCTGAGCGCGGCACCACCAATGGGAAGGCGTGGGGAAGCCGGCGGCGCCTTTTATTGGCTGCCGCCCCTGCATATATTATCGGGCGGCGGCGCCCGCGGAGCGCGGCGGGATCCGGTGCGGGGCCGAGAGTGGCACCGGGAGCCTGATCGCGGCGGTAGGCGCGGGATGGTGGCGGGGCTGCCGGGGGCCGCCTGCCCGCCCGGCGATGGGGCGGTGCAGAGCGGCCGGGAGGTGGCGGCGGAGCAGGGCAGCGGCCGCTGAAGCGAAGCGGGACGGGACGGAGCGGAGAGGCGGCCGGTGCCCCGCCGGTGCTGAGCCGGAGCCCGGGGTAAGTCTGCGCGGGCGGGGATAGAGGGGTATGTGAAACGCGGGGGGCCCGCCGGCGAGCGGGATGGCGAAGGAGCAGTGCGGGGAGGACGGAGCGGAGCGGCGGAGATCCCGGGTACCGCTGTGCGCGGCGGCGGGGACGCGGCTCGGCCGCCGCCGGGCTCGCTTGGTGACCTTGGCCAAGTTGCTTCTCTTGTTCCGGGCTCGTTTCGCAGCGTCCCCGGTGCCGGCGAGGGTAGAGGGTAGGCAACGAGCCCTTCCTGGGCTGGAGCCATCCCGGTACTCGAGTACGGGGCCCAGGAGGTCTGGGGGTGCTGCGACCGGCCCGGTGGAAGCGGTTGCTGGGTAGGAGGCTGTGGTAAACAAGGTACCGGCGAGGTACGCTGCTTATGCGGGGTGACCTGCTGCAGGGGAAGTACCCCGGGACCGGGGGAGATGTCCACCGAGACGTGTTTGGTGCTGCTGTTGGGCAAACAGAAATCAACAGGAGACATCTCCGGTCCCCCGAGCTGCAACGCCGGGCCCCGCCGCCACCGGGGTCTCCCGCCGGAGCATCGGGCCGGGGTGAGGAGGGGGTGACCTGCGGGAAGATGTTTGCTGCCGGTGACAGCAGCCTGTTGGGGAGGGGGGTGGAGAGGTGGGGTTATCCCTGGCTGCAGGGCTCAATTCCCTTCCCGAAGCAGGGAATTATTTTTTTTTCAGTAGGAAACAAAACTCTGGCCCTAGAAGGCACCGGGCTGTGGAGTACCAGCCCCCACCCTCACCCTCTCAGCACAGAAATGTCCGCCCCGTCCTGCCCCTCCTTAGGAGACCCGCCAGCCCTGCTGCAGGGCAGCACCGCGGGGGAGCAGCGGCGTGCGCGCTGGTTCTGCCCTGGAGCGGGGCTGGCGGGTCCCGGGGCTGTCCCCGCCGTGCTCTGGTGGGACCTGCCGGCAGATGTCAGTGTCCCCTCTCTGTCAGCAGCCAGGAGGCTCCATACCAGCCCCGCAGATGCTGCAAGGAACACTCACCGCCCCCCCCACCCCCCCGCAACACACACACTCTTTCCAAGTGTTGGCTTTGGTTGGGCTTCGGTGGCCCCTGGGGAGCAGCGGGATGCTGGCGACGGGGAGGAAACCCTTCTCTGGCACCCCAGATCACCTCCTGGTTCTTTGCCTGGCACCAGCCTCGTTTACCCTGTGTCACTACTGCTGTGCATCACTGCCCACCCATGACACTTGTCACCTGTGTGAAGGGAGGGGAGGGAACAGACCTCACCTTGTGCTGCCTCCAGCCCCGGAAAGGCTGGTAGTCCGCTTGCTTTGACAGCGGGGTCTGTGGGGGTGGTGGAAAGGAGCAGCATTCCTCTGGGGAGGGGGCTGCAGCATGCTCCCCCCTGGCTCTTGTGCAGGGATGATCTTCCCTGGCCCCAGAGACCCAGCTGCAGGGATGCTTTGGGCTGGGAGCTATGCACAAGGCTGGGAGTTGCAGGGGGGAAGCTGGAGCTGCTACTGCCATCCCTGTGCTGGGGAGGGGGAAGTTGTATTTTGCACGTTGCTCTTTTAAGAGGCTTTCCGCCTGCGGGTGTGAAAGTCTTGGGTGAGCAAAGCCAGAGGGCAGAACAGAAGGCACTGGTGCGATGCGCGGCATGGAGCTGCCATCTCCCCTGATGGCAGCCTGGGCTTCATCTTATTTGATGTCTTATGCAAATCCTTAGCTCCCCGAGTCCTGGGATTTTCTGCTATTTTCCTTTACTCTCATCTTCAAGTGTCTTGCTCTTCGGGACGTGAGGAAAAGCTAATAAAAGGAACCTGAGGCACCAAGACTTGCAGGTTTTTCAACCTGGGGATGGGGCGGGGGGGCAAGGGAGTGACTTAGGGTCACTGAGTGGGCAGTGGAAGGCAGTTCATGGGACCCTAAGGAGGATGGGTTCACTGGCACTGCCGTCGATGTCTGACACTGGGGTATGGATGGCAGGCTTCAAGGTGGCTGTCCCCATGCCTGCTGCCTGGATCCATGTCTGGGCGGGCTGGGTGCCAGGTGGCTGACAACACCCCACCGTGGCCACTTTGCCAGTGATTACCACGCTGCTGTCACTCCGGCAGTGCTTGGCTCGGTCGCTTAATTACCCCAGCAGATCAATGAGGGCCTGGCGCTTCCTTGGGAGCGTGCGGATGCGAGCCCAGTGGCTGCAGATCCTCACAAGCCACAACAGAGCTGGGGAAGGAAGCAGAGCAGGCAGGGAGAGGCAGGGCTGGGCTCCCAAGGGAGATTGGTGACTCCGGAGCAAGGGACTGAGCATCCAGCGGGATGGAGGCCTTGGGGATTGTCTGACCTGGGGGGATGCAAGCGGCAGAGCAAGAGGTGCCTAGGGCGCCTGTGTGAATCCGCGCTGGCGCAGCTTGGCTGAGTCAATCCACTCCAGAAACTAAACTGCACTTAGCCTCTTGCCCAGACTCTTTTAAGTGGCCTTAATTTGATAAAGCTTTCCTGTGTTTAATGAGAAGGTGACTCAGTCGCTAAGTTTGATGTTCATTCGCACTAAAAGGCATCCGCAGGGTGCTCCCCACCCATCCCCCTGTTGCTCCCCACTCCTGCACGGATGGGCCTTTGCCCCCACCGTGCCCCAGGGACCACCCCCCATGGCTGAGCGCAGGCATCAGGTGCTGCGTTCACTCTGTGCTTTGGCTTGCACAGTGCTGGAGCCCACCCGGATTCCCACGCTTCCCACAGTGCCCAGCAAATACCACAGCAGCCACTTCCCCCAGTGTGCCATTCCCAGTTTGTGTAACACTAGACCCGCTCCTGCTGCAGGAAAGGGCAAGAAATCAATGCTAATGTCCCCAACAATTAGCTAACATCTTAATTATCAAACTCAGCCTGATTAGTGGTAGAGCATGTGGCTCTGGAGATGCTTTGCCTTTGGTGTGGATGCACGCAGGACCTCAGCATCGCTCTGCAGGATGGTACTGCTATTGCTGTCAGCTCCAAGGGCAGCAACAAAAAGCTTGTGCAGCTCACCAGGCACTCGAGCATCCCTGTCCACACCTTGCACCATCCCTCCTCAGTCTCCCTGGAGCCATTTCGGATGAAGACTCTCCCCCACAGAAGCAATCCCATTGCCATCTCAAGGAAGGGGAAAACACAACAGGCTGTTTTTAAAACACACCTTGTGATGGGTGACGATCTGGGGCATGCATTGGCCATCACAGGAGGGATCCTGGGAGGTTCTGCTGGAGGCAGCGGGGATACAGAGGGTGGCAACCAGATCAGATCCTTGGCCAGGAAGGAGGTTCTGGTCCCAAGGAAGTTTGCCAAGGATATTGCATTGGCATTCTTCTTCCTTCACTTTAAAGTTTTTATAGAAGGGGGAGGGAAAAAAAATTAAACTGGAAGTTTTCCAACTTTGGTGATGCAAAACCTGAAATCAAAGAAGAAAAAAAGAGTAGTCAGATGCTTCTCATCAAATCTTCATTCTTTTGGCTCAAGGAAAAGTGATTAGAAAGTTATTTCCAGCTCTAGTAGTAAGGTCACAGGGGTTACTCGGTTCCAGAGAGCTTTGCTCTGCCCAGCATCCCAGAAGGATGCTGGTGTGAGTGGGCAGCACTGTGCCCCAATACACATTGTCCCCCAACAGAGCAGCAGCAGCCCCCTCTCACTTCCCGCCCCCCCATCTTGGTGGACTAAGGACTTTATGGACCTATGGTGATTTCTACTTATTTAATATAACCCTCAATCAACACGAGCAAATAAATGTTCCCAGCTAATGCCAGTGCTGGAGAGTGGCTCCTCTGGGACAGGCCTGGCGTGCAGCTCAGCACGGCCCCTGCGCAGGTTCTCCTGTCCCTCGCCTGGCTTGGGGCTCCGGGTTGCTGTTGGCAAGGATGCTCGTGTGCGTCAGCGCCCATTCCCCAAGCAAGAGGCTCGGAGGTGTCAGTGCTCACGGCGTAAATAAGAGGCTGGCATAAATAAGAGCTTGTTTAGCAAGGTTAGAAACTTTGCTCCTTTAAGGGGCTCCATAGACCCAGAGGGAACCGTTACTGGGTTTGCACCAGCCAACCCTAATGGAAATACACAATTTAGGCTGGTTTTATTGCTCTGTGTGAAGTATGAGGTGGCCATGAGGACTGCAGCCCAGGAGAAGAGGGGTCCTGAGGTACCTCCCTCCCTAATCTTCATCCCCACGATGGTCACCCAGGAGTGGTTTGTTTGAGCTGCAGCGCTGGGAGGGGAGGTAGAAGAGGGGTTTGGAGGGGAAGGGGGACCCTCTCTCAGGGAAGGCACATGGGGGTGTCCCATGTGGTGGCAGTGGTGGCAAGGGGCTCATCAGTACTGGTAGGAAGATGCTAGAACCCTGGGTGCTGGAAGAGACAATGCTCAGCTTGGTGTATGTCCCCCCACTCCAAAAAAAAAATCCACCCCCATGCTCTCAGATGGAAGGAAGGATGCTTCCGTGGCAGCGCCGAGCCCATTGGTGGTGCAATGGGCAGGCTCCATAGCACCGTATGCAAGGTGTTTTGCTGGCACAGCTGCATTTAACGCTACAAGCAGAGGAAGATGCTGCTCAGAGGAGCGCATGTGCCTCGGGAGCGCTGCTTTCCTCCCTGTCGTGGAGGGCTCAGCTTGTGGGCAGCATCCAAACCATCTATAGGATTTTCTGGCTCCCACTGTGACTTCCTGGGCACAGCAGCTTGTCCCAGCTCCCTGGATCACCCCACAGAGCACAGCAGCAGGGCTGACAGGCTGCAGGGCAGTGGTGGGAGGGGGCCCAGGGGGGTTTAATCCTGAGCCTCAAGTCCTCCTTCCATCCACAGGCCACCTCCATTTCCACTGCATCCATGGATGCCTACTTCGGATGGCCACAGCATCCTAGCCGCCTGCTTCCTCCCAGCCCAGCTTTGGCTGCAGGTAGGGAAGCAGGTTGGGAGGATTTCAGAGCAGCCGAAGTGCCGTGGCTGGCTCAGCCTTCACCCACATGTGGCAGCACATGAGTGGCTCCCCAAGCAGCTGGTGTTGGGTCCTGTCACGTTTTGGGGATGCACCCTGCAGCCCTTGAGGTGTGGAGGGATTAAACCAGTCTGACCTTTGCTGGTCCCCAAACCCCTGTTCACCTCAGCCATGGGGCTTGTTTGTGCCAGGATTTGGGCACATCATGGGTCCAGGAGACTCCATGTGCCAGGAACAGGAGGCAAAGACTGGGGTGTGATGCTGTTGCCTGCAAAGCTGGGAGAAACCAGGGTGACACATGAAAAGATGGTGGGGGGAGTGGGGGAAGACACACAAAAACCTTGCATGCTGCTCCTGCCCGCCCTGCTGCCCTGGCACCCCCAATCTGGTGATGTGAAAATCTCAGCTTTTGTTTAAAATTAACAGGGCCTTGGCCTCGAGGGCTGAGTGAGAAGCTGCGAAAGTGTAATCAAAGCACACCCTTAAGGCTTTAAAAATAGAAGAGAGGAAGATAAAAAAAATTTTAAAAAATAATGATATGTGTTAAAGTGTGATAATTCATTCGGCAGAGACGTGGGGCTGGGGTGGGCTTGCAGGGGCAAGTGTTTGGGCTCCAGGGCTCTGCTGACCACCTTTTCTGCACCCCAGGAGAATAAAGTCACCTCCCCTGGAAGCACTATGTTGATGGGGGTCCCCATTTTTAGGCAAACAGCTCTTGCTGCCTGGCAGGATGCCTTGCCTCTGCTCTGTGGCTCCCCATATCCCTCCTCCTTTCACCAATCCAGGTTCTGGCCCCCAGGGGCTGCTGCTCTCTCCAGAGCTCCTTGTGTTCCCACACTGGGAGGAACGGTCTGGACTTGACATAAATATAGACTGCGTTTAAGTTGTGATCAGCCCAGCCAATGGGGTGGACAAACATCCATCCATCCATCCCAACTGCCAACGGGATGCAAAGGGAAGCCTGACATTAACCGCCTGCAGCTCAGCCTGCACTTGGAGAAGCTCTTTTTCTCTTCCCCCACCACAGCTACCTGTACTTTATTACTTTTAGCCTCTCCCCAAAATGAACAGCACATGCTTGGGATGGGCATCTGCAAAGCACAGGGCACAGAGGCACCCCACTGTCCCCAGCCACAGGCACGGCATAGCAGCGAAGCTCAGCTTTGCCAGGCTGATGCTCAGCAGGGAAAAAACACCCACAAAGAAAAATCCAGAAGTTTCTCCAGCCAGTGCTAGCCACGATTTCCTCCCAGCCGGCAAGAGGAACCCCGTAAACTCTCAGAGTGGTAGGACTGCTCCATGCCTGGCACATGGCTCTGCCTTTGTCAGCTTCCCCTCAGCAAAGGCCACTTTGCCATACCTTGTGCTTGCACCTGGTTGGTATCCACGCTGAACCGGCCCCGTGTCCTGGCCTGACGGGCTCCTCGCCTCGCGCGGTGCCGTTGCAGGGCAGGGTTATCCCAGAGGATCGCCGCAGGGTGAGAGAATGAAGAAGCCAGCTGGGTGGCAGCAGGATGGGACGGCAGGACCTCCCGCGCGCTGACGGACCGCTGCCGATGCTCCCATGGCCTCTGGCCCTCCTGGCTCTGAGCACGTGCTGCCGTTGGGGAGTAGCCGGCGGGGCAGGCGGCACAGTGCCCCAGCAGCATGCTGCTGTTGCGACCTCTTCCTCCTCCTCCTCTTCTTCCTCCTCCTCTTCGTCTGGCCGGGCACCCCTCGACTGGCTCCTCACCGACCGGGGACCCTTCTACCGAGCCCAGGAGTACGTGGACTTCATGGAGCGCTACCGGCAGGGTTTCACCACCAGGTACAGGATCTACAGGTGAGAGGCAGTGCCAGGAACCAGCCCTTTGGCAGGCACACCCCAGGAGGGAGTCATGGTGCGGGGAGCTGCAGGGGGCACGGTGGAATGGAGACAGACCTGCGGAAGCGGAACACTGGCGTGTGGGAAGAGGCCACCTGTTTTGGGAGAGAGGGTGGGTGGGTGTATGGGAGGTGCTGTGAGCATTACAGCAGCCTTCTGACATGCTCACAGCATGGAGCAGCCTTTGCTCCAAGCCGGGAAGATCCTGTCGGTGTGTCCCCAGCGCTATCACCCCACAAGCAGCAGTGGCGGGATGCTACCTGCATGGGGGATGATGCTCGAGGCAGGGGGGCGGGGTTTGTCCCAGTAGAGAACCAAGTTTGGCATCAGTGCTGCCCAGTGACCCCAGCAGAGGGCCTCCCCAGGCCAGCCAGCGCAGGAAACCCACTCCACCACCAGGCAGTGCTAATTGGAACTGTCACCTCCTGCTAATGAGCCCTTTTCCCTTCCTCTCCTCACTGGGGTTTTCCAGACGGGGAGCAAAGCCTGGCTGCTGCCTTCCCGGGGTAGCTGACATGGGTGCCGGGATGGCAGCCTTGTTATGCAGACCAGCACCCCCAGATTGCTCCTCTTCCCCCTTGCCACTTTCCTATGCTCTGCCACTGCCATGCCAGGGGACCCTGGTCTTCCAGGCATGCTGCTGGTGACGGTGATGGGATAGGAAGGAGCAACTAGAGGGACAGTGGCTGGCTCATGGTTCCTCTGGGAGGTGGAGAACCCACTAGCTGCCTTCAGGTCTTGCTTTGCCTCTGGGATGGGATGGAGGGGTACAAACTGGTGCAGGGGTCCTGGCCTCCCCAGCCACAGCACCCAGGGAGCACATGTGCAAAGGGAGAGACAGTATCTCCCCATCCCCATTCCTGGCCCAACCATCCCACTTTCTGGGCCCAAAAATCATGACTAGGGGTGTAACCCAACACCCACTGAGCCCCTCAGCTCTTTTGTGCCCAATCCTCCTCTCCTTCCTCTCCCCACCAGCCCTGGCTGAGCTGGCTGAAAGCCAGCACCTGGTGAGAGCAACATGCTCTCATGGGGCTGTGGTCGGGTGCCAGTTGGTTTGGGGCAATTGGTCCTTCAAGGCAGGGTGGTGGCTCTTCTCCCAGGGCCAGGCAGCTCCCAGGAGCGGGCTAGCAGGACACCTTCAAAACCTCTGGGACTACAAGGGGACCCACCACCAACCCCACCACATCCCAAAGCCTCCAGCTTCCTACAAAAACACTATACCAAAACCCACAAAACTCTCAGATACCTGATGTTTACCTGGGTCCATAGGGACATGGCATCAGGCATGGGGACTGAGGATGGATGAGGTCCAGTCAGTCCAGCAGACTGGAAAAGGCTCCGGCCCTGCCCTGGGCTGTGATTAATGCCCGCTGATTGGCTGATTAATCAATGTCAGGCATCTCTACTGCTTGTACCTCGTTATTGCTATCAACAGCTCTGGGAGGGAGGGATAATGCTGGATCTCAAGCTGGCAGGTCCTTCACCTCTGGCCATGGAGTTGGTGGGGATGATCCCAAGTGGAGTTTTTACACCTACTGAGCTCCTGTCCCTAAGGCAGACCCTGGGGATGGCAGAAGGGACAACGTGCACATGGCACAGCCAGAACGGCCCCAAAACCTTCTCCCCACCACTGCTCTCCTCCCACAGAGAGTTTGCTCGCTGGAAGGTGAACAATTTGGCCTTGGAGAGGAAAGATTTCTTCAGCCTGCCGCTTCCCCTGGCTCCAGAATTCATCCGCAACATCCGTCTGCTGGGCCGCCGTCCCAGCCCCCAGCAGATCACCGACAGCCTCATCAAGAAATATGGGACCCACTTCTTGCTCACTGCCACACTGGGAGGTGAGTGCTGGGGGGGCAGAGGATACTTGCATCCTGCTTGCTCCCCCTTGCACAAGGCAGCCTGTGAAGTGGGGGCAGGGGGAGATGAACACCCCAGGAGAAACATGGCCAAGAAGAAGAAGGAGAAGGGTGGGGGGAGCCCAGCAACCCTCTAAAGTGTTGCATGTCCCCCTCAGGAGAGGAGTCCTTGACCATTTTTGTGGACAAGCGCAAGCTGAGCCGGAGGGCTGAGCCCGCCGTGGGGGCTGGGAACAGCTCGGGGGTCTCTCTGGAGACCCTGCACCAACTGGCAGCCTCCTACTTCATCGACCGGGAGAGCACGCTGCGCCGGCTCCACCACATTCAGATCGCCACGGCCGCCATCAAGGTAGGCAAGAAAGGCAGCCTGGGGTGATGGGGGGTGTCCTAGGCCACCCAAAGCTGAGAACAAGACCCTAAAGTGGTGTCACCCCCGAGGGAGGGGAGGCGGAGGGGGAGAGCAGCCAAAGTTAGCGGCATCCACGTTATTTATGGGAAATTGGGCAGGCTAATGAAGGCACATTTTTCAGAGGGCTGCAGGCAAGGCTGCCGCCTGTCAGCAAGCTAATTAGCAGGCAATTAGTTCTCCTCTGCGAGCGTAGCCTTGCTAGGGGGTAGGCGGCACACAGCAAGCCTGGCCAGGGGTTATTTGCAGCACTTTCATTAGGGTGGCATGTGCCCCCAGTGCCCTCCCGTGTCCCTGATTGCCTGTGGGTCTTGTGTGCATGTCCCCTCCCCAATTAGGTGACGGAAACACGGACAGGGCCGCTCGGCTGCAGCAACTACGACAACTTGGACTCGGTGAGCTCGGTCCTGGTGCAGAGCCCCGAGAACAAAGTGCAGCTCCAAGGTAGGGCCAGGCTGGTGATGACGTGGTGATGGAGAACGTTGCGGCTGCAGGATGCTCCTGGGCGGGGGTGGGGGGTGCAGGGGAGGATGCTGGCTTGAGATGCTGCTTTTAATTTAAGGGCTAGAGGGGGGAGGAGGAGAAGGAGGGGTGAAAATAATCAAAGCTGGGCAGGATGAGGCTGTTGCTCGTCTGCCAAGAGGAGCCGAGATCGATGCAGAACCCAGACGAGCGGCTCCACAGAAAATTGGTATGAAAATCACGCCAGGGTGGGAGCACAGGGAGGGGAAAGGCTTAAACATCCTCGCCCGGGTGATGTTTTTGAGGGGTCCCGCACGTGCCCTGATGCTCTTGGGGCTGCCTCCTACCCGCAGGGCTGCAGACGGTGCTCCCCTCCTACCTGCGGGAGCGATTCGTGGCGGCCGCCCTCAGCTACATCGCCTGCAGCTCGTCCGGGCAGCTGGTGTGCCACCGGAGCGACTGCCGCTGCCAGTGTCAGCCCGCCTTTCCCCGCTGCAACTGCCCCGAGGCTGACGTCCAGGCACTGGAGAGCAGCCTGGCCCAGCTCCAGCGTGCCTGGGAGAGCCACCACAGCCAGTTCGAGGAGTCAGGTGAAGCTGGGGAGACCCCAGCAAGCATCCCCCCCACTTTCCCTGGAACCTCATCTCTAGGAGCAGCCCAGGCTGGGTGGTGGGGCTCCAGCACAGGATTGTGGGGCGTCATCTACCCTTGAAGACCCAAAGGTCTTCAGAGGGAGGTTGGCTCCAGCCTTACCTTTGCCGCTCGCCCTCCTGGGTCTGCTGATGCCATCCCTCTCCCTGTGCAGAGGAGTTCCAGGCCCTGGTGAAGAGGCTCCCTGGTGACCATTTCCTGAACAGGACAGCCATCTCCCACTTCTGGGCCATGGACCTGGACGTCCAGCATCGCTACCAGCAGCTGGGCACCAGCCTGAAGCTGCTCTCCAGGAAAACCCACAGACTCATCCGGCGGCTCTTCAACCTCAGCAAACGCTGCCACCGGCAGCCTCGCTTCAGACTGCCAAAGGAGAGGTAAGGGTGCCACCGCATCCCCGTCTCATGCTGGGGACACCACTCAGAGCCCGGGGAGACTCTGATCTGTGGCCCACCTCCCTGCAGCTGCCACTGGAGGAGCTCCTTCCTTGCCAGAGGGATGCCCAGGGACAAGGGGGGGGGGGGGCTGGGGAGGGGGGGGGGTGGGGGGAAGGGCGGGTGGGTGGGGACTGGGGGGCAGCCATGCTCCCCTGGAATGTAGTCCTGAGAGGTCAGGTTTGAGCCTGGAGGTAGAAAATGGGGCTTGGTTCATGGGCCAGCAGTGCAGAAAAATCAATGCAAAGTGGGCAGCTCTTCCCCAACTTAGAGAGAGCTGGTCCCGCCCCGAAAGGTGCCACATAATCTCCTCTCACATCTCCTCCCCACCAGGTCCCTCCCTTACTGGTGGAGCCGTGCGCAGTCACTCCTGTACTGCAGTGAGACCACCGTGCCTGGGACCTTCCTGGAAGAAAGCCACAGCTGCACATGTCCCTCAGACCAGCCCTCCTGCCAGGGGTCCATACCGTGTGCCTTGGGCGAGGGGCCAGCCTGCGCCAGCTGTGCTGAGGACAACAGCACCCGCTGTGGGACCTGCAACCATGGCTACGTGCTCATCCAGGGCTTCTGCCGCCCCGAGGTGGCTGACTCGCTGGAGCACTACCTGGGCTTGGAGACTGACCTGCAGGACTTGGAGCTCAAGTACCTCCTGCAGAAGCGGGACGGCCGCATTGAGGTGCACTCTATCTTCATCAGCAACGACATGCGCCTGGGGAGCTGGTTCGACCCTTCCTGGAGGAAGCGCATGCTCTTGACTTTGAAGAGCAACAAGTACAAGCCTGGGCTGGTTCACGTGATGTTGGCCCTCTCCCTGCAGATCTGCCTCACCAAGAACAGCACGCTGGAGCCTGTCATGGCCATCTACGTCAACCCCTTTGGAGGAAGCCACTCAGAGAGCTGGTTCATGCCCGTCAATGAGGGCAACTTCCCAGACTGGGAAAGGACTAACGTAGATGCCTCTGCCCAGTGCCAAAACTGGACGCTCACCTTGGGCAACAAGTGGAAGACCTTTTTTGAAACAGTCCACGTCTACTTGCGGAGCCGCATCAAGTCTCTGGATGACAGCTCCAATGAGACAATCTACTATGAACCCTTGGAGATGGCAGATCCCTCCAAGAACCTGGGCTACATGAAAATCAACAGCTTGCAAGTCTTTGGCTATAGCCTGCCCTTTGAACCGGACGCTATTCGTGACCTGATCCTTCAGCTGGACTACCCCTACACCCAGGGCTCCCAGGACTCAGCCATGCTCCAGCTGTTGGAGATCAGGGACCGGGTGAACAGGTTGTCACCCCCTGGCAAAACCCGCCTCGACCTCTTCACTTGCTTGCTCCGCCACAGGCTCAAGTTGGCCAACAATGAGGTGGCGAGGATCCAGTCCTCCTTGAGGGCCTTCAACGCCAAGCTGCCCAACGCGATAGAGCAGGAGATGGGCAAGCTGTGCAGCTAACAGCTGGGGCTGCTCAGATCTTGGAGCGAGCTGGCCAGGAGAAAGAAATCCCCGGGATAGGGGTGGGAGGGGGGGCAGGGAAATAACCACCCTAAATAATTAAATCAAGGCCTTACCTTAGTGCCAACTGTGTGCTTCCATGGTACATCTAGAGACAGGCCAAAGAGATGCAGGGCTCAGGTGGATGGAGGAGACCAGCGGGACTACGGAGGAAGGATGGCTCGTGCAGCACAGGCTGGCTCCGATCATGGGGACGATGGCAGCACGGTCATCCCATGGCACTGCTTGTGCTCCAGCACCAGCGGCTTGGGGGACGTGCCGGTGGCCAGGGAGGGATGCAGCTCAGCCAGAGGCAGCTGCTGGCCCCACTGGAGCAGATTCTCAACCCGACCTGAAGTTCCTCCAGTAGCAGTCTCCTCGGCGCCCCAACTTTTGTAGTCTTTTTAAGAGAGGTTTCTACCATCACCTTCACATCCCCCGTGACCCTTCCTGCGGCCATGCCCTCGCATGTGGCACGGTGGTAGGGGGGACACCACACTGCAGACCTCTGCAGATTTCCCCCACGGCATCTCTGCAAGCATCTCGTGCCCACTCTGGTACCGAGGCATCGTCACCCCTTGCGTGGGCAAGCACATGGTACCTGCCCCACAGATGCTGGCGTCACGGACACGTGGAGACCTCTGAGCCACAATTCCTTACAAAAAAAAAAAAAAAAGAGAGAGAGGAAAGAAAAGCTAAAACAAAAGAAAAAAAAAAGAAGAAAAAAGTTTTATTTATGTATTTATTGTTTTGTCTGGGAGGGGGTTTTTAAGCCTAATTATCTGGGGAGGATCATTTCTTGTTGGTGGCTCCAGCCAAGAGACATCTTAGTAAAATGTATCTGTTTAATATATTTTTTTTTTAAAAATGCCTTTTTTGAGCAAAAGAGCAACCAAAAACATCCGAGAGGGGAAAAAATACAATCCCACCAACCAAAAAACTGCCCACAACAGCTACTGTCATCTCTGTCCCTGGCTTTTCCCTTCCTGTGCAGCAGGATGGGAGGATGAGGAGGCTCACGTGCTGCCATGCATTCCCCGGCATCTCCGCAACCATCCTGCTCTCTGGATTTTAGCCGAGCCTCCCGAGGAGGGGAGATGCCACCACACGGCTGGCCATCTGTCTCCTGTCCACGTCTTCATTAACTAGAAAGGACAGAGCTCTGAGGTGGCCCATTAAGACCATCAGCTGTGCCTGGAGGCAGGGAGGAATCCTGCCTCCTCACACCGGCTCTTGCCTGTGCTCTGTGCGGCACTGGCTGCATCTCATGTCCAACCTCACCCTGGTCCCATGTAAAGGTCCATTGTGCCCCCGGGTGAGCAGTGCTACGGCTTGGTCACCTGCTGCCCTGTGGCCACATCAAGCAAGGCCCTGGGGAGGTTCTCTCTATGACCCTTAGCTCTGGCAGAGGAGCAGACGGGGGATACCTGACCCACAGCCCCCCAACTCTGACTAGTTAACATTGTACAGGTAGGCAGGACGGTCATCTTTGCGTCCTAGCACCATCACGTGGTCCATACACATAGGTCATGCCATACCCCTGGTATCCTCACTGACTTCCTCAAGACCTTCTTATTCATCACCCCCTTAGGAAGGGCCCCAAATAAGGGGCAATTCATCCTAGACACCCCTACCCAGGGTGAGCATCGAGAGGCTGTGGGTCTCCCCAGGGCAGGTATCTCCAGCAGCCCTACCGCCAAGGAGACAGCAGCATCTCTGGCCCCTGCTCAGCAGAGCTGGTCTCCCCTCCCTCCTTCCCCAGCACTGCCGTGCTCAGTGCCTGACTGGAATATCAAGCAGCAGCACTGCCCAGCTGTGGGATGGAAACGCTGGGTATCCACACCAGCAGTGCTCACCACCTCGGCAGATGCCCTGATTTCTTGGCTGAGGGCAAGTTAGAGAGCGGAAGAAGTCGACATTCCGACCCTGCAGCATCCCCTAAACAAGGGAGTGTGGGCAGAAGGGGTGGGCAGGGAACATGGGATGGGGGCGGGGGGGAATGGAGGGGAGTGTGTGTATCGACGTGCAGATCCCAACCTGCTTCCTGATCCTTCCTGGCTGGGAAAACTTTAACTCATCCATGCTGCTTGTGTCACAACCCCCCTCCCCCTTCATCCCATGGTTGGACAGATAAAGAGATAAGCAGGAAGAAAATAACACCACGAGAGATAAAGAGATAAGCAGGAGGAAAATAAAGCAGGGGATAGATAAACCATGTTTGCTATTTATATTCACTGTCTAATCTGTCAATCCATCAGGCCAGCTACTGTGGTTCTGGCATCCCTCAATCTGTCACCTGGGCTTCTCTTCTCTGTACATCTGCCTTCCTTTGCCCACGTCTCCTGCATTGTGTCCCCGTCCTGAAGGGAAAAAAAAAATATATATATATAATAATAAAATAAAACCCAGGCAATTAAACACACCAGGAGGAAGCAAGAAGCCAAAGCCATCATCTCAGCTCCCCAGGGGAAGCCGTCAGACATCTGCCCGCCATGAGGAGGGGAGAGGCAGGAGGGCGGGCAGTGCTGCCTGCTCTGGAGCTGGCAGAGCTGTGGGGAGGCTTTCCCATCTGAAAAGACCATTTCTATTCCTGCTACATGTCTTTCTGTGCTGTTATGGCTTTTCTTCTCCCCATTGCCATGTGGGACGCTTGTTTGGCTGACACTCCTCACCTCTCCTCTTCCTTCTCACCCCCCTTGCCTCCAACAAGAGCATTTCCTTCCACATTCTCCACTCCCTCCTCACCCCCCCCTCCCCCCCTGCAACACCCCACTCCCCCCCCCAGCAAGATTTCATTCTGTATTTGCTCAAAAGCACAGAGTTTGGCCCAAATTGCTGATTCCCAGCAGGAATGACATGGCTTTCCCAGCCTGGCAGCCCAGCATGGCACCTTCCAAAGCATCCCACTGGGCCAGCAGAGAGTGATGCTGAGCACATGGAGCTCCTGACATGGAGCTCCACCACTTCTTTGACCAAACAGTTCCCTGGATGCAGCTGATCACATACAGTATTTTGGAAGAGAATCACTTCCCTTTTTTGGGGGGGGTGGGGAGGGGGAAATGGGTGAATTGAAGAGCCCCAGCAGCTTGGCCTCGTGGGAGGGGGCTGCCAGGCCCCCATTAACCTTGGTGGAAGCAGCCAGGTCCTCCCATCCCTGCTCAGCAATTAAGGCACTCAGTGGAGGTGATTAAGACGTCAAGGTTAATAGCTGGAGGTCAGCGTTTGATTACCTTGCGGCACTTTCCCCTGCAGAGAACAACGCCAGCACCGGTGGGACTGGCTGGAGAGTCGCTGCCGCACCAGTGGGATCTGGCTTTGGGATGCAAAAAGCCAGGGTACCACCCTGCCAGTCTTCCCCAAACCAGTAATTAAGCACCAAACTCATTAGGGTTTAGTAAATGGCATGTTTGGGGCTGTCCTTACCTCTGCTAGCCCTTGCGTTCCTACACCTTACATGGCTCCCCTCGGCAGCCGAAAGCTGCCTCTGAAAAACCAAGCCGAGCCTGGCACTCACGTGATCACAGCCACTCCTGTTCCCTCCTGACACATTTCATTTAGCAGGTCTGCCAGGGAAAAGGAGGCTGGAGAAAGGCTGGGATGTTTTGTCCCCAATTCCTGCAGCAGGATGGGATTGTTGGCACTGCTCCCTCCTCCAGCATCCCGGCTCCCAGGAATGGGTTGTTCTCCTGACCCCAGGTTGCTGATGATGGGTGGTGATCAGAACCAAAGAGCTCACAGCTCCACTCATCCAGCCTGTGCTGCAATGGCAGCTTTGCTGTCACAAGCCAGGGTGCAGAGAGGTGGTGGTGCTAAATACGCACCCCACTCCACCCTGCCTCAGTTTTCCCACTCCTAACTCCCAGCTGATGCCGTGTCATCACGGGATGCATAGGAGGTAAAACATCCCAGGGAGAGAGTGTGGGCCTGGTGGACTCCAGGTAACATGCTTTGCTGGCAGGTACTTTTGTTTTGTATGCAAGGAGCATCCGGGCAGAGATCTCCCTTGAAATTCACCTCACAGGTTCTGCCCTCTTGGCTCGAGCTACAGGATGGGACAGAAATGGGAATCAGATTTTTTTGTGTGGCAGGAGGAGGCTTCACGCTGAGCGTTTTGCTCGGGGCTCCTCCAGCTTCTTCCTTGGCTGCACTGACCCACCCAGCCAATGTGCTGTTCTGCAGCGTTTCTGGGAGCGGGTGGGCAGGAGGCAGGTGATGGATGGAAAAATCACCTGCAGACCTCTCTGCCCTAGCATGGGCTGCTCTGGCTTCTTCCCTCACTGTGGTTTCACCTCAGGAACCGGGGATGCTCCTGGGTACACGCGTGGGATCACCCTTTACTCTCCCAGCTAACCAAGCTGACCTTGGGATCCCAGTCCAGGAGCACCATGTCACAGAGCTGCTCCGCTGATACAAGCCCGGGGAGACTTATCATCCTCTTCCCACTCCAGGGTTATGGCAGGAGAGGTGTTGTCACCTACCTGCCCCCTCCCCCCCCACCCACCTCCCCCTCCTTTTTCGCTTCCTCTACACTCTCTGAAGCCCTGTGCCATCCGTGCAGCCAAGAGCCAAGTCAAAACCTCCCCGTCTCTTTTTTAGCCTCATCTTTCCCCCTCCCTTCCCTTTCTTCACTTCTCCTGACAAGCTCAGAAGCACAGTCAAGGTGGCAAATTAGCAGCAGAGCCTCATTAATTGGCAGGCAGGAGCCTTCTCCCGCTGTTTGGGTTGTCATCAGCTGCTTCAGCACATTTCCAGTCTCTCTCTCTGTTTCAGTCTATTTTCTCCCCTCATTGGCAGCGGGCTGGGCTTGTCCCCCCTGCTCCATCTCTCCACCAGCTCTTTCAAAGCCATGGAGGGCTCTCATCCTCCCACACTGCGCTCCCTGGGGTTCCCTCTCCAGAGAAGATGTACAGGGCCTGCTGTAAATGGCCACTTCTACAGGGTGGGGGGCACATACACACAATTAACAGGCTCTTGAAATGATGATGACCTTGGCTGCTTCTTCCTCCCTCTCCCTCCTTGGCTGCCGGATGCGGTCCCTGGAGAAGGCAGGAGAGGCTGCAAAGGGCAGGCAGGGAGGAGGCTGGGGGGACGTTGCTACCAAGCCCAGGCACGCAGCAGAGGTCCTGGACACCCTCCTGTGTCCCCACCCGGAGCTCAGTAAGGAGCAGGGATGACTCAAGATGGTGGGCACCTCAGGAGGCTCCAGTCACAGTCCCTTAGCTACCTTCATCCCTCCCCACCGACTCCTTCACAAGCGAGGACAGAGAATCACAACCTCGCTCACCCAACCCCACCACCTGCACCAGCCCTTGACCTCCTTGGGTGCCCCCCAGCAGCTCCCACCTCTCCAGGAGATCCTGAAGACCTCTTGAGGCATCATTAAATAGCACATTATCACAGCATCCTGTCCTGCAAGCGAGGAAACTCTTAGAGGATGTGTAGGGACACCGATGGCAAATGGCTTTCGCCTCCCCAAGCTCAGGGCTGGATACCTCTGCCTGTTAAATACCGGTGCCCTGCCCCAGGTGCCACTGCAGCCGGCATAAATCAGCATTGCCAGGGCCAAGGGCATGGCTGATTCACAGCCAGGAGCCTGGCTGGAGGACTTACCTCATCGGGCCAGACCCTGACCCAGCTGCCCCCAGGCCAGGGCTCCCCGGGGACCTCTTGTCTCTGCTCCTGGACCGGAGGTTGAGATGGGCAGTGAGTTTTGGAGGGATCTCCCTGGAGAGCAAAAACCTGTAGGGGAAAAAAATACTCAACCCAGGCGGACAAAGCTGTAGCCAGACCATTTGCTCCCACGGCACGTGCTGGGAGCAGGGCCCAAACGGACTGGGAAGAAAGGAGGGAGATCACTGGCTCTCCCAGCCAGTATGGGCTCCATACAAGGCCCCACAAACCCTCCCAGCCAATCTGGAGGACTCTTTCCCAGACTAGTTTCTGTGGTTGTTTCACCAATGTGACAGTAAAGACCCATAGCCTATAAACCACCCCAAATAGCACCCAGATATGACAGATCCCAGGAGGCTGCTGAAGAAGAGCAATGCTGGGATCGTGCCTGTTCCATCCAAGCCATCTCCCCCATCGGTTCTAAATCAGGGGGTCTCCCAAAGCCCAGAAAACCCTGTTAAGAAGATTTCCTTCTCTCCTGAGCCTCAGCGGTGGTGTTGGGAGCAGTGCTCTCAGAAAGGCTCCTGGGGGAACAGAATCAGTGATTACCCAAATTAGTTTCTAATAGCTTTTATCTCCTAATTTCTACTTTGTCAAGTGCTAAAATCCATTAATAATCAAGAGACCATGTGGAAAAACATTTAACATCCCAGCTGCCAAGAGCTCCGAACCTGTCACACACGAGCAAAGTTAAGGGAAAAGGGGAAAAAATGAGAAAATTATGATTATTATTATTATTATTATTAGGATGATTAATTATCTTAAACCCAGCTCTCCACCTAAACCATCACCCCCATTTGCCAATTACCCAGATGAAGGTACAAACCCCCACATGAAGCCATAGATGCTGCACCTCCTAGCCTGCTCCTCTCCAGCCCTTGCCCAATGAAGGTTCTCCATGCAGCCCCGTCCCCAATTTCGCTCCTTGTGAGACGGGGCCAGAGGCTGGTGGCCAAGGCTCATGGCACCCAGCCTGTGCCTGCAGACTCCATTCAAAGAAGACAGGATGCAGCCCCCATGAGAGAGCCGCAGACGGGGGGTTCTCCACACACTGAGGTGGGGTTGGACCATTTCCACCCAAGGGCTGGTCTTTTCTGCTCTGCCAAAATGCCGCAGTGCCTCGTACCCCCCTGCTTTAGCCTCTTGGTTTTATTTATGCCTTCTCTTTGCCTTGTGGAGCCAACCTTGGCCCTCTGGCCACAGTTCTCCCTGCTTAGAGGGGGAAGGCACCCATACCACGTTTCCATTCACATCAGCAGCTGCCTCGCACTGTACCATCACCCCTCCTAATCACCTGTTTGAACAGATTAATAGGCTGCTAATAAAATATCCCATTTCTAATGCTCCCCCCACGATGGAATAAATCCCTCTGGCTTCCCTGGCAGCAGCCAGGGGGATGCATGTAGCTGCCTGAGCAACAGCAGAGGTGGGCACAGAGATTCACAGCGCTGCTGGGGTGAGTAGAGCTGAGCCCACCATTGCCGGAGGGTCAGGGCATCCTCCGTAGAAGGGGATGCAGGGAAGGGGAGTGAGGAAGGAATTGGGATGTTACAGCTCAAGTGGTACGCGCTGGGAGCTGGGGGAGGCACAGGCAGGCAGAGTGGGGGGTCCATGGGTGCTGCTGGGCACATCCCCAGTCCTCTTTAAAGAGCACCCTTGTCCAATGTGCCCCAGTCTCACTGCATGTTTCTTCCTCTTGCTGAGAGGACGGTGGCCTGAAAAAGGGGACTGAGATTTTCTGCTTTGCGGTGTAACCACTGCCCAGAGACAGGATTGAGAGCTAGCAAACCGGTACAGCAAGCCCTGTACCCCCATAGAACCAGCAAGTCCTCATGCCAATGTGACCAGGAGTCTGTAGGTCTGTCCGAGGTTAATGTGTCACCAGCAAACCCTGTCCTGAGCTCTGGTAACTCCCACCAGCTCTGGCTGACCTGCTGGCCAAACAGGAGCGTGATGGCACAGCACAGCAGTGACCACCTTGGGCCTGGGCATCCCACCACCAGACAGGATCCAGACTTCGCTGGGACATCAGGGCCTGAAGTCTGTTTATGGAGCTGTTTGCCTTTTGCTGTGGGCTTGGGCATCGCTAAAAAGCCACTGTGATGCTGGCTCAGGAGCCGCAGGGCTTCAGGCACTTGCAATTGACGGCCGTGTCGTCTCCACATCCATACGCGGGGTTAATGGATGCACCATGGCGATCCCTGCCCTGGGAGGGGGGGAAGTGACAGGCTGGTGCCTCTATGGATGCTCAGCATCCTCCAGGAGCAAACCCCCAAGCAGTGCCCACCAAATGTCAGGGGCTGCCACAGCATCCATGCTGTCCCCTAATTTAAGGGAGAAAGGATGCTGGGATGGCATCTGGCACTGCAGATGCTTTCCAGGGGTTTGCCCCTAATCAAGAACCATTTAGTTGCTGGTGGGGGGTGTAAGTAAGGTCACAAACCAAAATATATCCAGACACATACAGTACATAAAACTACAGCCTGTTTCCCCTCTAATTGGTAATAAATGTAAATGTTTAGTTATGCCTGGCTTGGGAGCTATGAAAAACACATCTGGCTGGCTGGTTTTTCTGCCAACCATCTGTAACTGAAACGAAAGGCGAAGGTGGTGTGTGTGCACCTGAGGACAGTGACATCAGGAGAAGGGGGAGAGGGAATGGAGGAGGATGGCTGGAGAGGGGAAGGGTGGTGCTGGAGGGTGATGCCCAGCCAGAGCTTTCTCCTGCTCACAGGGACGTCCAAGTTCTGCATCTCTGCTCACTCCTTTGCTCCCCTCCCGGGTATCGCAGCCCGCAGAGGAAGGGCCCATGGCCACTGGAGCTGCTGACACAAGTATTCCTGCATGTTGAAATTGGGGGGGGGGGGGGGGGGAGGGGGGGGCGGCAGCAGAACAAAGCCAGCAAGCCCCTCATGGAGGTCTTGTCCTGGCAGTGAATTACCTTTAGCAAGAAGCTCTGATCTGATCCAACCTAGAGTGGTGATATCGTGTCCCTTCATCCAGCATGAAGGTCCAACAGCTGAAGCAGTCCTCAAGGAGGGGATGCTCTTCCCCCACTTCTCTTGCCCCAGAACCATCCTCAGGTCCTGAGCACCTGCCCTGCAGCACCATCCCCACCTGTTCAAGACTGGAAAGAAACCATGGACCCAAGGAAGCAAATCCAGCACCTTCTCAGCTCCAAAAACTTCCTCAACCTCAGGGCTGGGGCAGGAGGGAGAGCCAGAAATTGAACAT
The DNA here is from genome assembly GCF_964237585.1 of Gallinula chloropus. NCBI lineage: Eukaryota > Metazoa > Chordata > Aves > Gruiformes > Rallidae > Gallinula > Gallinula chloropus. Next base: position 19,188,581 of record NC_140091.1, read on the forward strand.
GTAGAGAAAATGGGGTTCACAGCAGAATGAAGCCTAGGGGAAGGCAGAGGTTCCCCCTCCCCACCCTGCCTTCCAAACCACAGCTTCCCACCCTCACCCAGCAGCAGCTCTAGCCCCACAGGAATGCCACCATCCCCATCCCTGCTGGATCCCCACACCTGTCCCAGCCCAGCTGGAGCCCTGGAAACCAGGCAGCCTTCCTCCTCTTCCTCCTCTGCCTGCCTAGTTCACTTTTATTCTGACAGAACCGCCTCTTACTTTGAAGCAGGTTTTGGTTTTTTTTTTCTTGGAGAAAGAGCTTGGTTTTCTAGACAGTCCCTGAAGAGCCCGGGAGTAGTTGCTCTCATCTCTCCCCCTGCCTTGATCAAGGCTGAAGGCTGAAATCCAAGTGCGTTGATCAAAGTGGTTTCTCCGGGTGAGATTTCCTGGTGAAGAAAAGCAACACGTGTTGGGGAGAGCTGGTCCGTCCGAGGGGCCGGCAGTTCCTCAGCAGGAACAAGGCGGTAGCTGCGGGTAAGGAGGTACGAAGGGCTTCACGGCACCCAGGGCAGCAATGAACAGGGATTTTCACCACACTCTGAGGTCGTAGGGTGCTCCCGAAATGGCTGGGATTGAGCACCAGCCAGGTGCTCCCCTTGTGAGCTCTCCTAGGGAAAGATGCAGGTCAATGTACAACCAGGACAGGGATCAGCGATGCCTGGGCACAACGTGCTGTATCCAGGGGGTTTTGCCTCAGGACAAGATCCCCCTGTTCCTAGAGGGTGGCTTTAAACCAACCCCGGGCTCCACAAAGCCCCTTGAAGAGCTGTGGGCTGGCAAGCCTAGGCAGCACTCCCCGGCCCCGGGCTCGGCACTGAGTGATGGGGCTGGGTGCCAGCTACTTGTGCCAAGGTGAAAGCGGAGAGATCAGGCAGCCAGATGGCATCCTCCCACAAAAATAACCACCAGGACTTCAAACTCCGCTCATCTGCAGCTGAGATTAAAGCTAAAGCTGGGCCTGACATGTCTGGTGGCTGCCCTGAGGCAGGGGGATACACACACATTCTGTTGCCCCGTGGGGTACGTGTGGAGGTGTCATTGCTGGTGTTTCTCAGGAGCATCCAGAGTCCGTCTGGCTTGGTGTTTAAGCATGAGCCGAGGCCTCAAGGCTGGCTCGTGACTGTCCAGCACAGACAGCCCAAGAGAGGGAGTGATAAAAGGGGTGAGGGCAGGAGGATCAAGCTCTTCCTCACAGGTAAGATGAGCACCAGCCCCACAGTGAGAGGAAATCTGTCTCATTAGGCTGCGACCAGCTCAGCCCCAGGCAGCTCCTGCATCAGTTTGGTGTGACGGGTGTGACCAAACCCCCCATGCCACACTCCATCTGCTCTCAGATGGGCACAGGCCAAGCCAGCTCACTGCTGCCTGCACTGTGATGTGCGGTGACATTGCCCAAGTCCCTGCAGCCTGCCCTGTGCCTCCTGCCTGCACCACCAGGAACAGTTCCCCAGGTGAGCTCCCATTCCTGCAGTGTCCTTTAAGCCAAGCTTAAAGCCAGACCCAGCCAGGCCCATGTGCATCCCCCTCAGCAGGACACCCAGCCTTTGACATAACAGGCACTTACTGAGGACACTCACCTCTGTCACCCCTCCCAGGCTGGCAGAGAGCAGCCCCGGGGTCTGTGCAATCTTATTCCCCCACGGATCCAGATCTCTCCAAGGTCAGACCGTCAGCTGATGCAACTCCTCAGCGACCTCCAGGAGATTTACACCGTCTGCCAGGTCCAGCCATCCCCACGGGAAGGGTCAGATGCAGCCAGCGCGGCAGGAAGGGCCAGCAGAGACATTAGCACGCTGCTCCTGGCAGCCTCCAAGCAGCCACGGCAGCTGCCTTTGAGCACTTTTCATCTAATTCAATGAAAATGAGATGTTCAAGTGAATGAAGATAATTTAATAATGAATAGCTCCGACTTATCGGAGAAGCTCTCCATCCCTGACTGACGGTCGCTGCCTCTAAGTGCAGTTTAATAAGGGAATCACCATTGCTCAAGCCCTGCGGTATGAAATCAACACTTTGGGACCCAGGGAGAAGGCTCTGCACTTTCCTAAAAGCCAAAGCAATTTCTCAAGAAGCCTAAACTTGTTTGGCCTTTAAAAGGGAAAAGAAAAAAAATAAAGGAGGGGGGGAGGGGAGTAACCAGCAAAGCAGCCCATCTTCAGAGGCAAAATGTAATTAAAAATGTAAAAAGCCAGCTTGAAGAAGGTTTAATTCATCACAAGCTGCAGCTAAAGCCACAAGAGAAAGCCTGATTCTGTCTGAGCCTGTCAGTGGGAACGTAGGGGGTACCGAGGCTGCAGGAAGCCAGGAGGACATCTCAGCAAGGCCCTTCCACACATCAGGGTGCTGCTTTCTGCCAGCCAGAACTTGGAGGGCCCCGCCATGTGCCATCGTCCCTGGCTGGGACACATGGTGCCTGGGGACAGAGCAAGCTCTCTCCTTTGCTGGGTCAGGGCATCACCCCAGTGCCAGCAGCCCAGCCAGCCTGGTCACCCCTGCCGGGGCTGTGTCAGGCCCCGGAAGAAAACACTCCTGGACTTTGATGCTGGGGAGAAGTGCTGCTGAGCGGTTTCCACCCCAAGTCACTCCGCCTGCCACAGCAAGGATGGAAAACACATCCTCAAGCGGGGACTAATCAAGCCGGGCAGTGCCACCGCAGTGCTAATTGGGGCCTACAGCACGGGTTGGGCAGGCAGCATTCAGCCCTCATCCAACTGCCTGCAGCCCCACGCCATGGAAACACCGCCAGCAAATTATTCCTTCAAGGCACGAACCTGCATCCTACTCTGTATTGATGCAGGCAGCAAAGGGCTGTGTCCTGCCTGGTGCTGCCCACCCCCATGCCAGCAGTGGGAGGTGTTTGACATGGGGGATGCCAGCCCCTGTGGATTCCTGCTGACACCTGCCAGCGTCGAGTGCTTAATTATTAATTGCATTTCCAGTAGCAGCCGGTGCCGGTGCTGATGGAGTTGGACTAGGCTTCACCAGCAATTAGCAGAAGGCTCGGGTGGTGGTGGGTCGGTACCCTGCTTAACGCTCTGCTCACGTTGTCGGTGTGCTGAGGGAACCCACATACATCTCCTCTGCTCACTTCGGGCTCCCATACGCCTGGCCATCATGGTGCCACTGACCACCAGCCAGCCTTGCCACGGTGTCATCGCTGTCCCTTCCTGCAGCAGATGCAGAGCAGGAGAAAGGAGACATTGGCTGCCATGCACCCAGCACGACATTGTCCAGCCCTCGGAGGCATGGATGGGGGTCTCAGCTAGGTCTCCTGGGCACACACAGAGCAGTGGGAGCTGCGGCAGAGGAGACAGCCTCAAGCCCCGTCCCAAGCAGAGCTACCTTGGGGCCAAGCCTCTAACTCCACCACCACCCAGATGTTGGAGCAAATTAATTTTTATGGTAACCAAAGTGACTGGTCACTTTGTATCAGTGACCATCGATACAGTGACATCGGATACAGTGGTATCCGAATGGGCTTTTCCTGGTCATTGAGAGCATTTCATAGTGAGAGCAATTCTGGAAGCTTATTTTCCACTTCATTGAGTGCCATGTTACTGCAAATGAATATATTCCTTGGTTGGTGTGATGGAAAATACAGCTGTAAATGCTTTCTGCTTCATTTGGGTAAAGAGCTCCAGATAGGACTAAATATAAAGAGAATTTAAATGCTCTACTTCATTAAAAAAGTTCGTTTCTCATTCTCTTTTTTCCTGAAAGTACAGGGCTGCTAGCAGAGAGAGGAAAAGGAGGATTTAAATTTACATCAGTGCCAGGCTGGACCAACTGATCGCTCCCCACCCATGACTGACAGTAGATCTCTGCCAGTAGCTGGTTCTCCAGAGGTTCAGAGGGATGTGAAGCTGAAGGCAGAGGATGGGATGCTGTGGCACGTCCATTTGTTGAGCTCCGTGCCACCTTCAGCCCATGGTTCAGTGTTGGAGGCAGCAGGACCCATTAGTAAGGTGTGAAGCTACCTACCCCAATTCCTTCAGCTGAGCTGGGCCCACCTGGAAGCTCCTGGAGACACGGGTCACCGTTTCCCTCCTGCCCTAGACAGTGGAGTTAGAGATCCCTACTTGCTGCACAGCCACCGGTGCTCAAGAAGCTTGAGGATCTCAAATCAGGCCTGATTGCCCTCTAAACCATCTCAGTGGCCATTCAGCCACCGCTGCAACTGGGAATCAACTGCCAGCTCATTTTCTTCTGCCACAGACTCAAGACTCAGCATTTCACGCCAACCTCATGCCACAGGTACAGGGAACTCCCCTGGCTTTTTGTCACCCCTCTTTTACTCTCCCCAGGAGGGCTATAACCCACCCAGATGGCATCTCATTTCCTGATCCAGTTCCTAGCAGTGACCCAACAATCCTTACTGGCTTCAGGTTGGCTGGGATCATGTCCACATTAGGATCATAGTGGTTGGGATCATGTCCACACTGCTCCAAGGCAGCACAAGAGCAAGACCTAGCCTTGGTGGGATGCTGCTCTGAACAAGCTTGTTATGGCTTTGAGAAGGCTTTAATTCTGACTTTGAAAGGAGGGGTTCAGCCAGGTTGGGTCATGATGTCCTCCTGGGGTTCCCTCCTAATATCCAAGAGCCCAAACCGCCTCTGTGTGCTACTGCAAGGCCCTCTTCTCCCCTCCACACATGTTCAAGAGAGGTGGGATCCCTCCCCGAGCTACCCAGCTGCCAGACTCCCTGGCATTACAAGCAGGATGCCTCCTTCTCCAGCTAGGGCTGGCAACTAAAGTCCACTTTGGCACTCCTGTTTCATGGAAAATCTGGACTAGAAGCAAAGGGTCATCATATTCCAGGTAGTCACTTACCTCAACAAGTCTGGAGTCTTTAGCCTTATGAATCCTGTTGGATCAGGACGTGAGGTTGTGCTCCTACTGGATACCAACTGAGCAAGTGGAAGCTGTCATCTCACCTCTCACCTCTGCGGAATCCACTCACAACACAGGAAGCAATATGTTCCAGGCTCTCAGGACTTGCAGATATACAGATCATCTCCAGAGGGCTGTGGCAGAGCGAGGTGAGATGCATGGCAGTGGGTTTACATTTGACTGGAGGACAGAAGTTCATGTGACTCACAAAATCACCACCCAATCCCAACTCCCCTCTCCCGTCAGAGATTGATGTGGGATTGGTGGGAGTGAGCTCCACATAACGTAGAGGCTTCGCAGAAATAGTTGAGTTTAACTCAGCCTTAGACTTGGGTGAAGGACAGCATTGAAATGATACCCATGGACCGTCCCTTATCTCTGGCAGAGGGGTTTGGCCAACCAGCTGCTTTTCATAAACTGGGCAAGCCAGCGGGACCTGGATGTTCCCATACTGTGGGTCTGATGAATGACCCACAGCAGTCTCCTTCCAAAGGCTTCCTTTCAGTTCTCTTCCTCTGAGCATGAAGCTCCATGAAGTCTATCACCCAGTCTGTCAGCAGAAGTTGAGGCACTTTATGAAGCTGTTGAATGACACCATCTCAATCTCCAAGGCTTGGGGACAACCCAGATGTGCAAGGGCAGGACAGGGAACCTCCCACCCCATCATCCAACCCCTGACAGAGGCACTGATCCACATCTGGCCAGGAAGGCTCTCCACCAAACCAAAGAGGTGTCCTGGGGCCCACCTCCTACAGCCCTGTGCCTTCTCCCTTCTTTACAGACCACCCTAGTGGAGAAGAACTGGGGTGGCCTGGGAACAGTGCTCTGACCAGGATGAGAACAACAGCCAACAGCAGTGACAGAACTTCCCCAAGAAACCCGTACAGGTCTCACATACCCAGCACATTTCTCAGCTGGGATCACAACCCTCCCCTTGCATCTACTATTCCTTAAATGGCTTGCAGCAGGTGGGAACACTTACCATCTGAAATCTGGATTAAGAGCAATGCGATGTTATTATTACCTTAACAGTATTTCCCCACCAACTGGAAGTAAAACTTGCATTGAGTGAGTTTAATAAGCATATCATCTAATACAGCATCTGCACAGAGGGTCAGGGCAGCTTTAGGAAGGATTACGGTAGCTTTGCGTAGCTTTACATGGGATATTCCACATGCAACAGATAAAGCAGGATGAGCCCGCAATAGCTGAACGCCCAGCCAGCAGAAGCCTGTAATGCCACCTCCCATCCTTCGTTAAGCAGGAGATTACAAGCTTCCCTCACACACAGAGGCTGGGCAGCACTGCATCTAGGCTCTGGTTGTCTCCACTGTGGTGGCAACCAGCAAGCTCACCACCCTCATGGCCACTGCCGGCTACTAGGTAGCCACTGGCCAGCTCAGACCTGAAGACAGCATCGCACCAGCAACACACCAGTCACCACCGGTCTGCAGCAGGCTCCAGGCCTGCCTGGGTAAAGCCCCACAGGGAGCAGATCCAACCTGCACCCATCCTTGCCCACGCTCTGCAGAAGCTGGATGGGTGCAGGTCTTAGAGGGACATGGAACTGAGTTAACTGGTCTCGGGGGAGTAGAGCTCTACATGCGTCATCTCTGCATGGTGCAGCAAGCCCCTATTACCCCAGCCTGGCAACCTTCATGGTCATGGACCGAAGGGCTTGCACTCCCAGAAGCTCCTCAGAGCTTGTGCTCCCCCCTGGCATGAATTCCTGCCAGGGGAGCTGCAGGTAAGGAGTCACCAGGGATTGTCAGCCAGCCCCACTGGTTAACACACTCACGAGGACATAAATCAAAGCAGAGGGAAGGCAGCCAATCCCATGACAGCTCAAGGGAAGCATTGCACACGTCTGACTCCCAAAGCCCCCTGCCACAAGGCAGCATTCAAGTGGTTTCTTTCAGGTTTAGAGACCTTCCTAATCTTAACACCCTCCCAAAATCATTCTGCACGAAGGACTGAAAATCAGACAAGGGCTCTGCCAGAGAAAGAGGCAACATCTCCTCTCCAATTCCAGTGGCTTTACCCAACATGGAAGGTGACCATTACTGACCAAGAAGAATCCAGACTGCCCTCCGCTCCAGCCAGCCCACCAGCCCTTAGGTAATGTCCTATATAAAGCACAGGCATCCGTGCGCTGCGGCGGCGAGGGTCTTGGAAGCACTGCCTAATGGATGCGCTGGGTTTCACTCAGCTTTTTGAACCACCGGGTCGCCTCGTTGTTAATTAACGCATCGCTTAAAATTATGTTTGGGGGCTACTAAGGTTTATTGGGTAGAAAATTATTTCAAGCACGGAGAGCAAGCAGTAAAGACTGGAAATATGTTTTCGAGTATAAAGCTAATTGCTACAGGGAATCCCTCTGGGATCCATTTGGAGCCCCAGCTTCTTTATTTCCTTCCTCCGTTAATGACCCAGCCAAGTTTTGTCAAACAGCAAATGCACAGCCGCGCGCCGACGGTGCGACGCCCTGCGCGAGGTGGGATGCCCAGTACCTCCACGGTATGCAGTGCTCAGGCACACGGCATGTCACAGCGGGCCCAGAGAGCCTGGCAGTGGCGGTGACCATGTTGGGTCCCATGCTGGACTCAGCCATCCTCTGAGCCAAAGGGAAAGGCCATCCAAACCCCACCCTCCTTGCCCACAGGGGTGTTTCAGAGATGGCTCCCAGAGCTGCACCGGTGCTGAGGTCTCCATGGGCGAGACAGCATAGATGCAGCTTTGGAAAGCCAGGCCTGTGACGAAAGGATTTTGCTTTTACATCCCAGCAAGCCCAGAAGTACCTGTTTCTTTCGGAAAAAAAGATGTCCTGCCTGAGGGTGACATCCTGCAGGCCTCCAGTCATCCCAGTAGGAAGGAGCGAGTCCTTGGTTCCAGGAAGGTTTCAGTTTCTCGCAGGCAGGGTCGCTTAGTTAAGGAACAAAGATAAAAATACAGTAATTGCCCAGCCTGGGCTCAGCCATGACCACATCAGGAATGGCCAAGAGGGGCCACCTTGCAGAGGATCTCACAAGGATGCTGCAAAGGCAGGTGTCAAGAGCAAGGTCCTCCCTGGACCTCCACAGACAGCAAAGCCCTTATAGACCTGCCCTGCGTGAGGATACCACACACTGCTGCCTGGGGAGGTTTTTCCACACGCTTAAGTGTTTTTCTGGACCACAGCCTGAGCAAGCTGAGGTGTTCTGCGTGGCAAAGATGGGATTTGTCTTCTTTCCTTTTGCCTTTTGCCCTGACAGTGCCCTCTGAGACGTACGTAACCGCACACCCATGATCCAGCCAGGTGACTGACCTGGGTGAACTTGGACCAGTTTTCTTCACAGAAACCATCCTTGCTCTATTGCTAAAGCCACCACCACCTTGCTCTATTTTATTTCACTTCCTAGAGGAAGCATCTCCTCCTGCCCCTCCTTCCAGCCCCTTTGAGGCATCCAAGGTGCCCACCGTAAGCCAGGAGTCAGGACCCCACTCCCAACAAGCCAGCAGGACCCAGGCAGAGCAGGCTGGAATTGCTTGGAAAGTGGGAATTGCTGATGCTCCCTCTTCACCCAGCAAACCAGGTGCTCTGGGAGGGTGAGGGCAGCAGCACTGGGAAGAGATGCTCCATCTGCCACTGAGCTAGCCAAGTCAGAGAAATGAAAATTGGGCCATGCTGCCCAATACCACCCACCCACTAGAATGTCTCCTTCCAGAAAATGCCAATCAAAAGCACCCCAATTTGAAGCCAAAACTTTCATTTGTTTTTCTTTCTTTTTTTAAAAGAAGATACCACAGTAGAAGGGGCCACCTTGTCTAGTGACCATGGCTAAGCTGGAGCTCTGGCTGTGTCCAGTTGTTCCCAACTCAATCCCTGATCTAACTAGAAGACAAACCCAAACCATTTCATCACCACTTGATTTTCATCCACCTCCTGCTCCAACAGCTAACTCGACTGTGAGGTAGGACCTGGCTCTCCAGAGCATCTCCTAGTGCTGGCATGGCCAGCAGTAGTAGGGACATTTCTGCCAATAGCTGCCAAGCAAGGGACCAAGTATGCTGGAAAGCAAAGCCCAGCTGCAAGACATCTTCATCTGATGCAGCATGTGTTTGGCAGGGCCATGCCCAGCAGGCCTCACCTCCGAGGCTCAGCACTGTGCAATTAGCACAGGGTTATGAAGCTTTCCTTCCGACGTGCCCCGAACACGGAGCTGATGGTTACGGGCTTCAAACAGCTTCATGTCTCTGCCTCGGCGGCAGGCAGGTACGTACGTCCGCTCCCTGCATGGCTACAGAAACAGTGCTCTTTGAAATGCATATTCTGCCCCACTTTATTCCCTGCACCTCTGTAGGTGCCAGATTTACTACACCCTGCCCTGGCGTCTTGATCACTGGCCTCACGCCTCGTCCCGCTGTACCAGGCATGCAAGCTGAGTTCTTGTTCGCGTTCAGGACCAAGCGAACCCCAGGAACCTTTTACCTCCCTTGGCTTCTCTTGACTGATGCTTGGACAGGGAGACGTGGCAGTGCAAAGCCCAGGGTCAGCAACAGCTGGCCAGATCACAGGATGCTTTTCAAGATCAAGCCCTCTGCTCAGAAAGCTGCTCACAGAAGCAGTGATTCACATGTCTGTCCTGGTGCCAGTGAGGGGGAGATCATGAATGAGGGCGAAGCGGTGCTCGTGCAACAGTAGCAAGAGATATCAGTGTGTTCCAACCCCCCTGGTCCAGGTTTGGATAACCCCTTCCCACATCCAGAGAGCTTCAGATAGATGGAGATGGACCTGGGATCACCATGAAGCTGGGGCTCACCTTCCCCCCCCACCCCAGGCATCTGCCCCAGCCCGTGTCCCCCGTCTTCCACCAGCGAGCTCAAGCTGCCAAGGGGAACGTGGCTCGCAGTCTGCTGGCAGACGCCCCATTCTTTTCAATTACGTGCAGTCTAATTCCCATCACGAGAAGGCGAGCCAGGAGGAAATGCCACCAAAGTCAGCAGAGTCGTGCTGCATAGTCTGGAGCGAGCGGGAGACGCTAAGCCTGGCCTACACGCGTCATCTGGGCTGCTTGCGCCTGTCCCACGCTGGCTCTGATCTCCGGTTAAATCCACGACATCCCTTGCCAAGCTGGCAGGAGGCGTTGACAATTAATAAGAAGGATGTGGGGAGATGTGTCCCTTTTTTTCCCCTTTAAAGCCAAAGGCCACATGCTGTGCTGGGCTCTCCCCCTACTCCCCATGGAAAGCCTGCTCTGAAATCCAGCAGGAAAGTCAAGCCACAGCACCTCGAACCCAGCAGATGTCACCCATTAAACTGCACTGCTCCAGTTTAAACTCTTCCCAGGCTACAGCCTTGGTCAGCTTCGAGCCCTCTGCCTGGCTCAGCCCACTTACCAGGCATGCACCAGCACTGATATCCTCTAGGCTTCAACCGACACACCCCAAAACTTCAGCAGCCACCAGCCAAGGTGGAATGGCCCCTTGGAGTCCATTCCTGCTGGGCCAGCACCCAAATGAGGGGAGCGAGCCCCTTTTTACTGCCTGCACTCTCCCCAGCCTCAGGGCAGCTCAGAAGGGTGTCTCGGGACATCCAGGGGCTGCCTAGGACCTCCACTGCAGAGCTTCTGTTGGACCAGCAACAGGGGTCTGAAGACACAGCTGTGCTTGTAGGACTGGCCCATGGGAGGCAAATGGGGAAGATGACCACCTCCATGAATTTCCTAGGGCTTGTAAAAGCAGAGGAATTACTTCAGAAAACTCTAAGATCTGCGGAAGCCTCCAGGCACCAGAAGGCAGCCAAATAAAGCCTTGTGCTCCCTCTTGCCTGACCAGGGAAATTTCTCCCTGCTCCCAGATGTCATTCCAGCTGTGGCCACTCTCCACCACCTCAGACAGAGGCAGGACCTCCACCAAACGCAGGGGCCAAATGAGGCAATGATGGAGGCAAGGATTCCTCCCTGAACCCTATGGAGGACAGCAGATGCCCCGAGGCACAGGATTTATATAAGCTAAAGACAGCACGAAGAAAGATCAATCCAGCCTTGCTTCAACACATCAGATACCCAAGGACTCTCCCCTCTGGAAAGGCTCTGAATGTGTAATCCTTCCCATGAATATTGAGAGCTAGCTTGAAACAGTGGCTGTCCCTTCCCACCCACCATCCCTTTTGAAGGCCACTCCAGAGTTATCTCTTTCAAGCCTCAGAAATTGCTTCTAAAATCCCGTCTAAATTTATTTATGAGCAACTTACCACACAGGGATGCATCTTGCTCCAAGCAGAGCCCTTACAGAAAGCCACCACGTTAACAACTAGATGTCTTTTTAAAACTGTACCGGGGGTTTAAACCTAATCCTGAAGTCTGGGATGCAGCCAAAGGATGTGCCCTGTCCTGAGGTGGGGACTCTTGGTCCGAACCCCAGCCCTCTCTTTTCCTTGGGGAGTAGCAGGGAGAGTGACCAAACCTCTTGAAGCCCCAAAAAGATGTATTTATAGACTCCATGGCCATAAATTTTTATTTCACCTCTGCAAAGGCTATTTTGGGCTCATCTGCCAGAAGAACCTGGCCCTTTCTCTGCACAGCAGCTGATACCAAGCGAGGGGAAACGTACCCATCCAGACATCTGGGGTGTGAGGAGGTCCCCATGATCTGCAGGACTCAGCCCTTCCAGCCCATACTGCAGGTGCTAAGGCCATCCTTCAAACTCCTCGCTGCTTTCTAAGTGATTTCCACCTCCCATTTCACCCCTGGAAGGACCATTATGCTCCTGAGACCTTTCGGATGCTTAAATAAAGAGCCAGAGACTAGCAAGAGATTTGCAATTGTGAGAGCCGGCAGCGCAAGGAAACACTATTCATCTCCAGGAGTAGATGCCAAGGGGCTGAACACTGGTGTCAGGCCCCCAGGACCTCCTGGAGATATGCTGAGTGCTGGGGCTGGCTGGGGATCTGGCCTCCAGAACAACACTGCAGACAAACAGCATGCCAGGACCATCTGTCATGAGGCCACAGGAAGTCAGAGGGTCTTTGCACCCTGAAAGTTTGGGATTTAGATGCTCTGTGAGAAGGTTGGCCCAGTTTCCTAGATCTTTTATTACCCTGGTAAATAATTTATTGGGATAGGCAGGTTTGGGGGTTTTTTTAAATAAAATCTAAAAAAACCCATAAAAGCCCCACAAAACATATTTATCACCCCAAAAAAGCCCCGCTCCTTGGCTCCAACCAGCAAGCTGAGAACTTGCTTGCATACTTCCCCGCACATAAACCCACAGAGGCCTTGTGACAGCTCTAAGCTCCCTAACAGCTCTCTCTCAGCCGCTCATCACGTCCATTTTTCCCCCCATGCAACATCAGAAGAAAATAAAAAATAAAAATAAAATAATAGAAGAACTCACCATAACAGGAGAGGTTTCTGCTTCTGGAGGGATGCCAGTGATGAACTGTCACCCCCTCCCAGTTTTCCTGACAGCTGGAAACGTCAGCAAACGGTGGTGCTTTTGGCTGATAGCACGGCCCAGAGCTGCGGTGATCTGGAGCTCGGCGGGACAGCAGAGTCAGCAGCTGTACACAGAGGGGTGGATGGATAGATGACCAAAGTGCTAGAAGTACAGGCAGCAAGGCACCTCTTTGTGCCTCAGTTTCCGCCACTGAGATCAAGTGCATCCACAAGATGCTCAAGAGCATCATCATAAGAGCTCAAGAGCAGGGCCCTTTTTCTTCTCCAAGACTTGAACATATGGAGAATCTAAAAAGAGTGATGGGGAATGTGTGTTCCCACCCAAAACATGCAACAGGCTGCATGCACCAAAGCTTTCTGTCGCTGCCTTGGACACCCGCAAGCCCAAACCTCATCTAGGACAGCTCGGTCCAGCACAACGCCACCAGAGATGAGCTGGCATGGGGCAACCAACCATTGCACCAGGAGATGGGCTTGGGTGTGCTTCTCCTCTTCCTCTCCTCTTCCCAGGAGCACAGGGAGGTGTGGTAGCAGCTGAGGTTGGATCCAGCTGGGACCCCCTCTGTTATGATGGGGAGGAGATCTTCCAACAGTACAGAGGATGCTGAGGAGGAAGAGCAGAATCCTCCTGTGTCTGGGTCAATGCAACTGGTTGTCCGAGGGCTGCCAAAGCAGATGGACACCCAGGTGCACGCAGAGCCTACTCCAGATGGCATCTGCCAGGGGAAAAGAGGAGCTGTCTGGGTCAGAGCATTCTCCATGCAGGATCTGGTTCCCCCCCATCCCCAGATATCTCCAAAAAAACCTTCATCCCAGCCCTGTTTCCACTACAAGAGTGATGATATCCATTAAAATGCCTTTTCAGGATACAGTCAACGCTTCCACCGTGCTCCCCCCTTCACCTGAGCTTCCCCGGTGCCTTCACAAAGCCCACACCAGGCATTCAAGCTGCTTCCGTAATGGTGTGAGCCAAAAGGCTCCTGCCCACGTTGGCTGGTTCTCCACAAGGGTTTTGCTCTGCATGTTGTCACCTGCTCTACAGAGAGACTGGAGGCTCAGAGAGAGCTGGAGCACCCAGCATGGCTGTGTGATGGAGAACAAGCTGCAAAAAAGATATCAGTGGTCATGGTAAACTGGGGCTGGGGTGTCTGCATGCTGGGCATCCCTTCTGCCTGGCTGTGGTACCCGTGAACGCACAAGCTCACCTGTTCTCAGGCGGACTGGCTGCAGCGTGTGCCAGCCTCCCAGGGTGGTTAAAGCCCATTGGAGCATCATGGAGGCTGGGACAGAGTGCGGATGCAGGGAGAGCCTTTCTCTGTTGCATCCCCACTCCTGTCACTTCTCTCTCCGACCTCATCCTCCTTCTCCTTCAACTTCTCCCTTATTATTTTTTCCTCCCACTAAGCACCAACCAGACCGCTGAGGATCCCAGCTGGTCTGGATAGCCCACACCCCCACCGTCCCAACACACCTCAGCAGGTCTCAGCAGCACAGCATTGTCCAGGATGGAGATCCTCAAGGATGCGTTGCTCTCAGCAGCGGACCAGGACCGTCAGATTTCCTCCCTTCCTCTGTCCTAGGAGATCTTCATCATTATCATCAGAGGAAGGAAGCAAAACGGACACTATGAGCTGCAGCAGCATGGATTAGATGTCTCCAAGCTTTCCTGGGATGGAGATACACTGCTGCAGACCTGAGCAGGTCCTAGAGCCAGGGAATAGCCTGTGGCCATCCCAGGGACTCCAGGCTCACCCTTGGCTTCTCTCCCACCTTCACCAAGTCCCACAGCTCCTTTGGCTGTCGCTCCCAAACCGAGGAGCCCATTAGCAGTTAACTCCAGTTGCAAATTTAAAAGCCAAACCCTGCCACAGGAAATTAAAAGATAATGCAAGGAATTATTTCAAAAATTAATCTTTATTACTCTTCACTCCCAAGCTGCTAATAAAAAACTGCAGTTCCTCGCGCAGGCTCTATAAAAACAGGTTATAAAGCAGAGGAAGAGAAGAAAGCATCTTTCATCCCCCCGCCGTTCATCTGCACCTGCACGTCAGCTCCTGGCAGTTTCCAACCCGGCCAGCCCCTTTTTACCCTGCTAGGTAATTATTCCCCATTTCAATCTCACCCCCCCTTGCCCTCCCCTCATTTACATCTGCAGAAGATCAGCAACCCCGGTCCCAGGGAGCAGCCTGGAAGGTAGTTTAATGGCACACCTTCCTTGTCCAGGTATCTCCAAGCACCGTATAAACCAGGATGAATTATAGCTTGTTACGGAAAGGGCAGGCGTTTAGGAAGTAAACAAAGCGGCTGTTAACGGAAGGCAGCAACAGCTCCCCGACACTGCAGCGGGGTTGATGCGTGCAGGAAGTCATGCCTGAAAGAGAGGTCAAGGCTCCTCCCTGGCAGCTCTCAGAAGCCAGCATGAGCAGCGGAGAGGCAGGTGGCAACTGCAGGGATTTATTAAGAAGACGCTTCTGTCTAGCGCCAGGCTGAAGCAAAGCAGCACAGTCCTTGGTTCTAGCTTGGTGCTTGAGCTCACGGAGCCAGAAACGGGACTGCAAACCACTTCTGTGCCACCACAGCTGCTGTCACTTGGCCAGGCTTTGGTAGGTCCAAGAGCCACCACAATGGAGCAAGGGCACCCAATCTAGCATGAGAGACATGGAGAATCAACAGCCAAACCCACCCGCCGTGCCCGTGCTGCAGCAGCAGGAACAGCCATGAGCACAGCTCTGCGGCCCACCAGCCTTCAGGCCAGGTTAGCAGTGCACATGGCCCAAGCCTGCCCGGGAGGACACCCACCACTGGTGCTCCTGCCAAAGAGGCTCCTGGGGGAAATGTAGCCAGGCCTGGAAGGGCAGAGGACTTCACAAACCCAAGAGACCAAGAGCTGCTGCATTGTACCTGCATGGAAGATGGCTCACTTAGCTGCTCCATGATCAATGCAGGGCTGGAGAGAAGGAATCACAGAATCGCTAGGTTGGAAAGACCTTTAAAGATCATCAAGTCCAACAGTTCCTGTTCTCTACTAAACCATATCTCCAAGTACTTCATCTACCATTTTTTTAAAACATATCTAGGGATGGTGACTCAACCTCCTCCCTGGGCAGCCTGTTCCACATCCCAACAACTCTTTCAGTGAAGAACTTTTTCCTAACATCTAATCTGAACCTGTCCTGGTGCAGCTTGAGCCCATTCCCCCTCATCCTATCTCCTGTCACCTGGCTGAAGAGACGATTGCCCACCTCTCTACACCCTCCTTTCAGGAACTAGCAATCAATACCCAGAACATGCCCTGACAGCCGTTGCTGCAGAAGCAGCCCCAAGGGAGCTGCAAAGTCCAACCTCTCCAACTCCACATGAGCACTACAGGCACCAAAGGCACCCCCCAAGCCCCCACCAGGCAACAGGCAAGGACTGTGATCCCAGAAGTGGCTCCACACCTTTTCCTCCCTGGGGATAAAATGAGTATTTGGCCTTTTCTAACTGCAGGAAAGGGAGGTGCAGCCTGGAAATAAGGCACCCCTGAGGAGCAGGTGCTGGGGATGGATGAAGGAGAAAGGCTCCAATGTGACAAAGAAGAACCCTCCCCCAGGGAGAGAACGCACCTGTGGGCTGCTGGCTGGGACAGCTACGGTCCCCAGCTGGGGGGTAGAAGCGGAGGGGGAACACCACAGTCCGGAGAGGCAGGAGGTGGCTTTCTGAAGGGAGGGTTGACTATGATTGATGGCACCACACTGTGTTCTCACTGATGTAGAAAATTAGAGGGAGATCGCTTCAGATATCGGCCCATCCGAGACACTTGTTGTGTCCATCTCCTGCACACAGGCGCCTCTCCTGGGAGTGCTCTCACCGGCTGCACGCTCATTATTCGGAGTGCTGAACTGGGACAAGCAACACTGGTTTAGTTTATATTTTTATTGCATTATTCTTGGGAATATGTAACGCACACATTTCCTCATGCACCTACTTGAGGGAAAGTTCCTTTGATTCTCCTCAGCTAGGAAAAAGTAGCCCTTCTTTTGATTTACCTTCTCTCCTGGCCCAAGGCAGGGAAGAGGCTCTAGAAAAGACAGGAACCTTCTTATTTAGCTGGAATTAGCTCCTTAAAACCCACTCAGCCACGCTCCACCCTGGCACGGATCTGCCAACACAGCCTCATTCTAACTGTCTTGGCAAGGTGGTCTCCTGCTGGCCTCCTGTCCCCTTCCATTTAAACCAGCTGCTGGGTTTCTTTCCCTTTATCAAAGCTGCTCAACACCAAGAGAGATTTAAAGCGGCCTTTAAGTGGTTTTAAAGAAAAAATGAAATCCATGTATGCTTCCAATATGAAACGATGAAGCCAGTGGTTGAGAATCAGCACAAGCTGGTGGGTCTTCGAAGTACATGTTGTATCACAGACCAGGACACTACTGGGCCCTTGTAAGGCAACGCTGTCCCTCAGTAGTAGGCAACCAGCTTCTTCCCAGCCAGGTATGGCATCCGAGCTCACAATCCTATAGTCCCAAGGTTTCTGAGCAGGTCTAGAAATGGCAGAGAAACCCCTCTGACTGCTGCTAACATAATCCCAAACTGGTAAGCATAGCTAGAGGAGACTGCCTGAGAGATTGGACAGGGGAACTCCCATCTCCAGAAAGGGCAGGGGAAAGGTTCTGTTCCTTTCTGGACTCCAAACTCAGCCACTAGTTTCTCCTGCTAGCTCTCCAGCTTGGGGCAGCTGAGATCACCCTTTCACTATGGGAGAAAGTTCCTTTTTTATTTTGCTCTTGGATATCTCAAGAACGGCTTCAAACCTTCCCCGCTTTGAAGCCCATCGCCTATCTCCAGGCTCCTGCATCCGGGAGCTCCTCACAAAAAGACAGTAGCTAAATCCAACCCAGCTTGGCTCCTTTGTTAAAAGGACAACAATACCACCAGCTTCAGCACCACCAGCACTCTGAGCATCCCCTGGGTCACAACGCACTGAGGGCTGGCAATAAGCAGCCAACACCAAATTCAAGCCAATTCCCAAAGCGCTTGAGAAATGCCTTTGGGAAGATGACTCGGAACAAAAGCTTCCCTTCTCCTTCCCACCTCCACCAGATTGACCCCAGTGACAGCCTCCAGTTTTCCCAGTGCTGGTTAATCATCTGGCCTCTGGAAGCCCCTTCTCAGGGAGCAGAACAATCCCCACACATCTCCCCTTTCTCCATCTGCTAACAGTTTCCCTCCACCCAGGCTGAGCCTCCCCCAGCCTGAGCTCATGGTAGGAAATTAGCATTAAAATGATAGCTTGCTATTAGTGGTGCCTCGGCTCCCTATCACGCTCCAGGAACGGCAAATGACAGGCTGTGATTTCCCTGCTGAGATGCTGGGGGAGAGGGAGCAATGGCAGCCAGGAGTGCTGAAGTTACTCAAGTAAAGTTTTAAGGCTCATCTCTCCCGCCCCAGCAGCCCCTTTCCTCCACCAGCCCCAGCGCACTCATCTACCATACAGGCAATCCTACAAACAGATGGGACCTGGGCAGGAAAGCAGACAAATTGGCTCCCACCTGCAGGAACACTAAGAGCTTTCAAAGCAGACAAGCAGTTGCTCGCCAAGAGCCCTGCGGTGTGGAGACGCCAGAGGAATCTGCCATTGCTTGCCCGCCTTCCTCTTCGCCGCTCAAGGGCTCTTGCTGCATCCTCGCCCGGTCTCAAGCATGTTGTGGGCTCCTCCTGGGACTCGTTGGCAGGAGGGGACGGTCACCGCATCCCAAATCAGATGCCTGGAAGAGGTAATTGAGGCTGAGCAGCTTTTTTATCTTTTTCCTTCTCTCACATCAGCACAACGTTTTGGTTTGGAGGGATTGCAGCTAGCCTGAAGCAAGAGGGTTTTTCTCGGGCCCCTGCAGAACATCCATCTGCTTGTCAGAAAAACCAGCTCAGCTCAAGCTGCCTGCTCTTCTCCTCCTGACAAGGCGGGGGTCTGCCCTCCCAGAAACTTCCCTCCTTGACCAGATAGCTGCAGTGAGCGTACGGACAGAATCATTTCATTTTCTGCCTGCCTGCTCCTCTGAGCCCACCTGGCTGGAAGCTTCTTCGTGCATTGAGGCCAGAGCAGTAGCTCACCCAGTAGACTGTGGGAAACCAAGAGGCAGGAGGGGGTGAGCAAACCCACGGGTGTCACAGGAGGCTGTCATCCCCTTCTGGGTACCAAAGCCACCCTGCAGAGTTAAGGCATCTGAGCATCTCCTAGCTGGTGCCTTCCTCATCGCAGAGCCCCAGAGCAGGGAGAAGGGGATGCAGCGAGGCTGAGGCATGCCGGAGCACTTGGATCCTTTGTTACGTGGAGTCACACACAACACTGCTGAAAACTGCCACGCAAAACGACATTTTAAGCAGCCTGGGTAAGGTCAGACAGTCCCACCCCCTCATCCTTGCCTCTCTCAAGTACCTGGACCAGCTGTACTCGAGCCGCAGCTGGGCTCGTAACGGGCCTGGGAGGTGAGAAAGGAAAGGGAGAAGGAAAAGGATGGTAGGAAAAAGCAAGGTAAAACTGTTACCCCGTCCCCAGCATTCCTATCAGCAGCTGCGATGTGGGAGCAAGGAGAAGACTCGTCAGATGATGGATAGCAGAGAACCAAACCTTGGCAAGGCAGAACAGGAGCAGAAGGAAGTGCTGCTCCCAAAGGCGATTCTCACACTTCCTTGGGATAAGAAAAACAGCCATCAGAGGCAGCAGCAGCGGAGAAAGGGAACACGCTCTTCTCCCTGCACGTTTGGTATTCATCTCTGGCCTGTCAGTGGGGGCCGCAATTCAACCACCCATTTGTATATTCACTGAGCCGTATACCCGGCTCGGCGGACTCCTGACAGATGCAGATGGCAAAGCCATTTTTCATAAGGTGAGGGAAAAAGGGAAAAAGAAAAAATAAACAAAACAAAGACAGGCTCAGGCATCAGCTGGAAAAGATGCAAGACAGGACCGGGGCTAATAGAGAAGCAGAATCAGATTAAACTCTTGGAACTTTAAGTGCACAGAGGCCCGTCCCCTGTCTCTGCCCTCTTGCATGGCCTGGCAGCAGCTGCCTTTGCTCTCTGCTCTGAAACCAGGTAGAAGAGGAAATCTGGGCCCAGACCTGCACTGAGGCTCTGCTGAACTGGCCCTCGAGGACCAAAGGCTGGCAGAAGGGCTGCTGGAGTGGTGCGGCACAGGCACTTGCCTATGAGATGAGCTCCTGTTCAGAGGAGGTGAGAGACAGCCCAGGGAGAACGTTAACCATTAATGCATGCTTGTCTGCCCTCAGACCTTGATTTAGTTCAGGCCTGGCCCCTGAAGAGCACGGATGGGCACCAAGGCTCTGAAGGGACATCCCCAGCAGACCTCTTGCTAGTACCAGGGTGCCAGCGCGGCAACGGACTGCTCTGTGCAACACTCCCCGCGACAGCAAACACAGCAGCTCCCAATGGCCCTGATCTGTCTCAAACGGTGACAAGGGTTTGGCCTCTGCCTCAAGTCACCACGCAGCGAGGCAGTGGCAGCAGCATCACAGAGCTGCTCACCCACACCGTGACAAAAGTGATGCACAGTGCAGTATGCGTCGTCCCTTGGGCATCATGCACGCGTGCCCTGCTTGGCACCGGGAGTCAGCGGCTCTTGACGCAAGCCAAAGGGAAGGGAAAGGAAGAAGTACCCTCACAGAGGGAAAGATTTCACCTCTGCCAGTGACATTCTGTTATTGTCACCGCCAGCCATAACATCATCCGCTTGATGTGAAATCGAAGTTGACAGTGATACAGGAAAGGAAAGGAGAAGGCAGCAGACTGTGCCCAGCCCTCTCTGCAACCCAAAGTCTCCCCCTCAGCTCCCAGCCTCTGCAGGAAGCAGAGCCTGTACCTCATCACCAGGTTACTGAACAAGGAGAGCTTCCTTTTCCAGAGGCATGGGGCAATCTTCCCTTGCAGTTAGCCATCCTTCTGGGCCTTCTGGGATTTTATTCTGATCTCTCTTGCACCCTCTTCATTTCTGAAACAAGAAACACATGCAGAAGCCAACACCTCCCTTGCAAAACAACGCACGTGTCCATGAGATGTAGCCACCAAAGTCTGAAGAGTTTCTGGGGCTAAAGCCCAGGTGCTTTCAGACTTACAGGAGGCACAGCGAGCATCACCAAGCCCTGCTAACAGTAGCATTTCCAGCTGACATTCACTCCCCTTGCCTCGGAAATGGGAGTGGGCAGCGAGGCTTGGCAAAGGTTACTGCTGGGACCCGGTAGAAATGTCACCCCGCAACACACGCTTCAAGGAAGATTCATTTCCAAGCAGCCTCGTTCCCTAATAAAAGTGTCAGAGCAGCTGACTTGCCTCCCCCCAATCTCATTGCCTCCAGATTTATCCTGTCTCAGGTATCTCTCCCTCTGCAAGCCAGCACGTGCGTGCCTTTCCTTTCAATAGCCTGGCACTGCAACTCAGCCAGCAGCGATAGGAGGAGAGAAAGGAAAACAAGGCAGGTGAAAGGTTCGGGAGACAAAAGCTCAGGACCCAGGTTTTGCCTCTAATTTTGGTTGTTCTCAGTTCCAAAAGGGAGGAAGGGAAGTAAGAGGCAGCTTAATGTGAGAATCCCAAGGTAATGTCCTAGCTGTCAGGCTGTGTCACCTCCCTCTCAGGAAGCTCCGATCAGGTTGCTGATAAAACCCATTGCAGATGTGAACACCACTGAGCCTGGCACCCTCCTGGCCAAGGGGCCTCTTCTCTGGGGCCTGTGCAAGAGTGGGCACCCGGAGAGGGGGCTCCCTGTGAATCCAAGTCCTGGGAGTGCTGAGCACTGGCTTACAGTGAGGGATGTTAACACAGTAGCGCAGGCAGCCCCAAAGAGAGAACAGTCTTCAGGGAGTTAAAAAACAAATATTAGAGAGAAAGATGTTAATGATCCCTTGTGAAGAGCTAAAAATACCCAGAATGGTTGGAGTTTCTGTTGTTTTTTCTCTCCTGGACCTATGGACCTCATCACCCAAGGACATATTTTTCTGGCCCCATTCAGGCACACTCCTCACCACCCAGCACCCGTTTCCTCCATGACAGCATGGAGAGACCCAGCTTGTGTCCAGCAGTGAGCACTCACTGATGGGCAGGAGGAAAACCAAAGCCCCCCTGCCCAGGCTATAAAAGCACTGCTTCACTGTGCCACAGCTGCTTCTCACATCTGGATGCAGCCCGCACATACAGTGTTGCAGCTGGCACCGGCTCCTCGGTGCTGCTCATCCTGTTAACACCAGGCAGGGGAGAGGTCCAGCAGTCGAGGTGAAGGGGCACTTCATCTCTGTCAGGTTCTCCTCTGCTAACGAAAATGTTTCTCCAGCATGTCCTCGGGAAGGTTTCCTTCGGCTCCAGCCCCACCCGGGTGATTGAAGGCTAATCACTGTTACTCCTGGCTGAATGGCAGCCCACAAGGAAGGTGATGTATTGTGTCTCCCTTCAACTCGACATTTAATGGGGCTGGCAAAAGAAGAAAAAGCGCCAGATGTTTCCAGATTCCGAGTGAAATCCTCCTGTAAGGCAGGGAGAGGGCAGGGCAGGGCAGGAACAGAGGGCTCATGGACTGGCACCAGAGTGCACCTCTTTAAATTCAACAGTGCTTCGAAAGGCATTTCACATGCCAGCATGCCTCCCTCTCAGAGGCAGCCCAGCTAATAGCATCTGGAGGCAACGTGTCCAGCAGCCGCACCATGGCTCTCTTAGCCACCAGGGCACACTGCTGGCTCATGGCCAACCTGTCACCAACCAGGACCCCCAGGTTCTTCTCCACAGAGCTCTTCTCCATCAGGCCATCCCCCAGCCTGTACTGATACGAACGGTTGTTCCTTCCCAGGTGCCAGACTCTACACTTGCTTTTGTTGAATCTCATCTGGTCTCTCCCTGCCCAGCTCTCCAGCCTGTCCAGGTCTCTCTGGATGGCAGCGCAGTGTTCCTGCGTGTCAGCCACTCCTCCCAGCTTTGTATCATTGGCGTACTTGCTGAGGCTATTCCCTCATTAAGGTTATCAATGAAGATATTACACAGAACTGGACACAACACTGAGCCCTGGGGAACACCGCTAGTCACAGGCCTCCATTCAGATTCTGCTCCATTGATCACCACCCTCTGAGCTCGGTCTGACAGCCAATTCTCAACCCACCTCATTGTCCACTCATCTATCCCATGCTCTCTCAGCTTTGCTATCAGGATGTCATGGGAGACAGCATCAAAAGCCTTGCTGAAGTCAAGATAGATGACATCCACTGCTCTCCCTCCATCTATCCAGCCGGTGATGAGATCATACAAGGCTATGAGATTGGTCGAGCACGATCTCCCCTTGGTGAATCCATGCTGACTACTCATGACCTTCTTCTCTTCCAATTACTTGGAGATGGCACCCAGAACAAGCTGTTCCATCTCCTTCCCAGGGACAGAAGTGAGGCTGACTGGCCTATAGTTGCTGGGATCCTCCTTTCCAAATGCTTGGAGACCTACCGATAAAAGAATAGAGAGAAAAAAATAGGATTATAATCCTCTTGCTGGTGTGCTGCTCACACCCAAGGGGATACCCGGCTCCATAACACACCGATCTCTCTCCTCTGCTCCAGAGCCAGGCACTGCAAACACGCTCCAGGGCATCCCCAAACCAACCGCTGCTCTCCTGCTGCCTCTACCCTCACTGCAACAACCCAGCCACCCATCATGGCGCACTCTGCACGCTCCCAAGGCTTTGCAGCTTTTCCCTTTCCTTTTCTGCCCCTACAAACCCACCAGAGCTTGTTGAGGACACCCAAACACAACACACCATCTCTTGTTTGCTTCCTCTTCTCCTTGCCAGCCCTGCCTGCCACTGGATGTGAGGTGTTTACCATGGACGACAGCAGGCATCCTCCAACAGCTAAACCTTCAGGAGAAAAAAAAAAGGAGAAATTAAGGAATCAGACAGGAGGAAAACCAACCCCGTTCCAATTACTGGCAATTAGCTCCACATAACGCTTGCCTGCTGTGCGCTGTGCCGCAGGCAGCCACTCTGGTCAGCGAGCACACGGGGCAGCACACACACCGCATACCTGCATTGTGTGTGCAGGCGAGTACATGAGGTCCTCGCTGAAGGTATTCCAACCATTTGGGCACAAATGGCCACAGGCCGTTTAAGGGCCTCCTGCAGCCCACCCAAATCAGGGACAGTGCTCTTCTCTGCAGCCCAAGCCCTTTGCTTGGCAAAACTGCCTGGGGGGGGATCTCCATCCCCACTCCCAAATCCACCTGCCCAGGTTATCCGGCTGTTTGTTTTTTTTTCCCAGGAGGGATGCCAGCTACAGCCAGCACCACAGGCTGCCGTTGACGCACTCGCAGACGGTGCAGCTCTCACTGACAGAGATGCCTCCCCCTCCACAGGAGGATAGGCTTTGCTCTCAGCCAGAGGGGAAGGCGGAGGCACCCAGCACATTGCCGCAGCAGAGGCGGCACTCAGCCAACCGCTAATGCTTCCTACTGTCTTGGAGCAAAGGGATGAATTAGCTTTTATTAGCTCTTACAAAGAGCACATCGCTCCTGCCCTCTCCTCCTCAAGCACAGACCCAGCTGTGCCGCAAGCGAAGCAGAATCAACTCACCTCCGTGCCCGCGGCCCCGAACTCCAGGGGGGGAGCTTGGGGAAATCTTATAAATCTTAAATCTTAGACAAGCTGGGAGTTAGGCTAGAGCAATCCTCTTAAGGGGGCTGCGGGGCCCCCGCTGCCCAAAAGTACTTTAAAAAAAAAAAAAGGAGAAGCGCTTGGCTTTTATGTCCAGGTGCCACCACACGGGGCCCGGGGGAGGGGATGGTCTCCACACCAGCGGAGCCAGAGCTACTGCCCCGCTCACCCCTGAGCCGGTTTTGGAGGGGTGGGGGGCTGGTCTGTGGTTTCCCGCTGACGCCTTCCTGCCCCCCAGCACCCAGCCGTCAGTGCGCCTGAGAGATGGTGCTGCTCCAGAGAAGTCTCTCCCAAGTCGCTCTGGGGCTCGTTAGCGGGGTGATAAAGGGGATGAATGGCCTCAGAGAAATGCTCTGTCTCCTGCCGTGACATTCATTATCCCTTAGCCGGGCAATTCTTCACACCAGCCAGGAGCTCTGGGCTTGCTGGTTTATGGTCCTGGGGGGCTGTTTTCCACAAGAGGCCGTGCTCTGCGCTGGGGATCATCACCCCAGGGCATCTCGAACGTGCCAGAAGAGCCCACAGCATCACAGCCTGGGCGATACGGCTGGGGGCAGAGCCGTTCGTCTCCTGGGGAGTCTCTGAGCTCATCACTTTCCTCCCACACAGCCAGCTTGCTTTCCCAAACTCACAATTTGGTGATGTGAGCCACAGCTGCCCCCCCGCCCACCAGACCTGCAGGAAACAGCGCTGGGCACATCATCAGCCTAATTTCCTAAGTAGCACAAAGCATATGCCATCCTGCCGCATGGGTCTGTCCTCTGCCCACTCCCCAGCAACTTCTGACACAGCAAAGAGATTTCAACCCGATCCGACAGAGACACACAGGTCTCAGACACAGTCAGAGCTTATAAATTTCATGGGAACAGACTGTCAAACAGAGCAGAGACATTATCAGCACCTTCAAAAACATAGTGTATCATCCCTTATTAGACATGAAACAATCTGCGTGGGAGAGAGAGATGCCATAAATATCCCAGCAAGGGGAAGATGGTCCATTCAGCACAAGCAGCTTACTAGACACCAGAGAATCCAAACACAAGCTGTATATCCAGAGGAGAAGAGGCTTCACAAATCCCCCTACGTACTCCTAACGGGAAAAGGTTTTGAGAGTGCTTGGCTGAACGGAGAGCCATACAGCTAAGACATGGTTTAGCCTGAGGAAAGCCTCTGGAAACGGGCTGTGTGCTCTTCCCTTGCTGTTCCTCCAGTGATGGAGCCGAAGTCCCACTACGTTTCCCACCTGAATTGCCATCCCAGTAACATGAACAAGTTCAGACTCTCCCTGAGAAGAGACATGCCCAGCTCCGGGGGAGCACAGACGGGCATCTTCCTTGCCCCTGCAGCCCCCCCAGTCTCTGCAACACGGATAGAGGTTTCACCTTCCAGTGAGATGTTTCATCCACAGGCTGCTGCCAACAAATGACAGGAAGGCAGCCCAGAGTCCGAGCGGCCACCCCCTGGAGCTCGCAGCAGTATCGCTTACACATCAAACTACCCATTAGTGGGTTGACTAATTAGTGGCACTTGTTATTGGAAGCGAGAGGGAGCCTGTCCCTCTACATGCAGAGCCTGGCTGCAGAGCAAACCCGCTCGCCAGCCTCAGCACAGACCTGTGAGCCGGTGCCAGCACAGAGCTGGCAGGGTGCACAGCTCTTCAGCACTCCCTCAGCAGGATGGACCCTTCCTCTTCCTCCTAAAGGCTGAAGGGGACACAGCAGCCTCTTGGTTCTCCTTTGAAGCCAGTTAAACAGTTTGCACATCATGCAGCACAATATAGCTTTTGGAGAACAACACGGAGAAGCCGTTTGCTAGTGCAGCTGGCTGGCCTTACCTCGCTCATCTCCTCTCAAGGGCCTAGTTAGGAGACCCTGATCAGGCTGTTCCAGGGTGGAAACAGGAGTCGCTCTTGCAGGGATCTCCTGTCCTTCATCTCTGCTCTCAAGTGGAGGAATGATTAGCAGCAAGCGAGTGGCAAGGCAGCGAAGACAACTGGAGCTGGCTAAGGCTGAGCCCAGGATTTCAGTGTTAACTCCAAGAAATCCAAACCCCATATGCAATTTGGGGATAGAGTGGGGTAATTCCTGCACTCGTTTAGGATCTGACCAGGTTGTTATCTGTTCACAGTGTCATTTCCAGTCTCAGGTATTCCAGAGCCCTGGAAGTTAACTGCAAAGCAGGAAATAACCTGTCTCCCTCCAACTCATATATGACACTTTCTCAGCTGGCCAGAAGCATTTTGGAAGTCCTCTGACTCACCCAGTGAAGGTCAAGTCCCAGGAGGTGCCATCAGCTGGGTTGATCATGTATCACTTGTACCTGTGGGGTTTCAGCTCTGCAGAAAGTTAATTTAAACAGGTGCTACAGCACATCCTTTATTCCAAAAGAAAGGATTTACACTTCAGGGGTGCTTGACTCCCTGTTCTGCCCAACAAAAGGAGTGATGGGGATTGAATCCAGGCTTGCATTTGTTAAAAAAAAAAAAAAATTAAAAATAAATGGAGAAACCCAGTCACTCTGTCCTAATTGTTCTGATCCAGCCTTTCACAGTGTTGCATTGAGCTAAAGGGCCGCACCTGAAAGTATGCCAAGAGCGGCATGAAATGTTAATGTTGCAATTAAAACAATATGAATATTGCAGCACCGCTCCGCTGCTCCCCATCCACCGAACAATTCTCATTCAATGGAAGTCAAGTTACATTTGAGGAAATAATGAGGTCTGCTAATTAAGTCTGGCCTAGGAAGACAGCAGTCTTAAAGGGGAAAAAAAGAAAAGAATTCCAATCTCCCCAAAATGTGTACGCTTGCTGCTTATTACCTGCAAAGGGAAATCATTAATGCTGCGCAACGCCAGGATCACAGGTCAGCGCCGCTGTCTCCTTGCACACATCTAGAGGAAATTATCTTTTTAATGATAAAACGCGTTAAGTCCTGACCTGCCCTGTCCCCGGGAGCCAGGCGGGAAACGCCGGGCTGACGCTTTCCATGAAAGCGGGAAGTGGGCTCCTGGCAGCCAATGCCAAACCTGGGCTGGGCTAAGCGAGAGGCAGGCAGGGGCTCTGAGGGTCTGAAGGCAGCAGACTGGTGACCAGGATGGATGTAGGGAAGGGATTCGGGCTCCCCAGCCACTGAGACAACCACAACATGGTGACACCAGCTCAAGCCACGAGGAAAAAGATCACTGGGTCTGTCCTACGGGGACAAAGACCCATCAGGATCATCACATGGTTTGGCTAACAAGAGGGAACAGAAGCAGACCCCCTTCCTGCCACCCCCTTCCTGCCCCTTGCATCCATCGGTTGCTGCCCCAAGACACAAGCGTGTGCTGCAATAACATGAGGACACAGCATCTGGTCCAGGGGTCCTCCCAGGCTATCTATACCAAGCACACCTCACCCACAGCTTCTTCATGCCCTTGTCCTTCATCCTCATCACAGATTTCTTCACCCACGGTAGCGGCTGGGGCTGCCACCATGTCTCCCATTTTCTCCCCTGTGTGTATTCCATGGGAAGAGCAGGAGGCTGGGAACAGGTCCACTGTGTCTCTCTGCTGATCGGGTTGCCTTTTGTCTCTGATTCAGGAGCAGACAAGACCTACCCATCCCCAACTCTGCCATCAGACCCAGTCTGACCGAGCAGTCTGGATCTGGCTAGGGGCCACAGAGCTGCCTGCTGCCTAAAGAACAGGCTGTGGCAGTCCAAACCTCTCCTGCTACTGCAGCAACACCTTCCCTAACCTTCCTCCCCATTCTCCTGAAGAAAATTCATTCAATGGAGGGGTGAGGGAGAGTGCTGGAGTCCTGGTTTATTCCCTGACCACTGTGGACACTCTGAACTTCAGCCTGTCTTTACTATGGACAGCCCTGCTAGTAAGATCCAGACAGGGACTGAGCCACACTGACCAGACGTGGAAACACAAAGATCCAAATGAGGAGGATCTCAACCCATCAGGAAGGAAACACTTCAGTTGAAAGAGAAGAATAAAAACAGGTGAAAAGATTGGAAAGGACCTTTCATGTCTTAGGTTGTCCTAAAGGACTCAAATCCTATTTCTATCCATCTGTGGCCTCCCAGGGGTGTAAGAGAAACCTATTTGGTCACTGAGATCCATCCAGGAGGATGTCCCCATCCCATCCTCACCAGCAGCAGCTCCCTGTTTTGTGGACGAGTAGGTGGTCTCCTCTCCCCAGCCCACTTCTCACTGTATTTCCAGATGCACGAGCACTTGCTGCTATCAAGTGTCTGTTCTGCAATAAAGAGCAATAAACATGCCAGAGTAATTAATGTCTTAACAACTTATTACAATCCTCAGATAATTAATCACAAAAGCTAAACATGCTGTCTCACCCTCCTAATGTGTTAATGCTCTAATTATTATGCCTCAATTAAGGGGAAGTCAGTGCTCCTTGCTTAGAAGTGCATGTTTAATAAGGGTGCTTGAATGCAGGCAAGTTGAGGTGGGAAGGGAGGAGGTGACGGGGGTTAAGGAAGAGGACACCATTTTTAATGAGGTTTCACGGGTGGCTCGAAGCAAGGAATTGACAGCCCCTATATCTGGGATCTCACACACGACTGCACGTGGAACTGGGGGCCATCTGCAGTGGCTCTGCGCTCTGCTGCCCGACCGGCTATTTATAGGAGAAGCAGCATGTTTGGTACAGAGAAAGCAGGGATGGGAGATGAGCATTTACACCCTGGATCTGGCCAGCACCAGCAAGCAGAGCTGGCAGCTCGCACAGCAGTCAGCAACAGGAGTGGGGGGTCTCCTTTATCCAGCCCACTTCTTGCTGCATGCAGCAGGCAGGGGAAGCTGAAGCCAGGATGGACAGGCTCCAGATGTTGGTACCATGCAAGAAGCTGCAGCAGAGGAACAGCTGGGGCCTGAATCTTGCAAACAAGGCCTACAAACATTTTCTTTTTCCCTTAAAAGCTTTTGAAGCAACTTCCCTGTTCAAGTGGATCTTCAAACACAAAGAAAACTTCCCCTGAACCAGCCTGGTTTCTGTTCCATCCAAGCTTTTTAAAGTTGCTTAAACAAATGAATCACCAGAAGCATTTCCAGCCTAGACTTGACTGGAAAACTATTGCATTTCCTCAAGAAAGAGCACACTCTGTAGGCTTGGATGGTTCCCTCTAAGGAATAAGGGAGAGGGAATAAGAAACAAAACAAAACAAAGCTACCCAGAGGGGACATGAATTTTAAAAGCCATGAACAGTTTTGCTTTCCAAATAATCAAAATGAAAAAATATTTCACGCAGTCACTTCCACAAAAATTATTCTGTCACTCTGGTTCTCTGGTGATGGCTGTGACATACAGTGTCCCTCAACGAATGCCTGTACCAGTGGACTTATGTCTCAACATTGCTGAATATATTGCATTAAGACACTTGTAAAGGGTTAAGGAAGACTTGCTAACAGGATGGTTTGAAGTGCCATAGTGGTGACCTCCCACAAACAATGCCTCACTTGAACGACTCTGCCTCACTGATAAAGAAGAAACATCAATTGGGACATAAGTTTGAGTCTAACACCATGTTTTAAGTAAATCACATACTCAAGGACTATGTGCTCTGTGGAAATAAAATGTCTCCTTTGACAAGTTCCAGTACCCCCCTCCTCCTTATCTGTTCGATGAATTCCTTGCTTGTCTCTAATTGGTCACAAATGCAGGCAAAGCATTTCATGGTAACTAGTTCAAGCTCCCCCTTGGCCTTGCAGGTAAACAAAACCTGCTGAAACCAAACTTGCAGTTTGGATCAGAGTCAAGGGGTAACTGAGTCTGCACAAAACAGAAGGTTACCTGTGGTGACGAAGAGGAGCCATCCGACTTCATCCCCACGACCCTCCAGGACCACCACCAAACAGCAGTGCGCAGGCGCAGTGGGGAGGAGTTGATGGAAATCACTCCTTGGAACTCATTTTAATATGAAGCAGGACAGGTTATGAATATGTACAGGTGTATGAGGTAACCTAATGAGTAAGTATCATTGAACTGTATATAACCAAGAAGAACTGCCACGTTAGTGTGCACATCCGCTGTGAAGCAACCCCCCATGCACCCAGCACTGAACCCCCCTGCCTGATGTGAAGTCAATTCGGACTGCCAGGATGCCTCAGCTCCACTGTGGTAGATATTGCAATCTTTCTCTCTCTCCCTCTCTCTCTCTCCCTCTTCTCTCCTTCTTCCCCCTCCCCCCCCCCCCCCCCGCCCCGCCCCCACTTTCTCCTGCACATTTGTTGCAGGCTAAATAAAGTAACTCAAACCTTGACTCCGTTTTGAGTCTTAATTCTGTTCCTGAGAATTGTGAAGACCTCCTCATGATAAAGCACCTAATTGGACATCACTCAGGGGTTAAGCCCAGCCGCCCCCAGCTACCCAGAGCAATCTTAGGTCAGCTGGAATGCAAGGGGGTTTAACCTCTGCCAAAGCAGAGCAGATCCTGACAATGGCTTGTGAAAAACGAAAGCAGGCTCTTCACCTCTGCCCACCTCCCCTCCGAGACAGCAACCTTCTGGCAGCTTGACTGGAGAATGTCCAATGTCTCCCCAACCAGGCAGCCTGCAGATTCCCCTGGGGATGACTCCTCCAAAGGAAGGCTTGTGCCTTTGACCTCCCTCTACACTGCTTTCCATTCCATTGACCTGCCCAGACTTTCCTTTGTCTCTTTGATGATGACAATGATGACTTTAGACATCCAGCTCTAGTTCCCCGTGGAGACATCTGGCACAGCAGCTTCACTTCACTCCACCTTGCTGTGTGGAGACTCCACCAGAACCCAACCTGACTTCAAAACTTGGTCACCCACAACAGGGTCATCAAAATTATTGAAGTCTGAACAAGCACAGCCTCATGAGAGAGATGCAAGGTGTACAATGCCTCTCTGAGGAACCAAATGGTCTTTCTGCTGCTATTTGCACCGACCGGGAAGCTTTCCACAGCTGTTAACACCTATGCTGCTGTAGACAGCTGTGCTCAGAGGTTGGGCTGCTGCCTGCCTTCTTTTCAACCCCAGCATCCCCATCTGTGAGCAACTAACTGCTGCTGGACCTCTCCTGTCTCGCCTTGGGGCTAGGCATCTCGCCTTGGTTATGCTATGTTCAACCTATTCCAAAGCATCGAGCCAGGTGAATACCCAGTGCCAGGGATTCTGAGAAGTTGTAGCTTAATTAGCATGCTGTGGGGTTGGAAAAAGCTGAGCACAGAAACACGCAGCGCCTGCGCCAAGGGAATTTCCCTAGGACCTTCTGGGCCCTGTTTAGCCTGTACCCACCACCACCATGAGACAAGGTGTCAAACCTGAGACCTTCTCGCAGTCCAGGGCTCAGGTCCCTGAATATCCTCACCCTGCCCAGCCTGCCCATGTTCCCATTTGCATTGGAGCAGACAAAACAGTGAGGGGAATCATCATGCCCCTTCGCACCTCTCCCAGCTGAACTCAAGATCAGCTTCCTGGAGCAGGTCACCACCCAAACAACCTGAGATCTGCTCCCAGGAACCCAAAATACAAAGCATCCCACAGCCAGCAACCACATGCAGGTGTGTTCCCAGACCTTGGAGCAGGGCTGGAATTTTGAGGGCTGCCTCCAGAGAACAACAACCAACCACTACACAAAGAAATATGAGACGTGAGGACTGTCAGACAAAACAGCATCAATGCTTCCCAGAGAAAGAGCCGCCCGAGCAGATGAAAGTGCTGGGCCACAAAGCTGGTGTCACTGGAGCCCAGACACTCCCAACTCCAACCTCCCAGCCTGCTCCAACAAAAGCTTTCTGAGCTCAGCTTACCCCCTCCCTCCGCCTGCTGCCTTTAAGATAGCATGCAGCACGACAGCTGGGAAACCCAATCTGGTCCAAATTTTGTTACAACCCCGCTGGTTTTTATCCTTGTTTACCAGCATTAATTTTAATGGCTTTTCCTACATTAACTTTGTCCTGAACCGGTCAGAGGAAAATTCCTGCTCACTTGCCTTCTGGAGAACAGCCTGGGTAATTTTCCCTTGTCACATAACAGCCCGCCTGGGCTCCTCAGGAATGACAGCCACACTGTGTACTTTATTGAGGGCAATAAACTTCCCAAAGCTGGAGAAGGAGGATTTACATATCCCCCAAAAATACTATCCGTTCTTTGTTCAGTTTGGGTCCTGGCTTTGTGCACAGGAGGGAACTACTGAGCCTACACCAAGGAATCATAACATTTCCAGATGAAGTGGCAACCTCTCTGAGCCTGGTAAGCTTTGGGCTGCATTCGTCACTAAAAGTGCCTGTAAAGCAGGTCCTGGAAGAGACAGTGGTGCTTGAACACACACAGAGAATGCTTCTTCAGAAGTGGGGAGCGGGAAGACAGGACTCCTGCCTTGTCTTCCACCCCAGTCCTCTGCTCTGTCCACATCCAATAAGCAGTGCCTCTCTCCGTGCTGTGTCCTGTGTCCCATACACCTTTACTCACAGCAGGAAGCAGAGGTGAGGATGATGCAATGCCTGAGCCATTCTTCTTTCTCCTGTCCACTTTCCCACTTCCCACCTCCAGCTCTTTCCAGCCGCCTTCCTGAAGGAGACAAGGCAGCTCCATCCAGGCTGGGCTCTGCAGGAGAGAAAGAGGTTGTTCTTCCCTTTGCTCACCTGATGCCATGAGCTGTGATCCCGTTCCTTTCTCCAGCTCCCAGAAAGCTGTGACAGCTCATGCCATGGGAAAGACAAGAAACACTCAGGACCCTTCCAGCAGCTTTCTCTCCCTGTTAAAAAAAAAAAAAACCCAAAATAAACCAAACCAACAAAAAACAACAGGGCAACAGCTCTTTGCACCAGAGAAACACAAGGGGCTCGATTCAGGTGTGTTTCCAAAGCCTTACATCTCTAACAGCATAAAAAAGGAATAAGGTTATACCAAGGGAAGCTATTTAATGTATCACAGGATGCCCATACTTTAAAAGTACAGATGTTCCCTCCATGCTCCAAGGGGCGATTTGGAAGACAGAGGACTCAAAAAATCCCACTCTATCCAACAACAAGCACCTGGGCTGCTGTAGAGACAGTGTTGCCATGGAAAGATGAGGGAGGCAGCGGTTAGATGGTTGGAGTTTTCCTACCAATTAACAAGAAGAATTTTGACTGCTCTGCTGTGTTTCCTGTGAGAGCCTAGCAACCACCTCCAAAGTGTTATTCACACATCTCAGAAGTGTTTAGCAGGGTCACATGCCTCGTAAGCTCTGGGAGCGGGGAGGGATAGCTCTCCAGACAAGGCCCCTCGAGTATGGGCACCCTGTGCAAGTGCAGCTTGGACATCCTGACTCCTGAAGCTGGAGGCTCTCACACTAGGTGCAGGCTGTCCCCTCTTTCCTGCCTCTATCCCTGCTCAGCTGGCTGTGCTTCATTCAAGGCCTCCTTCCTGCTCCCCATTCACTTCTGCCTTTCGCTCCGGTCTGCATCCTGGCAGCCATCCCTCCTCTGTCCTCCTCCACATTCCCTGGTTCTCAGTCTCTTGGGAGTGTTTCCCATTCTTCCCTTGCTCTTTGTCCTTGCTCCTCCCTTTCTTTTTACCCTTCCTTTCCACCCTCACCCTTTCCCTTGTCCCACTTCCCTATCCCATTTCTCCATCACTCCACTTTCCAGGTGTTGCTTCCATCTCTCTGCCCCATCCCACTCCCTCACCCTGCCTATGTCAATCCATCCCTCTGTCCTTCCTGCTGTTCTCCTTCTGTCCCTCTGTCCAAATGCTTATCTTTCTTCCTGCATCCCACTGACCCCTTCCTCTCCACCTCTTTCCTGCTCTACCCTTGTGCCCATTCATTCTCCTTCCTCGACTCCCTGCCCAACTTTTCCTGTGTTCCCACCATCCCTTATGTCCTGCTCCCATCTTTGTCTCCCATCCCTCTTTGGACACCCCATCCCTCTCTGCCATTCTGTCCTTCTCTCTTCCTTCTCCTCCCTTCCCAGAGCAAAACAGGGCAGCTTGTCATTGCTCGGTTCAGAGGTCCTGGTTGGAAAAATCCCCTGTCACCATCAGTCCTCTCTACCAGCAAACCTGTCAGCCCGGTGCATGGATTCATAGATTGACAGGAGCTGGATTCACTTCCAATATACTGTTTCCATAGTGTCTCCTATTAAACAGAAGAAAAAAGACCTCCAAGATACAACTTCTCCAGCTAGGTGCCAAGGAGTGGGTCAGAGGCCACAGCACCCTAGCTTCTCCCACCCTGAGGTAAAGAGAAGAGAGATACTTCCCACATGCCAGTTCTGGCCTTTTCCACAAAAGGAGCACTACGAACTGACACGGAACAGCTTCTGCCCATTCATTAAGTTCCTGGCATTAGTTGATTTCTCTCCAACCAAGCCATAAAACCCAAAGCTGCATGCAAGCAGCATCCTAAAATATCCTTGTAAATCTCAGCCACCACATTCAATTAATTACAACCCAGTGATAGTTCAGGCCATTAGTTCTGGATGGTAACTTCATTTATCCCCAAGTTAATGCTTGATGTCAGTGGTTATCTCATTACCACTCTATTACTTACCTACTTAATCCATCATTGCAACAGGCCAGAAGGGAGGAGCAGAGTTTACCCCGTGTCTGTAGGAAGACAATGCATCAAGCGTGGAGCACCTAGGAGTCACAAACAAAACACTTCTCCAATCTACAGCTGAGATTCTATCTATTGAGGGGAGGAAATGACAATGACGAGTGCTGTTAAGAACACTGACAAATTGCAGATACCAGGAATCAAGATTTTCCTACAAAATCAAACCAAAAAGCCTTGGCAAGAATGGAAACACATACGAGCAGTCATGCAGAAAGCTTACTGTACCACTGGCCTCTTCCTCCTTGGGTTCTCCTTCCTCCAGATCCCAGGGTGGATTGAAATACCTTCTGCCTGCCAAACACTTTGAGAAGGTGGGTCAAAGTGTGGGAGCTGGGTGCTGCTGGGGCTGAACGCCCCAGAACATCTGCCAGCAGCATTGCAGACACCACCAGCCCAAATGCCAGCAAAAATACACCAACAGCCACGTAAAGGCACAACAGTTTCTGACATTTCAACACACATCCATCAGGAGTTCCTCTTGTTTGGTGAGCAGGAGCTTCCACAAACATGCTCTATTGCACCTGCCTGTCCCAGGACTTGTTCCACTCGTCCATCCAGCCCCATGGGGCATTTCGGCAAAGCAAGGCGAGCAGCTTTCCCTGTCACAGACCCTCCTTACACCAAATAGCTCTGTCAGTGATTCAATCCGAGAGGCTGAGAAAAAGGGAAGCCCCTTTTACGTTGATGGGCTGTGAAACCAAGGCATGACCTGGGGAAAGGTTTCAAGCAGACCTCTCCCTAGCAGTAAGGTGGGTTTTCTGAAGGGCAAGCCACATACCTCTGCTCTGCCCAGCTATGATGCCCAAACAATCAAGCAGGTGACTCTGCTTTTTACCTCTTCCAGGCAACATGGACTCGACGATCTCTGGAGGTCCCTTCCAACCCCTAAAATTCTGTGATGTGATATGGAAGGATTCAAATCCTGTGACGTGGAAGAAGCTGATGCCACAGAAGCAGGGTGGAGAGAGAAGACACAGCCCCAAGATGATGTCAGGAGTGAAATATCAACATTTTCCTCTGTGACCATTAAACCTCCAGCTAACATGCTTGTGCTGGCAAAAGCAGGCTCTAAATGGTGCTATGCCAGAACTATTGACAGGACAAGCCTGCAAGATGCCACAATCACATGTAATTAAAATACCTTTGCTGCCTTGTGCTCCAGCCCCTCAGCAATGAAATCCATTCCAGGGCGTGGAAAGAAAATTGTTTAAAAAGTCCCTGAAGCTGGGTTGTTGACACCCACATAGGCAGATGGATTTTGATACACCTTTGATTAAACAGCTTTCTGCAAAAGGCAAAGAGGGCAGGAAAGGAGCTGGGTGATGAGTCCTAGAAACAGTGGCTATTGCCCAGGGAAAGCAAGTGCTGCTGCATGGAAAAGCTGCCCCGTCAACCAGCCAGAGGCTAGAACAGCCTCACCACCACCCCCCCCACCACCACCACACGAGGGAGCAGGCTGCAATGCTCCCCTCACTGCCAGGCTCCTGTCCCCAAGCTCTCTGCTCTGACTCAGGCCAGCAACGCCATGCACATCACTGCTTCCAGCCTCTGATGAAAGTCTGCAGTGAAAGAAAACAATAGAGAGCCTCACGCAGCGCTTAGCCAGCAGTGGAGCCAGCGGTACTTCCATTTTCCATGGAGTTACACATGATGGGGAGAATTCTCCAGGATGCGTCAGGACACTAGGTCCAAGCACAGTTTTCCCCATAGGCATTTGTATCATCTCTCTCTTCCTCCTCCTCTCACACACAGATGCTCCTGGACTGATAAGGATTGAACTCCTTGGCAGAGAGGGGCAAAGATAGTCTTCTCACTGGTCGTGTATTTATATCAAGCCAATAAGAACTTGTTATCTCTTAGATCTCTGGCACGAGCAGCTGCAATCAGCCATCAGGCCGGAAAGTTACTAGCTGTGGGCAACAAGGAGCCAAACCCACATAACCCTCTCTTCTCAGGGGAGCAAATGGAAGGCAAGAAAGGAAGGGTGTCAACAACTGGGAGCAGACAGCTGACCTGTCCGACTCTTAGACACCCCAGATAAAGGAAGCCCAGGTAGGACAGAGGGTCAAACAGAGCCCAGAAGCTCAGAGCACTACCCACTGCACCCAGAGCTGAGGTGAGACCATGGCATGGGCATGCAGGCTTTGCAGCTAAGGGTGCCATAGGCACAGGTGCAGGTCGTGGAGCTACACAAACCAGTAAGTATTTCTTACCAGTCCTGTATGTGTGTAATTCTGGTCTAATCTAGTGGCCAAGAGTACTGTAGTTGCTGTTACCCAGCAGAGAAGGCTCATTCCACAAGAAAAGGGGCTTTGCCTACAAATCTTCCTCAGGATTCACATCCAAAGACATTTCCAGATCAGGAAGGAATTATAAATCAGCAAGCGCAAGATGCTCAGCGTCGCCAGCCCCTGCAGCCGCAAAGCCTCCAGTTTTGCACAACATTAATTTTATTCCCCATCTACTTCCGACGGCTCAAACACAGGCTTGAAATTTTTCACTCCCCTCTCCGCTCCCTTCCCATGGCCTGGAAGAAACTGAGGCAAGCAGCACGAGCCCCACACCTCGCAACCCCTGGACTCTTTTCCTGGGACTCGCCTGCTGTGCGAGGCCGGCACTCGGGAAGCCGCGGCTGCTTTGCTTTTATGCGCACGTTGAGACAGGGGTGGCTTCTGTGGTCCCAGCTCCCTTCAACACAACGCTTCGAGTTCTGGTTCGTAACCCCAGTCCCACTGATCTTCAGCTCTGCAAATAGCCGAGGGGCAGCCGAGCTCCCTTCTGAGTCATCAGAAATCCAGCCTCACGCTAAGGAACAAACGGACCAGCCAGCCACAGAGCGCGCCACGTCCCTGCCTTCCCCGCAGCGGCTTAGTCTGGGTAAGGATAATCGTGTCTCCAACAAGAAAGCAGGTGTTTTAGAAGCGTTCACCGATGCGTTTCACTTCACGAGGGTTTTTAGCACCGTCTCACAACCAAGCCGTGTGAAGACACAATTGCACCTCAGGCAGAGAGGACTGCCCTTCCACAGGCACTTGTAGGTCCTGCCTTTTGCCCCTACGAGAGGACTGGCAAGGGAAAAAAAGTACCTTTATCCTCAGACTGCCTTAAGCAAAGCCTGCCAGCTTTTCAAATAGGGCAAGAAGGTCACGTTTACTGCTTAGCAACTTTTCTCTCTCAAGAAGTCATTACCTGAAACTCACGGTGGCTATGTGTATGTGGGCACCCGCTTGCAATAACAAAGGAGCAGTTGGTTCTTGCCTTGGTCTCTGATAGTCCGTTTGGAAGCTGACATTTGAGTATTTTATTTCCCTCTTTGTCCCCCCCAAACAAAACACATCAGTTGAGGACTCACAGGGAAGTAGCAGGACCAGAGCAAATTCCCAGAAGCAGCCCTGGCAGCGTTCCCTCTGCTCTGCAGCTCTGAGCGAGATGGAGTAACAGAGCACGACACATGGAGCAACAGAAGCTGAACAGCACACGTGTTACTGCAAGAAAAACTAACAATATTGGAGGGAAGGGAAAGCACTTGCTAACAAACACTTATTAAAACACAAACTTATCCTCATCTGACCCTAACTCTGATTGCAGAGACTGGCATTGCTGCTGGGGCACTCAGGCGATACCACTGACCATCCATGTATATAATTGCCCAGGAGGTCCCCCAACCACCCCCTCACCTTTCCTCCAGCTATTTAGATGCATTGGCTTAAGTCACCAGTATTTTTAAGGCCACTCAGCTCCACTCTTCAGGCTTCCAGGGTCCTCTGATGTGCTCAAAACATCTTCCAGCCACCCCAGACAGACTCCAAGACCAGCTAGCTCATTGTGCATCTTGTTCACCACTGCCTGTCTTGGATACAAAAGGACACTCTGGTTACAAATCCTACAACCCACACAGAAGATCTCCTTCCACACAATCACCAAGGAATGATGGGGGTTGGACTCAATGATCCCTTCCAGCCCCTACAATTCTGTGATTCCCATCCAAGAAAGCCCACTGAGCAAATTGGTGTGCTCCATAAACAGGGTCTGGGGGCTTCAAAAGCCACCTAGCTTAGGACCCAAGTTAAGCCTGCTTCATAGGCAGCTACCCCACTACTTCACAGGAGCACATGGAAGACCAGATTTTATTGAGGTTAGGGGTCACATACATAAAACATCTTGGGAGAGCTAGGCACGCATTGAGTGGTTTGCCAGACTGGAAAAATGCCACCTCTGCTGACGCTCAACAAGCAAAGGGCTTTGTGCAGCATCCCTATCAGTCACTTGCCATCAAGCCTAATCACTTAACCTAATAATATCCCTTAAATTCATTGTACATTTAAAAAAAAGAAAAAAAAAGAAACGGGAAAAAATGCTGCAGTGGAAGGGGAGACTTGAAGTTCAACCACTGTAAGAAACCCTGAAGACAAAGGCCCGTTTGATATTTTGAAATCCAAATGTTGATTTTCTGTTCCTCAACTTCAATCAGTTCTTTGCTAGTGAGATTTGGCGCCAGTCCAGGTCTCCCAAGGAAGCAGAGGTAGGGGTTTTCCAAAGGATGTGTCACCTGCGTCTCATACCACAACGCTCCTTTGGGAGTTTTTTAATGAGCAAGACCCTCCTTTGACAAAAAAATCTGCCTTTAAAAGACAAGGCCAAGGCCATAAGAAACCCAGGAGCTATGTTTCTACCTCAGACCTAGCTCCAAGCCCAGTGTCTGCCTCCAAGCCCTGCTGCCCTGCACCTGTTTAAGGAGGATGTTCTCATTATTCAATGTGCAATGAGTTTAGCTTCCCGTCCTTCATGGGATTACTTTTATATTTAATGTCCTCTCCTCTCCCCCTCTTCTTTTTATAGACTGGTAATCCAAGTCCCTTGGTAAGGCTGAGTAATCTTGATCAGATTTTATTCAAAGCCAGCCAGGTCCTCAGCTGCCAGTATTGATGCATCTGCCTTTAAATATTTGAATGATGCCGATTCGCCCTGGCAAGGCACTTGCCCCAGCCCTTCACAAAATTTGAATTCCTTCCTACACACCGAGCTAAAACAAGAAGACAGAACAAGCAACCTGCTGCGAAGGAGGTTTAGGTTATAAAACCAATACCCAGGATTTTGGAACTAAATGAAAATCTGAGATAATCCCTCCCCAAATCCAGCCTGGGAAAAGCACTCCGGACAGATCAGTATCAAGCAACTTCTTTAAAACATGCTTTTTCCCTCTGGTGAAATCAAGGGTGAGGTTGGAGTCACAGGGAATCTGCCCACAATGCCTCACTCCTCGCATGACCCGGAGAATTCACACCTAGAACAAATACAGAACTGGGGCTGTTCAGCCTGGAGAAAAGAAGCCTGAGAAGGGATCTGATCAATGTTTATCAATAGCTGAAGGGTGGGACACAGGGGGAAATGGCCAGCCTCTTCTCAGTGTCTGTGGGGACAGGACAAGGGGCCAATGGCCTCAAGCTGGAGCATGGGAAGTTCTGCACTGATATGTGGGAGAACTTCCCAGTGAGGGGAGGGTGACAGAGCCCTGGGACAGGCCGCCCTGGGGGGTGTGGAGTCTCCTTCTCTGGAGATATTCAAGACCATCCCTGTGCATCCTGTCCTAGGGAAACTGCTTTGGCAGGGGGGCCGGACCCCATGATCTCTCAAGGTTCCTGCCAACCCCTACAATCCTGTGATTCTGTGAAATATGTATTTTTACCCATGCAGGCTTCTCCAGGAGGGACCTGTTTCTGCTTTATTCAGCAATGACCCTTGTGTCACTGCCAAACCCCATCATCCAACATCAGCGTCTTAGTTGGAAAATAATGAGATTTGTGGAATGCAAAACGCTGGCTCCATTTCCCTTCCCTTTAAAGATGGTATCTGCCAGCTTCCCTCCACAGATCAGAAAGATAAGGAAAAAACCACTTAGATGAGCGGGTCTCATCCAAATGCCCAACTCCAGGAGACAAGTTTGAGGTGGGGGCTATCCCACAGAACTCATCGGTATTTGGACTGCAAACACTGTCCAAGTGAAGGCAGAAATAGATGATTGCCTACAAGGCCCTGGGGTAAAGGCCAGAGAAACATAAGAGGTTTTGCAGGTTCCCTTTTCTTTAACCTCTGCCTCTTTGGAAATGACCAAAGGCAGCACGCCTCGTGCTTTCACAAGCATCACCTGAGGAGCTGCACATCCCCATGAATCCACATTTCCATCCCTAGTACTAGGAGGTCCATAAGGTCTTCAGGATTTGTCAGAACCATGCTCTAGTTTAGACCTAGTCCTGCAAAGCAGGAGACCAACCTGAAGGCATCGGTCCTTCCTTTCAGCGGTTGAAGTTTCTTAGTTGCCCTTTCCAGCCTCTCGCTTCTACCTCTGGCCAGGCTGGCTAATAAGCCAACCAACTGGCACGGGATCAAATCCTCTCCTGCTCATGACCATTAGGGCCATCCAGCTCCACAACTAGATGCCTTGGTTTGGCTTTCCACACCCCAAAGTCAAGCTGGAAGAAATATAATCACCCTCCTGCAAAAGCCCGAGACACAGCCCAGCCCCTGAAGTGCACTTGGATCTGTATAATGTCCTTCACACAAGTCCAATACAACCAGTGACCCACTCAACCAAGCCAGTACTACAGAATTAGATGTTGCCTTGCCAGGGACAAAGTGTCATGGCAGCCTTGTGAAGATGTGATTACTCAAAAAAAATCCCAAACATGAGTCATGTGATGGCTGTAAGGAGAAATTACAAAAAGGCAAAGAGCAAGGCCTTGCCTCCTTCCTGACGGGTCCTCCACAGCCCTGAGAAGAGTGCTCCAGTGGACACAACCCCACCAATTTCTTCCCATACAGAAGAAACACTCAACTGGCAGCAGAGCCCCGGTATCATGGCCAGGGCCTGGGCCCAAACCCTGCAGGCAGGCAGAGCTTGCAAATGGCTCTTCACACTTGCTGCCACCCAGGAACTGAGTTTTGGGGTAGCATGAATATGCAGTTAGCCTGTTCCAGGCTTGCCAGACAAGCAGCCCACATGGCATTGATCCAGCTGCAAGCAGACACTTGGGAAAGCTATGACAAATCAGCCAAGGTGGGATTCAACGTAAGTTGCATATTAATAAGCATCACACGCATATTAAGCCACCCTGTAAACAGTCCCACAAAGGGGCCTATATGGAGATCATCTGCAGGGGGGTTAATGAGCTTCAGCTCCTGCAAGCAGACCACATCTTTTGTCCTTTTGTATCAGCTTGCCCGAGCATCCCTGATTTGAGACACACGTTCCTACAACAGATGGTCTTATTAGTGCCTGCGCGTGGCGACAAGGAGACAACAACAGGTGGCCTAGACATTAACTGCGACATTTCACCCTACGTGCCCCCAAACAGGTTCAAGATCATGCCAAGGGCAACCAAGATCAAAGCAGAAAAAGATGTCACACACAAACTGTCCAAATTATCCTCACATGCCTCCTGCACCGTTAAGATCTCAGCTGGAACATGTTGTCCAGTTTGGGATGCTGAGCTCTGAGACGGTATGAGCAATTGGAGACAGTCCAAAGGAGCCAGACAACAGTGACTGGAAATCTATAGGAGATGGTTGGCAAAAAGATATGGAAAGCATTTGATGGTGCTCAGTCTAGAGAGGATGGAGACACACTTACAGTCTTCAGACAAGCAAAAAGGAAAAGCAAAATGGAAAGGGGAGAGGGGGGAACCAACCCTGTTCCCAGTTCCGTTGCGTAAAGGACAAGAAATCCTAGGCTCCATGTAAGACAAGGGACCTTACAGTCAAACATTAGGAAAAGCTTTCCAAGCGTAAGGACAGCAACAGCACTAGCCAGCTGTCAGATCTCCACTGCTTCCTTCAAAACATCCGCAGTTAAATTAAACCCTTTGGGCTACACTACAGAAGACCCCATAACTCAGCCACGAAGCAGTCAAGAGAGTTACGAGCTCATTCTGCACTGTGACATAAGGAACAGATAGTCCGACGCCAGCGGAAAAGAAATTAATTTCCAACTCATCATAAAAACCACACAAAAAACAAAAAGCCACACAGCAGCTGCCACTTAGAGGGACCTTTAAAAACCTTTCCAGTGTGACAAGGCTGGCAGGGGAGGGAGGGGGCGTATGCTTTGAGGGCTGGCAGGAGCCAGGGCAATGGAAAGGAAAAAGCCACAGCAAAGCTGGTCCTGCTACAGTTGAGGCAAACAGATTGAGAAGAGCGGAGCAGCAATACCTGCCTATCAACATAAAGCCCGGGCTGAGGTCAAGAGGATGCTCCAAGAGCATTGAAACTGTACTCTGACCCACCACACTGCTCCGCTGCACCACTGGCACGTGGGGCCCCTCCAGGGCCTCCCATGGAATCTCGGGTGCTCTCTCCCCCACCACAGGCAAACCTTGCAGTTGGTAGCTCCATCCTTGTGCTGCGACAGTTCCATCTCCAGGACAGGCTGCTTCCATTCTGTGATTCAGGGCTGAGTCCCTGCACTGACTCTTAGCACTGCACCAGTGCCAACACAAGGCAAGAGCTCTCAGCAGACAGAGAAGAAAGACTTTTGGGAAGCCCATTGTTCAACCAAATAATATAACACATATATTTTTACATAGCCAAATTAAAATATATTTTTAATATATCCAACCAAATAAAACACAAGTACAGAAGCTCTTCAAGCCTGAAGCCAATCTGGGTCTCCA
Source organism: Gallinula chloropus (assembly GCF_964237585.1). NCBI lineage: Eukaryota > Metazoa > Chordata > Aves > Gruiformes > Rallidae > Gallinula > Gallinula chloropus. Next base: position 19,231,859 of record NC_140091.1, read on the forward strand.
AACTTTCCTGAACTTTACTTTCCTTGAAACATGGGCAGGAGGCCCAGGTATCACACCATCTTCCCCAGCCTTTTGTCCTGGTTACCTGATGACCTCTTGTGCGAATAAAAAAATACAGTAATTCTGTTGGCTGCCTCAGTGCAGGCCCACCCTACTCCAGATAGGTTGGTTGGACCTATTTCCTGCATCATATCTTCAAATTTGCCCAAGCCAAAGCTACTTGTGCTCTGTGGCTCAAACTTCACTGGCTTTGAGCTCTTCATACATTCTGGGCTGCATCTGGAGTTCAGGGAGCTGAGAGACGCTGGAAGAAATCAAACTGCCTATTTGCCTCAGCACTCATTGGAAAAGACAGCTTGATACAGATCCACACTAAAGCCCGACCATCTGATGGTCCCCTAGCGACACAGAGGAGGTTTGCAGCAGGTTTCACTCCAGATCCAGCCATTCCTGCGTGCCAGACCTACATTTTAAGCCCAGAAATATTCCTCCTGAGTTTCTCCTCCCACGATGACTTTGTGATGCTCAGCTCAGACCATCGCACTGGATTTGCAGGACTAAGCGTGGTCAAAGTCAGCTCACCTGAGAAGAAACTTCTTCACCTTTTCTACCACTCCTTTCCCCATGTGCATCACAGAGAGGCTGCAAGACACATCTGTGGTGAACTATTATCCTCTGTGCTCTGCCTCCTGCTTTGTTTATAGAGAGTTTGGGGAGATTTGTGGGCCTGGTGATGAATTATAGGGAGGAAGACAAACATATTTTACTGATCTGGGCAAGAAGTGCTGGAATCCCGTGGACATCTGGAGGAATTATTTGCAGAAAATTAACATTGTTTGTCATTTGCATGATGAACTTCGGGATCTCAAATGAATGATGGGAAGAAACCGGTGGGAGATGTTCATTATCCCTGATGGAGCGAAGCCCCTTGACATGATGCTAAGGTCACCATGATCTATGGACCTGCTGACTGACAACTCTGAGTGTTCTGGAACTGAACACACAATATAACTGGGGGCGTAAGCGATCTGCCACATTAAATGCCGAGGCGTTAATAACTGTTGCTTGCCTCTGATTGCCGGAGTTTCGGATGCGCTTGTGCTGGCTGTCTCACAGGGCACGCGCATTAACTCCTTCCCGACTCATTTCAGAGGGAACAAAATTTCAGAGAGGCACCTGCAGGGACCCAGGCAGCCCCACAGCTTAAAACTTCCAGCTTGCCTTGTTTATCTCTTGATGTACCTTTTGGGAACATGCTGTCAGCAGCTTCCTGACACAGCAGAGGTTACAAATCCCAGGTGGTGGCAGATGACGTGCCTTCACCAGCCCTGTAAGGGAGACACTCAAATTCACAGCCTGGAGGAGAAGCCCTCAAAGTTTTTCCGGTGCCATGGTGCAGCACACCTCCCTCCTCTGTGGGTGAATGTTTCCAGCTTGGGAGCTAACTTCAGGATTTTTTCCTTGCAGCTCTGAGACCTACAGATGCCAGGGAGCAGCTTTGAGAGCTGGGAGCACCGCTAGCTGCAGGGCAGGGTGACGTGCATCCAGAATTGTGTCTAAGAGACATCGTCTTGCTTAGGACACGTCTCTTGGTCTCTCAGCATCTCAGTTTCTTCCTTTGAAAAGCTGAAATATTCTTTGATCTGCTCCTGATTTGTTGCTCATAAGTCCCCTGAGTCAGTGTTTTCCATCCCAGGGGTAAGGTGCCCTCTGCTTCCCAAGGAAAGAGGCACAATTGGGGTGCAAAGGGGATGCAAGAGCGAGAGGAACAGTGTGGGTCCATCAGCTGTGACAGTCTTATTAGCGAGGGAAGCAAGAAAAGCAGAGGGCACCACAGCCTGGACCAAATTCACGCGCAGAAGCGCTACCTCAAGTGCTTTTGCAAGCTCTTCTAAATTAACATCCTGGTGCTTTCACCCCCTACCTCTAAGCTGAGGGAGCAGCACTCTCCTTCCTCACAGGGCTGCTGGGGAGATAAACTCAAAACATTTCTAAGGAAAGAAAACAGGAAAACGTATATGTGCTGAAAGACATAATGCAAAACCCAAAGGGTTTGGGCACCGGGACCACCCCAGCATGACCACGCAATGAGGAAAGCAATGGAAGCCCTCTGCTGTGGACCACAGCCTTCCCAGGAGGACGAGGAGGGAGGGATCTGAGGAGAGATCATTACATAGGTGGTATTCTCTGTACAAAGATACAAAAATACGCTGCACCCTTTCTTACATCGAAGAAAGAGCCGCACTGATTAACCCGGGCAAGAAAACTCAGCCCCTGCCTTTCCAAGACATCTCGAAGCCACATGAGATGAGCAAGTGGATGGGACTATGCACTTGGATTTTGCCCAGGAGAGGGGGGACAACAGCACCTCGTAGATTTGGGACAGGCATGGGAGAGCCAGCATAGTACCCTGCAGTGCTCTGTGAACAATCCCAGCTCAGGGGATGGCTCCCCTCCGAGCTGTCCCCCCTTCCTGGGACAGGGGCTGAGACAGAGAAGAAAAATGAGCATCTGGAAGTCTGTATGAACAAGCTAATGCTCCCGGGCTGTCAGTCATGTGCTAATACCCTTAGCTAAGGAAACATATTGATCCTGATTGCCTGGAATTGCACTTGAAAAGGGCTGGGTGACATTTCCAAGGAGACACAAGCTACTTTCAAGTCAATTAGCAGCATCGGAGGATTCATGCCGAGGGGACACGCTCACCTCCGAGGAATGCCAGGAGAGAATGAGAATTGAATTAAGCCTTTTCATACACTGAGAAACAAATCCTTTAATGGCCTGTAACAGCTGATGGGACACCCAGGGTCGCCAAAAGCATGCTGGCAGCAGCAAGGTGAGGAAGCTTCCCGGTGATGAAGCTGAGGACTGCAGAGCAGCTGAATCCTTGCTGAGGGCACATGGAGCCACACAGAGTAATCCTCTAGATAAGGGAGCTGAAAGAAGCAAAGTTTCGGGTCAACAACAGATGTAAAGCTGCATTCCTCTCCTGTCGAGCCCAGTGAGAGGTCAGGAACACCGCAGCACATGTGGGACTGAGCAGCACACGGCCCTCCTGGAACCGGCGTTTAGGTGAGGTCCTTTGCCTGCCAATATTCCCAGAGAATTCCTTCCTCACTGGGATCCCAGAGACTCCTTCAGAGCCTAGGATCCCAGGCAGGTTTGAAACCAGCACAGCAAACCCAAAGGCAGAGAAATTAGGGTAACTCTGCAGTCCCTCTGATTTTTTGCACTTGCAGGTGCTCTGACCCATATTTAGTTTCCATGGCTCCTTTTATGTTCCCACAAACACGAGGCTCATACTTGAACTCAAAGCTTTCTGGACAGCTTTACAGAGATGATTTCCTGCTCTCACAGCAACTGTGGTCATTCTGTCTCACGAGCCAAGGAGCACAACCCTTCAATCCCTGCGCAGGAGGGCAAGTTACTCCAGCAAAAAGCCTTTCAATCCATTCCACAAGGTAAAAGTGACCTCACCAGCTACAGAGTGACCAATAAGCCTCAGACATGAACAGGTCCTAGGAGTATTTGCATCTTCCTAAGCATGGCACAGGGAAAAAATAAACCACACCAAAAAACAAAGAAATGGAAAGAGAGGCCAGAACACCTGTTTCCTCCAGCCTTAGTTCTGCAAGGAGCTCTGCAATCTCCCAGACACTGCAGGTTTCCTTGGGATAGCATCTCCTGTCAGGAGCCCAAAGCCACCTTGAACATACTGGTAACACTCAGAGGACCCTGAAATGCCAGCATGTTCTCCCGAGTGATGCACCGTCCCAGGGAAAGCTGCCTCTAGCCCCCACCTTACAAACCCAAGTAGTTCAATCTAAGCCCAAGAGTCAAATCATGTCCTCAGTCCCCTCTTCATCTACCCACCTGCACCAGGGATGCTGCAGCAAGAGCTCTAATGGGGCTAATCCTTCTGGCAGGGAACCGCTGCTGCAGCAGTACAAGTTTTACTGGGCATGTGATTATTTGCTATCCATCCTCATCCCAATGCAGGTTTTCCTAGTCCAGCACCAACCAGGACCCTCTCAATGCTCTCCTGGCTTTCCCTGCTACGCTCCTGAACTGAGGAATAGAGACTGCCAGCTCTAGTCCCAAAGGAAATCAAATGGAAGTTGTTCCTTTCAACTCAGCTGAAGAAAAGAGCCTGTGTTTATAAACCTGCAGGCTTTGAGCAGAATAAATGAATCTCTTAATATCCCCTGCAGAGAGGAGGAGACTTGGGAAATGGATTCTCCCATGGGTTCACTGTGGAGTGTCCCTCAGAGTTTTTAACTAAGCATTTTCTCATCAGAGATACTCACCCAGCCAGTGCTTTTCCAGAGTAGAAAAGGAAAGCAGAATTCTGACATGAATCCAACCAGCCCTGCAGAGCCAGAGCCCCCATCCTTTTGGTGGCAGAGATTACGCACAGCTCGGAACACAAATGTCTATCCACAGCACAGCCAAAAAGCTGAAGAAATGCATTTTCACTACAACAGCACAGTGCAGGGTGTCAGGCTCATTTTGCGAGGACTAGTAGGAGCCTGGATCTAAATTAAAGCTAGCGGGGCTCAAAATAGCCTTTTGCAGTATTTCCAGCCTGCAACATAAAGCGTGGGTCGTATCGCTGAAAGCACCTGAGAAACACAAACATCTGAAGCCTGCTTTCAAAGCGACCCTGGTTTCAACACCCACATATTTTCCTCTGCAGATGGACCGTGGTTAAAAGCGACACAACCACCATTTAAGGAGGTCGACCAGACCGCGTCGATACTGGCAGAGGCCACGCTTGCAGGTACCGAGCAGATGCACACAAGTGACTTTTCCAAGGTTAAACAGTAAATCCAAAGTGCAACAGAGATTTAAACCTGGGGCCTTCCAAACTCTCCGCCCTTCTCTCCCAAACTGTTGTGTGGTTTGGTTCTTCGTCTTCCCGCTCGCTATTAAAAGCCAAACCAAAGGGACACAGCGCGGCTGCACAGACGTGCTCAACAACCAGTCGAGGGGTTGTGCTCTAAGTCAGGAGGGTAGCAGAGAGAATCCACTCCCTTTGGAGCTGGAAGGCAGCAGTGGGGAACAGTGGGGTGCTCCCGACAAGATGGGAAGGGAAGGAAAGGGGTTTTGTATTTGCCTTTGCTGTGAAGAGATGCCTGCATTTCCCGTATTAACAGCAAGGCTCAGCCCTAACAAGAGCACAGCAGGAAAGGCTAAAAAAAATAAAACTGGGGTCTTTTCAAAGCACCATTTCTCTATAAATATCGAGCATGAGCTGTTGCCCGTGAGCAGCCCATTACATTTCTGGGGCTCTCTCACTTAGTCATGCAAGCAGCCAAACTGGTTGACTTAATGACCCTTTCTGGGTTTCCGACAAAGCATCATCACCTCCCTAGCCACCAGCAGCCCACAAGGACCCACTGAGGTAATTAAGCCAGTGTAAAATACGGGACAGAGTCAACTTTGATTATCCTGGGGTCCACGGGAGCAGAGGGGAGGGTTCAGATCACTTCCAGGCCTAAGGGACCATCAACTCTTTTGTGCAGAGGTTCTACTGTGTGTGCTGGGGTATTTTATCATTCTCTAACAAAAAGAGAAGTAGTTTCCTCTGTGACAGAGCACCATTCACAGGAGGGGCTGACCCAACTGCCCTTGGCTCCAGAAAGGAGTCTGCCACGATGCCTGTAAGGTCACGGATGCTGTAGGAAGGGGGAGAGGACAGAGGCACCAGAGGAGGATGTGTTTAACTGGCCGGGTGATGAGCTGCTGGGTTACTGGTGGGCTCTGTGCTGGGTGTGTGGAAGGGGAGCAAGGAAGCAGTTGGGAAAGCTGGAGGCATGAGGGAAGAACTGCACTGAGTTTTAAAGCCATTATCAATTTCTTCTACCCTTGGCAAAGAAGATGCAGAAACCAATCTCGTATGAAGCTGGAGGACAACTCTGATAATGAATTTCTCTCTCACAGCCAGCTTCAATTCTCTTCAAACCCCAGTTCACCCCAGCAAGCCCCATCGTAGCGGCCTCAGCAAATCCAATGACACCGGGAGTCCACATCCTCGCACCAGGAAAGACTTAAAAACACACACATCCCCCGGGGGGACATCTTCCCTCTACCTTCTCATATCTAGACCTCAGGGCTCCGCCGTGTCACCTCACATCGATATTTTTATGGAGGCAGAGGAATATTAAGTTTTATTAAAATACAGGCTGTGATTCTCTCTGTCACATGCTCCCACAACACAGGAGTTCAACATGACATGTATCACCAGGAGGGCTACCAGTAAAATTTGCAAGGACTAGCAACCAAAAGACCCAGGTTCAGGCCAGAGGCAAAGAAAAGACACAACACGACAAGGGGCCAAACATCTTGTATTGCTCTCACGTGAGTCCTCAGGTCAGGTGTGGAGCACAGACAGGCCAGCAAGGCAGCAGCAAAACAATGCTGGTCGTGTTTTCCTCGCCCTGTGCCATTCATACTTCAAGGCTATTGCAGCTGCAGCTACATGTTCCCCACACAGCTACAGAGAGGATCTTGTTTTCTGTACAACTACATCTCTAATCCAAAAAAACTTAAGGCTAAAACCCGGGGTTGGGAAAGGGAGCCATGTCCCACTGCCCAGCAACTGGCTGCGCAACGGCCTGGGTGCCAATGGGGCAGAGATAAGGATACTAAAGTGGATAAAATCAATTGTTCTGTAAGAGCTTTCTGGGACCATTAGTTAATTAGCAGCCAACAGCTAGAGGCCTATATAATAAGTTCTGATCACCTTCGGCACCCAAGATTAAAAGAGGAAGAAAGGGTTTTGGTGCCCATGCCCTGACAACCTGCAGAATGCAAATCTATTCCTTCTCTGCATGCTGTCTGCTTTTACAGAGCAGGAAGAGTTAAAAGCAAATCTCTGCTCCTTCAGCAAAAGCAAAGACACTGCCAAGCACACCACTGCCAAGGAGGAGGCAAGCGCAAGCCGGCAGCTTGCATACTGCCGGGCTTTATTATTTCTTGAAACAAAGATGGCTTAGTGCAAAGATTTTTCATGTGCAAGGGGTGTAATGCCTGCGACAAGCCCCTTAAGGACCCATCCTCCTGTCCAGAGCATTATTTGGGAGATGACAAGCAACTTTTTGCTTTGCCCATCCTCATCCCACCCAGCTTTCCTCACAGAGTGGTTTGGATTGGAAGGGATCCCAAAGGCCCCTGCCCAGTGCCACTACCTGCTATGTGCAGGCACACCCCCACTAGCCCAGGTTGCCCAAAGCCGCATCCAACCTGGCCTTGAACCCTGCCAGGGATCCAGGGGCAGCCCCAGCTTCTCTGGGCACCCTGTGCCAGGGCTGTCTCACCCTCATCATAAAGAATTTCTTCTCAATGTCTACTCTAAATCTCCCATCCTCATTCTCATGCAAGAAGCAGTGGACTTACCCCATCTGTGCTGTTCTCCAGTGGCCTCAGCAGAGTTAAACCCAGGCAGAGTCTTTCCAGAGAGTTCTCCCCTCCATAAGGTGAACTGAAAAGGAAAAAAAAGGATTTGAAAGCCCAAGAGCAGATGGGAGCAAAGAGGGGGTGTTCTCTCAAGACCTTCAATAACAGGGCACTCTCATTGCAACCACAGAGCATCATGAGATCTCAACAAACAGGGAAGTCAAAAATTACAATTACCTTTTTGAACACCCTTGAAGGTGCTACAGAACTAAGCAGCACTCTCCTCAAACCTTGCCTTTCCAAAAGCAATGGCTTCCTAGCATACCCTTACCCCACTGGTGACCCACAGAGTCCTTGTAACCATGTTCCCATCCTTACATTTAAATCTTGCTCAGGAGCTGAAGTTAAGTGGTTTACACACTTCTGCTGAGATGAGTAGCATCATTTTCTCCTGGCTCCCCACGTGAATTACAGCCCCCTCTGGGCAGTGCAGAATTGCTTTTGAAGAGCAGCTAGAAACACTTCAGCACTTTCTGAAGAGATAAAAGGAGAGCTGTTGAATCCAGTACATTCTGGGGAAGAGAGAGATTTTTACTTCCCAAGGGCTGTTTACAGCACTAGCACAGCCTGGCTCGGATAGCATTAACCACCATCGTGCTCCGGCAAAGTTCCCACCACTCCCCAAAAACCCTTATTTGCCATAGGAAAGAGCAGAACGTTACTCCAACTGCCTCTGGGTTAATATGCAAATCCCAGGAAGCTCATACACCCCCTGCTTCCACCCAGGTTTTCTGAGGCTCTGACTCCCAATGGCTTCAGTCCGAGCTAGCTGGAGGGTACAAGCTGGAAAGACCATAAAAAGAGAAGCTCTGGGAGGGAATACAGAGGCATTTCCCAGCACTTCTCTGAAGCAGAGTAGTGGAACAGGCTCCCAGTACATCTCAACAGCATGGCATGGACGCAGAGCAGCACATTGCTGGGAGCGTGACCCCAAGGGGCTAGCGGCACCCCAAAACCAGCAATGAAACTGCGGGACCAAGGAGGAGCGTTTTACCCCTCCCTCTGTGCCTCACTTATCCCACTCTACCAAGGCCTTCCAGAACATCTTCCATTACTTCGTTTAACCGCTTCCCAAACCCATTTAATCCTTAGCATCTGCAATATCCCGCAGCAATGAGCTCCGCAGTTTGCCTACACGCCGCGGCACGCCGGTCCTCCTTCGGAAGCATCCTCAGAGCCATTCCACTGCAGGTGCAGAACGAGATGTGAAAAAACCAAGCCCACAAACGGGAGCCAGTCCGGGGGAAAAGAAATAGAACAGTCACAGCTTTAGGAAGAAGAAGAACTGTCATGGAAAGGTTAAATGAACTAGGAAAAAACAAAGAGAAGACTGAGGCACGGAGGCATAACAATCTTCCAGTAGCTAGCAGGTTATTAAGACAGCAGTCGATTGTTCTCTGTGTTCACACTGGCAGGAGAAGAAGAAATAATTTAACTGGGAGCAATGAAAGCTTAAGTTTTAGACATTAAAAAAAGGAAACAAAGCCCTACCAACTTTCTCCCCAGAACAAATACTGTGGAAGTTGCAGGATTTTTCACTGGGGACACCTACGGAAAGGTTAAACTAACACGTGTGCGGAGGGGAAAGGTGTAATTGATCTCGCCTCAACGCCAGTGGAGGGGGAAGATTATCTGCAGAGGCTCGTTCCAGCCTTCTGCTCTATGATGCCAACCAAGAAGCTTCCGAAATTCTTTCTTCATGCATTTTTAACTGCATCTTCATTTTTGTCCTCACATAGCTTGAGACAAGTGTGTAAAAAAAATGAAGCTGTCTAATAAATCAGAAATAACATGTTTTCCATTTCTCCAATGTAATAAAAAGATGTAAAAAAGGTCCAAATCAGAGTAGGTATATATATGTTAAACTCCACAGTCGCAACAATAAATATGTATGGGTGTCGCATCCCCTTCTGCTTTGCCAAAAATAGTACCAAATTATGCCAACCAATGAGAAACTATGTTTCATTAGGAAATGAACTTTAAAACACAAGATTAAAACATGTTTTTTAAATCAAGATTTCCTGCTTGTTGATTTAAATCATGATTAAAATGGGTGATTTAAATCAACCGTCCTCAACAAAACATGCTTCTTTTTCAAGTCGTTAGGGTGGAGAAGACAGTGGAGCCTGAAGATCAGCCAGGTAAGTCTAGTTTCTACAGCTCTGCTGCTTCTCCACCTAAACAGTCCCATCACATTAATCTCCTCTGAAGAAAAAGCAATTTCTACACCCAAAGCCTGGCACCCCCATCCCTCTCATTACCCTCCTCTAGTCCTTGTTCCTGCCCAGTTCTCCTGCCCAAAGAGCATCATCAAGAAATTTCAAGCCGACACAGAATCCATCTCAAACAAACTTCCCAGCGACAATTATAATCAGATCCTCCCTGGATGCAAATAGCGTTTCTGAGCGTGGGCTCCAATCACTGCTCGTGAATAATTACGACAGGATTTCAAAAGCCACCCTCAAGAACAAGTGGAATGTGGAATCAACATGCCTTCTTGCGGAGTGGAAGTACACAGGCAAGGGAACTGCCTGCCAGCAAGACATGGAGCAGAGAGCCCCAAAGAACTTATTACCAATGGATATTGAATATTTCATGCCAGAGTCAGACCTGTGGCTCATGTCAGGGATGCACTGCACCCTCACCACACCCCAGCCACTTCCAGGATGCTCTCAAACATTCTGACCAGGGGTAGCTGAGCATCTCATCTAAGCCTTCCGACTTGCAGCTCTCCTCCCGCAGGCATCCTTTTTACTTCTCAATGGGCAGGGCAGCCTGACAATCACTAGGCACAGACTGGAGTTGGCCTAAGTGACCTTCAGCCTATGCCTAAGGGAGTCATTAGGTTTACAGGCTGAGGTAGCTCTGGAAGCACAACTGGGACCTATAGCCATGCCTCACGTAATTGGGCGGCACGCTGCCAAATCCAGGAACAGGCACCACCACATACTTTCAGCTCTGGTTCAGCTCCACCAAGCAAAAGGAAGGTCATGGCCAAACCCAGAGCACCACCAAGACCATCAGGGTACCACAAGAGGTCGTGGGCACACTCTTCTACCCGTTCTGGTCAGACAGGCCATGTCTCCAAGGTTGTGTCACAGGCTTCATGTAGAAGCAGCTCCTCCAGAGCTCTGAAGAGCGTGCCACACTCCAGAGATCATTTGATGTTCAGACTGCTCTGCCACGACCACCACCAGAGCTGCAAAACCTCAGTGTTCCAGCACACTCTATCAGAACTACACTGAACAGCAGTTCATTTCCCTGGAGCCATGGACACGGAAGGGACTGAGATAAGGCAAATCCCAAAGCGTTCACGGCCAGGACACCTCCTAGCTTTCTCTTTCCTTTCCTCCAAATCAAAGGTCAACCTGTTCCAAAGAATCCACAAATGGCTTCTACCATATTTATTTAACTGATCTGAGCTACGGAGGAACAGAAAGCTGGCAAGGAGGCTGAACTTCAGTTCTGCAAAGCCAGAATGACTCTCTGGTCAATGAAGATAAAGATACTGCCTATCTGACTGCCCTCTATGGGCCGCAGGGAATAATACCCCAGGGCCAGCATCTGCCTTTGCATTTATAAGAAGTGGAGGGAGGTACCCTGAGTTGGAGACGGTTGGACTCGATCTCAAAGGTCTTTTCCAGCCTAGTGATTCTATAAAACTTTCCAAAAAAGAATGTGCAAAACGGAGGCAACTGGGTCAACCCAAGAGAATAGCTCTGGGAATCACCAGGATCTCAACCCCAACAAGTCCATCCAGGAAAGAAACACCTCGTGGCCATTTTAATTGTCTTGGTGGCAGCAATTTTAGTGGGACAGTAATAGAAGAAAGGCATCAGCAAGAATGGAGGTGGAAAGGAGAAACAAGAAAACCTGAAAGAAACAACCAGAGCTCTAAGAGGGAGCAGACAGCCCATAAGGAACTTGACATTTTTCTCAGTGCATACTGAGATTGCATCAGAAACAAACCAATTCCACCAAATGACATTTCAGCAGGGACCCAGCAAAATGAGAATTCAGGATTTCACCACAACAAATTGTAATTTTTCTCTGGTTTGGCTTTGAAACATCACACACACCCCCCACACCACCACCACCCCCACCACCCCCCCCACCCCCCCCAAAAAAAAAAAATCAAGATTTGGAATGCTTTTTTCTTCTTTCTTTCTTTCTTCTTACCCCACCATTAAATAAAACAGAACGAACGGCACCCAGGCAGGATTCAGTTGCCTTTCCCCTCCCACCTATTCTATCTTCCCAAGACTTCCTTCTTCTTTTAAACAAAATATAAGGAGCCTGTGAAATGAAAAGCTAGCTTACATCAAAAACTGTGTTTGCAAGGAGTCAGGGAATCTCTGAATACAAGTACAGACTAGAAATGGAAGACAAGGAAAAAAAATTACTAAAAGTTTCAAGCTTCCCATGGAGAGAAGTCCTTCTCCTGTTAAGTACAACAGAACCCTTGGTTTGTTGGGGTTTTTCCCTTTAAGTTGTTTGTTGTGTTGTTTTGGGGCAGTGGGGGTTCTACTGGTTTGTTATTTTCTCTCTGCATTAAGGTGGAGAGTGCAATGGGGCACTGGGTAGGTCAGACTCAGGATCATAGAACCATAGAATGCTTTGGGTCGGAAGGGACCTTAGAGATCATCAAGTCCCAACCCTCTGCCAGGGGCAGTGACACCTCTCACTAGACCTCTCACTAGACCAGGCAGCTCAAAGCCCCATCCAACCCGGCCTTGAACACCTTCAGGGAGGGGGCAGCCACCACCTCCCTGGGCACCCTGTGCCAGGGCCTCACCACCCCTGTAGTGAAGACTTTTTTCCTGATATCCAATCTAAATCTACCCCCTTCCAATTTAAAACTATTTCCCCACATCTTATCACTCCATGCTCTTCTAAAGAGTCCTTCCCCAGCTTTCTTGTAGGGCCCTTCAGGTACTGGAAGGCCACTGTAAAATCTCCCTGGAGCCTTCTCTTCCCTGGGCTGAATAACCCCAACTCTCTCAGCCTGTCTCCACCTCCTCTAATCATCTTGTGGCCCTCCTCTGGGCCTGTTCCAACCCATTCCCATGCCCTTCTTATGTTGGGGACTCCAGACCACAGGATTTCCAGCTATGGCTCAAAAGCCAAAATCTGCTGTTGATCTCTTGGGTGGAACAGCAGAAAGAGGCCAGAGCGAGCTTTAAAAACAAATTCAACACCTTCCACAGGCTGGGAGGCATCACTTTCCGTCTGTCATCCCAAGCAATTCTCCCTGCAGCACGAGAAGCAGGCCAACACCTGAGCATATTTTTTCAGATCCTCCTGTGATTTTGCAGACTCACCCCCCCTCCCACAACAAGAGAAAGCGGCACAGAGCTACAGTCTGCAGTCTGCCTTTCCTCCTCTCAGCAAGCAAACCGACTGCCTGGCCCCGGTTTCTGTCATTAGAGACAGGAGTCGTTAAGAATTCATGCCCACTGCCAACGCTGCATTTTTTGGAGAGGTCCTGCACTCAGGCAGAACTAATGATCAGGCAAAGCAAGAGAAAGGCAGTTAAAGCAGAAAACACGCACACAAATACAGCCAAAATGAGAATGCAGACTTATCTGTAGGTCTTCTCCCCTCTGAGGTACTTCAGCGGCAGCGCATAATGAAATGTTTACCCGGGGGAATGGATGATTGTCATACCTGTTATACGGATGGGGAGGCTCAGGTTGGAAGGATCTAACTGTACCCAAATGTACCGGAGGGCTGCGTTCGGACTGGGGATGGATTTGAAAGGACTGATCCTGACATAGCCATTCAGCCGAGGAGGTGACAAGGTGAGGACAGCACCATTGCCTAGATGACTCCGAAGGCTACGAGTTCTCAGCTGTAAAAATAGGCCAGATAATACCTGTCCGAAGGGGCTTTACCCTGCTGTACTTGCAATATACTTTGCAGTCATTGGACAAAGGGTTTTATCAAAAATACAGCCACAGGCTGGACGAGATATTAACCTCCACCTCTTCCAGCTATGGCAAAATAAAATACAAAAAAATCCTGCTTGTTTCTGGGAGCAGAAGGCAGCATTTCTTCCTACACTTCTGTGTGTAACAACCATGCCACGGAGCACGTGCTCACTGCTAATAAGAGCCCTAACCGGAACGGAAAAGCAGAGAACGTAATTGCATACAGAGACAGGAGATGCAGAGAAAGGATTCACGGAGGGAAGGGCTCCTTTTGTGCCCATGGAGCAGGTCACATAATGAAGGGTGCTCTTCAATGTACACATTTCCATGTGCAGCTTTACTGAATTGCGGCTGCTGGAGAATCGTAACTAAAGCATTTCTCACTCGTGTGTGTTTACATTGTAAGCCATGGTGTTACAGCAGCATTTATTCCGCCTTCCCTTTCTCTTCCCCTGCCTGCTTTTCCCCCAAGCATCCAATTTTTTAGGCCTATAACCCTGAAAATGATGAAAGTCTCCCATTGATTTCAATTGGCCTTTGTTTAAGGGCTTGATTGCAGGGAGAAAAATTGAATGATCATTCATTGAATGAGACAGATTTGGCCCAGTTCCCCAGCTGGTGTAAATCAGCACAAGCCCACGGAGCTCAGAAGCTCCCTGCCCTCTGCTGATGCCTTAGCCCACTCCTGTGCAAGCAAGGAATTTTAATGATGTTGCCCTGCACTGATGATGATGCGTGGACCCCGCACTCAGCTGTTAATCACTGATTCACAGACTAGTGGGGGTTGGCAGGGACCTCAGGAGATCATCCAGGCCAACACCCTGCCAAAGCAGGATCACCCAGAGCAGGTGTGTGTCCAGGTGGGTTTAGGATCTCTCCAGAGGAGGAGACTCCTCAGCCTTTCTGGGCAGCCAGTCCCAGCGCTCCATCACCCGCAGAGTGAAGAAGATTTTTCAGATGGACCTGTTGCCCCTTGTCCTGTCACTGGGAACCAACAAAAAGAGTCCAGCCCCTTTCCCTAGACACCCATCTGTTAGATATTTGCAAGCATTAATCAGATCCCCTCTCTCAAGTCTTCTCCAGGCTAACAGATCCAGCGCAGGACTGTGCAGGCTCCACCTCATTCACTTTCAAGACACCCTATGCCATAGGCTAGAAGACAGTATTGAAGCTGCCAGGGCTCTTTCCTGGGATAGAAACCTTTCCCAGGCTACCAGATCTTCCCTTCTTGCAGGAGACAGAGCACTCTGCTAACCCCACTGTTCCAACCAGGCTGCTCTCCATGTGTGACACCAATGCTCTGGACTGTGGCACAGGAAGGATGAGGAGCAGGCACCCCTTAATGTATTTATTTCACCTCCCCACCTCTCCTTACTCACCAGAGGGAATCAGCCTACCTGGGATGAGAGGAGGCAGCCCACGTCTGCGGCAAGGTAAAAGGCACAGGGAGGCTTTGCAGCTGCATGTGCCTGAGCCAATGCAAGAGGCACACCAAGCACATGTCCTAAGCCACACTGGTGCAGGAAATCCCCTGGAATTAGGTTCCCCTCATGATGTAGTTATTCCTTCTCTCCATGGGACACTTGTAGGCCTGTCCAACCTGAGCAAGGTGCTCCTGAGAAGGCTAGGAGGGGACCAGGACAGGATATGGCACACCACTGCTCTGTCACCTCAGGGCTAGCAGTAGGTTTGGGGTCTGGATAGGACTAAGGAGACAGAGCCAATGGTAGTCAGACCTCTGCCAAAATGTGTTTTTCCACAGGTTTTCGTTTACCTGGTTAGATATGTATGACAAGAGCCAGTCTGGAGGAGCAAGAACCATTTGTCTACAGTCACCAGCACTGTTCAACTGGATCTTTCTTCCCCCACAGAGCAGACTGCTGTCGTAGTCCAGGAAAGGAAAGGAAAAAGCAAAGCAAAGAAACAATCGAGCTAACAAGAGGAAAATCTCTTCTGGCTGGCATGTCTCTTGCTCACCTTGATTAGCTGAGCAGGATATAGGCATAAAATTACAATTGCTTCCTCTGTTCGCCCTTGCCCCTCCCTCCCCCCACCTCCCACTTTGTGTGGGGAAGATGTTAAAAATGTCAGGCTTGATTTACCTTGACACTCTGACTGGCTCACAACAGCTATAAATCCTCCCGCCAAACACTTTACCTGCCACACAGCCACGGATCACAAGGGGAGGAGGTGGGGAAAGGCAGTATCACCCCCTCCCCCCCCCCCGACTCTGCTTATCAAGCCCAATAACAACTTCTTTTACCCACCTCGAAAGAAGAGAGACAGGCAGCTTTGGTTCAGGCTGCTCACAACCTCGCACAAGTGCGCTTTAAACAAGGCCATGCGATCTCGCTCTTGCTTTGCAGCTGTCTCTGTTCATTTCTATCCATGCAAGAATCCGGGTACGTGCTGGAGCACACATGTACAGCTCAATCTGACCACTGCCAACTGCTTCACAACTCAATCACACTGGGGTGATTAGCTCCAAAAGGGGGGGGGAAAACCCAAAGGTGGGGTGGGGGGGGAAGTGCCAACCTATCCTTGTGCTAAGTTCTAGGCAAGAGAAGCAGAGATGCAATAGCTAATGCGTGTTTTGGGTAGAATAGCAATAGAAAAAGCTCTAGCCAGGTGGGAAGGAAAAAGGGTGGATAAAAGGAGAGAAGGAAAGATCTAAGAGGAGAAGCAGATGCAATGCAGTCTGGGATAAGGTCCTGGGACATCTCCAAAAGCCGAAGCAGTTCCTACAGGATGGAGGTTTTCTTTTAAAACTACTAATGGGCTGATTTGTAGAGCTGCCTGGCTCCCAGGTCTCCCACAGAAACTACTCCTCAAGCATCATTAACACGTGTGCCCTGCTGGAAAAGCCTCCCAAACATGACCCCACAGCTGCGCTGACTGACTGCGGCAGCTGAGGCAAACACTGCCTAAAGGAGAGATGAAAAGGATCTGCCTTCCCTTGCCCAGCCACCATGCACCTCCCTTTACTGCAGCATTGTCACATTGCATAGCTGGGATGAGGTTCACACATTTGGCTCTTACCTCTCAGGGGTTTGTGGTGTCCTCCACATCTCTGAGCCCAGATGGTTCTGATGTAAAGCCACAGTGTAGCTCAGCATCATCGCCCTTCCTTCATCATCTACCCCGTGCTCCCTCATCCTTTACACAAGGTCTCCCATGGTGGGCGAAGACTCTGGGAGGATCCGACCCTGAGGAAAGCAAGCAGTGTCAGTGGAACCACAGCAGCTACATCCTTCAGTGTTGAGCCCCTCAGCCTGTTTCAAGGCAAGAGGACACAGCGGGTATAAGAACATGTTCACCGCACTGCCGAGGGGAGGAGGGAGGAAGAAAATGATGGATGGGGGCTCTTTGGCCCCCTTCTCCCTGCAAACCCTTTGGCTACATTCAGCATCCCCAGGGATCTGTTGCCCATGATGATCTAGTCCCTCTACACATCTGTTTTCCTCCTCGACTCCACAGCAGCACATGGCGATGAAGCACACATGTAATTACACACTTC
This sequence comes from Gallinula chloropus, assembly GCF_964237585.1. Lineage (NCBI taxonomy): Eukaryota > Metazoa > Chordata > Aves > Gruiformes > Rallidae > Gallinula > Gallinula chloropus. The sequence goes on from NC_140091.1 coordinate 19,248,764, forward strand.
AGAAAAATGGATTTTAGTTTCTTTAAACCTTCTGCTTAACGAGTTCACTGGGTAGCCCTCAGAACTTGGACTGCCAGACACTGCAAACAGTCATCTGCCACCTCTCCCACTCTGGACTATACACAGCTTGACCACACGCCTCTCCCAGCTGCTGCTTTACTCAGCCAACACATCTCAATCTGATTAACCTCCCCTTGTGTGGAAGCTCCCTGTACCTGTATCCTATAACCTTCCCAAGATAAGGTGGTCACCACTCCAGTGGTGCCAATTTTCAAGGGAGAACTTAATTCTCGCGCTCCTGGTAACACACCCATTCCTGTTTGGAGGATCCACCCATCGCATCCATCACTGACTACAAGTGAGACATCTAAAGCCTAAGCCAGTGTTGGCAGAGAGATGATGAGCTACTGATGGAGCCCAGCAATCCCTTGCCACAACTATTCCAGATACCGACGGATCAACAAAATTGTTCGCGTTGTACTTTCAGGAGGCTGCTGGAAGGAGACTGTCAAATTACTGCAGGGACCAACAAGACACATTCCGGAGCTTGGGGCTACTTGTATTTACTAGCAGAACCACTGCCGAGTTTATATCTTATCTACAAAAACAAACCCAGAAGCCTCTCCATCCCAAGAGAGAGAAAACACCATTTGCACGGTACAACACAACACAATTCTCGGTGACATCAGCACACTGAGCTCCCTTCTGGTTAAAAAAAGTCCCCCCCTCCAAAGAAAAGGCGTGTTGTGTGATAAACAGAAGCAGCCCGGCTGCGACTCCTGTGATATGGAAAGCCCGTTTCTCTGGAGTTCTTTCTAAACTATTTCTTTCCAATAGATGGCAGCTTCCTGCACTGGAGCAGAGTGATACACCTGGAAAGTTAGAGGCAGATCAGATGGAATTAGGTGACATCAGTGTATGCATCTTTGCAAATCAGAGAAGAGCTGATCAAAACATATAGGTCAAAAAAGCCTTTTTTTCCCCCCAATCAGATATTTTCCTCATTCTCAAATAACATTTTCTATGTGTTTTTTAAAACTTTTTTTAAAAAAGCCTATATTTTATTTTTATCCCCAAAACCAAGTTATTTCTAATATTTCCCATTAAAAAACACCAGAAAACCAACATATGCTTTTTTTTTAGGGGGGAGAGGAGAAAAATCTGACACAGGTTGTTGTATTTCAAGCCTTATCTTCTCTAATTTGTCACTAACTCCAGTCCCTGCTTTTCTAAACTGTTCAGAAATAGCATCTTCTTCTCAGCAGCAGCACTGCAGCTTCTGGACAGACGTAATTATTCTTCATGTGGGGAGAAAAAAAAAAAAAAAAAACACCCAAAAAAACAACTTAGAGGCTCCAGGCTGCTGAGACAGACCGGAGATCACCGCCAGCCATGGGAACGCGAACACGGCGTCAGGGTTTCTTTTCTGCGAGGCCAGAAACTGAGTCCAACTCTCCAAGTTGCCTCCGAGTCGCTTCCCTGGGCTGTCTGCGATCCAAATCAAATCCCATCTGACTTGGGGCCAAGTTGAGGGAAACTTGATTATCTTTCTCCCCCTATCCGACGGGAGATGGCAGGTTGAGGGGAAAGAGAAGGGAGGAGTGAAAAATTAACACAGGCACTTAAGATGTTATGAAACTGCAATATGCATCTCCAGCCTGCCCCCTGGTCCTCAAGCCCATACATTATTTAACAGAAAAGAAAGCATAAATGAGCCAGAACAATAGCTAGAGGGAGGAAGAGAAATATATATATATATATATATTTAATTCCTTAAACCATGCCCATTAGTTTTGTTTCTTATTTAGGATACTGCATTAATCATGCTAATATTTTACAGCCGGGCTGTACACTTTAGCCATTACTTTAATCAAACCCATCAGTGTACCCAAGAACACGCTACCAGGTGGGAATAGCTGCTACCGCTTGCTGTTAATTACTTTGCATTTTACAGCAATCAGCAGCAGGGGCTGAGATCATAATAAATTCATGACTTATGGGTCCATAAAATCATTACCGTAGGAAAATATGTTTTATCAGGCATTCGTCGGGCTGCTGCTCAGAGAGAGATTTCTTGAAGGAAATGACACCCATGAAATTAAACCAATCCTTGCAGTCAGCAGAAATGCTAATGTGGGCGCAAACAGAGCCGAGGCTCTCGCAGAGCTGAGGGAGGGGAAGGTGGAGGAGGACTTCACCAGCCTGGGAAGGAGGGAAGGTATGGGGGAAAGCCAGCTCCCCCCCCTCCAAGGACAGGTGGGACTGGAGGAGGACAGGACAGTGGATGGGAAGAACCAAGAGCAGGACACGGGGCTGCCAAGGGGCCTCAGCACCGTTGCACTCACAGCCTGAACCTGCAGGAATGTTGCTCCATGGGGCATCTAAGCACAGGGACACAGAGGGAAAAGTTACTTCCAACCCTTCTAATGGGAGGGTTCCTTCCAGCTAAAGACACACTGATGAGTTGATGAACAGCAGTCTCAAAAACCTGGGCTATATTCCCTATATCCCAGGCAGGTTTCCAAGAGGGAACGCACCACATTCATAACTAATCACAGAATCTTAATGATACGCCTGTGGCTTTGCACATTGGGAAACATCAGCCTTGCCTGAACTCCCCATCCCAGGATAGGGTCACGGCAATCTAGAAGCTCTACTTCAATCCCCCGAAAGCCCAGATGGATTACACAGGATGTCACGGGTGTGATCAGCGCACGGGCCCGCTCCGCACCCAGCACGGCAGTGCTGTCGCAGTAAGAAAAGAAATTGAGAACGACAGTGAAATCAAGCAGTGTCAAATTGACATAAAGCAGCAATAAAGAAGCCTCAGGATTGGAGAAGCATGACAGGAGCCGAAATGAACTCGCTGAATATTTTCTAAGTCTTTTCTGCACTCGTATAAAATCCCATGGCGCTTCCAGAGTCGTTAGCCCTGCCAGTCCCTAAAAAACAAAGAAGTTCACTTTTAACTTTGTTTTCTTTTCTTCTCCCCCCCACCCCCCCAACCTAAAACCAACAGAGTTTTCTTTGGCAAGAAGCCACTGGCTCTCTGAAACTCTTGTGTTTCTTGGCCTGTGACAATGAAAGAGCAGGGTGCCAGTAAATAATACCCCCAAAGTGTTAAATTGGCCGAGCCCTTGTTTTTTACTGTTTGTTTCAGCTAAAAAATACTAAGGAAGCTCAGTCATAGCTGGTTTGTTTGGTTTATTTGCCTCTTCCAATTACACTGTGCAAACAGGGAACATTATTTAGTGTTATTTAAGCATGAAATTATAACAGATCATTTTAAATATCAAGGTCCTAAAAATAAATCTTTCTATCAAGGCACAGCAGGTCTAGATCTACTAGCTTGTTAACATCCACCAAGGTGGGCAGATGGTAGGAAAACCATGGTGAAGAACTCCCTGAGTACAAGATATGTTGCTTTGCTTTCTGGGGATCACAAAAACCTGGGCAGCTCAGTTCTAGGACCACAGTGCTGCTATCGGAAGGGATGTGGAAGCAGAGGCAGCATCAGAGCCAGAGAGAGCCCAAGGTTCCCTGGAACATCATCCTACACAGTGCCTTGGGGTCTTCTACACAGCCCAGAGGAGCAAGATCAGCTGAGAGTTGCCTGTGAACTCCAGGGAAGATCTCTCCAGGTCTTCTCTCTGTGAGACACAGTGTATAAGAGGGTTTTGGTTATTCCTTTGCCGCAAGAGGATTTCCTCCAAGAAAAGGGTGCCTGGAGCACCCCACGCAGCTCTGTGAGGTACCTACCCCCCCATTCCATGGAGTCTCCACTCCCTTATGGTTAAACCAGGACTCTTGTCCAGACCACATCATGGCTCCATCTCTAGGCCCTGCATCTGGACTTCTTTCCCTGAAAATTTAGGGAGACACAGGAAAACACAGAAAGTCATCGGCCCATGCCAGACAAAGGGAAATCACACAAACCTGTGGCACAGGAGAGACTCCCAGGTCTAGTTTAAGCTCAGAGATTTCCCTGCCTTAGTGCAACGAGCCACCACCACGCAGAAATCACTGCCCCATGATATTAGCCTGACACCAACCTTCATCCAGCTTCCAGCTACTTTGAGCTACATCAAAATGTCCTCAGTGCCATATCCAGGGCCTCAGAGCAAGGTCCAGGGCTCAGGTACCCCATCAGGCACAACCACCCCACGATGAGTTGCCCACAGGATGCGGCAGAGCCGCCCGGCCCCGTTCCCTCCCTCTGGACTGATGGTGGATCAGAGGTGACACACGAACAAAAAACTTTGTGTAGAACAAGCTGTGAGTAAGAGCAAATTGTGCCAGAGCTCTGCTGTCCCCAGACAGGCTGCTTTTCTCTTTGCAAGCTGTCTTTACCTTAAGAACCCCCAATCACTCTAATCCCTGGGAGTAAACTGCTCCAACCGCAGCCCAGACAGCTGCTCGCTGCTCAGCATCGCTGGCGTAGCTTCAGCCCTGGCTGGGAGGAAGCAAGGAGGAACCAAGACCTTCAGCCAGATGCTCCATCAGCCCCTCAGGAGCTCCTAACCACCCAGGGTGGGCAAGACACAGCCTCACTGTGTGATAAGCTATTTTTGAGTCTGACATCTCTAGTTAACCCTTCCCTACCCTCCCCAAGGGACAGCAACCATCCGGACCGTGCTTTGAGATCTCTCTGCATCGGTACTCCACAAGATTCACAAGGGCAACGAAGCTCAGCGAGACAGAAGGGAAACATTCACTCATAAAATACCAGGCTCCCAAGAAGATTACCTTCACCCTCAAGGAATTAGGCCAAATTACCTGGGCTAGACCTCCCTGTGCAAGCCCAGGGCTGGACCCTTACCTTCTTCCTTCCCTGTGCTGGGCTCCAGCTTGGCTGTTACTATCAGGGCTATAAGTAACCTCATCTGACAGGTACTGCAGCCTGGAGATTTCCCCGTTATGGTCGTACCTGGCTATAAATACCCTTTTCTTCTTCAGGGAAAGAGCGTCTGACCCGAAGTGTATGAAGCTTCCTGACAGGCTGGGAAGAGAGAAGGGGTTTAAATGTCAGCTAAAACAATCTTCATTTTCTTTTCTAAATTTGCAAAGCTCCCCGAGTCACTGGAGTGAGGCATTTGCCTGTTTGAAGTTCATCCTGAAAATCCTTTTGCAAAATATTTGCTGAAACACAATAATGTTGGAATTGGAAGGGATTAAAACAGCTTCTGTCCTTGCCCCATCCTCCCCTGAAGCCCCTCTTTAAGAGGGTTCTGGAGAGGCAAGGACTTGGGTCCCTGTGTCTTGAAGGCGCAAGAGAGGAAAGAAATGAAAACGTAAAGCTCCTAACATCACTATTATTGAAACGCCTCTTTTGACATTTTGACTGTTTCAATTAGCTAACAAGGAACGCTCCACTTAATCCACCCTCAGACGCTGAAAGAAACTGTGTCTTTCCCTTCCCCCATCCCAGATCCTGCCTGGCAGCTACTTCCCAGCCTCCGGAGAAAGCCCAGCTGGGGTGATGGCTCCTGTCCTGGGGGAAGCCGTCAAGCCTGAGCCTTCCCAGCCCAATGCTGGCTGACATTACAGAGTGTCCTTCCCCCAAAGCCTATGCACCTTCAGACACAGCATCAGAAAGCCTGGGGAAGAAGCAAAGGGGCACTCCCCCCTCCAAAAAAAAAACCCCTCAACCCAAACAGGCAGTGTCTTTTCTTACCATTTCAGGAAACACCAGAGCAACACAGTACTGTGGCACCAAAGAGCGGGCCTCTCTCCCTCATCAGGGCCCATCAACAAGGACCCCTTGGCAGTTTGAACCGCAGTGAGCTGAAAAGTGACCTGCAATGGTGCAGTACCTGCAAGAGAGGCTCAAACACCAGGAAAACATTCCCCACCTCCTGCACAGGGTCCTGGGCTAATTCAATGGGATTTGGTTTCTTTCCCTGGGATTGACCTGACACTGTGATTTTACGCCGAGGGAGCTGAAGTGCTGGGAGTTGTCCTGCTGGCACATGAAACAGCCAGAGCTTTCCTCCATAAAGCATTTTACTGCCTCTAAACGCACACACATAGGCTTCCCCATCCCAGGGGTGAGCTGCTGCGTGCTGCTGCCTGGGAGCAGGACACACAGCCGCCGCAGGGAAGACACTACACACTCCATAAAGTCAGGGCGACTGCCTTCAACTGGGGAGCTCTCCAGGAGATTGATTTCCCTACCGGGAGAACTTCACTTGCCTTGGGCAGAAAAGCAATTCACCAGCTCTTTCATGGCCTGACTTCCAAAGACAGCTCTCCAGGCACCACTGAGAGTATTTTCTCCCAAGTTTGGAGGTGGGAGAGGGCGTAAGGAAGGAACCGCATAAATAAAGCCATGCAGATGGCGTTTGGTGTCCCTGGAACAACACCTCAACACCAAAAAGCTGGGATCTTGGAGGCACTAGGCTCTTACAAACCTTGGTCAGGCAATGCTGTCCATTTTTTGTGCCTATTTGAGGGGGCTGAGAACAAGAGGTGGGTTTAGGTGTACAAAATTCCTAGGGACTGTACCTGCTTTAACAACAGAGACCTTCAGGTCCAAACTGGAAAGCCTAGAGTCCTAAAAATTTGGAAAAAAGAGAGGAGCTGCCTAACAGACAGCAAGATGACAAAAAGTGTCAAGAGTCAGTAAAAGCCACCTCCCCCCCCCTTTTTTGTTCCTCTCTCCCCTCCTACCCTTAAAGAATGCCTTGTGCAAGTGATGACCGATCCTATCCATTTTATACCAACCATGATCTCAACCTGTTTGTCCTGTTCCAGCCAAGGGCAATATCCTGCCTGTTTTAGAACAGCCTTTTCCCTTACTACCTCCCGTAACCTCCACTTGCCACAGGTAGGTCAGCAAGAGAAATAACATGCTATAAGTAAGAAGAAAGATTAAGACAGATACAAGCATTTCCAGGATCACCTTTCCCAGTACAGCCGGCTTTCCTTTCCCACAGAAACTGGATGGTTTTCCTAAGAGCTGGGCCAGATGCCACCAGTTCCTAAATACAAAGTTAACTTCCACCACGTGGCTTTTCTCAGCAAAAGGCTTCTGCCATAGTTCAGACAAACATTTGCGTGCCAGGCAGCACGTAAACGAGCAGTCTGTGTGCTGGGAGCACAAAGAGCTCATAAAGGTGCAGGAAGGCTGTGTGGGAAACAGTCCCCCCCCCCCTCTTCTGAAATATCCTGGCTGTCTTTGAAATGCTAGCCTCAACAGAAAGGCTAGCAGACCATCACAAGTAAGACTAGCAAGAAACCCTATGCCCCTGCACCCAGCTGCTGAGCGGTGTTACATCACAGTTACATCAAATAATCCCTCCTGCTCAGCTTTGCTTGAAACCAGTCCCAGTCCACTGGAAGGGAGCGGCACCTTTCTGCTCTAACACGCAGGAGCCTTCTGCTTGTCAGCAGCCTCTCAAGTTCACGGCCAGCCCATAATTAGCTGTCCTCGTGCAAATGTCTGCTTACTCTAAATGGTCTTTCTCACTACTGACTAGATCTGCTCCAATCCCCATGCAACGCATCACCTCTCTGCCTTGGTTTTGTGAAGTCAGAAGTGTGATGGTATCTTTGCACCTCAGAATTTCCCTCTGGGCTCGTTTACACCTGCTCCCATTTGACTTCACTGCTCTTCAGAAGGAGTGGCCACTGCACCCCCGATATTCCTGATGTGTTCTCATCAAACCAGCTCACAGCAGTGGTAACACCTCCCCCCCCCCCCACCCACCAGGAACATCTCTCACTGGGACTTCTTACAATCCCTGTTACTCCAACCTTGGATACATCACATCATCGCAGTGTCTTGTACTCTTTCTGGAGAAAAGACTGGCCAGAAGTTTCTGAAGCTGCCAGGACAGCCTGTCCTAGAAGGAAAAGGAAAAAAAAAAAACATTTTAAAAATCCTAGAGACTGTGAGTGGAGTCCCAGCGCTCCCTCACCACAGCTCAGAGAAACATAAGATTTATTCCATCTTCTGACTTCGTTAACCAGGCAAAGAGAGGGAACGCATGCTGGAGAGTTGGATAGGATAACAAAACCCCTCCAGAGCAGGACCTTGGAACAGCCCTGCAAAGAAAGCAGACTAAACCTCCCATATCCCCCCGCAAAACAGTTTATCCCTCCAGGGCAATTCTCACTCGGGGCAGGCTGACATTTAGGTACCCTCACCTGCGTGCTGAGAAAGTCCCAGGTACCCAGGGCATGAATTTCTCTCAGCTCTTCCCAGTCACGGGTGGTACTGAGTTTGTTGGGACAGGGTTGCCTCACCTGAGCTTTGCTCCTCTGCATTCTCACTGCAGAAAGGCAGGGTGGAAAGCTGGAAAGGTCCTTAAATCCTGGGAAGGGCAGCTAAGTCCTACCAGCTAAAGTCCTACCAGTTAATCCCAGCACTCAGGAGCTATGTTACCTGCAAATAGAGCTGTCCCTTCATGAAAAATAAAGCATCGCTTCTCCTGCAGAAGGGACCAGGCAACAACTTCTCCCTCCCAAGCAATCACACAGACAATCCACAGGCACAAAATACCTGGTGCATCCCAACCAGAGGCACCTCTATTAATCACAGCCCTCTGCAGTTAAAGTTATTTAATTCAGAGGTGAGAGAAGCTGCTCAGCTGTTTATGTCCAAGGGTTAAACTTGCCCCAGCCGCACACTAAACACATTTTTTACAATCTGGCAGGGATCCTTGCCTATTAAGCATCTCTGGCTTGAGAGAAGAAGTATTGATTTATTTCACTTTTATGGCTGGAGGTATTTATTCCTATTTGCTTTCTCACTTCTTCACCCCAGCTGGGGTGGGGGGGTGATAAGGAGGAGAGGAAAAAAAAAAAAACCCTATTACAAGGCTGCTGGAGCCAAGAGGTGATGACTCATGGTTTTCTGATGGAGGACACTAAGGCTGGGACAAGGGAGGTGGGCACCAGCTCCTGGGCTACACCAGATTTCCTCACAGCTTTCATTTTCACGATGAAGAGAGGTGAATACATGGCTGGAAGAAAAGGAAATCACATCAAACTTCAGAGGGAAGGTTCCTATCAAAGTTGTGTCCCTATAGGGTGCTTTGTGAGTTAGAGCTTGATTGATTTGTAGCAGCTAAGGACCTCAGCAAATCTCTCCTGTGGGAAAGATGTCAACGCTTTCCCATATCTTAAAGCCAATCTGGAAAGGAAGATAAAAACCACACTGCCGCAAGAGACGAGCGTGGACTAACATCCCTGATTTCAGCCCATTCCCCGTACTGCGGCAGACACCCATATCCAGGCAAGACTCCTGGACAGGCCCCCTCCAGTTTCTACCACTGTATTTCAATCTCCTCCCGCTAGAACTGATGCTGGAAGGTGCTGACTTTGTTCTGCACGGCAAATAAAACGCAGATTTGCATTTGCATCCTTTCCAGATGTTTCCTTGCACACAGGCAATGCGCCATGAGATGCCTGGCAATGCAATGAAAGCAACAGGAGGACAAGTCAAAGCCCTCCAAGGCGGCAGATGCTCTGGCCCATCACAGAACCCCCACCTCGTGGGCACCAATCTGCCTCCTAGTTGGGAGTTTGCTTCTCAGAAATGCCAAAGAGCCACTATAACACCCCCTGCCCCTCATTTATTTTCAGCAGCATCCAATGTCAGTGTGTCAGCCTTAAGCTCTGCAACAGAAACTTCTAACACCACAGGGCCAGGTGTAAAGAGTCCTTCTCACCTACAACTGCCTGGGCTATTGTGGTACCAGGTGAGTTTGGGGAGCAGATGCCTTCAAGTCTCATATCTTGGTTTCTGAAATCCCTCAGCACACAGTACAGGGACAGCAACTGGGCAAGTCAGAAGAGAGGGAGGTAAGTTGCAGGAGTCACAGGGGAGAAGAGCAGGGCCACCTGGACAGGGGGAGATGGAGCAGCTTTTGCTGCAGCAGGGATAGCTGGAGGGGGTTTGAGGGAGGCGTGTTTTGGAAGCTCTAGGGCGAGAAGGGTTGGAGGCTCCAGACATTGTACACAGCAGCAGCAGCAGCCCCGGAGCACACAGCACCCCAAGTCAGGGCCTGTGCTCAGGTTCTGGAACAAAAGCCCATCAAGTAGTAAGGATTTCTAGGCAGAATTAGGAGCCACTCAAAGCCCCCTTCTTTGCACCCCACTGAACCTGCAAAACCCAGGGTCTTAAATCAGCCTCGGGGTCCCAAAGACTGCAAATCCCCCTCCGATGCCTTATGCATCCTCCGACAATTTAGCTTAGCCCCTGGAAAGAACGATTTGAGCTCCCACCATATCTGCTTGTTTGCTGCCCCTCCTGCTTCGAAGAGAAGCCCACATTTCCATTCATCAAACATGGGAAGGAGGAAAGGGAGAAGCAGACAGGCAGGCTGGTGGCAGATAGCACCACTGTGCCACTGAGCGCAGCCAGTTCATGCTTCATTAGCATCCTCTCTCACCAAGCTGTGAGCACAGCCCTCCAGTCTGGCTACACACAGGCAGACGAGCAAGGGAAGGAGGCACATTTTCCCTTTGGAGCCCATTTCCCCCCCCCTTCCAAAATCCAGCTAACCCCCACTGAGGCTTCCTTGGGCTCAAAGGTGCACACTTCTGCTCCAGCGTCTCCAGCACTAGTTAAATATACCTCCAGGCAAACGTCAGGAGTGAGCCCGGTTTGAAACTTGCTGTGTTGTCAAGATGACAAGTGCTCTGCCAGGCTGTTAGTCTCTGCTGCCCTTCCCATGCCTGCTCCCCCACCCCTACTGCTCATTAGAAGCTCCCCTGATAAACCGAGGCTGTGCTGGGTTGGGGTTTTTTTTAAATTATTTAAATGTTTTAACTTAAAAACATCAACAATTACCAGACTGGAAGGAGAAGGATGCTTTCCCTCTGATACAAATGGATTCAGCCCGCTGCGATGAGGCACGGTGGCTTGGGGGACAGAGAAGAGCCCTCTGTGTGTTGCGCTCATGGCAGTGAGCAAGAGCCGGGCCTGCGGCTCTCAGTCCCCCATCTGCACTGGCTGCTGCTGGCTCCCCAGCCTGGTGATCCTGACCAGGGAGTCAGGAAGAAGCACATTCTGCTGCCACCTCACCTAGTCCAGCTTTCTCCATTCCTACCTCCACTAGGAGCATCAAAGTCCCCTGCTTCTGTCCTCCACATGACAGACAGCAACCACAGGCAACCCAAAGCCATGTTTACCTGAGGTTAAAGCCAAGGGTGGATCCTGACACTCATGAATGTCATCAGCACAAAGCAGAAAGTCCTGGCAGAGGAGCCCAGAGCCAGGCAGGAGCACAGGCTCAAAGTCAGACACCTGGAAGTCCAAAACAGAGGCTAAGGATGGAGCACAGCCGCCAACAGTCATGCCTGATCCCAGCACTGGGCAGCAGCCACCCAGAGGACAACTGGCCTGGCTGTCCTCAATGCTCCCCTTTTACCTTCAGTAAAGTCTGCTTGTGGCACATTTCTTCCCACACAACCCCAACAAGCCTCAGGACACAGGGTGGGGCTGACCTCTACCCCTTCCTCCAGGACAGCCTGGGGTTTCCCTCAAAGGGAGAGGCACTGAGGGCTGGCTCTGGGCTTGGACAGGATAGGAGGAGCAGCAGTTTGGCACATAGCTTTCTCCTCCTTGGCTTGCTTCACAGTCCCTGTGCCTCTGTGTCCTTGGGTTTCTCTTCCTGGTTGCTGGGTGCTTTAGGCTTATCAGTTGAGAATGGAGTTAACTGGTTTTGAGAAGTACAAACTAAGTGCCCCCCATAAACAAACTCATGCACTGAACCCTCCTCCAGGCCCTTTCTATTGCATCCTCCTGCCTGGGTTCCTCACAGCAATACAATAACAACACTGATGCCCTGTTAGATGTGCTGGAAAGCATCTTGACTAGCAGCCCAAACCCTTGGAAGAGCTTTAAGTCTTGGCCAAGCCACTGAATCATAACAGCTTGAGAGGAGAAATGAATTAAGCATTCTCCTCTTTGCCTGGGTGCGAGAGACGGAGGCCATCTGAAACAGAAGGGACCCACAGGACTGTCAGATATTCCTCTTGTCACAAGTTACCCTTCCTGTCAGGCCGTGCTCTGGAGTTAAAGCTTTCAGTTTTCACTGATACCCTGGCTCCCTCAGGAAAAGAGGTGTGTGTAGCCATGCCAGACACCTACCCACCTGCCTACCCAACACTCCCCTGCAGTTGTGGGGCCTGGTGATGGAAGACAGAGGTATCACAACAAGAAGGACAACTGGTCAGAAGAGAGATTCTGCCACTGTCGGAGAAATCTCTGCTAAGCAGTGTGGTGGAGATGGGTCTCCACTGGCTTCAGCAGCTCTTGGAGCGTCTCCAAGCAGCAGCAAGTCCTGGGGCTGGGGCTGCATGGCCATGGGAGTCTGCCTACCTCTCCTGGGCTCTTCCCACACACTCAATCCCTTCTCCAGGGCTGGCTCCCATTCCTTCCATGAGCACACACAGCATCTGGCACAACAGGTCCCTTGCTGGAATAGGGGCTTCTTGGTACCACTGACAAATAAATAACCACAATTAGCTCCTCTAAATGAGCATTCCCATCTTCTAATAAACATCGTAAAAAAGGAGAAATGAGACTTAATTCACTTTTATTGTCACAACTGACATGTTGCAAGATCTTAATTGGACTGAAAAGAGTTTCCAGTAAGGACATGCTGTTTAACTAACTCATTAGCAGCAGCCTGACAGAAACAGATGCTCCAGTTTTAAAAGGAGGGGGAAAATATGAGAAGACCCCACCTGCCCATGCCCCAGACACAGCACATCCCCCGGACAGCCCCAGGAAGGGACTCACAGTGAAGAGTCTCCTCTTTAATTCAGGCATGTAGCAGCCAGTGTAGTGCACACCCACTCAAACATCTGCCCCCTGCTCCTTTCCACCGATCTGTGTCAGTCGATAGTGATCTCTTCTTTGGCACCGTTTCCATACTGGGCTTCTGCAAGGTCTTGGAAAGGAAGGCAAGGAGTGTCACTCCTCACCTTTCTCCCAGAAAGCAGATGGGCTGCTTTGCCTCACATATAATAAATAAATAAATCAATCAACCCAGGGACAGAGTCAGATGAAACATCACCCCAAGAAGGTGAACTTCTGAAACCCGGGGCTGCGCATTCGTGACTGCCGCCCCAGCATCAGCAGCACCTGAGCACCTCAGACACGGACGGACAGACAGACAGACAGCTCTGTGCCAGTTGTTCTGCCCAGCAGATCTGGAGCAGCGCTTGGCTGGTTTACTCCAGCTCTCTCTTTCCCAACACAGATAAATTTAGTTTTCTGCTCTCACTGCCTGGGGAAGAGTAGGGAGGGGGAGCTGACATCTTTCAAACGAGACCTTAAAAATAAGCTGTCTGCACGTCTGGACACTGAAGAATTCCAGGCAGAGCTCTGTCTGGGTAAGAGAGCTCGCTCCAGCACCCCAGCAGGTCATACCCCAACCGAACTGTTACCTACCCCAAACCAGCCACACATCAGCAGCGTACCAGTCCCCGTTCGCAGTGCAACTGGCATGACGAGCATTTCTTGCTGTGCCAGGGATGCACTGGGTGTGCCACCTCCCTGTGTGCTGCACACGTGGGCAGCTCAGCATTTCTTAAGGTCTCGGCAGAGATCTGGAGGACAAAGGGCCAGAGCAGAGCTGGGAATAAGAGATTAGATCACCCATCTTCCACAGCTGTGACCCACTCCAGCCCAGCTTCTCTTCCAATGAGACTTTTGCTCTTCCTGGGGCTGGAAGCTGCTCGGTAAAGGCAAGTAAGCATTCGATAAAGAGAATAACAGGATGAAGAAACCCATGTGTTTGTACAAGAAAGCTTTTGCTCTGATCTTCTGTGCTGCAGTATGTTTTGACCTACTATTGAAAGACTCAGCTATATCTTCCCTCCCTCCAAATGTGACAGAAGGCAAAAAAAAAAAAAAAAGGAAGCCGCGGCTGATGCCGCAGAGCCCTGTGCTGGGATTCCAGCTGACAAACAGCATCAGCAGAGCTGCCCACACACATACACATGGATTAAAACCCACACCCCCCGTCTCCTGTCACCTGCAGGAGTAGGTGCATGTATATAGACATATACACACATACGTACAGGACCAATTCTCTGCTCAGGCACTCAGTGAAATACCAGTGGCCTCCAACAGGTTTGTACGCGAGGAGAAACACACCCACAAGATAGATTTCCTAATGAGGGCTGACATTTACCAGCTACCACAGATCCTACATTACCAAGAATAAAACTTGGAGGCAGAACCATCTCTGCCTGGACAGGGCTGCTTTCTGGCAGCGAGCCGGCAGGGTGGAGGTGGGTGCGGGCTTCAAACAGTCCCAGTAAGTGACTGGTGTGCAAAAATCCAGAGGGAACACACAGCCCCGCAGCATGTATTAGGAGCTGAGGCTGGGTTTGCACGTGGCAGTGGCTCTCCTGCAGCATCCAAGGATCAGTGACCCTACATGGCATTCTTATACAGCCTCTCAAAGACACCTGGCTACCGTACAACTCTGTTGGCTTATCAGCTCTGTGTGGATACAGAGGGAAGCGCGCCACTTCACATCACTATCAGAGGCCTGCGGAGTGATGAAGACCCCCAAAAACCTCAAAAAAACCCAGCTGCTGGAATCTCACCCAGGATGGGATTTCAGCTCAGAGGTTTGGTCCAGAGAGATTTAGTGCCAGTTCTTCAGCATGGGCAAGCCCTGACCCACAAACTAAGTGCATTGTGGAATGGACTCCAACCCCTCGCTGGACATGCCTCATCTGATTTACTAGTGCTGCCAAGGAAGGTGGATTTAGTCCCAAATTTAGCAGCCGCTAAATCAATGCAAGTGTTCACACAGGGATTTGCCACAAGCTTTTGTTAAGCCAGAGTGGGACTTGCACACTGAGCAGCCCTTCCATTCGGGAAGCATCAAGCCCACAGCATGTGGTGGCCTCACTCCATCACAGTGTGGGTTACTCATAAGGTATCTCACTCCTGCCTAAATCTAGCGGTGATCCCGCTCGGAGCTGCTCACCCACCTTTCCCAGCTGACCCGGCGAGGGAACAAGGAGCTGATAAGGAAAAGAGGTCAGCGCTCCAAATTGTTCTGTTAAACTTCAACCCTGTCTCAGCATGCAGGGCGCATGGCAGTGGGTTTATTTTTCAGCAAACAAGTTTCCTTTCTGGCAATCAACTCTGAGGCAATAAGAGGTGGGTTTCGACACGGCATAAATCTGCCAGCAGCATATCAGAGCTCCTCAATAGCAAGGGCACAGACAATTGTCCGGTGGAAAAGAAAAAAAAGGTCAGGGCAGTAACTCTTGTGGTATTTGTTCCACAAACAGAGAAGGTTTACACAGCTTTTCTGGGCAATTAATGGGCAGGAAATAAATCTCAACAGAAACTCATCTTCTTCTCCCGCTTCGCAGCTGAATCTCTTTGCCTCATGCCCCTAGCAATGTCCCCAAAATACTCTGCAACAAGATGTCAGTTACACAACCCAAGGCTGCGCCCCAAGAGCCAGCAGAGAACTGTATTAAATTTAATAGCATTGCTCCAGGTAATCTACGACCGCTTATAATCAATTGTCCATGCCTGCTGCAGCGTGACTATAGCTGTCTTCCCAGGGCTGCAGGTGCAGGACTGGCAGAGAAAGCGTTTGCGTAGGCTGGAGACGAAAGCGAGCTCTCACACAGCCTTGAGTGCATGGAGAGGCTGGGAGGCAGCCAGCCCACCCCTGCTGCCACGCTCCTGTTAAGCCAGGGTTCAAGGTCTCTTGGTGGATTGGAGAGTCCTGGTACAAGCACGCCAACACCAGAGAGACTATTAACCACGCCGGGGGAAAAGCAGTGAGGAGGAGCCAGTCTCTCCTCTTTGGCATCGATTTAGTGAGGCCAGAAAGGGACCACTGGTCCTGTTTTATGCAGGGGAAAGTGATGCACACAGACACAGGAAGGATTTATCCCCTGCTGTGGCAGAGCTGGGAATCAATCAGCATCACCTGCATCCCCTGACACCTCGTACCCCCTCCACACTCTGTGGGACCAATGCTGTTCCATCCCCTGGGACTGGCTCCAGGCTCCTCTGCAGTGCTAGCAAAGAGGAGCATGAGCCCCAGGTGAGGACCAGGGCTGGGAGAGCCAAGCCAGGCAGGCAGAGGGGAGAACAAAGGGATGGAGAAGTGAGGGGAGAGTTTCAGGACTGGGGCTCCCTACTCTCCACCTTGCCACGCAGGTGGGAAAAACCTGTTGCACGGACCTCAATGATTGAAGCAGCAGGAGTTAGCTCAAACCACCACCTAAAACTGAAGAGGAGGCAGCCCCGGGTCCCAGGTCAGCTGTTATCACTACACCAGCCAAATTCAAGCAAGATCTGGGTCTAGTCTCTATTTCTGGTCTGAAAAACAGATCTAGTCCTCCCAAAATGAGAGTATACTTAGACTCATAAAACTCCAAAGGAGGAGCCAAAGCATGCATGAACTCACTGCCAGACCTTTGCTGAGCATGGAGCTTACCTTCCACCCTGCCTGGCTTTCCTGGGGGACCTTGGGAGCGAGCTGTATTTTTCTTGCCAGCTCCTAGGAGGACAGTAAGAGTTACAGGGCCGCATCTCACAGTGCCCAGAAGCAGGAAAATATCCCCAGCTCTCTGAGTCTTCCTTTCCTCCTTTTGACTGCAAGTGGGTTTAGGCTGTGCTAAAACACAGTCAAGGAGAAGCCAAAGGAGCTTGATCCCCATGGGAGCCACAAGGACTTCAGGGAGAGGCCACAGGCACAAGGCTGCTGGCTCCTCGGGGAGCCCATCACCCAGACTGCTTTTGGAGGGCTCTGCGGTGTGAGTGAGAAAGATTTTGCCTGAACTAACAGTCTGTGACTGACAGACAGAAGCTGTCTGTCTGTCTGGTAGGCCTCCAAGCCTCCCTTCCCTCCTCTCTCCATTCACAGTGATGAACAAAGAAAGTACCTGTCGCACTGGCATCCAGGAGGGACAGTAAAGGCGGGCGCATGGTCTGTCTCTGAGACGCAGTATCCATGCAGGCACATCAGGAGCCCTGGGAAAGGCGGAGGGCATTTAGCTCAGCATCCTCATCCCTCAGGCACCTAGCAGAGGTGGGGAAGAGGTAGCAAGCACCAGCTCTAAGCACAGGGGTGCTATTACAGTCCTCCCCAGTAACATTTTCCTTCCCTAGCCTCACAGCTCTTCCCCAGCCAAACAGCAAGGCCTTATTTCCACACACATGCCCTCCACGCACACCACCTGCACCGGAGAGAGCAGACTCCTCTGTCTGCATCCTCAAGCACCTGCAGGGGACAAACTGAGCATCAGTAATGCTGAGCCCTTTACCAGAAGCTCCCAGTCACAGCAAGGGACTCCCTTCACCTCCAAAAACCCCAGTATCTCCTTGACTGACCGGCAGCTGTCAGAGCAATCGAGCTCGAGCCAATTTCATCACACGGAGGAAAGGATGGCCAGAAGACTGCTGTCCAGCCTGCTAAAGCCACTGGTCGGTCCCTCGAGGTCATGAAATCCAAGTCACTTCACTGAGGAAGCGATAAGAGGCAGCAGGGTGCTAAGCTGTCCACTTCAGCCCGGCGTAAATCTCAGAGCTTCTCCAAAGCTCTGCATGCACGATAGGGAAGGGTACAGCTTGTCTGAAAAGCAGGCGCTGGCCTCCTGAACAGAAACATTGCCATCTAGAGGCCCTTTGCCTTGTTTGTGGACAGGCTTGGGAAAACTTGGAAGGATTTTCCACCCTCCCCAGGCACCTGTGTGGAAGAAAAGAGCTGTCATAGCAGAGACAGAGGACCTGAGGTTTAGGAGTGTGGTGTGGGCCAGGCTCCAAGATGTTTCGATCAATGTTGGATAGGGAGTTTAGGGGGTGTTGTGACACTCAGATCTTCATTTTCTCCTTTGGAGAACCTGGTCAGAGTGTGGGCAACTGTTTCTTCCACTTCAGCCCTCCGCAACCCACCGCCCTCAGCAACCCACCTGAGCTGGGGCATCTTCCCAGCACCCATGGGAAGACCATCCCTAGCTGACTAGGCTGGCTGTTCTGTGGGGACACACCAGTGCAGACTGGGGAGTCTGTGAAATGGGGAGATATGTGAAAGCAACCAGCTCTGCTGCGGATCTCATGCCTTTTCCACACACAGGGAAGCACCTAAAGTCCTCTGTAAAGAGGGAATCAGACCCTAGCTCTTTGGACAAGGCCCTCGCTCCACAGCAGAGACGCTCTCCAGCAGATTTTTGGCCCACATTGCTCTCCAACTGAACAGCCCCTCACACAATACTTGTCTCCATCACACAAGACCAGAGGCACATCAACCAGTGTGTCCCCTGGCCAGCAGAGAGAGGCAGGCCCTCCAGAGAGAGGTATGGGTAAGACAGCAAACGAGCATGAAGAAAGAGCATGGCAGACTCCATCCTTTCCAATGACACATTAGGCAAGGCTGGCTGAGATAGTGGCCCTAACAGCTGGAGATGGAGCTGGGGGTCAGCAAGGCAAGGGAAGCGAGGGGGCTGGGTAGTCCACAGGACAGAGGATGTGTCAGGGAACTCAGCTGAAATCAAAGGCAAACTTCTCATTTGGGATGACCTGAGGCTGGCCCTTTGAAATCAGCTTGAAGCAGCAAAGGATGGGGGTCTTTGGGGGTTGCAGCCTCCAAGCTGAAGAACCCTCTCAGCCCGACAGAGCAGCCTGCAAGCAAGACACAGATCTCCACAGGCTGGCATTTTACCTTCTAGTCACATCCTCCCAAGTTCCCAGCAGTAACAAGAGCTGTAACACTATGCAGTCACTGCCATGACTAGAAAGCACCCTAGACACCCTTATCTCTGCCCCACAGCAAGCAGCCACTGTGATCCTTCACCGCAGGGTTGGGACACATCCTGGTGCCACTTCCACCTTTTGAAGCTTACCTTCTCACACACCATCTTCAGCTTCAGACACGTCCTCAAATCCAGACCAGCGCTTAGTTGGTAAGCTTTTGTCAGGAAAGATTAATTTCTGTGGTTTGCAGCTTTCTACCTGAGCTACCTTGGAGCTTGAGCTGTCTGGGGAGGAAAAGAAAAGATAATAAAATCCCCTGAATGCGTTGATCAGAAAGAAAGTCTGGTTGGGTGTCCCACAGTCCTCATTTTTTTTTAACTGGTGAATCACTGGAACTACTAAAGAACAGACAGGCACCCACCCTGAGCCCTGGCAATCTCATCTGGAAGGTGTGAGACTCCCAAACCCTATTTGAACAGGGGATTTGAATAGAAATCGCTCTTCAGCCTTAATTAGGGCTGGTCCAAGCCAGGCAGCCATTAAGGTGCTTGCGCAGGGAGCCGCAGTTAGTACCCACTAATGGATGAGTAAGAAGACACCCCGGGATTAAAGCTACCAGCGTCTCTGAGGAGAAGCAGCTTCCTGGCAGCTTTTTCCTCCTCTCCTCCGTGGTCAGCAGGTTGATGATGGATGTCTGAGTCCCAACCCTCCTCTCCCGCAGCACATCATTTGATTTGCCGCAGACATGGGGCTGGAGGTCGCCGGCAGCGCTCTGAGTGCCAGGAGAGGTCACCGTCTCTTTGAATAACGTCCTCTTGGAGTGCCAAGAAGTGACATCAAGCTTTGCCCCTTGCCACCCCCTTGGCATCACAAGGATGCTAGTCAGAGTAGGGGTTACGGGAGGCGCATTCCCTGCTGTCTCTGGCTGCCCATGCATGATTTATACCTGCTGTGTCAGACGGACATTTACATACGTTGGTGGGATGGCACATGCTGCCTCCCAGAAGTGGGAGCACAGCTTAGAGATGGGTGGGCAGGCTGGTCTGTGCTGTGCCAGCCCAAGCCCTCCTCCACAGAGAAGAGCTAATCTCCTTTACCCTGTCAGCTGTGCTAGGCTTGCCTGGGGTAGGATAACTGCCTCCTGGGATGCTGCTCTGCAGCTGACCGTGCTGGGCAACCTGAATCACTCGAAAGATTCACTGCTGAGATCCTAAGACAACACAAGAGCCAGCAGCTTGTCAGCACAAGACACAGAGAGGATTCAGATCCCACGGAAAGGCGCTCGCCTCCCTCCATCCCTTTCCCAAACTTCCCATCCCAGCCCTTCTGCTCTCTGACCCCACTCTGACAGGCACAGCTGGGCCACAGATCTAGAGGATCAAACAAACCAGCGATAGCACGTGGCGCATGGAGCCAGGGAGGACCAGCCAAACCATGTAAGATGGATCCAACTGCAGGGAGAGCAGTGGAGGGAGTGAAACAGGGTCGCTCTGCAGAGCAAGGACCCCAGCTATCCAGGTCCTGTCTGTGAAGTCTCCCTCCTCCCAGCTTTTGCAGCTCTGACTTACTGAACAGCCTTACTGCATGGCTCACAGCAGGACAGGGGCCATGTCCGTGTTTGCTCCTCCTACCCCTCCAACCCACCTCTATTGCCGCTCATCAAGCCCAGACATGAGCACACCAAATGTCACCAACAGCTCCAGAGCGAGTTAATATTTAAGATGGCATCTCTGCTTCCTTCTCTGGTTGGCAGGACCCAGGGATGACAAGGAGGGAGGGATGAGGACATCGCTGCAAGACACTCAACCTGAAATCACAAACATCATCCCACCACCAGGTCCCTCACCACGAGATCCTCCACAAACCACAGCCAGCTGGGACCCTGGGCACCTTTCAGCTGCCAAGTCAGCACCCAGACAGGGCCAGTGCTGCTCTCCCAGCCACAAGCCCTGTGTTTAATAAAGCGAAGCACACATAACAAAGTCGCCAGGGGTGGTGGCAGCAAGAGGCGGGGAGGAGCGGGGGGAAGAGATGTTCGTTTGTCCTTGGCAGAACAGTACCGCAGCACCAGCAAGTGCTCAGCTTTGAGGGCAGAGGAAAGCACTGGCAGCTACAAATTACTAATCAATGTCGGGTAACAACAACAACAGCTAATAACGAAGGGCTGATCAGCTTACTACAGCAGTAATTATTCCTGACACCAGCCCTCAGAAGGAGCATCCAGGCTTAGCACGCTGTCTACCATGATGATAACCCAAGATAACTAGAGAAATTTTGTGCTGGAGAAAAAGAGGGGGGAGAGGAAAAAAAAAAACAACAAACCCTCAGCAATTAGCAAGACTTGTGGTGCTAATTACACCGCGAATGGTGTGCAGGCTTTGTCAGAGCTAACTTGAGCCTTCCCCATGACGCCAGGGAGAGACGCGAAGTGCCAGCACACCTTTCACAAAGTGGTGGTGACAAACAGTTTTGGCACCTGGTTATTTTTGAGAATAACACAATTCACTGCTGCCAACACTCAACTCTGCCATCACGATTACCTGGGGAAAAGCATCTCACCTCCATAGCATGAAAACAGCAGGGATTCACATGACTGGGCGGTACTGAGCCCACTTAATCTGGGTGCAGGACCAATTCACGTTGGGAGGATTTTGGGACTAAATGCAGCTTGACGTAAAGGCTAGAAGACTTCATTTTACCAATAGCCCCAAGGCGTGTACGTTCAAAATGCTCTGCCTTCACCCACGGCAGCGATGTCGCTCCACAGTACCACAACAGCCCAGAATCAAAGATCCCCATCGCTTCCAGCACAGCTACCAGCCCTCCCGCTGAAGAAAAGTTTCCGTCAGCATCCGTTCAGCAAGCAAAGGAAGAATTATTGCACCCAGGAGGGGTAGCAGCACGAACGTGCGAACAGGCGTGTGCTTCCCCGTGCACTTCTTCACGCCAGAACAGGTGAGAAAAAAAAAATCTAACAGGCCCAAAGCCTTGTGATCGCACATGCCTCCTCACCCACTTCTCCCCTGAGCAGGCGTAATTAAGCACGCTGGTTTTCTTGCACCCTTCATTCAGGGAACTGCCAACTTGCTCTCTCGGCAGCGGGGTGTATTTTACAGACACCAGCTTCGCAGGGAAGCAGCTGCATCAGGGCGCTGCAGTAGCCGGCACGTGGAATCGCAAGTTCTGTGAGTCCAAAGATGGGTGAAGGGGCTGCAGCGTTTCTCCACACAGATCTAGACGGTTACAGCAGCAGCAAGCACACACTGTACCAGCTCAGAGCTCGTACTCCCAGGCTCTTCCCTTTCACTCAGGGCTTGTAGGCTTTGGCACGTCACAGGGGACCAAAGGGCTTGACCTCAGGTCCTTGCACAATGCCCTGTGCTCTGCCAGGAATACACCCAAAACACTGCACCAGCCTGGCAAAATCCAGCAATATGAGAGACAGTGGAGGTGCCCGTCAGCTCAGCAAACTTCCCACCACATCCTAAACCAAGTCCTACCCCTCTACCTTCCTGCAAGGGTGCCCTGTGCCAGCTAGGCCCCTGCCAGCAGGGATACAGCCCACAATCCTATTAACAGAGCAGTGTCAGGGGGATCATGGCTCCCAGCCCTTGCACAAACAAAATCCTATTACAACAGAGATCCCGATTCCAGCCTTTATTTACAGAAATTATTATTACAAGAGACCCTGAGGGAAATCACTGCTCTGGGTTTTATACGCTGAATTCATCATTGCTAGGGAAGAAGCCTTGTAACATTTTGAGACACGCCAATATGCAAACTACCTTTGAGTTGTATGTCATGGAGCAGGGAGAGGAAAGGGGGAAAAAACCACCCAACCAGAGATTCAGCCGTTGCAGGAGGAGAGAAAGGGAACGGCACACCTATTTCTTTTGTCCAGCCCAAGGCAGTTTCTATCTGCAAGGTACACTAAATCCTTTGTACCACTCGATTAAATTACAGCTGACCTAAGTACAGGTTGTTGTTCTGCCAAAAAAGAAAAAAAAAAGAGCAGTCCAGCCTCAGCATCCTCCACAGGCCAAATGGACACGGCCCCATACAGACACATGGGCAGCCCAAGGAGGGCTGGAATGGGAAGGAGGGGGGCGATGCTGCAGGGCTGAAGCGGTTTGGAGCCACTACCATGTGTGATAGCACAGGCAGTGCCAGCACTGACTGGCTGAAGCCTCTGCTTTCACGCGAGGGAATACGGATGAGGAAGGGGAGCAAAGCCCGGCTGCATCCTCCTGAGATGCCACAGCACTTGGACATGCAGGGAACATCAAGGCATCGAGCACCCTGAGGCACCCTCCTGCCTTCAGTCAGAGTGCTCCCACCACATACCTTGCCTGGTTGGTATGAACAAAGAGGGCAGGATTCTGCTGTCCAATAAGGAAAAAACAGGAGGTCTTCCTGGGGCAGACCAGCCCATCATATGCACGCTGCTCAGGCATACTGCGAGCAGTGACAAGGATGATGAGGCGGCAACATCTGACCTTATGTCAGTGCAAACCAAGCGAGGCATCAGAGAAAGGGAGGGGATCCCACCATACTGCAGTATGGTACCACAGCACCATCAGGGTTATAAATCAGAGAGTGCATGGACCACACCAGGCACCAGCAGTGACACACACCCACTACAGAGAGACCTTCTCCAGCAGAAAGACCTCCCGCACCCTGTGGATGCAATAAACAGCCTGTTGTCACTTTGCTGGTACAGAGCCAGACATTTTGACCCTAATGCCAGCTTTGCAGGCCAAGGATGCTCTGACAGTGGCCGACCAGCCATTCCCATCCACCTGTACCTAGAAACAAGACACTCCACTTGCAAGTATCTCTCCAGGGTGAAGGGCCCAGGGAGGTGTCCAGCATGTCACAACATCAGAGGAAGGCAAAACCTGATGGCCAATGGGAAGATGACACCAGCTGACACCAGCAGGTGACCATGACAGCTCTCCAGAAGAGAACCGTGAGAAATGGTGTTGCTCAGGGACAACCCAGGTCTGACACATCACAGATGGGGACATCAGCGCACACCCTCAAACGCTGAACAAGACTTCCAAAAATTGAGGCCGGAACCAAACTTTTCCTCCTTTGTACCCTCAGTCAACTCTTCTCTCTCACTGCTGTGTCCACCAGGAAGGGAAGACAGGGTCTTCCTCACCTCTATGGACTGTGGCCAACACAGAGGCCCTCACATGGCATGGTAACAGAGGTGCCGGCCCCGGCAAAGCCACTGGCCAGCCCTTCAAGGTGTGTCTGACAACACAGCTGCTTTCCTAAGCGCCAAGAACATGCTTCACTCCAGCTTTTCATCTCAAGCAACATGTGGTGCCAAGGGCAGCTTGCCAAAAGGAAAAACCCAAAAAGGTCACATGCAGGACAAAAAGCAGCACCCCTGGGAAATCTGCATCCAAGGAAGGCTGGAAAGCTTCCCCTCCCCCCCCAAAAAAGCCCAACCTGCCAGAAGCACCGGGCTATTCGAATTCCTCCCCTGCTGAGACAGTCTCTTTCAATTTGTTCAGCGGATGCATTTCATGCCTCACCTGCAGAGTGACTTTCCTGAAGAAGGAGGAACCACTGAGAAGTTCGAGCACAGCAGAAAGCCAAACCTGGAACGTGCCTCTCGGTTTTTACCACTTCTCCCCCACTGAGACACATCAGGAAGGAGATTTCAGAAAGCCCAGCGACATCTTAGCGTCTGAGCCACGAGACAGCAAGCCTCAGCTGGAAGGAACAATGGAGCCCTCCTCGTGAACCTGTCCTCCTCATTCTTTTTTCACAGCACAATTGGAGGGTAAACTCACACTCCAGTAACGGTGCCGAGGATGAGTCATCTTTGCTACTGTCAGCTGGAATGATAAGGATGAAATTGCATCTCTTATCAGCAATGAACCAGCCGGGAGGTGGCTGCAGGACCCACAGAGGGGCTGAGGTTTGCTTTAGGAAGCTGAGCCCAAAACACAGATGTTTTCAAAATAAGAAAAGCCCCAAACTTTTGCTCAGTCTCTGCACGAGCTCTGGGTTGCTTCAAAACCTCGCAACAAGTTAGACATCCGCTTGCAGAGACCACGACTGCCTCTTGCACCTGCCTACGGAGGAGGCAACTTTAGGGGGAGGCTCAATGACAATTTTAGCACCAAATGGGGGTTAGTTCTTAATGTTTTTAAGCTGAGAGTCCTGCAGGGTCAACGGAGGTGGACTCACATCATAACGACTCTGACTAATAACACCCAGCTCTTGGCTGGCTGCCTGGTTAAAGATCTGGATTACTCCAATGGGAAGCTGACCCTGATTTAAAGTCAAGACCACATTTTACAGCTTCACAAAGCAGCTGCTAAGCTCTACCTTTATGTATCTTCTTTTTGACATAGCTGTTTCCTCTCCCTCTTTTGGCCAGCCACCAAGCAGCAGGAACATTGGCAGGGCCTCATCCCTGACAGGTCTAAGAAAGCAGCTTCCAGCCAGCAAGCCAGGCGGATACATTAAGACAGCTGAGCAACTGAAAACACCAGTTAAAAATCACATCCAGAACAACATCGGCTCTTTAGGGAGGTTTCCCTAGGCCAGCCCACATTGGTGTTTATTAATACTACTAATATCTACTAATACTGGTATTACCTTTCCACTCACACACTTTGCCCTCAAGTCACAAGAATGGGAAGGCCATAGTAGAAGAAAGAGCCACACAACATACTGGAGAAGACATTTCAGGAGCACCTCACCAGCTCCAAAAGCAACCCCTGGCCTCCAAAACATGTTCCCATGGCATGTTTAACCCCAAAGAGTCATGACTCACCAGCATTTAAAGAGTAGCAAGCTGTGTAATGCCAGCTCAGGCTCGGTGACTCACGGTGGAGCGGGTATAGGAGAAGATGACCTTACTCAAATATATGTAATTTTGGCTGACAGCTACAATGTACATCAGAGCCTCACTCTCCATGGAATATTCAGCCAGAGATCGCCACCATGGGATCAGTGATCTGACTGGAATATAAAGGCAGCCATTGGCATTGAGACCAGTGCTTCAGGGATCAAGAGCAGAACGAGGCGGTTGCCTTCCCAAATGGCCGAGTAAAGCAGATAAAGGAGCTATAGGTTTATTTGATGATTTAATCAATAAGATAATTATATTAATTCAATAGCTTTATACAAAGCCACTTCCTTTCTGTTTGATTTAACTGCATTTCAGAATTTTCATGACTTAGTTGATCAAACACATAAAATAGCAAATTTCTGCTAATTAATCAGACGCCTTTTCCTTAACTATGAATTGCAAGGGGCCCAGAGAGCAATCATCCAGCGACCATGTAACGATGGCCATAGATTCGCATTTACAACCACCACACAACCCACTAATGGGGCCAGAATTCCTCTAAAAAGGCAGGACAACCGTACCACGAGAGCACCTGGCAGCGACCAGCCTGCGTATCCACATCCTTTATGTGTGAGCATCCACACTTAACACAGATAGGGGTCTAAGTTTCTGGTAATGGAATAAAGGACCCATATGAGGTATATGATCTGGGGATAGTGGTTCCATTTGCAATGGTCCTTGGGCTTTTTGACTTTCTAGGGAAAGGGTAAAACCCCACCACACACACACACATACACACATATCCCCCTGCCTGCAAATACAGCCATAAAGAAATTCCCAGTGCTAGCCCAACCTGCTTTCAGGCTAATTCTGCCTTTTTTTTTTTTTTTTCCTCCATCTCTCTTTCTCCACTTGAAAATCATCCAACCCCTGACACTGCCAGAAGAGATACAGTAAAGGAGATCGCAGGTCAGCCTCCTTCAAACAATTCCAGGGTCTTCTTGCCAGGTTCCTCTCTGGGTAATACCATCCCTCCAGCAAGAAAGAAAAGCCTCTAAATTAAAAAGACCTGGACAGCAACCCACCAGCTCCCACTTCTGCCCTGATCAATGAAGCTTGCTAATTAAAAGCAGTTGACCTGAGCAAAGAATGGCCTGGAGGAGATTAGCCCAAGGGAGACAAGATTTAAGAATTAAATTACTTGACTGGTCTGTTTCATTTTATTTTACAACCTCGGTTTTTTCCTCCTCCCACACGCAGGTAAATGGTGGTTTTGAGGACTCAGTCCCAATTTGTAAGAGCAAAGGAGCTGAGAACACGGTCCTGCTGTTTAATTCACTGTCAAACAGCATCGTCTGAATGCTCAGGGCTGCCAGAGTGGCTGCTCAGTCTGATTGCCAGGTGACAACTGAAAAATGGCCTGGTGGCACCTAATTTCTCCAGTTTGATTAACTAGTCCTCTGGACCCTGCCGCATCAACGAGACTCTGAACAAACACACAAGCAATGTCTCAGACACTCGCTTCTGACTACACGGCCAGGGTCCTGCTGATGTATTTATCGTTGTCTGTAAACTCCCTGGGAGATTTATGCCCAGCAATCCAAGGGAGATGACCAGCACCCAAAAGCAATAGCACTGAGGTCAGGTCTCCATCATCTGGGCTGATCAGCAGCTCACTGGTTTGAGCAGCCCACCGCACAGGGCTATAAAGCAGATGGGCGGATCTAAGGTGAGCCAACACATAGTGAACTCACCAGGTCTCATGTCTAGGGTCTTGCAGGATGCACTGGAAGAGCAAGGAAGCAGACAGAGGGCTGGGCTCTTCGGAGAGCTCTCATATCAAGTTTTCAGAGTTCCTTGGCCCTGCTCACATCAGTGGGAACTGCAGGAGCTCAAGTCCTCTAGAAACCCTATTAAAAGAAGGCGAAGAAAAGGAACATAATGCTTCCTTGCTTCCAGAGAGCTGGCAGGGGGTTTTCCTCATATAGTCAGAACTTCTGGTACAAACATGAAATATCTTCTCCTTCAAACTCTGATATTTGAGGACCCTGACTACAAAATATCTTTAAGGGATTTGCCCAGAGCATATAGATTTGCACAAAGAATATTCTTGGGAAAAAAGAGAAGCTTCCTAATAAAACACTTGGGATTTTGTGTATGTTCCACACACAGTCTTGGCATTTATTTTCTTTAAAAAAAAATAAAAATAATCACTGTCTTGGAGGTAAGTCCAAGAACAGGAGCCACAGCAATCCGATTTGTCTAACTTAGTCATCCACAGCCCTTGTTTTTTTTCTCCTAAATCCCATTTCATTCCTCATTCAAGACTCTTCCTTGCTTAGGTGCTGCTGACACCCAGTCCGGCTGGTTGGGGAGCTCTGGCACTCCCAGGCCATGTGTTGTGTCCCACTGACACTGTGTATATATATACATATATATATACACACACACACATACTGCAAGCAGCTTTCGCTGGGTGCTGCTCCCTCTTGTCCAGGCAGGCAATGGAGGCAGGAGGCAGGGCAGGCAGCTAGGAGCAGGGAGCTCCAGGTGTATCACACCCGGTATCCCCCAGACTAGCATCCTCCCTTTTCTGGTCACTATACCTTGTTCTTGATCATTATAAAGAACAGCTCATGCAGAAAGAGCCATACACCTGAGAGAAGAGCTTCACCCACACACAAAGAAAGAGAGCAGGCTTCTGCAATCCCTGTTCCAGGCAAAACATACACACCTGGAAAAGAGACGCTGCAGGCCTGGCCATTCCTCACACCATCTCCTCAGCAGGGTACCAGGTCTCTTCTCTGCCAACACTTCCATGGCTGCTCCGGTGGTGTGGCCCTCAACCAGACTTTAAGCATCCATCCAGCAAGACCTGCAGGGAGAATTAAATGGCACAGCAGCCCCGTGGCAGTGCCTGCTGCCAGTCTAGGCAGCATGGCCAGCTGCAGGCACGTATCCCCAGCCTCCCTCTGCATCTGTAGTCACCAGGCACAGGCACTTGCTGAGGATTGGTAAATGGGGCAAGCTTTGGTCCTCAGTCTGATGCCACAGCAAACTTGCCTTCCACCAGTGTCCACCCACTCAGGGGACTCCAGCTGGGAGTCAGTGGGGTGAGCGGCTTCTTCCTCTGTGCAGGAAGAGATTGCTTCTGGATAAACTGCTATGGGGTTCCCTGGTGACAAAGCAAGTGGTGGTGATGGACCTGGTCCTATTCTCACCCACTTCAGTGGCTGTTGAGACCAGATCTTCAGTCAACTCAGCCTTCCTTCCCCCCAAGATTATGCTTTCGACTTTTTACTTTCATGCAGCCTGCAGCAACTTGCTCATCATTTTCCAACCAGAGCAGCTTGTATATGCCTGATACTGGACTGACCTTCACAGCAAGGCACTTTATTCAGCCCAAACTAAAATAATGACCTATAGCTTCCTCCAGTCCCCTTAAAGACCCTGACTACAGGGTGAGGAAGAAGGGACTGTACAGCATCTGGCAAGAGGAGCTGGTCATGAATTAGGGCCCTAAGGTACTACCACCAGAAAAAAACCCATACCTACACCACCATAAATAATGCCTCTGTGCAAACGCACCTGAGATCTAAGCATAGCTAAGCTGTACCTCAGCAAGGCAGTAACCTGTATGCCTCTTTACTGAGGAAAGCGGTACGTAATGACACGGACAGGGAGTCAAACCCACTCTGCAAAACCCACGATACATCTCAGAGGTGCCCTAGATGGCTGTACAGCTTGTGGAGCTCACCAGGCCTATGGGGATGTCATGGACTATGAGTTGTTTAAGCTGCATAAAGATAGATGTCTGAGATGTTACACTATACTGTTACTCAGCCCTATTTCCCCAGCTGCTGTCCCTGAAGTAACCTCATCGTTTTTATTACCAGGAGGGAACCAATTACAAACCCAACCAGAATTCCTTCTAAGGGGAAGAAATTTCATCAGAGATGCAACAAAACATCCTCATCTGACTTGTGAAGCAGGAGATTTCTTTAAAGAAAAGTTCCTCTCCCCAGCGACACCTCCCTCCTGCCCAAAGGCGAGAGAGGTACAGGAAGGCGTGACGAGAAGCAATGCTGGATAGTCCATCAGAGGAGGGTGCCGAGACACAGTCCCTTCCAGCTACCTGGATGAAATTCAAATGCTGGATTAGTGTCTCTGGCACAGTGTTAATAGGAGGCAAAGCAGAAAAGTGTAATGCTTCCTTCCGGCCTTTCAGATCAACGAACCTCTCCCAGGTAGCAGACAGTCTGGTCCATTGAAGGGAGACTAGAATCAGAAATGAGACTCATTTGTCACAATGAAATTTCCAGGTACGAGGAACCAAGCTGAATTTGTATCAGAGAGGCAGGCAGCAGTAACACAGCAGCAGCTGGGAACGCAGGCAGGTGAAGGTTAGGGCGGCTTGGCATCGGTTACAGTCACGGGCCTCTCGGAAAAGAGCAAAGGACAAACACTTCCCCTTGGCAAGCTCGCTGCTGTCCAGCTGGATACGCTGGGCTTTGAAGGCTGGAAACTCAGCGGGGTTGGCTGCAGTGAAACTGGGAGGAAAAGGGAGAGATGGGGGAAGAAATAAAAGCTCATCTTCAAAAACAAAGTGGTTTGTTCTTCTCCTCTTTGGTCACCAGGGTAGCTCCAGCTGTGACGCGTTCTGGGACCTAAAGGAAAACACTAGCTGGAGCTCCTGGGAATCGGAGTCATGGACATGTCTTCTTTGAACTGAATTACGGCTCACAAACACAAGGGTGGCAAGCCCTGAAGGTGCCCTTTAGCCACAGAAAGGGAAAAACACTGCAAAAAAACCAAGACCTTGATAAAACATGATCCAAATGGGGACACACGCAGCATCCCTTGGGGACAGCTGTGCAGACAGACAATCATCCCCACAGCTCCAGGCAGGGTTTGGGCACCGGCTTCTACTCAGACACATTTCAGCAGGTAAAAACACTAGCAAAGGGACTGGGGTTATGCTCTGATTTGGCTTGGTCCTATTTCTATCACAAAAACCTGCTGCAAAAGCAGTGGTTTTCCACCTCTCCGCGCTCAGACATCTATAAGGAACAGCAGCTGGGAGCCCCTTCCCACCACCAGTCCCAGCACCCCAGATCCTGCCATCTGCATTGCAGCCTGCCTTTTTGGACTGACTCGTTAAGTTTTTGCCCTGGTTGCACACCTCCGGCACGCAACAGTTGCTTTGCACAGGACTTGGAGGAGGGAAGTTTTACAGTTTGGCTGCTGCCAATGCACAGATGTTCCAGGCTGGGTCACAGCAAGGTGCTAAAGGCCTGCAGAAATGTTGCAAAGCATTAATTATGTTCCCCCAGCTGTTCTTTAACCCTCACTTTCACGTCTTCTTTCTTTCAAAAATGACGACTGTGAATGGGAAATTAAGGCAGGAAGCTTTGAAAGGAAGCAGAGGCTTGAAAGGTTAAAAGAAAAAGCACTCTGCAAGTGCAGGGCTGGGTGGGAGGTGCATGGGGAGGTGGGGGGAGGGAGACGGGGGTGGGGGGGTGCGGTGTGGGTGGCAGCGGGTTAAAGCTGCTTGTCCCTGCCATTTGCTTGAACACCTCCTCTTCTCCCACTCCATACTCTGCTGAACTCCAATAGCACCAAAGGAGAGATGGAAGAGGTCACCCAAGTTCTGTGAGGTGTCACAGCGCATGTCAAGCTGTGAAGCTGATCCATGGGCTTGGAAATCGCAAGACTGGAAGGAATGGTTTCTGGGATGGGCTTAACCAACTCTCCTATCTGTACAGATCCAGAGGTGAGAGTGCACTGCAAGCACCTGAGGGAAAAGGGGTCAGAAACACCCCCATTATGTCCCAGTTGGACCAGAACTGTGCTGAGCTGCAAGGCAAGACTCAAGATGCACCACTGACCGATCAGCAGTGCTGAACGCAAGCTCTGAGCTTCTCCCATCCCTGCTCAGGAGGCTTGGGAGCATCAAGACAGCGTTCAAGTAGGCTAACCTGGAACAGCACTGGCAGACACAGGCACCCAACAGCCTCTCCTGGACACAGCTCATGTGCTTCAGCCCCCTGACAGCTACCATGTGCCTGGGCTGGCAACACTGCTGGGTCCCTGTAGAGGCAATCTCAAGAGGACCCTTGAGCACAATTCTCCGGGCAACAGGAGCATTGGAAAACCTGAAGCTACTGCTGAGAAAGCAGGTCCCTACGGCATGGTACCATCCAGAGCTGCTGCTGTGGGAAAGCAGAACCACTTCGTTAAGGAGGTCTGCATCCAGACCTGAGCCCTGCTGAACATCAGGACTAATAAGCGCCGACACACACCACGACAGCCGTTCTGGCACTAAAGCTGCAGCCTACTTGGGGAGGCATCTCCATGCCCTGAAAACCAGGGCTTCCCACGGGGAAAGCCTGCCCGTCACTAACCTACAGACCAGCTGCAAACTGAATCCTCAGCTCGAGCACAAGGATCCCCCAACATCTCTGTACAGGCTGGGCTGCAGCTGCAACACAGGACCACAAGTGGTCTGATAAAACCCACCAGGCTCCTGGGCAGTTTCTCCCTCCCCCATTCCCTGGTGCTTTAAGCTGCAGTCAAACAGACCATAACTCCTTTTAAGACTCGCAGATGTTGTGTTTCCGAATCATCCAGCCAAGTCACTGTGCTGGGAAGAGGGAAGAAGATTGTCTCTGGAAACCTTTTGTGCCACAGGTCTCCGTGCACAATGGGCTCCCATGCGCTCACAGGCTGAATAACTTTCTTACACTGGAAATGAAGTAGGGGGGGAGTGGAGGGGGAAAATACAGCACAACAGCAAAGGAAGAAGCGGAGACTGCGGTGATACAGGAAAGCAGGCAGAAAAAGCTGCACTGTCGCACCTGGACACGTATCCCACATATCAGCAGCTTCCACCTTTGAAAAAAAGGCAGAAAACAGTAAAGACTGTGTTTCGCCTGACATCTCCTGGACATGTCACAGCACACTGGCCAGGACTTGAACTTTCGCATAATGGCCCTGGACAGGCACTGAGCGATACCCTCAGAGGATGAGGGCACAAACCTGGGCTCAGTTGCAGACTCCAGAGCTATGATAACCGGGAAAAGCCAAACCCCAACATACAGGCCTTGAAAGGGGATCCGTGTTAGCAGTGAGCACCCTGAGCCCCAGGGTCGCACAACACTAGATCAAGCTCCCAAAAGCCAGAGGTGAAAGAGCTTCCTCCGGGTAGCTCAGGACCCTTGTATCCCAGGTGCCCAAAAGATGCAAGCCCTGGAATTTGGGAGCAGCTATGTCATCCTAACTCAAGCTTCCAGCAATCCCTCAGTCCTCACACACTGGGCTTGGGCTCACCTGCCTTGGGCAGCTGTCCTAGGACAGCTGGAGGTGGGCTGTCACCAGAATCCAACCAGGATGGGCCACAAGCCAAACAAAATCAGATTGAAGGCTTTGTGGAGCAGTGTTTGCGTCAGATGTTTCTGGAAACCTCTTTATGCTTAAATATCAAGCAAGGAGACAGCGTTTTTATCCACTCTTCAAACCACACACAGCCACGTGGCCTAGGCTGGCTATTTTAAAACCAACGTTCCACCAAGACTTTTGTTCCCAATGGAATAATTTAACACCCGGCTCCTGCAGAGTACCTTCACCCCTGGAGAGCAGAGCAGTTCAGAGCTACGCTGAACACACAAACCAGGGAGGGGAAAAACGCAGCAACATAACTGACATCACATGCAAACCCAGGAGCAGAAGCTCCTACCTGCCCAAAAACGCCCTCAGCAGCGACATGCAGAGAGGCAGCTTCTCTTGCAGCCTTCTCCCAAGCAGCCATTTGCCCTCTTTCAGCTTTTTTCCCAGCAAATTTTAATTTTTTTAATTAATCTCCTCCTCCCCCCAGACTCCAAATTCAAGTTACTTAAATTTCAGAGCGGGGCTGACATCTCCTGACAAAGATGATCCCGTCAGTGTTATTGTCTGGCTGCCAGCTCCTGGGAAACAGGCGAGGCAAGAGGGCGGTTGCTGTTTTTAACCAGAGGCCACGTCTGACTCGAGCGTTAGGAGAGTTAATGAGCACTGTGCAGTGGGAGGGAGGGCTGGGAGAAAGCAAACACAGAAAGCTTTATTTTTCTATTTCGATATTTTTATGAGGAAAAATAAGCCAGGGACTTGAAAGGGGGCATAAAGAGGATTTGTTTTATTTTTAAATAGCAGAATAACTGTTTTGCAGCTGGAAGGGCTTGCCTGGATGTCCTGTGCCCAGGCCTCCATGCAGGGCCTGACAGGTCACCTTGCTCTTCTAGGTCTCAAGAAGCCCTAGAATGGAGATATCCCTCTGACTACATTAGTGGATCCCTGTTGGGAATGCTGCTTAAGGTCCAAGTCACCTCCTAGAAATCAAGACCTGCAACAGTTTGCAGGATATGAAGGAACAGACCACAAGCAGCCAGTCCTGCTGACCTGCACCCCAAGGTACACACACCACAGACCTAGAGGAGGTACCTCTGTAGCTCACCTGTCCTCCCAACCCCATCCTGGACATGGGATGGGTCTGAACGGTGGCCCTACTCTTGAGGGTAAGGATCTCCAGGCTGCCCCAAGGAGTCCATGTGCCCTGAACCCAGCTGACTGTCAGCAAACCTGATGTTATTCCAAATAAAGCAGCAGGGAAAAGGTTAAAGGAAGATTTATGGGCATATATCTCTGTCAGAACAGCCAGGTGATCATGTGTACACATTTCTCTACTCTAAGACCTAATTTTCCACCATTTCCCTTGATTTGCTGTTCCTTTTCTCCCATTTCCTTGATTTAGGGCCCAATTATTTCTTGTCCTCTTGCCAGTGAAACAAAATATTTCATAAGCACTCCCGCTGCCTCTCTCCACTCCCTCCCTCCTTTGGACACCGGTTTCAATGCCTGACTCATGCCTCATGTTCTGCAAAATTTAGAGTATTTTAGTGAACACCTAACGATGATTTTGCCATTTTTCACAGTGATGCAAATGGGATTTGGCACAGTGAGCTCACTGTTGGAATTTAAGTGAGTCCTGTGGCCCCTACAGCTCTGGCACATCTTTCTAAAGCAGTCCCTGAGGATTGGTACCTGGGCAGGATTTTCTTCTGATGAGACACTGTCCTTCACTAGAGATGAACTGTGTGCCCCTGGCTGGAGGTGACACTGTGCTGGGACAGGGAGAAAGGCAGGAAAGTCCATAGCTTAGCTACTTTCTGACCAATACAGATCTGTAACACCTTGTAAGAGTCATGTTGGCAAAAGCGGGACTGTGCTAACACAAGGCAGCTCCTTGGCTGCACCACATCACCCCCTTCGACGTAGCTACAAGCCCATGGAAGAGTTGGGGACTACCAACTACCCCTACACAAGTGTGCTTAGGGTCTGGTCCATCTCTTTAAGGGGACAGACAACAAATTCTGCCCTCGTGGAAAGGAAATGTAAAGAGGGGAAAAAAAGAAGAAAGGACAACCCCTGCCTCTGGTGGATCCCCCAGTCCAAACGTCTAAGCATAATCAACTCTTTCAAGTGGTTCCTCACAGTTGGACCCCTGGGACCCATCCCCGTACCACAGGAAAGGACTGGCTGACTTCTGTCAGCACGCTGAACACCAGCCCTTGGGAGCAGTCCCAGGCAAACGCTCTCCTCTCCATGTGGAGCAATGGTTTTACAATAGCTTTCCACCCTACTTCCTTCCCCCCACCCAGATTTGCACAATCACAGCACATCGCATTTCTATAGAATCCTCCTACTGGTTCCCATAATCACATTCTAACCTGTCACAACACAACACAACCATGAAAAAGGCAGTTAACAAGCACTATTTTAATACTGCCAACCCTTTTTCAGGGAGATGTATCCATACAGCGAGGTGAGGAAGATTATAGGACCGACAGCACAAATCAAATCCAAGGTTGCCTAGGCTGTAAGGAGGGAGAAGCAGCTAAAGTGTGCTCCGAACCATGCAGACAACTCAAAACTGGATCTCCTGTATTCTGAAGTCGTGTGTCAGGCCCTGGTGATCTCCTGATTTCTATGTTCCTCAACCAGTTGCCTCTACCTGCGCAACACAATCCCCTTAGCCTTTTTCTTCTGCTGAAAGAAAACAACTCGCTCAACGAGCAGCCTTTCCACCCAAACACCATCTGAAAAAGTTCAAACCCTTGAAAGCTGTAGCAAAATGGAGCTCTGCTTACCAGCTGGCTCTACTTGGGTTGCTCTTTAAAAGATAAGAACAGCTGCTTGCACAGGCAAACTCCTGCTCTGTATTGGTCAGCTTGTCCTAACATCAGACATGACATACCACCTCCCTGTTATATGCCATGGCTGTATAGGGATTATAAATAGAGGGTAGTTGGGCTAGCTAGGGCTGGTCAGCTCCACAGCTGCTCCTAAAGCCAAGGCCCCTTCTCCACATACACATCCAGCAAGGCACATCTCCAGTGATCCTTATCCTTCCAGTCGCTGGCAGTAGCAAGACCTTGGGCATCTAGAGAAGAGAATCAGGAGGAGGGGAAAAGGAGAGGTACTCTCTCCTCATAGTTTGAGCTGTGCCCGTTCTTTCCACCCAAGGAATTGCCACAGCACATTGAGAAGCATCCAAACCCATTACACCATGCTCAGCCATCGCTGATAGGGTCAAACAGCAAGAGAGCCACACCCAAGCTGGGAGATGCAGAACCCTGTCAGAAACCAGCCCCTAAAGCATCGCGACAGGAAGCCCTAGGAAGGCTAAAGCAACACTCTCACACCTCAAAGCAGGTAGCAGGATGTGGTCTTTGCACCCACCCCCACAGCTGTTGGCAGGTCATTCCCTCATTTCACTTCTTGCTGCTCCAAGACTGAGCAACTTCCCTCCAAAAAGCTTTGCAAAATAACTGACGGCCAAATGCCATGAGTGCAAGGCCACCTGGGTACCAAGAAAAGACTGAGGTTTGTTGGAAGGCTCTTTATCCGACCTTCAGCCGCACAAAACTAGTCCTAACAAGAAGCAACAAGTAAGAAGGGGGGAAAATATAATAAATGAGGAAGAAACCTGAGAAAGGCTCTGCAAATCACCTGGTGTGAGGGCATTCTCCCTCTGCTGCTGGGGCTATGCAAGGCAAGACCCCCCTCTCCTTTGAGTGTGCCCCAGGAAAGGTTTCTGGGATTTTATCTGCCACTCCATGGGGCATCAAACCTGCTCTGGACTCCCTCTGAGGGTCAGCTCAGCTGAGAGCCACTAAAAGCCACTTGCAGCTTGGGGAGGTTTGGGAATTGGTATCATCCACACACACAGAGTTGCAAGATCCAGAGCCCTCAGAGGACACCAACCAAGCTAACTTCATTCCTTTTTGTAACTTGGTACACTCAGCTCTGCTAGCTGTGCTGGCCTGGGGTTTACTAGATTAATGTCACTTGTAATTTATTACATGGCTGTGGCTGGCTGGAAGCATCACCTCTGGGGCAAGCTGACTCACCCCAAGCACACGTTTTTCCACAGGGCCAGTTAGGTCCTGTCCAGCAGACCAGCTTTCCTTCAAGCTACCTGTCAACCTAGCACAGGCTGGACAGCCGCCTAAAGCCTGGTGAGCACCGTCAATGAGCTTAACTCCCCCAAAAAGCACTGGGAACAGTAAAAGCTGGCCACTAGGTCCGTTTTATATTGAATCGAGATATTCGATGTTGTAAAGCATTTGGAAAGACCATTTTGCTTCCTCCCATGTCCTCCCTCAGAGAAAAGGAGATAAATGTCTAGCAGATTGTTCCTAGCCCAGGGCAAAGGAAATAGAACATCCTCCATCCCTAACAGCTAGCAGAAGTACCAGAGAGCGTTGACATGCAGCATCTCCGCTCGGAGACAGCACATGGCTGACCCAGCACCGCACCAGCGCGCCATCAAGCCTAACCCACCTCCGACATGCCTGCTCCTGAGCCTTTGTACCGCTCTCCCAGCAACCCAGGTGCTGAGATATAAAGACAGAGGTGCTTGTTAGCGAGTCTAGCCCTGACCCTGAACAACACCAGCAGTGCCTGGGACTGCTCTCAAGATAACAAGACTGCAGCACGTGAGCAGCACGGTGCCTCCATGCCATTACCCTGCTGCTGAATGAAGCCTCTCCCCATTTGATCTGACCATTACACAAGCACAGGGAGGAACAGTGTTTGGTCCCCCCACAGGGTTTGCTAAGCCAGGATTTCTCCAAGAAACACACGAGCGCCTGGGTGCCAGGATCTAAACATAGCTCTAAAAAAATAAAATCAGCCCCTGCTCCATCTGATCAAGAGGGTAAACTGGGACAGCAAGTCTTTGCTCAGATTTCAGGAGGAGGCTGCATACCAACTTGGAAAGATCTGAGCTGAATCCATCCCTTGAGTGGAACGTTAGTGACGTAACCCTGGTGTCCAGCTATAGCCTTCCTTTACTGCCCGGCAAAATTCCCAAAGGAAAAGAGGAGAAGAGGGCCCTTACTGACCTTCATCAGTGACTTCATGTGCCCTCAGCAAGTTTGCAGATGATACCAAACAGAGTGGAAGGGGTGGTAGACCAGATGGTTGCTATGAAGATGATTAAGGGCTGGCAGCACCCAACATATGAGGAGCAACTACGAGCTGGGAGAAGACGAGGCTTAGGAGGAGCTTATCCATATGCATGTCTCATAGGAGGGAGTAGAGGCTACAAAGCCTGGCTCTTCTCAGTGGTAACAGGCATACACTGAAATACAAGAAATTCTGTTTCAAACACAAGACTTTTTCTACTGCAAGGGCAATCTAACACCTTAAATTCCCCACAGAAGTGTCCATCCCTGGAGGTATTCAAAGGTTGACTGGATGCAGTCCTGAGAAGCCTGCTTTAGGCAGCCCATCTCCAGAGGTCCCTCCCATCCTCAGCTATTTCATGATTCTGTTAGATGAAGGATTCAGGGTACCCTCTTCTGATGTTGGGAATAAGAGGAATCTATCCCTTGTCCCCCCTTGCCTGATTTTTAACAAAGAGCTCTGGCACTTTCCCCAAAAGAAGTGGTTATAAAAACCCCAACACTTACAGACTTCAGCCTTGGAAGAGGAGATGTCCACCAGAGATCAGTTTTGTTGTTCACCCATGGGATTTATCAGATCAAAAGAGCAGGGGCAGCACAAAGCCTGAAACACGCTGGTCATCAAGTGCCGAAGCATTTTCCAGCCCTTTCTTTGCTAGATGGGGGCAAAAAAAGACAGCACGGAAGAAAGATGAAACTTGGTTTACTGGACCTTCCTAATTGAGCTCTAGTGCCCAGGATCAAAGATTACTTGATTAAAATCCAATTTCAAAGCTTATTAACTTTTGAATGAGAAATGCCGCTATGGTGAGCTTACTCCGGCAGGCTATTTCTGGCTTGGCAGGAGCGGCTGGCAGGGAAAAACATCTCTTTGCACCCAGCTTGGACCCAGATGAGGCAGGAGATTTTCACTTCCTCGACCACTTTAAACAAAGACTAAACGAACAAAGGGCCTTCCCTCAAGCCAGTTATTAATTCAGCCGGACATTTCCCCTTCATGCTGCTGCAGCTCATTTGACAGCCACGCAGAGCCACTGTGTTGCATTTCGAAGCTACTCAACATTTGCCTCCTTGCAAGATACTCTGGTCAGCCTGGCAGCTGCCAGCTCGATCATGAACTCTCTGGGTGTCTTCAGCCCATGTCCTCCTTGCTCAAGCGAAGCAAAGAACACGGCTAATTTTTGGAAACAAAAAAAAAAAATCCCACCAGAAAACCCCGAAGACCTGTGTCCTTACAGAAGCTGTACCACCACGAGCCACTCTGTCCCACTGCACAGGGGGCAAGATCAGCTGGCCTTGCAGCTGAGAGAGATGGTGAGACAAGCTGAGATCTGTTTGCCACAGAGTTTTATCTTGAGGGACATAAATCCCACACCTGAACCCCAGATCCCTCCAGGACCCCCAAGCATGCTTTAAAGCATGTAAGATATAGGGTGGAACTACATCCTGGAGCTTCAGGGCCGAACACATCCTAAGGACAAATGGGGGTTAAACACTGCCCTTTGGGGAGCCAGTTCATCCCATCCCATCCCCTCTTGTCTGAGTTATACCTCAGTACAACTTGCAAAGAGCTTCCCAGCTTCTCCCCTTTTCCCCAGGCACAGCACCCACAAAGATGAGAACCGCAACACCCAATTTCCATAGCAAACTCTGTCAGATGCCACAGGCCTATTTTTCTCTTGGGTACACAGGTTTTCAGAACATCTCTCATCCACGGAGACAGTACTTAAGGTTGCCTGTGCCCCAACAGTGGGCTTTACAGCTCCTGCTGAAGGACCAAGTTTATCAACCAAGTGCACCAGTTGCCTACATCAGCTCTTGACAGGGACTCGTACGTGTGTGGCAACTACAAAGCACCAAGGTCTGTGTCTGTTGTCCCACTTGGCGAAACACATGATGGATCCTCAACAAGCATCAGAGCAAGCAGCAGTTAACACCAAAGTCAGGGGGAGGAGAAGACAATTCACGCTATCGCATATTAGAGAGGCATCTCAGTAGGTTCTTCCTGCTCTGCTGCGGGACTCACAGACACCCACTGCCCAGCACAAGGCAGCTGAAGGAGCTCCACCACAGCCCTTTCAGACCCAACTCCCATCGGCTCCAATACCAGTAAAACGACACAGCCACCAGTAAGTCATCCCTCGTTCAGTTAAGGCCTCCTTCTTTATCCAAGGAAAGAGGAACAGCAGTCTTTTACAACATACCTCTGGTATACAGATGGGCCTGAAGCATGCAGGAGTCCATCCAGGCATATAGAAAACTCCAGATATACAGAAGAACACTGACACAAAAGTGCTGTGGCATACCACGTCTGTGGTGATGGCGTGGCAGCTATTGCTGTGGGGAAAGAACAGGCAAGAGCATGATGAGAGGCTGGGCAGAGGTAGGGACAGAAAGGTTCTATAAACAACAGGATTTCACCCCCAGCAGAGCCTGACTCCCCTGTTACCATCATGCTAGCCGAAAGGGGTGAGGGTCCCCATGCCACCTGGGATGGGGCCAGAAAGTCAGCAGAGATTTTGCAAGCATCACCTCTGAGCTCTGGCCACACGCTCCCAAGACCAACAACTCCGCTCTCTGCTGCAAGCTACACCATGTCACACACTCCAGCAGCAAGCTACAACAGAGCTGTGAAACAACAGTTGGAAGCGAAGACAACACCAGATCACTGAGGCAAATGCTGAGGAGAGGTGACAGCAATAAGGAGGGTTTGCTTAGTCTCACTTCTGTGCCATTGGGAGGCTCCCAAAGGCAGGGAAAGAAACACCTTAGGAATAAATCACCAGCACAGGAGGATTTGGGGAGAGCAGCCAGGCATGGTCCTGCTCCCCTTGCTGGCTGTCTCACCGGGATAATCGTGCAGGGGAAGGAACAAAGCTTCCTGCCACCTCCACTTTTCCCCTCTCCTACATCAGGGAGGACTTGCCCTGTTCTCCACTGAGCTCTCCTCTCCCACAGCCTGGCAGGAACTGGAATTTACTGGTGAAGATACCCAATTTCAGAGGACATGCAAAGTCACTGAACCTGAATCTCAGGCTGGAACTAGCTGCTTCATGCAACACAGAGCCCTCCTGCACCTCCTCTGAAAGCCATCACTATGGCTTTATCTAGCCTCATTCAGCCCCACCACACCAGGTCCCACCTTACCTGGTGCTAGACCACATCCTACTGCAACAGCACGTGCCAGCAGAGGAGAAAGCAGGCAGACACTGACTGCTCAGGGCCAGCTCAAGAACACGACTGGAAGTACCTACCCGCCCGGTCTTCCCAGCATCTGCCAGGAGCTGGCACACCACAGCAGCAGCAGGTTCGCTCACCGCCCACAGCGCTCAGGTCCCAGGAAAGCAGCACCATGCTCCATCAGACCAGTTACAACTTCATGCAAACATCTACCTGGGTAACCCTACTCCTGAGAGGTTCACTAGGGACATCCCCCACTGCCACTAAAGCAGCAGGTGACAGATCTGAGTCTCACTGCGCTACAGGAGGCTGCAAATCCGATTCCTTCCCACCCCCCAAAAAAACACAGGCAAGTTTCCATCTGCCATGATGCCTCTGCACCCTGCCTGAGGATGGAGCAGTTCAAACCCCACTCAGCACTAACCCACCTTCAAACCAGAAAGCCAAATCATCTAACTTTCTCCATCCTGAAGTAACTTAAATGTAAGCAACACTCCTGGTCCTAACCCCGTATTTAGTTTTACAGCTATGGGTGTTGTAACTATTGTACTAACGGTGTTTTAGTTGCAATTATCAATGTACAAACTCACATGCCTATGTATGTGCTAGGCACGTGCCCACAAACGTTTGCTCTTCTACCTCTTGAGAAATGGGTCCGTTCCGCTTTCTTCTGCTACTGATAAAATATTGATTAGGGAATTTGAAAATTTGAAATGATTTAGGAGTCCCTGGATGGGAAATGTAATGTACTGTGCCGGTTGCATTATGAGCCATCCATCACCTGTCAGCAAGCAGCAAGAAAGTGACAGAATCAATACAAACGTGTCTGAAGATGGGTTTAACTCATTTCCCTTCCCCCTCGGGCAATGGCTGGAGCATCCCAGATGGAGGAGAAGGGAGGTTTGGTAGCTAACACCAGGGCAACCTTGATGCACTCACAGTACAAGGGGGTTAACTCATTCGCTCAGCAGTCTGACCACACCAGGAACAAGAGCCGAGTAGAGTGACCTCAGCCATAGAGTGACCTCAGCCACATTCCCTGGGGAGCATGGCCAGGCCAGCCAGCCAGGAATTGCTAATTCGGCCCATGAAGGCTGCACTGAGCTGGCTGCAGGTCAGCATGCTGGGCTGTTTGAGGTGGTCTGGGGTGCCCAAGACCTCCATGTGGGTCACTACACCTCCACGCTCTTACCGAGGCTCCTTCCAGCAACTTGGGCAGGTTGTTATTTGCCCCTAAGCCTCCTACAGCCAGCAAACACTTTCGTCTCCTGCCTCTCCCTTTATCACATAGAACACTCCCAGAGACTCATGTACACCACCACTCTGCTTTCAGAGGGACACTGCTACATTACAAACCCAGCCAGGCCTTTCTTCCCTACCTATTGCTGCCCTGTTCCTCCCATGAAGGGCATCAGCTTCCATTCTGCATCCCCTACCTTCAGCCAGCAGGGACAGATCCAGCTCCCTCATTACACCACAGAGCTCACTCCCTAAGCCTTTGTTGTTCTTACTCAGTCCAAAAGACTTTTAAATTTTTTTTTAAAAAGGAATGGGGGTGGAATCCATCTGTTGGGCGATATGGTGCTTTGCAGATGGATTTGATTGGCCTGTGATCCTGTTCTGCAGATTCCCTCAGAGCACCATAATTCATCTGGCAAGGCATTTCAAATGAGACCGGACAGAGCACCAGAGAAATGGCAGGAGCTGAGCATCCAGCTCGGCCCTCCAGGTGTGGGCAGGGTGACCGCAAAGGCTATTGCTCATGTGTTAAGAGTTCATTATTCTAAGGGCACATCGCCAGCACAAGGACAGTTCAAATGAGCAGCCTGGGCCCACAGAGGCTCTTCCTAAAAGCTGCTTCCCAGCTCAAGCCTGCCCACCATGGACCATATACAGTGGCAGCGTTAACACTGGCTGTGGAGCACACTGCGTGGCACAAGTGATGGACCAGGGGAAAAGCAGATGCTTAGCAGCACCAGACACCTTTTGACCTCCCAGCAATGGGATGGAAGGTCTGAAACCCACTGGGTGGGAGCAACGAGGATGTCCAAGCTTCCCTAGGTCTCACACCCCTTGACAAGCAGCTGATACACACCTTCTCCCAACATCATCCAAGGCTTCAGGGAGGCAGCACTGGCCAACGGACACAGCAGCAGACATTTTCTGGGCAGCTTTTACCTCCTCTCTTCTTTCTGCAAGGGTAAAGCCTCCGCCTTCAGACAGGGTTGAACCATGGCACTGGCTTTCAGACGTTTAGCCCTCCCGCACACAACAGAAGCCAGAAGGGTGTCACAGCCCAGCTCTGCCTTGTCTGCTGATGTGGCCTCAGGTAAAGCTTCTTGGACAAAACCTTCTCATTTATTTTGCTTTTAATTCCATTATTTAATAGACTGCAAAACCCTTAATGAGTGAGTCTCGACTACTGCGGCTGTGCAGTTCGCTCCAGATACATCCCTTCTACCTCCCCAGCCCTAATAGACTCTATAAACGGTTTCCAAATCCAGCAGAAGTGGTCTATTTGCTGCCTAGTACACCATGTAATCTTTTGCAGAGGTGGTATTGATCTTATTAAACCTGCAGCCATTGAGTCCTCAGATGTGTCTCAGCATTTGCTTTCCCACAGCAGAGCAAAGCACCTCTTCTAGCCTCACAGCAACGCGCAGGTGACAGCACCAGCCTACACTGACCCAGAGACGAGACGATCACTGCATTTCTGAGAACAGTTTAATACTCAGCAGAGCTATGGCTGTAGGGCACTTAGAAGCAATGCCTAGTCTCAAAAAGAAACATCTGAGTCATTTTAACTCAAAGGGACAGAAATTAGGGGCTAATTCAGCCCATAACAGGCACTGAATGCT
This sequence comes from Gallinula chloropus, assembly GCF_964237585.1. Lineage (NCBI taxonomy): Eukaryota > Metazoa > Chordata > Aves > Gruiformes > Rallidae > Gallinula > Gallinula chloropus. Next base: position 19,292,819 of record NC_140091.1, read on the forward strand.
GAGCCCAGAAGCAGCTCTGCTTGTGGAGAATGGATTTTGCAGAGTGAGACTGGCTCGGGGCTCTCAGCTCCCCGGCTCCAGGATGCTCACAAGACTCATTTGCAGCCGCCTCGCCAAATTTTCCTCATCCCATCCACAAAGGGGGAAAAACTCACGTAATTATTTGCGCAGTCCTGTCCAAACAACTAAGAGAAGCACAGAAGGTGGCTCCAGGCAAAGAGAAGAAGCACACAGTGCCAAGGCTGCAGGAGGGCGGGCAAGGGAAGACACAACAAGCCGTGAAGCATAAAACTGGTGCTCTCTAATAAAATACATACACATACACATTTATACGTGCAGGTACGTGCAAGCTCAGCCTTTCTGAGGGGAAGGCAGCACCATGGTGTGCTGGGAAGGTAGAGGTGGGCATCACGGGTCTAATCAGATGCTCATCTGACAGAGCATCAGTGCTCAAAGGTGGTGATAAGTGGTCACCGTCTGGCCCAGAGGCAGCAGGGTGCCAAGCAGAGGGGAGAGAGAAACACAGCTTCCACCCCCATCAACATTCACGCTGTCCCAGTCACGTCAGCCCTGCTTGTCAGTCCATCTGTCACCACGCTGGTTCCTGCCGGGGCCTCAAGACCTGCGAAGGTGGCTGCACATGTCAGAATATTTATCTTCTGAGGTTGCTGGGACAAGGCATCTGCAGCCCTGCTAATTCTCCACAAAGCAGAGCCCAGGCACACCCTCTGAGAAGGGGACAGGGAATAGCACCAGGAAACAGGGGATCACTGCAAGCCACCTGGCTCCCAGCTTCCCAGGCCTCAGGGAAAGGGAAAGCAACAGTACGGCCTAAAGCACCAAAATCCTTGCAAGAGGTACTTGGGAAGAGCCTTGGAATCCAAAGCCTTCATTCATCATCTGCCATCTTCCCTTGGCCAAGAGTAAGTGACCACTGCTAACAGGTGGGCCTCACTCCCACTTTTGGGATGACCTTCCAAGTCCTGTCCCAGAGCTCTTCCAGAGGAGGCACAGGCCCAATGCTCACTTGTGCTAGGACCAAGCCAACACTGCTGGGCCAGGTCACTATCGGGGACATCCAGCCTATTCCTGCACCACCCCCAATTAATCACATAGGCTTTGAGAAGGCACATCAGGGAGCCAGCCACCCATGTGCACATTGCTGTCCTGAAACAGAATAAATATTGCTCCAACAGCCCAAAGGAGGAAATGATCCATATCTGCATGATCCCTGTGTGTTCTGGAAGTAGCAGTTTCGGACCTGCACTCCTCTACCCCAAAATGCCACCAGGATGTGTACAACAGCTCATCAAGGCACTGGAACTGAGCACAGCAGTTGGGGGAACTAAGAAAAAGTCCTATGTGTCAGCAGGACACATCAGTGGGAAGCGTTGCTTCAGCAGGACAGCAGAAGTAGTGCTGTGCTCCCAGAGCTGCCAAACCCAGAGCTCTGGTACCAGCATTTCCACGTGGCACGCGTACAACCCACGACATGCATCAAGGCAGCTTTTGACTGCTATCTGTGCTGGGTTTTCCTCACATGAGACATTATTGGTCAGTTACCATCACCCAGTGCTGCCCACGTCCCCTGCCAACACCTCCAGCAAAACAGTAGCCCAGCCAGCACCAGCTCCTGGATCCAGCCCAGCAGCTCAGGCCACAGCAGCCGAGCAAAGGCATAGTAAAGCGGAGCGTGTTGTAGGTGAGGAGGAGGGGAGACAGCTCTTTAAGCAAGTCATTTCAATTGCCTTGAGAAAACAGGTTCTTAAAATCACAGAATCACAGAGTTGTAGGGGTTGGAAGGGACCTCCAGAGATCATTGAGCCCAACCCCTCTACCCAAGCAGGTTCCCTAGGACAGGGCACACAGGTCAGCATTCAGACAGGTCTTGAATCAGAGAAGAGACTCTGAGAAGCTTGGGAGTGACACTTCTAGAACAAAACACGTTGATCAGAGGAATTTTTAAAAGTGGGAATAATTTTCATTCTAAGAAATTTAACAAATTCAGTTCAAGATCTTAAAATGCTCTCTTGATTGACCCAGCCATGTTTTTGAGCAAAACAAAATTCAGTTTCTTGAGCTTTACTCCAGTACTGCTACTGTTCTGGCAACGTTGGATACTGCCTGAAGAAGCCAGTACAACATTTTGCTCAGAACATTTAAAAATTAACTGAGTTCGTTCCAGATAGGGGATTTAGAATTTTTTAAAAGAAAAAAAAACTTTTTAAAAAAAGTCTGCATTACTTTTTCTTGGTGACAAACCAGAATGAAAAGCAGCACTGTGGAAAAGCAAAGAAACCAAATAATCTCTTTCAAAATTCCTTTCAATATGACAGAAATAAATGAGCAGCCTCAGAAATGCTTTCAGAGAAAGCTTCCAGGTAGGAGCGTTGATTGCAAATACTTATTAACTGCTCCTTCATTATCAAAGAGATGAGATACATATGTTTACACATTTTGATACGATTTTATTAATCCTACTTACTGTTTAATTCCCTTAGCCTGCCCAGAAGAACTGTCACCAAGCAACCCCCCCAAACACAGCCTTGACTTTTGCACAGGCAGGAGTGGGCATTGGAGGAGTTGCTCAAGCATCTGCCTCTACTGAGGAACACACATTGCCAGCATTGGGCATGGAACAACTCTTTTCTTCACAACCTCCCCCCAAAAAAAGAGGGTCTTGCTTCAAGACAACAGGCAGTTGGGTCATTTACCCACCTCTGTCCACCCACGTGTAACTCGGCCTCCTGTCTCCCAGCACAAAGCAGGCTTGATGCTAACAGCAAGAGCTGAGCAGGAGGTGGAACATGGAGGTGTTTCCCCAGAACATTTCTCCAGGTCCTAGCAGCCCAGCACTCAAACCCCCAAGCTGTAAATCACTCCGGGGATGTACTTAGGCCCACTGTCAAGAGTTCTCTGCCATGAAATTGCCAAATTCCTTTTTAAAGGTTCATGATACTTTTCAGCCTCCACATAGTCCCAGGACAAATTTCCAGGGCTGAGTTACTACTCCCCACACGCAGAGCATGTAATGCTGCTTGGTTTAAGCCTGAAGCCTGCTCTTTTCAGCCAAGAGCCCTATCTTCTTACCCTGTGAGAAACAATTCACAGAATCATGAAGGTTGGAAAAGACCTCCAAGATCATCAAGTCCAACCGCCCACCTACCACCTCTATTACTCACTAAACCATATTCTTAAGTACCTCATCCAACCACCTTTCCTTAAACACCCCGAGGGACAGTTACTCCATCACCTCCCAGGGCAACCCATTCTGATATCCAACCACTCTGAGAAGAAATGCCTCCTCATTTCTAACCTGAGCCTCCCCTGGTGCAACTTGCAGCCACTGCCCTCCTAAACACCTAATTCTTGGGTGATTTTCTAGGTGTCTCAAGTCCTCCTCACCCCCATCTTTGCCAAGCTGGTGAATCCCATCCAGGCAATACTCAGCACCATCAAGTTACATAAAGTACAGCTCCCTGCTCCAGTCAATACCTTCTCCAGCAGCAACATCAAAAGGAGTGATGGACAAGGGTCCTCCTCTGGGACTCCTCATTAGATCTGTTCTTCTGATGGAGAACCCAAAGGTCTGTTTAATTGAAGCAGGGCAGGCAAGAGTGCTTCAGGGACAGAAGTTGGGCAAAGAGGATCCCTGCCCCTACACAACCGCACAGCCTGCCACAGGCTGCTGCTTTAAGAGCAGATGAAGATTTTTTTTCCCCTGAGCAGGCCCATGCTGAAGGGATGCCAACGTTGCCACCTCCTGGCTACTCTGGCAGGGGTTTCTGCCCAAAGCAGAGGCACGATGCTGAACAGCCAGATCCCTGCAGGATGCCCCAACCTCCACCAACCCCCTGGAAGCAAAGGGCCCTGCCAGCCTTCCTTCCAGCAAACCTATCTGGGGACTGCAGCATTCCAGCTAGACACTGCCCTTTGCACACCCAGGAAGCACAACCGTGTTGGGACAGTCTACAAAGCACTGCTGAAAACCCCAGAGTCCTCATTATGAGCGCCTCACCTTCAGACTGCACGCAGCGCGGCCGGGGCTTGTGAGAGAAAATGGGAAATATCCTTTCTCCACACGCAGCCGTTACAAAACACTTCATCAGAAGGGTAAACCCAGCAGGGCCCAAAGCAGATCAGCTCACGGGTACAAACTGACTGGCACGGCACAGCTGATGGGCTTCACTCCCTGGCAAATATCGCCTATCAGCTAAAGCACTGAGAAGGAAAAAAAAGCAGTTGGAGCTTTCTGTACGCAGCGAGGACACTGCTTTGGTGCTGCAATTGTCACAGCGTTAGAGAAGAGACACTGGGTCACCACAACCAGATGTGCTTTGGCATCCAAACAGGAGAGGCACAGAGCTCTAGTTCCCACCCCGCATCCCAGCAGAGTCCCAAGCCAGAACTGAACTCTCAGCCAGAAAAGCCAGTCCCCCAGTCACCTGTAGGCAAAACCCAAATTCACCTCCCAGCCACACACCACCACCAGATGAGCCAAGACGTCTGTCCCCAAAATACCATACCCCATTTGTTTCATCCCTAACGCAGCATCTGCCAAGCACACTGAGGAGTACATCAAAGCATCTCTTCTCCCTGCATCCACGCAAGCCCACACATCCAAAGCTTTGGACCTGTCTATATAGCCCCTTGCAGCATTTCCACCGCAGACAGAAAACAGCAGGAGGACTTTCCACATGCACAGACCTTATCCCTCCCTCACTGTAACTTCGAGGTCCCGGGAGCCTTAATTAACTGGCATGCCTACTCGCAGGGAGCTGCTCTACGGGAACATTTACATGTTCAACTCTTTTGGACAAGTTCACAGGCAGGCAGCTAATCCTCTCCCAGGTCTCAGTGTCGTATCAATTTCCTGTTCGAAGCTGAGCTCTCTCCATCAGGGTTTTTAAACTAATGAGATGCACTGAGACCTTCAACTCCGGGAATATCAAATGCAGTGGGATTCAATTGCACTGCGTTTTTGTGTGGTTTTCCCTTTGTAATTAACACCAGGCTGCATGCAACTTCTCTTCATCTTGCCACTAGATACAATCTCCACTCAAGACAAACATGTCAAGAAAGGTGATTCTTTTACCCTGTGCTGCCAAAGCCTTCTAACAGTCTCTTTCCCACTTCTGCCACCCCCCACCCACCCCGCCATGAATACAATCCACATCCTCAACATAATATTCAGAACTTTAAACCAAGAGCAGTGGCACAGGTCCCTCAGGGCTCGCAGGTACAGCAGCCTCTCCTGCTTCTAGCTCACATGGATTACACTCCAGAAACACTGGTGCATGGACACCAGCTCACAGGGGATTTTGCATGTCAGTCTTTCCTACCGTCATTAGAGGGCTAGGGATCTCCAGTGCTTCTGAGCAAAGATGAGAAGGTGCAAAGCCATCCCACACCCTTCCTAGAAGCAGCCTGGCTGTCTTCCCACCATAGCAAATGTCCCTTTTCCTCTTACTTCTGCCACAGCCCTGCCAATCCTTGCTAACCAGTCGCAGAACTGATTGCCAGCTGCCTGGGGAGCGTGATGCTCCTGCACCAGCCAAGGTTTCCTGTGTGATTTTTAGGTAGCAAGATAGAAGGATCAGCTTCCTGGTCTGTTCATAGCTAGCTTGCTCTAAAAGGAAGCTGGTTTCACCAGGGTTGCTGGACACAGCGGTAATTAATACATGGCCATCAGCTCCCACCTTTGCATTTCAACCTTGGGTGTTAAGGACATGGGCATATTTGCAGAACGCAGGAAGACTTGGAGCCCTGAAGGCTGCTAAAACACAACAGCCTGCAATGGCCGTAAGCTAGGAGATGACACAAACCAGCAACCACCTTTTTTAAAACCCGAAGGAATGCAGCTGTACCACATCTGGCAGGATCTGCAGGAACAGCAACACTCCTTTTGATCAGCAGAGCTTGGAACAGTTCCTTTTGTGTAGCAAGAGGCTGTACAGCGTGGTGCAAACCCTGGCTGGCAAGGGGCAGTTCCTACAGTCACTAGTACAGGAAGGTTTTGAGAGAGGATGTCCATTACTACAACCAGATGCTGGCAAGATCCAGCCTCTGTTAACAGAGCATTGGGACAGGCTGCCCAGGGGGGCATGGAGTCTCCTTCTCTAGAGATATTCAAGACCTGTCTGGACACCTCCCTGTGCAACCTGTCCTAGGGACCCTGCTTTGGCAGGGGGGTTGGACTCGATCTCTGGAGCTCCCTTCCAACCACTACAATTCTGTGAAGATCCTAAAGCCTGGATCTGGCAGAAATCCCTGCAGAAGGGCTCCCTGGCTGGGGACACCCCAGGTGGGAGGGGAAAAAGCTCTAAGTGAAAGCAGGGTGGATCAGGTCTGCTTTACTCCATGAGGGAGCAGGTTCTCCTCCATAGATGAGAGTCACCAAGCACCTACCCCCCGTACAGCTTGACCCTGGGTTCTCATTTCAGGAGACTCATAAAGGTTCGGAGCAAAAGAACCTAAACCTGGTGTTCTCCCTCCAACCCAACCTCTTGGGGAGCAGCTTTGCTGCCACAGTAAGGGGCAGAGTGCCTGCATAACATATTCCAGATCAGTACATAAAAAGCCTCTTTTCTCCAAAGACACCAGCTTTATTGGCAAGACCTCCGTTGTCACCTCACCCTGTCCACCACACAGGGTGGCAGAAGCTGGGAGGGATTTACCTGGCAAAAAAAACGTGCTCCCCATAGGCTCAAAATTAGGCTCTTTCCTTGTAGGTAGATAACAGCCACCATCCTGTTCCTTACAGCGATTCCCAGCCAACACCAGCCACCCAGAAAGGTCACATCATCTAACGCCTGGCCTTGCCCTGCTCCCAGCTCTGGGCCGAACATCAAGTTGCGATAACCAGCCCATTCACCACCCACCATTACAACCAGCAGCCTCCCCAACCTGCAGCACCCAAAACATCCCCACAAGTCCCTCCCCTGCCAACGCTGGCACTGGAGATTCAGAACCTGCTTTAGAAAATGCCGAGCCAGTCTCACAGTGCTGTGCCAGAAGCCTGGTGAGATCAGAGCCCTGAGCAGCACCTCGGAGCAGGGTTCACAAAGGCTTTATTATCGCTCCGTAACAGAGTTCCCCGCACTGCCCAGCAGCTCCAAATGAGCCTCCACGGCTGTGACAGCGAGCGCCACAGGACCACCCAGGTTTCATTAATATTCATGTCCCGCTGGCACTCCAGCAGCATCAAAAGCTCGCTTTCTACAGCGGATCATTAAGCGGGGTGAAATGAGTGACCTCTTAAGACCAGCTGCGTCACAGATGCCACCAGGAGCTGAAGGGACAAAAACAGGGTCATCACCCAACATTTCTTTTAATAAACAGCAGTTCTAAATGAGCGTGGCCTTGCCATACCCAGCGGAGTCCGTCACACAAAGCATCTGGGAAACGGATACCTGAACCCAAAGCTGGGCAGGGCAGTAGTTCCTCACAGCAATCCAGCCTGGGAGAGCATGGGCAGCAGGGAAGGGAGGAAGAAACACCTCACCAGATGAGGCGTGTGACTCTGAAATAAGTCCTTGCATTCTGGGATCAGTCAGCCCAGCTCAGTGGGAACACGCTCACCTCTTTTTACAAGCTGGCAAGGTTTAGGAGCATCGCAGGGTCCCAGCTCAGGGGTGTTTATCAGAGAGCTCCCCCAGGCAGTAGTTAGAGCACTCCACATAGCAGAGACTACATCTGCAGATTACAGACCCTAATTCTTTTCTTATAATTCATACAATTCATACTTATAATACAGACCTATTCTTTTCTAATAATTTTTTACTACATCAGAGTAACAATTAGCATCAGGTTAACAAGTTCTCAGCACTCTCTGGAAGAGGATGGGGAAGGCAAAGGGAGCCTTAGTGCCAGTTTACCTCAAACTCACTGGGAGGCCACAAAGCAACTCACAGGCAAGCTTCCCCAGCAGTTTCCTTGGGATCATAGAATCACAGAACCTGAGGAGCTGGAAGGGAGTTCAAAAGATCATCTAGTCTAACCCCCCTGCCAGAGCACTATCACACCAGAAACCACACCGAAAAAATAAACTGCCTCCAGCCCTCCTAGTTCAAGCAGACAGCTGCCCTACCTCTATGCTTCCAAGAAAGAAGCTAATCGAAGATGACACCTCACCCAAACGGAGCCACCAACATCACCCACAGCCTCTCCTTTCTGTAACCTACTCCACTGAAGCCTGACACTCAACTCAAGCGTGTTGGGTATGGGTACATGTCAGGCAAGGTGGGTTCAGCCTCTTAACTCTTCAGTGACTCTTGATGTCCACATTTCCGTGGTGCAGAGCGCCGCACGACAGGCCACGCGCAAGTGAAGTCCCACACCCCCAAGAGTATGGAACACACTGGGCTGCCTCTCCTAAAAGGGGGTCTGCAGCACACTATTTCAGAAAAACTTTGCTACCTGACTCCTTACGACCTTGGGGAGGATCAAGAGCAGAGTCAGAAACTAAAAGCCTGTAGAGTCATCCCAAATATGCAAGTTTTTTTTTCTAAAAGTATTTGTGAGACCTGAAAGCTTTTACAAGAAGTCTCCATGTTCGTTTTCCTCTTAAAAAAAAAAAAGTAATTAGCCAAATCACAGAACATGATGAGTTGGAAGGGACCTCAAAAGATCATCTAGTCCAACCCCCCTGCCAGAGCAGGATCACTGAGACCAAATCACACAGGAACCCATCCAGGAGGCGTTTGAATGTCTCCAGAGAAGATGACTCCAAAGACCAGAACAGACCTTGTTTGATCTTAGAAAATCATGATGTTTAAGTTAAAAGAGCTTTACATACTGCTCAGACCACACACATTAACTCAAAAAACTGGAGAATGACAAATAGCCCTTACAAAGCCAGGGGAGCAAAACACTGACCCCACAAAGGGTTGTCCTACAAGCACCACTGTCCAGAGCATCCTGCAGCCAGGGCAGAGGAACAGAATCATAAATCACTTAGGTTAGAAGAGACCCTTTAGATCACTGAGTCCCACCACAGCCTAACCCTGCCTGGTCCACATCTATATCATGTCCCCAAGCACAACATCCACAGGCCTTTTAAATCCTTCCAGGGATGGTGACTCCACCACCTCCCTGGGCACCCTGTCCCAGTGCCTGACAGCCCTTTCAGTACAGAAATTCTTCCTGATATCTGACCTAAATCTTCCCTGGGGCAATTTCAAGCCATTTCCTTTCCTATCACTTGTCACCAAGAGAAGAGACCAACCCCGACATCTCTGCAGCTGCCTTGCAGGTAGCTGCAGAGAGCTATGAGCTCTCCCCTCAGCCTCCTTTTCTCAAGACTAAAAAGTCACAGCTCCCTCAGCTGCTCCTCGCAGGACTTGTGCTCCAGACCATTCTCTGGATGCACTCTAGCATCTCAACATCCTTCCTGTAGTGAGGGGCCCAAAACTGGACACAGTGCTCAAGTGGCATGGACACAGGGCTACAGTGCACAGAGCTGCAAGGACACCCAGCCCCAGTTCAGCCCGGGGGGACCCCTCTCCCCACATCCAGAAAACCAGAAGCATCCTGAGATTAAGAGCCCCCTCCCCAGGAAACCCCCAGATTTGTGTGCAGCAATCAGCTGGACTTACCCCAGTGCAGCATCCCAGGCCTCAGCCAGGCGACTCCAGCCCTGTGAGGCAACCCAGTCCCGCAAGGAGGAAGAGGCCGACGAGCAGCGAGCAGGCTGCTCACTTACAGTGCCTGCCCAGCCAGCACAGCAACCCCAGCGCTACAACGCTCCCATCTCCAGGGCTGATTCAGAATAAGCCGCCTACAATTCCCCCACGCTGACCCCGAGGCCATGCTACCTTGCACCCCTCACCTCGTGCTTACGGGACAGTGGCAGTGAGGGACACAGGCCGAGTCGGCACAGCCCCAGGCACCCCCAGGAGCCCAGGCCTGCCCTTGCCACGGGCTCCCTGCCTCCCCAGAGCCACAGGGCAGAGCCCTCCGTCACCAGCAGGCAGAGCAAGCAGGGAGCTGCCCTCCACGAGAAGGCCATGGTGTGTGTCCTCCCCCCCAGCCTGCCACGGGCTGGCCAAGTGCCACCACAAGGGCTGTCACAGGCAGGTCACACAGCTGCAAGCCGGCAGGTTTCGGGGGCTCCAGCCCCACCTACATCGCAAGGGGATGAAGGGGGGATTGGGGGCCCCGCAGCCCATCGGCTCACACGGAACACGCACGCGCGCATGCACACGCGCGCGCACCCCCGCGAAACCGACCGTATGGGCGTATCCACATTAGCATCCGGCGCGGTGCACGCCGGGTAGCGCCGGCGGCTCGCCCTGCCTGAAAGGCGAAGCGCGATGTGGCTGTATATATTCAAAGCGAAGCACTCCCTTCCGCGTCCGGGGGAAGCTCACCGCCGAGGTCACTCACTGGGTGCGTGTTACCCTAAGCCCCGCCTCGGGGAAGGTCTGAGGGAAGGGCCGCATCATATGGCTCTAGCAGAGCCCCGCCCGCGAGTGCCCTAATAGGGCGAAGGGCGGGTGAGCCACCAGCAAGGGGGGGCGCCGCGCTTTATGGGGCTCATGACTTTGAGTTGGGGCAGGAGAAGCCGTAGCCGGGTTCAGCGACACTCGCTGAGCCCCCGGCGGATGCCCGCGGCCTCCGCGGTGCTTTGAGACAGACTCACGGCCGGCGATCGCTGAGTCCAATGGGTGAGGTGGGGCAGCGCCCTACAACCCAATTCAGACTACTCTCCCCCGGACAACTTTTTCCATGAGTTCCACACAGGTTTATTATATACATAAAAATCCATCCCAAATCGCATCCCCCAAAAAGAACCCCAGTAAACAGAGGGTGTAGAGGTCAGAGGGCCCCCCATCCTTCCAAATAATCCAATAATAATTCCAAGTATTATTTAACTAATAATATTAGTTTAAAAAGCCACCCAAAGCTGATAAATCACAGCTATCCATTCCTGCCGTCCGGTTCTCGAGCTCACAGCGGGTGAGGGTAACGGCGCTGGGAAAGCAGCCGGGGTTGGTTGGGGCGTACAGCAGCAGCGAACTGGGGGGAGCAAAGAGAGAGGGAGCTGTGACCCATGCATTAGGATGCGGTCATTCACCCACGGTTTGTTTTGTTTATGAAGACACTAGTTGCCAGTTGTCCCCATGTCCCACCACCATCACCCCTCCAGAAAACCAGGAGCCCAGCTCCCCACCTCCATCAACACTCCAAGAGGGTCCTGCTCACCTGAGACACCTGGGTAGGGTTGAAGAGAGGGACTGTCCCCACCGGTAGTGGGGGATATTCGTGAGAGCCAGTCTGGAAGGGGTGAAGGGAGAGAAATTTATCAGCCCCCACACACAGAGTTTCAGACAACACCCCCCCACATCCGCCCCCCCCCCCCATCATACATAACAGACACCTCACCTGCTCTCCTGCAGACTCCCACTGGCCTTTCATCTCAATGGACACAGGAGTAACAGGGAAGGTATTTTCACCTTGCGTTCCTCCTGGGGCATGCAGCCAACACAAAGAGGAAAATACTTCAAGTTGGAAGCAGCAGCTTCTACAAGGCTGAGGGGAGAGGGGCAAGGGGTTCCGCACAGCATTTACCGGCATTTGGGGATGGAGACTGAGCCAAATGGTTTGTCCCAGCATCAAGAGGAGCATCAGGTGGGGATGGCGACCTCTGTTCCTGAAATGACACCCACCTTGAGAGCACATGTCACCTTGCATGGTGGGACGACCTCCGCACCACACACCACACCACGCTTCTCAGGTACCACTCTATCCTGCTGGATGGAGGGGTACCCCAAGAGCTGCTGGCAGACAAGCTGAGGAGCAGCTGTAGGGTCAGGACGAGCAGCCCCTGTCACAAAGCTAAACCACCAGGAGAGCTTAAAATTAGGCAGGGTGCTGGACACAGAGCTGGGTACAATGAAAGGGGCCAGCAGGGCCCTCTGCTCCTCATCCTTTGGAAAAATACCCCAAAATTTCCTGCTGTGGAGCTGTAGATCCTTCTCACCAGGAGAAAGCTTCCAGGTAAGGGTCTCACTCCAACATCTGACCCCAAGCCCTCCATCAGCCTGCAGCCGGGGATGTGACACCCCAGGGACTCGGCCAGCAGGGACTGTGGGAACCAACCACACACCACTGGCTGCTCTTCTATCTCCTCCAACCCACCTGAGCACAAGCAATCCCCGCAGAGTTTGCCAAGAGCTCCTTGGCCAAGGAGCCTTGCCAAGACCTCCCTCATCCAAGAGGCTTTATAAATTCGTTATTATTAACCAAGGATCCACTTCCAGGCTAAAAGTGCTCTCAGTCCCGCTCTGCCCCCAACACAGAGCAGCTACAGCCATGAAGCAACTGTGCAACGGCACAGCCCATTGCAGGGACAGAGGGAGAAACAGTAGTTGTAGGGGGAGGTGTGTCACCCATTCCTACAGCTGTAACCCTGGATATCACCCGGGGACAGGACAGCCCTTCATCCCCTACCTGCGGTCCCAGCGAGGATGAATCTGAGGCCGTCTCAGAAGCAGCTTTGGGAGGTGTTTCCTTGGTGGGCTTTGACCAAAACCAGCCAAACCACCTGAATCCAGAGCTCTGGGAAATGGAGGTTGTCACAGCCAAAACAGAAACGGGAGAGAAAGGGAGGGTGCCACAGTGTTCCCCGCACCGGCTAGGAGCAGGCACTGCAGGCATCAGGGACAAGTAAGCTCAGAGCACGAAGCTACACATCGCCTCTGGCGTGCTCACCTTATCCTCATCCGGCTTCACCACCTTTGTTGGCTCGTCAGCAGTGTCTTCAGCTGCGCTCTCAGAGGAGGTCTGGCTGTCATCTTCCAGGGAAACGGTGGAGCTCTCCGAGCTGGTCCGAGCCCTTGCCTTTAACTCCTCCTGGCATTAGAGAGCAGCGCTGCTGCTCGGTGGCCCCCAAGGGGCCACCACAAGCATGACCGGTGTCCCCAGTACTCCTCTAACAGGTAGCATCCCTGAGGATCCCCGTGTGCCTTAAGCAGGAGGGGGGACATGACAGCACCCACAGCAGGATGCAGTGTGCAGCCTGTAGTCCCAAGGGTAGGAGAGGGTTACCCCAACCTGTCACAGGTCCCTGAGGGGGTAACTGGCACCGTGACAGGGTTTTCGTGCAAGTTAAGCACCAGGAAGGATAAGCCAGGGAGTCCCAATTCCTCCCAGTGGGATGGTCTCCCCAACTCACCTGCTCTGCTGGGAGGGATGGCTGCACCCCCCTAGGGAACAGCAGGGCACCCTGGGGCTCCCCAGCTTCTCCTGTGGAGCAGAGGGAAGGACACAGAGGGGTTTGGTGTGAGAAACTCCTGCCATGTCTATCATCTATTAGAGATACTTGCAGTGCTTCTACTGTCCCACCTCCGAGCAAGGCTGCATGGCCAAGATGTACCCCCCAGGAGATGAAGCAGCCCCACTCTGGACCCTGTTCGTGCCAGCACCAGGGAGCAAGCCACGAGGCCTCACCAGTGCATCTCAAAAACCCACTGCTGGATGAGAAGCTAGATTTCCCACCCAGCAGGGATGCGGCAGCACTGTTGACAACCCACAGCTGCCCTCCCTCACTGCCTTGGCCAAGGTCTCCCAAAAATGAAGACCCTCCTGCCCAGGTAAATCAGGCCAAGATTGGAGGGACACCCCATCCCACTGCTAACTGGGGATGGGCACTTGCTTGCAGAGGAACAGGGCTGGAGCTCTTACCTGCTGGTGACACCACCTGCAGAGGAGGCTCAGCAAAACCTGTCTCTGGTGGGGCAGCCATCCCTGGGCCAAGTGTGGGGGGCTGCAGCTCTTGCCCAACGCTGTGTGGCAGTGATGCTGCAACCTGAGCAGGTGCTGGGGGCTGGAGAGTCACATCTTCATGGGAGCTGGGTCCCTGGGGTAGCGTGGGTTGGTGCCACTGGTCATACTGGTAGCCTTCACTCTGGGGAAGCTCATGGTTGGACTTTCCATCTGCAAAAATAACAGACCTCAGGACTTTTACCCCAGTGTTCAGAGTTTCTTCTGGCTGCTGCACAGAATTCTCCCATTTTTCTTCATCTATCAACTGGAGCCAGGGGATGATGAACCTCAGGGACCACACGCAGGTGAAGGAGGAGATAGGACACAGCAGAAGGGACCTTTCAGAGCCTTAGAGGAAGGTGGGCTGTGAAACATTGGGTGAAACCTCCCAGGAACATACTGGAGGTTGTGAACAAACTCAGAGGAGAGCACTGTGGAAGCCAAGAGACCAAGCATGAGCAGCACATGCCCAACAGTTCAAAGGAGCCCAGAGCCCCCAGCCTTTTCTTCCGCTTCAGCTGCACACCCCAAGCAGGAAAGAAAATTTACCAGGAAGCCACAGCCTTCATTCCTGCTCCACAGGAGCATCCACAGATGAGTTTCTTGCTTTAGGCAGATTTATTCAGGGTTTGGTTGGGGCTTTTTTGTTTTGTCTGAAAGGTAGGTACAGCAAGCAGGGCTTTAACACGCACGTTGCTCTGCCTGATGTTAGAAGCTGCACAGGCAGCTGTTTGTTCCAGCTCTGTGTCCTGCTCATTCCAGTTCCACATCCTGCTTGTTCCAGCTCTGCAGCCCCGAGACATAAGTATGCTTGTCACCAGGTTTCACTCCAAGCTCTATGAAATGTGGCCAGGCAAGACCTGGAGCCTGTGTGGGGGGTTCCTGGGGACAGACTATGGTACCTCTTGGACACGGCCCTACAAAGCCCTTTGCTTTGCCTGCTGGCATCTCCTCCATCCCAATCAAGGGGTGGCTTTGCCACCCACAAGCTGTTCCTTTGCAGCCTGGAGATGCATAGGATCCACAGGGAGAAAGGTGAATGTTTGGAAAAGAGATGAGCTGGTAAAAGTCAGGGAGGACAGCCCAGGCTCTAAGGACAGAGAAGGGTGCTGTGACCACGTGGATCCCAGCTTGGCACCTCGACTCAGGCTGTATCTTTCCAAGATGGATGAATTCAGCATCAGGCCAGCTTTCTCTGCGTGTAGGTCACTCAGACGATGGCTGTGGATGGACTTCTTTCTCATTCAAGGAACAAAAGGGCCAAGCACCAGGGAAGTGAGATGTGGAGACCATGTGGAGCAGAGCTGGCCGCTCAGAGATGTCCTCCCATTGTACCTGTAACTTTTTTCCAGGGAAGGATGGCAGCAGACGGCAATTGGGATGGATGATCCTTTATAATGCCTAGTAGAGCTCTTTGAAGAGGAATTTGGCAGCAGTGGGGAAAGCTGATAGGAAGAAACAGCTTGGAGGAATTTGTCATGTTTTATCCTGTCTACATCAGCCTTTATTCTCCAGCCATCAATGCTGGTGTTCCCAGAATGCTAGATCAGCGAGGAGCAGCGTGAGTCCAGCTGACGGATGAGGCTGTGAAGCAACACCCATGGGTCACCAGCCACTGACTTCTCCTCGATGGAACATCCCAATGGATGTGCTGCCCAGTGAGGAAAGAAAAGCTCTCCGTCCCTTCCCTTGACATCCTCACACGGATGTCTCTTGGCCCTCTGGGTAGACTGTTGAGGTCACGGAGAGGCAAAAGAAAGGGATGGAAGAGGCAGCAGGAAAAGGGAAACACTGAGGCTTCATCAACAGGCTGCAGCATGGCACAGAGGGACCAGCTCCTTCCCAAATCTCCTGCTCTGCACGTGTGAAATCCCCTTAGTTCAGCTCCAGTTTGCATCCTCAAAGGACTGTGGGGGAGAACAGGGCCATCTCCCTCGAGGCTCAGCCAGAAGGCATACGCTTTATCCTGCACACCGCCCCCTCCCCTCCTCCTCCCGCAGCGCCCACAGGGACTCCTGAAGCTGCGATAATTAGGCTCAATTACTCAGACTTAGCAGGAAGGTCACAAGCATCAACCCCTCTGTTTGCAGCCCATTCCCAGCAGCCCCATGCCAGCAGGATGCATCCAGACAGGAGCAAAAGTTTGAGCTCTGGGGGTAAGGAGCAGCTCAGAGAAATGCCCGGAGCTGGGAGCCATCCCCCAGCCCACCACAGCGCGACTCCAGGCGCAGAAGCCTGTTGTGGTTACTACAGCCTTGTTATCTTTACCTGCCATCGATGCAGCAGTCCAGGAGAGCTCTGGCTGAGCAGGTATCACCTCTGGAGCGAGTTCGTCATGTACCTGCAAGGAGTCAGAGGGAAAACATGATAAAACAGGTTGAAAAAGGGATGGCACAGGGTGAAGACAAGAAAACTACCAAGCCAGTATAAAGGAAACCATGGTGCTGGTGGGTTTGGGGCTCACAAACCACTGTGGGAGCCCAGGTTACAGGTGAGACCCATACCAGCACCACCACAGCTCTTTCCCAGCAAGCAACAGGGGCTGCAGCACCACCATCCTGCTGAGGATGCACAGGAGGGGAAAGAGACAGGGAAGGGCACAAAACCAAGAGCAGACTTGAAACCTGTACAGAGAGCATTACTCCAAGGATCAAGCCACACTTAAGGGGCCCCAGAGCAAGGTGATGCCCCACCTCTAATATCCTCACCAGAGAGGAGCATTATTCACCCATCAGCTCCTGACTGCCCTCCTTGAGCTAAGATGAGGGGTGTTTTGCCCAGTGGGAAGCTCTGCAGCCCTCACTGCTCACACCCTCGTGTGACAGTCCCCACCCCCCACCCCCACCCCCAGTCCCGCTCCTGCTTGAAGCTGCAGGTCCACCAGCAGAGATCACATCCCTGAGCCCACAAGCCAAGGGGAAAGGCGCCCAGGTAACAACAGCCTTTGCACCTCCATATCCATCCCCTTGGACTCACGGCAGAGGGGGGAAGATGCTTCAGCAGACAAAGCACCACCAGCTACCTCCCAGAATCCCTCCTCCTCCTCACCTCCCACTCCTGGCAGTAGGCTCGGAGCTGTACCAGCCAGTCGGGCTCCAGCATTTGGTCCTGTTCTGGCATGTCCATGAGCAGTGGGTCGGAGAGCTTTAGCCGCTCGGTGAGCTGCAGAGACAGGAAGGCAACGGGGCTCGTCACGTCTCAGCTCTGCAGCGAGAGCACGACCCTTGCGGCAATGGCACGTGGCCGGGCACGCAGGCCAAGGGTAAAACAGCACAAGAGCTGCACTTTTCCATAGTAGAGGGGTTAAAGCAACACCAGTCCCATGTGCAAGATTTATTTCCTCCCCTGCATTGCTGTGGAGAGGTCCTTGCCCATCCCGTGCCCCACAGAGCCTGTATCAACCATTTCCACAGAGATGTCCAAGTACCCACATCAAAGACTGCTCTTCACATCAGAGGCAGGTACCTATTACCATCCCTCCCTTCAGTGAGCACATTTAACCCCACTTGAGAGCCAGCCCCAGGGCAGCAGCAGGTTTGCAGGACCTCGGGGATGACCTCAGCTCCCAGGTATGTGCACCTGCCCCATGCCCACCCCACAAGGACGGATGGGAGCCAGTAGGATTTGAGCTAAAGGCTCACCTGTCCACTTCCCCATCCAGCTTTGCAGCAAGCATTACTATCACTGATAGCCACACAGAAAACAGATACAGGGCTGAGAGACCCTCTGAGGTTACCCGATCCATCTGCCAACACCCAAGGAAACCCTGTGTGCTTGTACCAGCCCGCACAGCCCATGTCTGTCTGATTTGTGCTTAGAAATCTCCGAGGAGATTTTACAGCTTCCCAGGCCTGTCCTGGCCCTTAAAGTCCTTAGAGCTAAAGAGGGTTTTTTTTTTCTTAATATCTAAATGAAATCTTCCCAGCTGTGAATTAAGCCTCTCAATTCCTGCCCCTGACGAAGCCGCGGGGACAATCAGGCACCATCCCCAGAAAAGCAGCCCCCTGCATGCCAGAGGGCTGTTATCACATCCCCCACACCCTTTCCTCCCCCAGCATATCTCCCTTGGAAAAAAATAACCCCAAGGCCTCCTTCAGAGGTCATTTTCCCCTCAATCTCTTATCACCTCTGCTGCTCTCTTCTGCACTTGCTCCAATTTGGCCCTTTCTCAGAGCCCAGCATCCCAAACGGGGTGCAGCGCCCCAGCAAAGACCCTCGAGCACGGGGAGATTATCACCTCCTTGTCTCACACATGCTGTTCTTTCTCTCACAGCCCAGAATAACATTATAAAATTGGCTTTTATTTTTTTTTTTTGCAACAACATCCTATTATGTCGCTGCTCAGTATTTTTTCCACGCTTCACTATCTCCCCCAGGTCCCTCTCTGCAGTATTGCTGCTATGTATTTAATTTCTGGGGCCCGTGCCACCCCGACTGCAGACATCTCAACAATGTGGGGCTTCAGCTACTGTCAAGCAGAGCAAGGGGTTCTTCTAGGGTGACCTATCCCACCAGCCCCAGGCTGAGATGGAGGGTTCCCTGCAGAGCTAAAGCCCAGTCTAGAGAAATTGCTTAGACAAGGGTCCAGTTTTAAGACAGAGTGATGAGGGGAGATGACACCCAGAGCCCCGCTCTTCAGCCAAGTATTTATGAAATTGTCTTTTGCTAGTATCGACCCACTTTGTGGGCATTTATCGAGCTCCCTCACAGCTCCTGGGCACTCATTTATCTTCTATAATTTGTTACAAGGTTGCCATGTCAAGGGCCACCAAAAGCCATCCAGAGGTGACTTGCCAGCACAGCCACGCAGGTCTCAGCCATTCCCCTTCAATCAGGCCCCATCATCCATTTCTTCCTATTCCCAAAAGTTTTTATAAGCAAAATCCAAACCAGCTCAAAACACACTTCCCAACTCTGGGAGGTTACAGGAAGGCACAACCAGAACCCAGCTTTGGTCAGGGACTGGCCACGGAGAATGGAGTCACCCAGCACCCAGCCAGGAGCCTGCTCTACCTACAGACCCACTGCCCCATCTCTTTGCAAACACACACAAGTTCATCCTAAATCAATCACAGGAAAGAGGAAATTATAAGCATGATTACTCCTAAACAGGGGGAATGTTTAATCCAAAAGCTAATGTGCACTTTGATCCAATATTAATGAACCAGCACCTGGTTGTATATCGTCCCCAGCTTCAAAAGAGGGGAAGTCTTAATCAAACACTAATGTGTATCATAATTTGTAACACAGTCTAAAACATCAAAGACAAGAGCATCTCAGAATGCACTAGTTTTTCAGATGAAAGTGTTTTCTCCCAGGAGAAGCATTATCCCCAGCAGAACGGGAGATCTGAGAGGCTGTTAGACAGTAAATAGGTTTTGTCGATGGGGTGGGGGGGCTGAGCCAGCTGAGTTTTGGGTAATTTCTACAGCACCTGCTTCAGGCAGGCATCTCTGCTGCCTCTCCTCTCTCAGCACCACAAGCTTTTGCCCCTGTCCCAACAGAGGAAGGGGGCTTCAAGCAGCCTCGGGGCTGCCCCAGTGATGCATGTGGAGTGGGCAGATGCACTTGCCTGAGAGCCCAACCTATTTGGGGGACCCAGGGCATTTTGCTTCTCCCTGCCTCAGTACCCAGCTTGTGAATTAGAGGAGCTGGGTTCAGGAGTACAAGCTGGGACACGCTGCTGTGCACTGTCTCCCCCAAAAAGCTGCTGGCAGGTAAAAATGCAACCGTGGGATGATATGCTGGAGGGGAAATGTCAAGCACTCACTTCAGCTTCTTAAGTCTGTTCCATTTCAGAGTTCAAAAAGCCCCTCCAGAATAGAAAACATCCTTTGCTTCCAAATAACTCTGCTCCTAATTGGCAGTTGATGCAACTCCTTTGTTTTCTACCCTAAATCTATGGGTATTAGAGACCATGTAGAGGCATTGGCTTTGCTGTGTTCAGCACATGCCAGGCAGAAAACCCATGGGATGGTGGGGGGGTGCTGCTCAGAGCTGCCAAGCACCCCCAGCCAACGGGGAGACCCTGAGGATGCTTCCCAACACACCAAGTCCTGAATGGGGTACCACCCTGGCAAGGATGCAGGGGCTACAAGACTCACCTTCATCACTTGCTGGGCCAGCACAGGGTGGCTGACTGGATCCTGGCCCAGGAGCACAGTGGCAATCTGCTCGCAGTATTGCAGGGCCTGGGCTGGGAGCCCGTGGTCAGCCAGGCGAGAGGCGTAGAGGAACTTATACACCTTGGGAGAGGGAAGCAGAGCAGATGTGAGAGAGCAAGTGGCCACAGGTCCCTTCTGCCCCAGCACATCATCTCAACATGACTCAGGGCACCCTGAGGCACGGGTCTCAGCACCCAGAGATCACCTGCAACTTGGGGGCAACCTTGCTCATCCCTGCGGGGCACCCCAACCACGCTTCACAAACCATGGTGCTGCTGCAAGGCCAGAGCAGCACTGGGCCAGAAGATGGGCAAGGACTACACCAGCCTTTTCTTTATCCAACAGATCTGTGCAGTGCCCCAGGCAGCAGCAGCTGCTGCTGGGTAGGTATCTGCAATAGGAAGAGTCTGTCCATTGCCCAGGGAGCTGGAGGAGAGTCAGACCTGAGAAAGTACCCATCAAACCCACCGTGCCCCTGAAGGAACCTCTCAGCCAGGACATCCCTGGCTTTACAGGGATGGCTGCATGATTTTGGTGCACATCTGCACCAGATGAGCTTGTCTCCACTACCTGGAAAGGGAGCAGGAAGGATTTGGGCTGTCGCAGCTGCTGGCAGTACTCAAAGATTTCCATTCGCTGGATGACCTCTGTCCTGGCAAACTGGGAGAACGTCTGACTGCAGAAGAAAGGGGGTAAGGTTCAGCAAGCAGAAGCCAAACTCTCACCCCAAAACAGCCTCTTCCCCCCGGCTCAGATTCACAGCTCCACTCTGTCAGCCTGCAGCCCAATAGATCCAGGGCAAAACCCACATTAAGAGCAGAAGAAAACAAACAATCAGGGATATTTTTGGATAAAAGTGAGATGATGGGGAGAAGGTGGGACACATCACCCTGCCAAGGGTACCACCACCTGCCTGGACTTGCTTACCGGTGGCTGCTGCCCAGAAGAGCCATGCGCTCTGCTTTTGCCCCAAAGTAACTGAAAGGAGTATCAGTCATCAGGTAGCAGAAATGAGCTGCTTCAATTGCTCCCCTGCCAGCTGCATGGGAGGAAAAAAGGAAAACAGTCCTGAGAGAGGTCTCTGTGTGGTTTTGGAGGCCCCCAAGCTCAGATGAAAACCCAAGCCCAACCTCCCCGCTTTTCTTCCCTGCCCATTCAAACCCTGAGCCCTCCCATTCTCCCTCAGTTGCTGCTTTCTGTACTTAGGAGACTGTTTCGGTTCAGTGGTAGGACCAGGGGAGCCCGAGCAGCAGCTCCAGCTCCAAGTCTGCAGAGTGCCAGTATTGGTATGAAATCCCTGAGGGTTCCCACCACCAGGACCAAATCTCAGTCCCTGCAGCTAAACAAGTCTTGCCTGGGTCCAGCTGCTCCATATGTCTCCAGAAGAGCAGCTAACGGGTGAGTCTGAGCCCAACTCATCTGCCAGCACAATGAGCAGCAGGATCCATCACCTCATCCCTGCTGCCCCGCAAGCGCTGTGATTCTGGAGGTACAGGCACGCACACCCCACTTCACCACTAACATACTTCCATGCCAGCAAGGACACACACAGTGACTCTGCAGGCATCCACCCAACAAGAGGAACATGACCACTCGCAAGGGCCTCAGCTCACCCAAAGTGTCTCCCATGGTAACAATGGCTCGGTGGTTCAACTCCATGTCTCCAATCTTGTTGGACAACAACACAGCCAGGTGAGGCCTCCAGTCTCCCCATGTGGCATCCCCACAGCACTAGAGGGAGATAAGAGGAGAGGGAAGGTGAGTGGAGGTGGTGACCACGAGCTGGGTGACAGCATGGGGGTATGCACACCAGGATCAACCTCTCGCTCACAGACCAGTGCTGCTTGGGGGATCCTTCCCGACATGAGCTGAAAGAAGGTCTGCAGGGGGTCATTGGTGGCCAGCGTGCTGGTGAACCTGCAAGGAGACAGCAGAGATAGGGCTGTTCTGCAGAGACCCCAAACCCTCATTCACCTTCAAGGGCACATCAGAGGTGCCCTGGGAAAGCAGTGTCCTGGGGACTTCCAGGAGAAGACAGAAAGGACCCGGCAGCCCAACAGGCTCATGAGCATCTGCATTACGCCTCCAAAGCAGGCGAGTCTCCAGGACAACGCTGGATAAAACCTCCTTAAAAGGATTTGGGTTGCATGAACAGAAAAACTCTGCTTAACCCTCCCTGAAGAGATCAGCCCAACCCCAACTAAGTACATTAATTCCACCAGAAAGCATTCACACAAGTGGGATGAACAGGTCAGACCAGGCTGGATCACAATGATGACAGCTCAGCACCCTGATCCCCCCCACAGCAGCCTTTGCTAGCACAGCAAGGGCAAAGCCAAGGACTCAGGATAAATTCACCCCACATGTCCAGGGAATAGCTTCCCTTCTGCTTTCCAGCCCGTTTGGTTTCTCCTGTCCATCAGGGAGCCAGGAAGACTCGGGCCCATGCAGATGGGTGCCTTCTCCTGTTCACACCCTCTGGAAGACTCCAGCTCTTTTTTTTTTTTTCCATGCACTGGGACTGAGGGCACCTGAAGAGATTACCAGGTTTGGCAAAGCCACTCACAGAGCACCACACTTGGGTTCAGCTTCTCCAACTTACCCACTGAGCACCCAGCTGTAGGTCCGAGAGTCCATCTTGCTGGAGAGGAAGAGGGCATGGCCCCAGAGCTGGTTTCTCATGGCCCAGACCAGAGCATCCTGCAGCCAAGGAAGAAAAGAAAAAGGGTTTGCACTAACTGCAATTCCCTGCTCTCCTCTTCTGCCAAGAGACCTTCTGCTCAGCCAACTCAGAGACAAACGCTGGTGACTGCACTGACTTTAACAAACATCCTCAAAAAAACCTCTTCCACATTCATCTTTCTGCCTTTCATGACAACACGAACTGGGACCTGCATAGCAATATCATCTTTCCTGGATTTCCAGGTCTGTGCTGCCTGGTAGCTTCATACTATCACTGTGCCCACCAGCCTGGGCACCCAAGCCGCTCTGCACCCCACTGTCCTCTCTCCCCCTGTGCCTTTGGTATACCTTGAGATCACATACCTGCAGCTAAACCCGCAGTGCTGGTAAGAGCCTCTGCATCTTGTCTTCACTCAGAGCTCCATCCCTCCTCCCAGTGGTGGGAAATCACTACCATAAACCCTCTTGAACAAACAACTTGAAGGGCAGCTGGTACCACCAACCACAAGGTATCTCTTGACCATCCTTCCAACCACAAGGTATCTCTTGACCATCCTTCCAACCACAAGGTATCTCTTGACCATCCTTCCTTTTAAAATCTGAAGAGGCTACAGAGGCCAAGAAGAGTCAGCCCTGTGTCCTGGATCCCACTCAGTACTTACTTTCTTCCTGCCATAGTAGAGGAGCTTGGTGAACTTCTCCACTATTTGTGCCTGGGTCTCCACAACGGGAGGCACCTCCCCTGTGATGAGGTCCAGTGTCCCCGGCTGTCGTGACATCCACTCGTCATCCGTCTGGCCAGTCAGGTTTGCCGCAGGGTTTTGCCTCTTGTAATTCTGGTGCTTGCAGTCTTGCATCAGCAGCTCAGCCGTGTCTGAACCCACCATAGACTGTGAAAAGGAAGGTGAAGAGCAAGGCCTATTGGGGCTGCCCCATGAGCAAAGGCACTTCTGGTCCGACACACTCCTAACCTCATCCTAGCACGTCTCCCTGACAAGATCACCCTCGGCTACCAGTACACAGTTTTGGAGGGCAAAGAATGCAGCACAACTAGCAAGACCTTCACAGCTCTTGCTCTGAAGATCTTCATCTCCTTCCAACAAGCAGCCAGAGATTAGACTGGGCGGTTTTCATTGGATTAAGGGAATAATCCCCTTTTAAGCATAAATGCTGGCTCCTTGATAAAGGTGGCAACAGTCTCTCTCAGAGCTGCTATAGCATTGGGTTGTTAGTAGTTCACAAGGATGAAAAGCCATCCAGAAGGGTTTGCCCCAAGCATCCAGGCAGTACCAAAGTGATTTATAGTACTGTGGGAACAGCATGCTTTTAAGGTACATACATCACACATATACCCCAACACCCCCCCCAAAACAGCACCTGGATCAAGAGGGACAGAAAGGACACATACTTTGCCTCACTTCTAAAACCATAAAGCTCAGCCCCTTCCCATGGGACACCTACCCCATTCTGCCGGCAGAGTAGGACCAGGAGTTTCCAGAGAAGAGCTGAATCTCTGCCTCTCTGTGTTGAGAGATCACAGCCTGTGGCTATCTTCTGCTGGCAAAATGTCATTACATCCACCTTGTGCAGATCTTCTCTACAGCAGCAAAGAAAGGCGTCAAAAGAAACACAAGGCAAAGCGATCTAGGACATCATTCAGACTCAAAGCATCCTCAAGTTCACTGATGGGGATGCCAGAGACTCGAAGTGAGAGATGGAGAAGATCCCCAGCATTGAAAACCACATACCACCCTGGACACACCAAGCTCACAGACTCAGACTGGCTCATTATTATGGCTCTTTGCAGATATCTCTTTCAGGCTTGCAGAGGGCGTCGCAAACCCTCTCCCTGCCCCTCCCAATAATATTTTCATCCATTCACCTGCAAAGAACCTCAGTTTTGCTTTGCTGCACTGCTCTTACAGATGTGGGTTCCTGAAGTCACAGGAGCAGGCACACAGTACCTTCGATTAACTGACAGAAACAACAATGCCCGTGACTACACAAACTCTTGGGTTGGAAGCAGAGGCAGAAACCTTTAAGCTGGGTACCAACCAGGCTGAACTGCTGGCTTACAACAAAAAAATAAATGGTTCTCCTCCTCCTGCACATTCCTTTTCTCTCCCGGCCTTGGGTACAAGCAACCGGAAGACACACTGGTGTAGCTGCTACAATACAGAGACAACCTGACACGATACACCATGATTCATGCCCAGGCTCACGCTGGATGAAGGTACACACTGAGCCTGACCCTGCTGTGCTCAACAGCCTCTGGGGACAAAAACCTTCAGAAAAGCTAAACTGCAGGTCACCTCAGAGCTTTAGACATTCAAAGAGATCTCCCAGAAATCAGTTTTCTGGGACATGGATACAGAATACAGTTAGACATACAAAACCACACTAAACCCACACCCTATGAATATTCAGCCCCCCACATCTCCCACAATCCAAGCCAACTCACTGCACAGCAAAGAGGATGGGCTCCTAATCTGACCCCAGACTTGGTCTTTGCAGACATGTCCCAAAACTGTAGGGACCCCAAAGTCTGGTTTGAGCTCATATCTTGCAAAGAATAGGTGCTCTCAGGCCAGCCCACGTGACATACCTGGCCAGGGGCCCTGGAAAGG
Source organism: Gallinula chloropus (assembly GCF_964237585.1). Classification (NCBI taxonomy): domain Eukaryota; kingdom Metazoa; phylum Chordata; class Aves; order Gruiformes; family Rallidae; genus Gallinula; species Gallinula chloropus. Next base: position 19,318,059 of record NC_140091.1, read on the forward strand.
CTTTTAACTCCTCCAGATCTTTCGTGTCTTGAAGGACTACCTAAAAACAAGAGTTGCAGCTGAACTGCAGCAATCAGGTCAGCCCCAGCTAGGCTAGCTGAAAGTCAATGCCTTGGTCAAGGGTTGAATGGTGCTAGTGATGCTGTGCATCACAGGCCACGTGGGCTGGTGATGAGATGGCAGCAGGGGATGGGAAAGCAGGTAAGGAAGCCGTGCTGGTGACAAATGGTATTTGCATCACTTGGGGGAGAAAGGGTTGCTCCAGGGAGGGAGCTGAAAGTGGTCTAAGGTACCTCAAGGCTGTGTATCTCAACATGGGCTCGCTGACCCTCGACAGGGCGGTTGGGACGCACCAACACCAGCTGGCCTCCAGCTCCAAAGCATACAGCCACATGTGGCCGCTGGAACTTGTGGGGTACTGCCGGGGCTGGTGTGGACACCAAAGGTCCCCCTGCAACAACACACAGGCCACCATGAGTCCACTCAGCCAGACCCTATACCACCTTCACTATGGAGGACATGACCAGGTCCCAACCCCATGCCCCCATCCCCACTGACCCACCCCGTGCAAGAATCATCCCCTGAAGCAGAAGGCAAATGCATGGCAGCTCCTGCAGCCGCCCCCAGATCAAGCCACCAGACCATGCACCCACCCCACAGCCCCCTGGTCATGCCTTGTGCCTCTACACCCTCCTCCAGGACAGGACCAAGCTCATCTCCTAATTCCAGTCATTTATTTCCTTACTCTCCCCTTGTTGGAAGGGGCCAGGGCCCCATCACACCTCACCTGCTTGTCCTGGGCTCCAGGTCCCTGAAAGTATGAAGTCAGAGTGGTCAGCACCATCGCGGATGTACTGGCTGAGCTCGTAGCTGCTGGAGCTGAGCCCTGACTCCCGGTACTGCAGGAGCAGGTTGGGCTGGCCTGAGGGCTGCAAGGAAGGGAGAAAAACCTGGCTGAGAACCAGGACAATGCTCTTCTGCTCCCAGGGTGGTGGGACAGGCTCAGCTGCTCTGTAAAGTGCCCAGCAAGAGCAGCACAGCAGATTCCCATCTGAGCAGCTCACTCTTCAGCATCTTCAGTTCTCATGACACGTACCCTAGTCATATCCAGTGGCTACAGGTCCAGCCCAACAGCTTTCTGAGCCCTAGCACAGAATCCCCAACATGGTCATCAGACAGTGCTTGGGAATACAAAAAAAAGCTCTACCCAGGAACAAAGCCACCAGAGCAGCTTTGACTTGATATTTTTAATTTGCTTTTTGGCAAAGCAGTCATCTGGACACAAATGAGATGGAGCAGACCTTGGTGAAGAGAGCTGAAAGCAACGCTCAGCTTTCGGCTACCTAGGGAGGATGCAAGAGAACATCCCACCAAGCCTGGATTTCTGTCCTGCTCTTGGCCCCGTGCAGGCACGATAAGCAGCCCCTTACCTGGAGGAACAGCCACCAGGTAGATGGAGAGTTCATAAATACTAATAACCCACTATAATAATCCCCAGAGACTTCAGCACTGAATGCAACATGGCAAGGCAGCCCTCTCCTCAGTCTCCTTCCCAGATGGAGAAGAGACATGTGGATTGCTCCTAAGACTTCTGGAAGGCCCCTAAGACATTTTTCCTCCATCCCTGCCCATCTTGAGGTTACCTCCTGGGGCTGGCCACCAGCCTCCCCCAAATCACTGCCAAGGGTTTCTCCCCCTGCCCACTCGGGCTGGGCAGCCGAGATGTATCTCTCCTCATAGGAGTCATAGGTCTGTCCCCTGCAGAAGGGAACAAAAAGAGAAGAAGCCTTGGAGGTCAGAGATTTTTGGGACCAGCCACAAACCCACTAATTTTGCAGTAGATGCTCACACCGGGTGATGCCCAGACCCCCCACCCTTACCTGTCCTGTCCTGGAACAGTTGTGGCCAGGTTGGGGTGGTAACCCTTGTAGTAGTGCTGGTCCCAATAGTTGGTACTCTTGCTGTAAGGCTCTCCTTGAGACAGGTCTAGAGGGAGAATCAAGATTCAGCATTGCCCCTCCAGAGCAGCAGCCCATAAATGAAGTTGCAGAAGAAAAGCAATGAGTTAGGCAATTTGTCCTGCACACCCCATTTGCTTCCCAATTAACCTGGCAAGTCGGAGGTACGATAAAGCCTCACACATGTTTACCAACACAACACTGATATCCTTTCCTCTCTCCTCCCTCCCCTTTTTCTTCAGCCCAGGAACTCCAGAAACAACAATACCAAGGTCCCAGCCACCCAGGTCACATAGCACCATTGAGTTCAGCCAGGAACCAAGGAATGGTGCAAGTTGTTAGCCACGCAGATCAAGGTAAAAACATTCCCTTGGGTACACCTATTTCCTGCTCACATCTCCAAACAGGGAAGCGCTGTGTGGAGAGAACAGCATCAATGGCCCAGGAGCAAGCCCTGGAGATGCTCAAGGCCTGGGAGAACAACCCATCCTAGAGAAAGCAGCAAGTTGCCTCCATTCCCAGGAGGAGACCATACCTCTGTCATCCTGCCTGAGCAACGGCTGCCACTGGTGGCTCTGATAGGTGTAGTCATCCCCATAGCTGGCTGCTGGATACTGCAAGTGGGGGTCTTCGTACTCTTGCCTGAAATACAACACAATGTATTTCATCTGGGAGAAAAAGAGCAGTGCTGCAGGTTCTGGACCACCTCTAGGGTTAGACTTGGGCCCTGGGTAAGATATTTGGAAGCAGAAAGGGTGATGGAAATAAAGCCAGGTGCCCTTTCCAGTGCCCTGCCCAACAGCAAGGCCAGGAACTGGTCCAGCATCACACCTGGAAGGAATAGCAAGAGGTTTGGATCCTTTCCCATCCCCATCAATGAGGAAGCTGTTCTCTGCACTTTCAGGAGGTGCCCAATTCCAGCTCCACAAGGCGGAGACCAACTCCTACCCACATTTTAGGCCAGGTCCTCCACTTTCTCTGCCAAGCTCAGGAGCTGTCCTGTCCACCACACAGCTCAGGTCTCCCCAGCCCAGCATTCACACACCTTAACCCTTCACAATTTACACAGCAGTTCCGTCAGCCCCGTGCAACTCCCCCCTTCCCCCTCCCCCCTCCTTCATTCCCAGTGGATCACCATACCACCTCAGCACAAACCCTGTGTGCATATCCACACTGTAACTCACTAAGGGCAATAACTCAGTCAAATCAACCCAAATTTGCTGGATTGCTTGAAGCTCTTTCTCAGCACATCCTCTAAGCCCACATTTTATCCCTCTACCCTCTGCTGTTTCAGCAGCTGAGCTTGCAAGCTCACTTCTGCTCCAATATTACCACTTATATTTTTATTGTTCACCTTGCACTTAGTAAAAGAGAACTGCATTTAATCAAACCTGCAAGCAAAACACGCCTTGGGACACAGACAGAACCTGCAAAACAGCAGCCAGAGAAGTCCCAGCTGGGAGGGAAAATGGGGGCTGCGGCTGCCCCACAACCTTCAGTGCAAGTCACAGCTCAACACCACCTAATGGCCCAGGGCCTCCTCCAGTCTGCTTGTCACTTCCCCAGGCAGCAGCAGCAAGGGCAGGGCCCGAGTTGCAAGAGCACGAGGGGTGAAATGGCCGGGTTTTTTTGGAAGGAGGTTTTTACCAGGAGGGAGCTCAGCAGGGAGCACCACTAAGTTGGTCAGCTCTCACCTGGAGTACGGCCCACTGGGGTAGCTGCTTTCGAAGTACTCAGCCCCAGAGGCCGGTCTGCGGGTGTCCCTCCTGTGGGGGTGGCCCTTGTCCCAGGGGTGGCCAGGAATGTGGCCTCCATCCCAGGAGCCGGGCCGAGGCGCAGGTCCTGCACGGAGGAGCTGCCGCCGCGGCTGAGTTGGGGGGCCACAGTGCACCTCTCTCCACACCCCCCGGGCTGCCTGCCTCTCCCGGGGCTGGGATGGCTGGGCAGGGACCCAGAGGTCCATCACAAGCTCGTCAGTGAGATCTTCTCCGATTTTGGGTAGGTCACGAATGGCTCTGGCAGCCTACAAGCAATGAGATAAGGCACAGTGCATTTGATCAGCGGCCTTGCATCCCCCCTTGGAGATCCCCATGAAGCCTGTCTCCACCTAATCCCTGCTTTTGGAAATCTGCTAGAAACTCAGCATCCTTTCCACAATGCCCAGAGGCAAGGAAAAGCCATCTCTACATCTGCCTAAACCTGAAACTCCAGGATGAAATGCTCTGGGTTTTTAAAGAAGCACAGATCCAACCTCGTCCCGGAGCAGGAGGAACATCCTCCTACATCCTCCTTTGGCCAGGCCTACAAAGTGCCACTGCTCTGAGCCTCCCCAGTCAGGTGAGAAATTGGTTTTACCTTCAGGACTAGGCAGTGAAACCCCATTTTATAAGTGATAAGGGAAGTGACATTGGCCAAGTTACAAGCAGGACAAGAGGAGTTGCTCCCGAAGACATTAGGCAGGACAGAGACAGGGAGGAATGGAGATTTGCTCGTGTGAGCTATGAGATGGGGTGGAAACAGGGATTCCCTCCTGCCTTTTTGGCTCCAGCAAGAACACCGCAGTTTGAGCGGACACCAGATTTAATTATGATGGGCCCAGGCAAAAGAGGAAACCCAAAGGAGACCCCAGGGCAAGAGTGCATGAAGCCCCAGCTACCAGGGGGATGTCACCCTTGAGCCCTCCCCCCCCACAATGCCCTATTGCAGCATCAGCACCCAACCTGTCCTCACAGTGGGTCACAAACCTCCATGATGCAGGCAGATGGCCAGATCCTGTCCGATCCACTGATCACCCCTCTCACATTCAAAATTTAAGGCATTTTGAATGATTTCAGGGCTGGGGAAAGACACTCAGGTCTGAACAGAGCAGCGCAGTTTGTATCCCTTCTAGGCAAAATCAGGGTTAAATCCTCTCCCTAAATAACCCCCCAGGCACAAGCATCCAGACACCCATCATTTTGGTCCCACCAAGGGCCTCCCCAATTTTCATCTGGGGGTTCCCACCACCATCCTCCCCCCTCGTCAGCCGCACACACCTGCTCAGAGCCCGCCAGGGCCCTTCTTCCGCTCCCTGGGTGCCGCTGCCAAAGTCCACTGCCACATGGGCTGCTGGGGGGGACAAAGGGCAGCTGCTGCTCCTCCACCCCAGACCGACCCCCTCAGTTGCTCACTTAGCTCCCGGAGGGAGATTTGTGCTACTGTTTGCATCCCTGAGGGCCACCGTGGCCATCAGTTGGGTCTCCTCTCATCTGAGGTGACCACACAACCGTCCAAGCTCAAAAAAAGAAGCCTGGTATCCCTCCTGTTGGTTTTTTTTACCTCCATGAGGTAAGTATCCTCCTCATACTTCCTAATACTTCCTCATACTTCCTAATTAATGATAAATAAAACCCGCTGAGGTGTTGGTTTAATTCAGACCAAGCCACAGCTCAAGCAAATAACATCTGTCCCATCAGCCTGTGGCAGAATTTGGGCAGGATCAAGCTGGTCCTCAGCCCAGTGCTGCCTCATCTGAGTTCAGACAGAGCAAGAATGGCCTCGCTCCACAAGCAGCCGGGGTTTGCTGCCCAGAGACCCTCTCCCAAACTCCCAGGGGCACCTTAAAAACTGGAAAAAGGGGTAAACCAAGGCAAACGGCATCCTAGAAAAACAGGGTGAAAACAAGATGTAAGAACAAGTGCCTTCCATGCAGCAGTTATGGGATGTACCACCTCATCCCTCTTTGCCAGGGAAAACATGCACAGTTTCCTACCCCCAAAGCCTCCACTTGCGAGGAGTGCGAGCACCAGGTTGCAGCCCGAGGCCAGCATGGAGGAACACAGGCTGACTGGCAGAAAATTGGCTTTTTTTCTCCTATCCCCCCTCTCCCCCCCACTTCACGGTCCCAGATTTCTCTGGGAAATGTCCTCTGAATTACCTCTGCCGTGATACCGCAGCACCAATTGATTTGGGATCCACAGGCAGAAGCACAATCTTCACCCTGCAGAGGTGCTCTCAGGAAAAACCCTGCTTTAATGATGTTGGAAGAACACATATATTATCACTTCAGAGCTTGAAATTTCCACCCTGCTGGGACAGTAAGACAATTTTCCCTGGTGATCCTAAAAAAATAAGCTCTCAGTCTCTGCAGAATTCAAGGTTTCAAGCCTACTTGGAAGAAACATGACCCAGGGAAGCATTGTCTTCATGTCGCCAAGATGGTTTGGCAGCACAAAATTAAACATTTCCTATGGGTTTCACAGCTGCCCTTCAAAAATTTGGGAGGCTTTGAACAAAGTAGGGACAGGTCAGACCTCTCGGGAAAGCTAGAGAGTATCATAGAATTGTAGGGGTTGGAAGGGACTTCCAGAGATCATTGAGTCCAATCCAGTCCAACAGGTTGCACAGGGAAGCATCCAGATGGGTCTGGAGTATCTCCAGAGAAGGAGACTCCACACCCCCTTTGGGCAGCCTGTCCCAGGGCTCTGTCACCCTCACTGGGAAGAAGTTCTTCCACAGATCGGTGTGGAACTTCCTGTGCTCCAGCTTGAAGCCATGGTATCCCTAGATACCATGAGCATCATGGGTTTAAATATGTAAATATATGTATCTCATGGTTTAATTGTGCTGCTGGCTATTAATATCAGGTTTCTAGCCAAGAGATGACTGCTGGATTTTTCCAACGTGTCTTCTAGCAACCACACAAATTTATACTGGGAACCTGCACGGGTTCAACCAGCCTGTAGTTCCCTGGATCCTCCTTCCAGCCCTTCTCATATATGGGTGTCACATCTGCCAGCCTCCAGTCGAGTGGAACTTCCCCAGTCTGCCAGGATTGCTGATAGATGATGGAAAGGGGTTTGGCTAGCACATCTGACAGCTCTCTCAGCACCCTCAGGTGGATCCCATCTGGCCCCATTGACTGGTGGGTATCTAATTGGCCAAGTAGGTCACTAATCAATTCCTCCTGAACCATGGGAGCTTTGTTATTCTTCCCTTCCCTGTCAGACAGTTCCTGAGGATGAGTACTCAGGGAATATCCAACTTTACCATTAAAGACTGAGTTAAAGACGGAATTAAGGACCTCAGCCTTGTCCTCATCCCTTGTCACTAATGCTCCCCCTGCATCCAATAAGGGCTGGAGATTCTCCTTAACCCTCCTTTTACTGTTAATATACCTATATTAACTTTTTATTTTCTTTTACAGAACTGGCCAGTCTGAGCTCCAGTTCAGCTTTAGCTCTTCTGACTTTCTCCCTACATGATCTCACTACATTCCTATAGTCGGCCCAAGACACCTGCCCCTTCTTCCAAAGCTCATATTTCCCCCTCTTTTCCTGAATATCTTCCTGGATCTCTCTCCTCAGCCAAGCTGCCTTCCTTCCTCACCAGCTCCTCTTCCAACAGACTGGGACAGCCTGTTCTTGTGCCACCAAGATTTCCTTCTTGAGGAGCAACCAATCCTCTTGGGCTCCTTTGCCCTCGAGGGCTGCCTGCCATGGAATCTTATCAAGCAGCTTTCTGAACAGTCCAAAGCCAGCCCTATGGAAGTCCAAGGTGGCTGGTCCCCTTGTAGTAGGGCCTCGTATCTATCGCTCAAGGGAACTTGGGGAGGAAGGACAGGCATAGAAAACACTCTCCTACTACCCTTGCCACGTATCTGCTTCCATTCCTCCCTTTCATTTAGACTGTCCTGCCTGGGGGAGCGTACAGGGTCACTCTGGTCCTTGACACTATCTACTGGGTACTCACATTTCTGTGGCAGGAGGACAGAACCTGGCTCCACTGATCTATCTACATCTCAGCCTCCCTCATGCTCATGAGTCTATTTAGTTTATCTCTGAGCAGACCTACCTCACCTTGCAGGTGTGCTGCTTGTCTGAGGAGATCCCTTACCTGTTCACACAGTACAGAGCCCCAATCAGAGCTGCCTCCTGCTGCAAGCACGCTGTGCCATTCCCCACACTGCAACGTGCTTCTGCGGTTGTTTGAACCGGGTTCCTACTTCCACTCTGGGAGGTGCTTGGGGTCACGGCCCTACGCCGGGTAGACACCACCACGCAATATCTTACCAAAGATCAGTGAGCCTCACCTGCCAGTTGGCTGAGCTCCCCTACTGCCTCTGCCTGGTGAGCAGACATGACTAAAACCTCCTGCCCTCCTGAACCCCTTTTCAGGCTAGGGGAGGTGGGGCGGGGTACGTTACGTCAGGGGGCGGGTGAGCGTGGGCGGGCTTACGGGTTTTCGCCGCGGGTGGAGGGAGCCGCAGGGGCCGGCCTGATGCCGGGAGCCCCTCTGGACTGCCCGATCTCTGGCTCAGCCCCTGAGCTTACCCCAGCGATCGCTGTCGCCGCTGCCCGTCGCCTTGCCGGCGTGTGTCAGGCTGGGCGGAAGGGAGCAATATCTCTTTAAGGAATTGCATTCTTTCGGCTTTAAGAGAGTTCCCTGCTGTTGTCACAGTAACAAGATTAGGCGGAAAACACTTTTCTTCATGTCTTCGGGGTGCTGGCACACAGGATGGGGGTTCTGCTTGCAGCCAGCCCCGGACACTCGGGCTGGTTCCCCCTCCCAAACCCAATGGGTGAGATTAATTAGCCAAGCTGCACCAGGAAGCTGTATAACCTAAGAGGAGAAACCCAGGTAGCTTCAGTTCCTGGAGCTATTTCAGTTGATTTATGTTGTTTCTAATTGGTTCTGAGATGAGATTATTATATTTTATTTTTAAATGGCGTCAATAGGAAGCTTTAGCCCCCTGGAAGTGTGAGATAGATGTGAGATATATATATACACACACACACTTTTGGTGGAGATGTTTTCAGCATCACATCACAGCACACAGGTGTTCGATGGGGCTGGCTACAGTCACAGGGGGAAGAGGAAAATCGCTGAAGCTGGCTTGTCTCTCATCACATCTGCATGGCAGAAACACAAGCAGCAAGGGAGCTACCTAAAAGCATGAAAGCTCATCTTAAATAGTCCTTAGAGTGAAAACACCACCCCAGAATGCGCTGCCAGCATTTGAGATGTCAGACAAAGTATGACATGTCCCACAGACCAAGAGGTCTTAAAGCCACCCAGGATTGCCAGGATCTCAGGTTCCCAGGCAGGCTGAGCATGGGGAGAATCCTCATCCTCTGGCTCAACAGCAGCAAATTAACTTATGAGCTTGATCACTCTTGCCAGGCTTACAGGAAAGGAGTGGTCAGAGCTGGGGGTGGCATTTGGGGCCTTCCCAGACCGGCGCCACCCCAGTGGGAGGATGATGGTGGTTCCCAAACCAGCTGAGATCCATCTGCTCTCCGCCTGCAGCCGCTGCGTTAGCACCATCGTGTGGATTCGATCCAGCCAGCGTGCCACCACCGCACATCCATACACACTTAAGCAGCCACCGACTCTTTCAGACCATTTTAATCCACATTGGGCCATGTCAGCTTCAAGGGACTGAGCCGTCCCTCCCACCCACCCCAGCTCCCCACCTGCACACAGGCACATTCAGCGACATCCAGACAAGCTTATTCATTATAATTTTTGGGGGGACTCAAGCAAGAACATGAATTGTGCTCCAAGGGCACTCAGCAAAGCAAGGGGAAACACACACAGTGTTTTACACCCCGCATCATAGCCAGTGAAGGAGCCAAGCTGCAAAACCCCATTATTTGTGGCAATCAAAGCATGTCCATGCAAAGCACCGTACAAGCCCCCGCTCCAGCGGTGGCAGGAAGGTAGCTCAACCTTCCACACAAGCGCTGGTGGCAAAGCAAGCCCTGAAATACTTTCAAATCTTTTCGTTAACTTTGTTCTTGCTTCAGCAAAACCTCTTAACTCTCAGCTGTGAAAGCTAAACCCTCGCCACACACACCTCCCCCAGCCCTAAAGAGAACGTTGTGCTACTGCATCCCATCACAGCATCTGGAAAGGGCTGGGATGCCCAAGAGTCAATGGAGATGCAAGATTTAACCCCAACCATGCTGAGGAGATCAGAGAGCTTTCAGCATTGAGGTCCTCTTGTTTTCCTGTGCAACACCCCTTATGTTTTCCCAGCCATAAAATTGAAGTTTATCTCACTGCTAACTGCCTTACAGAGCTCATTACACATTGCAAATTCAACCACTTGCAGATAAAACAAGCATAAGCAGCCTGGAAACTGTCACACCACCTCTTGTCACCTTGCCACATCGCAAGGTGTTACAACCTTTAAGCTGCACATTAACATATAAAAACCAAGAAGTGGAAAAATTCACGGGGTAAGTGATGGAAACCAAGCAGAGGTAATTCCTCCACCCACCCCACATCACCCCTGCTCAACCAGGGAAAAATTAATTTTTAAGTGAGAGGAATTCTGAAACTATTTTCAGGGCATTAAGTAAAAAAAAAAAATACAAGAGGAGGTTATTCTTCCTTGCCTAAAATCTCCTTGCTGTACAAAATGTCCCCCTGGATCCGTGTCCATTGGAAAACAGAGGGAACAGAAAGCAGGGGAGGGATGGAGATGCCGAAACCAGGCTCAGAAACACCCCCGGCTCCAACTGCTGCATCTTGTGGTGTAGGTGCCATGAACAAGCAGGGGAGGGATGCTGAGCTCACATCTGGATTAGACCACACAGCCAGGACTACCCACCCTGCTTGTGCCGATGTCCTCTGAGATCTCCACCTCACCTTGCACACCTCCAGGCTCCTTCACTGGTGGCCACCAAGGGACCAAGCTGTACACAGACCTTCTTCCAGGATTTCCAGCAAGGAAAGCTGATAGCTTGGAAATGTTTAACCTGGAGACATCGCAGGGTGTCCTTTTGAAAAGATTGCCACCTTGTGTCTTTCCAGGCACTGGAAAGTTGGTTGCTGTCGCGTTTGAGACCACAGCTCTCGTTCAGGAGCTTTATTGCACACAATCAGGGACAATAAAGACCCTTGACAGTTACAGATGGCTTTGCTGTGTCCTGTTCTTAGAACTACCTTGTAAAGTTGGACAGTAATGTTTCCCTCATTTTTTTTCATCTCAATTTATGACTCCTCTACCATGAAAAGCCACTTACGCCCTCCACGGTTACATATACCATATCCTTCAAGGCCAATAAATCACAGTCTCAAGTCATGTCAAATTTTGCAAAATAAAGCTAAATTGTGGTTGTCCTCTAAGGCAAGAAACCGCAAAAACTGAGAGAGAATGAGCTCTGCTTCAAGTCAGGAATTGGGCCAGCAGCCTCCCAAGTCGTGCAGGTATAAGGGTCACCAAAACCTGTGAGCAAAAAAGCCCGATACAAGCAAGCATAGAGGACCCCCTGTGCCACCTCAACACGCTGCATCCATAGATACTTCCATGGTCTAACGTCAAGAGTTAAAATGGCTCCAGGGTTGCAGAGTTTCTCTATAGAAGCGGAGCCTCCAGCCCTCTACACTCACAAGAGAGGGCTGGGAGCAGCACAGAGCCCGGCTCCAGCAGCATTTATTCACTAAGGCTCAGTCCTTAGGCTGAATTTGTGCTTGGGAAGGGAACTTGGGAGCCGGCGGGATGGATAGCTGCTTGGCATAAGGGTTTTCTGTGCAGAAGGAAAAGTTAAAGTATTAAAACATCAGGAGTTCATTTGGCTGAGCCCACCTGGCTTCACTCAGGGTGCTGAGCACCTCACCAGGGACTGGGGAAACTGAGGACAAAAAGCATAAAAAGCCACACTGACCCCAAGCCCACCCTTTACATTTTTCAGGGGCTTGCCTTTCCCCTTCCGCAGCGGAGTTCAGCTTTCACGACAGCCAAATTAGCTTGGAGAAGAGCCAGCTCCAGGGACAGACAGCAGCTGGCTACAGTAAGGGCAGGGAAGACCCATACCACTCCTGTGCTTCATAATTCCCCACACAGCTGATTCACAGGGGGCTCAAGCTGCTCCACGTGCTGCAGATGCACCATCACACCACAGCACAGCATCCAGCCCAGCATGGACACCGGGGCAACTCTTCCACCGCACACAACCATCTCTCAAGCACAACCCTTGGGGATAAGCACTGCTATTTTGGACAGCCCTACTTAAGAGTTTGGTCTAAGCTCAGGAGGCAGCTCAGTCTTTACTTTGCAAGGTGACCTCGCACCATGTCACAAGCACGGTGCATGACTAAAGTGCAAGCTCTTTGTGTGGAACGACATCTAAGCAAGCTGGGAAGATCCAACCCATAAAAAAAAGAGGAAAATTACAGCAGCCACAATGAAGACAAGGAAAAAAATGCAAAACATCTCGTGCCAGATCCTTAGCTGCTGAAAACCCAACGTGCGTAACACAGAGCTTGGGGCTGGGACACACTTACCCACCTCTGAATGTTTAATGGGAGCACATGCATCAGTTAATCAGCAGCACAAGACACAAAGCGTTTTGTACCTCCTCTCCACGTATTGTGCAATTAAAAGGCTTCTCGTTCAGGCACAGAAAGAAAAGTCAAGGGACTTTGGCTGTGAAACATCCATTATTCAAAAGTATATCCATTATTCAAAGTTTTTCTTAAAATCCCATTGTCAGCTTGAAAGGAAAAATAAAATGAGTTTTTGAAAGCTGCGCTCCGTTGATATTCCACTCCAATTTTTGCTGATTGTAAGTACTAAAACTCCATACATTTTGAAGAGCCACAGAAATCCTTCACAGTTCCTGAGAAAGGCAACACCCGGTGGGTAGGCACAAATCTTCCCCCCTCACTTAACTAGCAGGGATGCGATACACTCTGGCCAACAGTGTGTTCCTTTCCCAAACTGCTCAGCTACCCCAGCACGAGGCTGACGAGCATCTATTCAGGAGAAGGCAATAACCAGTTACTAGGGAAACAGTAGCAGATGCCCACCTGACCATGCTGATGCCCATAAGCTCAGCTGAACAAAGCCTGGGCAGGACTTTGTTGGTCTGCAGGAGTCCCAAGGGTGCTTCCCACCACCCAGATGTGGGTGCAGAGGATCAGCAGGTTCCTCTTTGCAAGAGAAAAGTCCAGCACCGCCCCAGCTCCTGCTACAAAGGGAGGACTGGGACAATGTCGCAGATGGGATAGATAAGAGGGATGCACTTCACTCTTAGGAGAGAGGCAATAATATGTTTATTGATATAAAACAAAAGGGTGTAACGGTGTTTGGTAATAAACGTGACAGTGATTAAGATTCAATGGTAAGGTAATCTTGATTAGTTAGTGCACAGAGACCAAGGTCAGATGAATCTATCAGGGAGACCCTCCCGTTGAGTCACGAGGTTCAGAAAGGACCCCCTTGCTTTCTAAACTCCTGCTCAGGGAGGAGCCTAGGTGTGGCTGGAGTCAGTCTTAGTCCCAGACTTGGTCAACGGTTTATATCTAAAGGATTATATATACAATCAATCCTTTCTATTTCTCAGCTAAGATCACAAATGTTAGTGCACTTATTCCCAACTCACTTACCGAGGATCTGTTGCAGATCTGTTGCTGCAAGGATTCTCTCAACCTCGAGGAGTAACCTTGAGAGGCGTCCCTTTCAAGGGGAGATCCTGACGTGCAGAGCATTATTCTTTAGGAACACAAACTCTCTGGCACAGGAATGAGTGGTTTTTACAGGACTGTGCCATGAAGCACATCACATTTCTGGCCTTGCAGCACCGAACCAGGAGTTAATGACTCCCTGGCTCAAACCCAATGGAAGCAGATTTTAAAAGGTGAGGGGAAAATGGGATTCTTGATTTAATATTTTTATTTCTTAGAGAAGTGAGACTCTGGAGACTTCTGTGCCAGGGGCCCAACTGTACACAAAAACCTACTCCTACCTCGGAAAAAATAAAGCTTTGCTGAAATCATCCTGAAGGAATGTGCTCCGTGCTTACCTTGAGTGCTCCAACATGGGATGGATGTTTTCCTCCTAAAAATGCTGGGGAATGGAGATTGTAGAGGGAAAAATAGGGAAATCATGTTTCTGGTATGCCATGGTATGCTCCCATGGCAGACATGTTCTTTAGAAGCAGCAGATTAGTGGGAATTGAGGGGAATTTTCCTCTGGCAAAATCCACCACAGAGTCCTGCCCTCCCAAACCAGGCTGCTACAAGAAGGAAGGAAGACTGATCTACAGGAGGTTTCGTACCTGGAGATACTGGAGCACATCCAGAGGAGGGTGACAAAGCTGGTGAAGGGGCTGGAGCACAAGTCCTGTGAGGAGCAGCTGAGGGAGCTGGGGGTTTTTAGTCTTGAGAAAAGGAGGCTGAGGGGAGACCTCATCGCTCTTTACAGCTACGTGCAAGGCAGCTGCAGAGATGTTGGGGTTGGTCTCTTCTCTCAGGGGACAAGCAACAGGATGAGAGGAAATGGCTTGAAATTGCCCCAGGGGAGATTTAGGTCAGATATCAGGAGGAATTTCTGTACTGAAAGGGCTGTCAGGCACTGGGACAGGCTGCCCAGGGAGTTGGTGGGGGCACCATCCCTGGAGGGATTTAAAAAGGCATGTGGATGAAGTGCTTAAGGACATGATCTAGAGGTGGATGAGGCAGGGTCAGGCCATGGTTGGACTTGATGATCTTAAAGGTCTTTTCCAATCCAGGTGATTCTATGGTCTTGAACTGCAGAGGGCTGAAGAGCTGCAGATGCTGATGTTTCAGGTATGAAAAGCTTTGGGCTGTTGTACTTTAGTGTTGGCTTTCAGAGAATGTTCTTCAAAACAAACAAAATCAACAGGCATTGCCCCAGGAGGTGGTCACCTGCATGTGAACCCAGGACCAGCCTCCCCTTGGAGTACAAACCCTTCCAACAGGTGACCAGCACCCCTGGTGCTTGCCCAGCTTTGTCTCAAGCAGGGTTTTCATTTCAGGGCACGTCTGCAGAGCTGCCTTGTCCTTGATGGTCACAGAAGCTTGTGAGCATCTTTGTGTCCCCTGTTTGTACCTTCTTCAGAGCCAGCTCATGTTTGGAGTCATGTTTCTAGCTGACACCAAAGGAAAACCCACCACCCAGAGCTGAGAGAGACACTGGAGCCTCAGGCTGGAAGTTTGCTGCTTATTTTATTCATAGCAAAATGGGAAGCAGGAGCCAGCTCTTTCTCTGTGCATGCTTAAAATATGTATGTGGCACAGCAGAAAAAAATATCCTTGATTTCTGAAAGGGCTGAGATGTTTCCAGGCCAGAGGAATCCCCTCTGCCATGAGGGTTGTGCTGGGTACCAGAGCGCTTTGGGGACCCCAGCACAAAGCTTTGCTGTCAGAGTGTAAATGATGTGCTGAGCAAGGGCCTCTGCTTGCTGGCTGGCTTTACAAGCAGGAGTATATTAACTCCAGGGTGTAGAGAAAAATGTCCCTCCTGTGCTGTTCAGACAGGCTGGGTAATTGCTGCTGCGGGGCGGGTGAGGAGGGTTGTGTGAATCGAGGTGTAGACTCGATTTCTTTAGGCTGTTCCCCACCTCTGCTGCTGTTTCTCTCACTATGAGCCTCAGGAAGTTGCTTCATCTCTGTGTCTGCCTGGTGATGCTTCTGTATTTCAGGGGAGCGGAGAGCTCCGTGATGAAAAATGCGGCGAGTTAGATGTGCCCAGTGCAGCTCCCCAGCCTGGCAGCACCTTACCACCCCGCTCCCCCAGACTGGAGCAGCTGCCCTGGACCCTTGCAGGGACACAGGCACATGGGCAGTGAGCTCCTCCCCAGGGAGACAGACATGTGACATCTGAGGTGACAGCTACACACCATCACCTGCTTGGGGGCACTTCCTGGTGAGAGGAATAAGGAATTATTTCACCATGGCGTATGGCCTCTGGCTTATAAAGTCTCTCAGCTGAATAGGTTCACCAGGAAGGTCAGACTGGGTGTAGAGAGCTTAAGTTGAACAGTTTCAAAGTTTGTGCTGTGTTTGTGTGGGCTCAGTTTGTAGGGGTTGCCTTCCCCGCAGGCCCTGACAGTCTAATACTGTTGGAATGCCACAGGTTGGTGCTGCTGACCACATCCCACCTGGATCCCATCCTCACCTCTGCAAGATTGGCACACTCCCTGCCTGCTTAGAGGGAGGGACAATCAAGGCACAAACCTGAATTGATACACGTGCAGATGAGACAAGGTGCCACAACACTCCAGAGAGCTGCAATGCCCAGGTTTGGGGTTCTGCTCCATGTCCTGCCCCCTGAGCTGCTGCCACCACTTACCCTGGCTGAAGCCATCACTGATGGTCAAGAACCAGCAAGGTTGTGGCATACAAAGACCTGCAACTCCAAGGAGGGATGGGGCTGAAGCTGTGATCTAAACACACAGCAAGGTTTTGGGGAAGGAGGGTGTTGGTATGTAGCAAAAGGTTGTTTTGGCAGTTTTCACAGCATTGAGCAGTCTGATGATTGGGAAAATACCTCTGAGCATCCCACCCTGCCAAGGGAAGGGGGGAAAAAGCAGTGGGAGGCTGTAAGGCAAGGGCTCTGGCAGACCTGGAGGCCTCAACAGAGCCGCAAGAATCTTTTGTGGTTTTGGAAAACCTCTGCTCTGTATCCTTACCTTCTGATGGACAGCGTGCTCTGCTGCCATCGCTTAGTGCCAGTCACAAGGGTTACTATGTACCCCTGCCGAATCAACCCCACTGGGCGGGTGTGAGGAGGGGAATCACACAGCCCTGCTGCTCTCTCCAGATCAAGCATTTGATTTTCCTGCATGTTCTGGAAGAACCATGAACGGCTTGAGCTGTGTCCAGCAGCAGCCCACCTGGAGATTGCATAAGTTGCATGTATCTACCCCCTTCATCTCTTGAGTCCAATTCCTTGGACAGAGCCTGTACTCTCTTCCCTTTGCTGCAATGCCCAGGTTTGGGGTTCTGCTCCACGTCCTGACACCTGAGCTGTTGCCACTGCTTACCCTGGCCAAAGCCATCACGGATGGTCAGGAACCAGCAATGTTGCAGGTCAGGAACCTGCAACTCCAAGGAGGGACAGGGATGAAGCTCTGAACTAAACCTGCAAGCAGGATGCCAAGGCTTGAGGAGAACAACCCCTTGTGACACATAATCTGCATCTCCACCCACAGCGACCGATGAGGGAGCCTATGGCCATCCCTCAAGTCCTACATTCCTGCATTCTTCTCTCCTTTACCTTGGGCGCTGGCAGGTCCCCGGCCCAAGGGCTGGGGAAGCTTTTTTGGCAGCGACGCACGAGCTGGGCAGAAGGTGGCAGCATCCGCCCAGCAGACAGAGACCGCTTCGCTTAACTAGGTAGGGCTTGCTTTATTTTGGAATACCAGTGTGGGTTTTGGAGATTTCCACGCCTCTGAAGTTCAGAAGTGTGATCAAGGCACAAGATACAACGCTCCTGGACTTGGAAATCCAGAGGATCTGGCTCAGCATGAAGGGCTAAATGCATGAAGGGCCATGTAAGCACTGAGAGATGCAGGGGCTGGGGGCCCAAGGAGTTTTCTGTGCCTTCAGCAGGGGCGCAGCCCTGTGCCCACAGCAGGTGCCCCCCACCCCCCCGCTATGATCTTAGGCTGTCTCATGTGGGTTACTGTGGCACTGAGGAGCTCCAGGCTTAGGACACAGGAATACAGCCCTGCTCAAAACGAATAGCTGGCAAGCTGAATAGTTACTGTAGCCCTCCCCAGACAGGCATGGGTGCCCTGTGCAGGCTGCCTTGAAAGTGCAAAACGTCTTAGAGTGAGTGTTTTCAGGGACAATGTTAAAATGTGGTGGTCTTGTTGGTTTGCAGATGCTGGAGCTCTCTCTGCAGTGCCCTCTGCTTCCCAGCACTTTACCCAGTGAGAATTCAATACTTAGGCTTAGTGACTCTTCTTTTTGCCCTCATCAGTCACCTTCTCACCAGGAGTGATGGGAAGAGTGTGGCTTCCCTGATGCAATCCCTGGCCAGTCAGGATACCAGCAGAATTTAACCTGTAGTAGTGCTTACCCACTGGGACCTGCAAGAGAGAAGAGGCAAACATCAACTCCCTCTGTCCCACAGCAGAGGAAGTGTTTGAGATGCTGCCCTGAGCCTGAATAGTCACCTCCGGATCTCTCCAGCTGTCACACTAACCACTGGAGTCACAGGATCACAGTCTTGAGAAGATGAAACTGGGGACAGGGACTGGTTTTACCATGGCTGTGTGGCTTCTCCCTGGGATGTTGTCTCGTGGCTCCTGGTGAAAAATGGACAGTGTGTATTATGCTTCGTGTGGGCAGGGAGGTGGCAGGGTCACCCAGCCCCGCAGTGCATCTGCCCACATGGCTGGGCATTGCCAGGGGACCAGGCATCGAGGATGGACTCATGCTTTCAATATTGGTCAAATATTTAAATGCTGGATAAATACTGAAATCTCTAAGTAGATCTTTGCTGTGCTGGTGAGCCACTCTGGTGGGAAACTTTGCAGAGGACTGTTTTGCACCCTGAGGACTCAACTGGGTTTTTTTTTTAGCAAGTGTGCCCCTGCAGCAGCCCATGGAGGTTCTCAGCAGTGATAAATGGCCCAGTGCTGCTGTTGCAGTGTCATTATGGTGGTTTTCCAGATAGGGGAATGGAGCATGCATGAACCACGCAGGGGTCATGACTGAGTCAAAGCCCACAGGGCCAGGGGATGAGAAACACCAATCCGCTGACTCCCCATCCCATGGTTTAACCACAAGCTCATCCTTTTTCCCTGGTGGAAATACCACTCTGAAGCTGCATGACTGTTTGCATACGATTTTCAGAGAAAATTATGTGCTGCTTGGGCTGAAACATCTCGTAAGTCTGTCTGGAAGGCAGATGGGAATGCGTGGTGGGAAGTACGGAAATCTGAGTCTGGAGAAATCAGCGTGGCTGTTTGTTACTGCAGTGAGCCAAAGAGGAAGACCACAGTACATTGAGCAGTTACTGGTCCATGTAGCAGCTGCCTTGTGTATGGTCTACGTACAGCATGGCACCTTCACACCGTGGCCATCCAGCCTGTGCTGTGCCATACATGTCCCGTGGCGCAGAGCAAGCTCTGCCAGTTCATCGTATTGGAGGCAGCTCCTGCTTGGCACCGGTGATCGTGCCACCTACGTGTCCTTGCCTTTATCTTCAAGGGAAGCAGTGTGCTTGCGTGTGACTCTGCTTTTGTTTGGTGCTCAGAGTGAAGAATGGAGTTGGTTTCTTCTAATAAAATCCTGCTGGGAGCTCTAAAGACCCAAGGGTTGGTGATGGCAGATGGATAGATAGTCTGCACCAGGTGTCATGGCCTGACCAGAGACCCAGCTGACGCTGCAGAACTGGGGGTGCCTGGGATCTGATTTGATGAGAGGAAATGGCTTGAAATTGCCCTAGGGGAGATTTAGGTCAGATATCAGGAAGAATTTCTGTACTGAAAGGGCTGTCAGGCACTGGGACAGGGTGCCCAGGGAGGTGATGGGGGCACCATCCCTGGAGGGATTTAAAAGGCCTGTGGATGTGCTTAAGGACATGATCTAGAGGTGGATGAGGCAGGGTCAGGCTCTGGTGGGACTCAGTGATCTAAAGGGGGAATCGGGCTGGTTATGAACCAGGGCACAGCCATGGAGTGCTGCTGAGCTTCCTTCCCGTAAGCAACGGAAGGTCTCCTGTAAATGCAGCTGCTGCAAAGGCAAATACAATCAATTGCAATGTGTGTGGATGTTGAGCCCCTGCCCAGGATGGCTGCCTGGGGAAGGGACCGGCATTTCTTGGCTAGCAGTAGAGGAAACAAGATGGTCAGGGTTGTTTTTCCCTCCTTGAAGCAGTTCAGATGAATCCCTTGTGGCACCTTCCTGGCTTCTGCCGAACTATGACACAGATGGGTCTGGCTCATTACACACAGCAAAAGCCACTTAATTAGAGCAGCAGCTCAATTTATTTCTTTTGGATCACTTTTATTAGCTATCACTTAAGCTTGTAATTAAGGGCGGAAGAGGGACTGTAAAAATGTTGCCATCCCATGGTGCTTGTCTGCTCCCTGGTCTGCAGCCGCTGATCATCGTTCTTGCCTGCTCAGCACCTTCAGGATCCTCTCCTCCCAGTATGGTTGGCAGCGCTGCTGCCTGCGCCCCAAATGCATGCAGGAAGGGAATGGTGGTTCCTGGTATCCTGGGGTGCTTTGAGTTGACTGAGGTAGAACATCTGATGGCCCAAATGCCACGCAGACGCAGAGTGAGTAGCAGGTATGACTCCTGGAGGGCTGTTGCTGCTTAGATCTTAAAATAAATGTCCAATATTCATGTCCAGCAGAGGATAACACCAAAATCCTCGCAGACTCTGGCAGGCAAAACAAAGGCGGAGGGTTTGAGACCTGAGGGTCATGGGGTGATGAAGCTCAAACCTTCTCCCCAGGAGAGGCTGCTGCTCAAAAATGCCAAGAGGCATCACTTCTCCTGTGGTGGCTGTTGTTAATGTTGTCACCTTGTGTTCAGTGAAGGCACTTCTGTTCGGGTGTTGCTTCTGAAGTGCCTGAGATGTTTTTATGGCTTTCAGACTGCCTCTGTACCAGCACAGTGTCCTTAGTCACCTCCTTGCAAGCCTAAATCTTGGTCCCACTTTGGGCTGAAGGGCTGCTGGGGCCTGCACCATGCAGCTATTATCCACTACAAGGTAATTCATCCTCTGAGACTCGGTTTACTTCTGTCCTACCCAACCCTGGGATTCCTACAGATTCTTTTTAAGAGGACTTGGACCAGTACAAGCATGGGCACGTAGCCTTAACCTCTGTTTTTACCAGGAGCAGAGTCCACAATAACTGTGCTGGTACATTATTTGTGCCTAGCCCTGGACCAGGATCCACCTTGGCCATCACCCAGTGGGACAGGCTCTGCTCCCAAGAGGTTCACAGGTGATGCATTTCCATTCCAGCATCTTTGCACATGTCCTCCCTGTGCAAGGCAAGGCCAGACTTGACTTCAAGAGCTGGCAGCTACAGTTGCTGGTTCCATGTGGCCTGTGAGGGGAATTCCCAAAACTGGCATCCAGCCCTTGCAGAACCAGGAGTGGCTACTGCTTGCAGGGCAAGGTAATGTGTGTCAACTCTGGGTCTGCTCACAGGACTGAGGAGAAGGCTGGATGCTGGTATCTGAATGTACCTGGGCTGTTATGAAGCAACTGTCTTGTGCTCCTAAGCAGTGGTGGTTTTTTTTTTCCCTTTATTTATTCAAAGATCTAAAGGAATGCTAGGTCAGAGAATTGGGAGAGGAGAGGGGAGCTTATACATTTTGCTCCTCCTTTCTTCTGAGATGTCAGCATCTTGCAGCTCTCTTGATCCGTTTCGCTTTGGCAGATGCTGCCAGCGCCGTACTGGGCTCCAATGATGAATGCAGCAGGCAGTGTGAGGGATCCCACAGTAGTAGTTTTAATGAAGTGCATTTCCAGGCTGCACCAAAAGAGGATGCTTGGGTCCAGCCTTTGTTTGCCAATGAGTGTCTCTTTATGTGCGCCTGTCTCCACTCACAATAACTAAGGAAGGGAACCCATCTGTTTGGGCACTGCTGGCCGAAAATGTTGCAGGGACATATAGCTGGATAAACTAATAATATAATAAACTAATAATATAGGCAGTCTGGGAAAAGAAGCCGTTGTTCCTAGGGATGTAGGTAAGTCTAGAGATTATTCTTCAAGTTGAAGCCAAGTCATGTAACCTGGTTGTCTGACAAGAAAAATAGGGACATATCAATCATTCCTCCTCTGTTGGCCTCATTTCTTGCCCCAAGGTGAAACCCAAACCTTTCTGGCTGAGCGCTGTCCAGTAAACAACCCCATGTCCATCCCACTGACTCATTGCAGTCCCGGGAACCAGCTCCATCACAGAAACCAGACCAGTTCAAAGGCTGTGTTTTTTAAATGCCAGTCCTGTGCTCCCCGCCGATGATCCGATCCATGAAGAAGAAGCCGGCAGGTTTGTCTTGGTCTTGCCTTTGCTTGTTAGAGTCAGTCAGAGAGTTTTACAGATCTGTTCTGAAGGTTGCTGGAGGCTGGCTGCTTTGTCTTAAAGCTGGGACAGCACCAGCCAGGCAGCTGCTATTAAAAAGAGAAATAAAAAAGAGGGAGCTATTTGGGCTTTAAAGCTGGCTGGCTGCTTTTGACAAGCTGAAGGACTTTGTGTCTGGATATTCCTGACTGGTAAGGTGAGGGCATGTGCTGCCCGAGCAGATGGCTTGAGTATCTGCAGCAGAGAGAAGGTCCCTGCACTGACTGGGGAGTGCCTTTGATCAGACGTTGGGTACCCCAGCAAGGCCACATACAGCCGTTCCTCCAGCTTTGTGCCTGATCCTCATACCCCAGGGCCCAAAGAAAAGTTATCCACAGTCAGACCTTTGTGTTGCAGCACCAGCCTGGCTTCATTCCTCTTCTCCCCAAATCTCACAGGAGGACTTAAAAAATAACCAGTGTGGTAGGTGGGTTTGCATTTGCTCTTCATAAAGGATGGGGTGAAGACAGATTTGACTATGAGAGCATCTCATTTGCAGGATGTGGTGCCGCTATCTCAGGCTGCTCCCTTAGTCTCCTTTGTGTAGTCTTGCACAGGGTAAGAGAACATTTCTCAGCCATTAGACAGAAATGGGCTGCTTTGGTGGACTTCTGAGATGTTTTGCACAGGTAGTCTACTTAAATGGGGGGGGGGAAGAACCCAAATAAAAGTTTCCCAACAGATTCATGGAAGTGAAGAGCTCACAGGGGCTCAGGAAAAAACAAAGAAGTGTCCATGGGATCACCAGGTTTTTTATTTGGACCCTGTTCTCCCAAGACTGACTCAGATTTCCTTCTTCAAGAGTTGGTCCTGAAGCAAGTGGTGTTTTGGGAAGGTCGCGTGTTCCCACCTGGCTCGTGCAATAGGCAGGAGCGGCCCTTTCTGTTGCTTTCAAGTGGACTTGGATTACCAAGCCTGTATGAAAATTAGACCCAAGCTGAGTAAACAGGTATTGATCTACCCAACCTCAGGTCACGGCTGAGAATAGTATTTAGAAGTAGTAGATTGAAGGGGCAGGATCCCATCAGACGGTACAAGTGCAGGGTGAAATTCAATCCTGCTCCAGGGAGTTTGCAACCTCGGTACAATCGATAGCAGCATCTCAAAATGCTGGTCTCGTCTCATTTGGGTACCAAAGATCTGTGTCTCTGAGCAGGCTGCTCATTTTCTGGCATGTAGCTATGAAAGAATTCTTAAATGGGACGGATCTGAATGGAGGAGAGGGAGAGATGCTAAAGTAGCTGTGTTTTGGGGGCACGCGGGGCTAGGTGGGGATGGGAGGGGAGGTAAAAGCGGGGCAGGGGGGTAGACTCAAGGCGATGAATGCCAACTTACCATCGTGGTACAGGAGGTGAGCATTCACTCTGTACTGAGGCTTGCACTGCTGAACGCGCAGCCGGGTAATTTCCCAGGTACTCAGCCATTTGACTTGAGGGTGCCGAATGAGATGTGATGTGAGTGCTGGAGTGTGGAGGCAGCAGAGTGGATTTTTTCCCAACACGGTGGATTAAATAGGATGTGCTGCCTTCCCAAGTGGAGCCCCCAACCCTCCTGCGTGTCTGCAGGGTCCCTGCTCGTTCGTTAACACCTTGTAAAGAGGAGCCAAGGCCAGTTGGTCTCTTCTCAGTGGTCTGAATTTTCTTCCAAAAAGAGGAAATTCAGCTTATTCAGATCCATGAGGTTGAATCATCACAGGCTTGATTCCCCCCACCCAGCAAAATCTCAAGGATTACTGAAAAATTTGTTGTTATTTTCCTTTTCCAGAAAATTTTTCCCTGTTTCATCTCCACCAGGATGGAAGGACAGGAGCAGCCCTGAGCACTGAGGCACACTGTCGCCAGCCCAGCGGATGGCATGTGCCAAGTGTTGAGAGGACAAGTTCTCAAAAGCCCCCATTTTTAGGGCCAGTTCCTGTTTCACATCACAGCGGGTCAGTCTCCACCCCTGCCGCCTGCCCCAACAGAGCAGGGCATGGCAGCTTGAAAGGAGAGGTCGGGTGAAGAACAGCTGAGAGCTACAACCATCCTGGCGTGTGTATAAATAGAGACAGAGCTGTTATCCTGATGAAACGGGACCAGATGTTTCTCCGAAATCCCTTCTCTCCGCTAGTGAAAATCATAGCTTAGTTACAACAGGGCTAAGCAGGCAGCAAAATATTTTAGACCCACTAATGCTGGGAAGTTAGAGAAGCAAAATGCCTGGCTGGGGTAGGGGGGTGCTGGGAAGGGATGGATGGGGCATGGTCAGAGCAGGTGCGAGCCAGAGGAGCCCCTCTTGCTGCCTTTGCTCTCTTTGTCTGCTTCCTATCTTGGCATTAATGGCCAGAGTCTAAAGCCTGTGCTGTGGCCACTTTTGTAAGGTAGAAATTCAGTGTCAGCATATGTATCCTGGAGGCAGTTGGCAGGAGATGAAGGAGGGACGGCAGCAGCAGTTAAATCTGGGCCTTGGCTCTTTAATATTTAACTTTCCCCAGCGCTGGGCTGCTTTATTTTTTTTAATCAGTTTGCGCATTATCTGCCATCCCTGTTCAAAGAGGGCTTTAGCACAGAGATTTCAGGGCTTAATCCCAGGGGCAGGGAAAGCGGAAGAGTCTCTCTGAAGGTTTCAGGGCTCAATCTGGCCTCAATTACACCAGCCTAAATCAGCAAAGAGTGGCCACAATGGACATTGCTGGGACCGTGCCGGGTTTGGTGGAACAAAATTGGGACTTGGTGCTGTACCGGGTCCCTGAGGCTCCATCCATGGGGAATTACCAGGAGGATATAAGCAGTGCCGGGCTGGCTCAGAATAAATGTTCACCTTGGGCAATAAGCAGCGGCTGGCCGTGGCCAGCTGCAGATGCTTAGGAAGGGATATCGGAAGAAGGAGAGTATAAAGCAATCCTTCCTCTGACATACCCTCCCGGTAATCAGCAGTTGAGAGACTTCCTGAGCCGGAGGTTGCATGAATTTGTCTAATCCTTTCTTTTTTTCTTTTGGGATTCATTTATACTTTTGGCCTCCATGACATCCTGTGGCAATAAGTTCCACAATGTAATTACGTGTTGTGTGAAAAAGTGCTTCCTTTTGTCTGCTTCAGACCCAGTTCCTGAACATTTCTCTCTCTGCTCCTTCACTGTCGTGCTGTGAAGAACAGGGGAAAATTATTCCAGGTCCATACCAGATCTCTCCAACCTCTTCAGATTTCTTGGTCTTCACTTGCCCAAAGGTGAAGATCCAGATCCATCCAGACTGGAGTCTCTTCATTTTCCTAGTCTCCCTTCCTCAGATGGTATTTATCCTATCACTCCACTGTCCTTACCACCCTCCTCCATGTCTCTTCTCATTTTATTATCACCTTTCTTTGAGATAAGATCACAGAAGTCAGACTCGCTCGCTCCTGAAGATGCAAATTTGTTCTCCTGGAAGAAGGTCAACTCAAAAAGCTTTATTTTTCTCAAGCCAGGCTGATGTAGTCCCCATTTTCCCCCCTACATCACACATGGAATCCTTGGCTTAGTGGAAACACACATGTGCCTCTCTTCCACCACTTTGATTTAACCTAGTCTGAGCAAACCCCAGCCCTAATTTAACTAGAGCCCGTGGGTTAACATGACAACCACGAGTAGATCAACGACTGGGGCTGCTTTACACGAAGGGAATTTCATGCCTGTGCTTCCATCACTGCTCATTTATCCCTGCACAAATCCCCTCCGTGCTACCAGGGGCAAAGACCCCTAGCCCGAACAGCTGAGCTGATGAACACAAAACACGGCAGTCTCTGATTTCCAGGCCACATTTATTTATAAAATACATCTATTTTTTGCTACTGTCATGCCTGCAAAACCAGCCTGCCTATTTTAGTCCTCCCTGCTCTGTATTATTGTTTATACTGCACCAAAGCCCAGGAATAAAGGCAGAAGGATGGGTTCTGTTTTCCGTTGCTGCGTGAATTTCAGGAACCTCACTATCCAGTCGTTCCAGACCTTGCCGTTAGGAAGGCCTTGATCATACTTGCAGATACAACCGGTCCTCTCCTGATGGGAACCAGTTGCTGGTGTCTTGAGCTGCTCCTGCATAATTGTCGTCCCGGGACAGCATGACAGCGTTTTAAAACTCCACTATTCCCCTTTTGGCAGTAGCTCAGCAGCCACATCACTTCCCTGCAACCCACCAGCTCCTTTTCTCTTTCTCAAGACAGCTACATGCCCTCCCCCTTACCCTCCAACTTTTCCCCCTGCAGCTGCTTGTCCAAGCTTGCTGCAGAGCCTGGACTTGGGCAAGGGATAGAAAAGTCTCCGGGAGGCTGATGACAAGAAAAGGGGCTGTGGGGAGAGTAGGAGGGGAAAACCTCAAGGAGTTTCTTGGATTGTGGCCACTAAATGATAAGCTTGGAGAACATGTATGTGGTTCTATTATCAGCAGCGGCGGGGACGAGACGGCGGGGGGAGAGAATGTAGGAGGAGAAAAGTGGTTTTCTGACTGTTTTTACAGTATTATTATGGCAATTTACACGGATGTCTGCTCTAGAAGGAGCAGCCCACGCACCCTCAGTTCCCAGTCCTCTGGAAACCGTGATGCAGAGCATAGTGTGGGGTGGGAAAGAGCCAGGAGAGGCCACTGGGTGTCCCAGCTCTGACGCTTCTGGGCAGAGTCATCCAGAATTACCCACTGCGGCTATCACAGTGATGGAGGGATGAATCCTTGCTAGATGTTAGCATGGTTTAACACTTCTTGGTTCTAAGGCACAATCAAGCTCAGAGGATCTCTCTTTTCCCCTGATCCTGTGCCTCACCTCCTAAAACCTCAGGAAAGGTTGAACTCACTGGTCTGTTTCAAACAAAACAAGGGATAAAAGTCCAAGAGCTAATGAAATCCTGTAGCACAATGAAAACTGGCAGCTCGGTAAAGCAGGGTGATCCTACAAGGCTCTCCACCAAAGGTGTCCAACCTCTGCTAGATAGCGGGCAATCTACACTGAGGCAGGAATCTGTAGGAAACTGGGCTACACAAGTCCTGCCAATCACAAAAGAACCAAACATTCTGAAGAAGGTTTTTTTATTTTCAAACTCAGCTCAGGAATAGCAGCAGGGGCAGATTCCCAGCGTACGATGGAAAAACCTGCAGTGCGAACTCATCTTGTTTCAGGACTCCCGACTGGGTAGAGAGTGACCCAATTGTAGGGCAAGATCCAGGTTGAGCTCTCAGCCAAGCATGAGATAGAAACCCACAGGAAACGAGGTTTCATCAATTAATCATGGGGCTGGTGGGGCTTTCTTTTCTCCACTGAAATAGTTAATACATCTTCCATCGCGGATGCAACTTTGCCAGTCAAAGGGTAGTCCAGTCAGCTCAGGAAGCCATCGCTCAATGCCGCTTTTCCAAGCCCTCAGCTGCCAAGAGGAGCTTTTGGGAATTCCTAAGACAAACTTTCAGGTTCAGGGAAGCAAAGCTGAGAGAGTTGCAGTCCTTTCGGAGGGAAGTCACTGCTCTTCGACAGCGCTGCAGTGACTCACTGTGTGAACCCTCTTGCTGTGCTGCAGAGCAAAATGAAACAAGGCGTCGTGGAGTGTGGTGAGAAAGCTGGAGGGGGGGCATCTGGTTTAGAGTGGCTTCATGGCAGCGTTAACTGCCAAAGGATTAATGGGAATGAACCCAAAGCCAGCTGAACCCCTTTGCCCACCCTCCCTGGAAATTCAGGCTGCGCTGCTGTGATGTCACCCTGTGGGGATACAGGCTATGTTCACAGAGGTGTTTGTGCTGGATTTTTTAAGAACACACACCTTAAGCAATGGGAACTGCAGCCCTGTGCAATTGGGGAGATCAGTAGAGAGGCATTCAGAGAGCAGACTTGCGAATGCTTTAAATGAAACGAGCTTAATCAAGGCGGTCGTCTTCCCTTCTCTCCAGACTGTCACCTTCCTACCTGCCCGAAAGGAAAGGACTGTGTTAGCGCATGAAAGGCTTAACAGCCTCGGCTCAGCACGCTTCTGAACGCAATGGGGACACAGGCAAAGCTCGGCGCCCCAGAAACCTCGGGAACCCCATCTCACACTGGTCTTTTGAGCCCAAACCCATCGTCTTCAGATTTCCGTGATCTCACTGGCAGCTCAGAGACAGGGCGGCTGTGGGATGCATGTGGCATATACCCCCTCCCCCAGGGGTTATTCGCCGACGCTGGCTGCTTCCGGATGCTTCTGTCAGGGAACGACCTCCGCCTCTCCCGCCTCCCCTGCCCGGCTGGCTCCCCGGGGGGGGGCGGTAAACTGTCCGGCGGGGAGCTCCGGCAAGGAGGGCAGGCACGGCGGCCCTCGGGGGCTGCACTGACCCCCCTCCCCTTCCCCTCCCCTCCCCTCCCCTCCCCTCTCCTCTCCTCCTGGGGGCCACGACCAGAAGCCTAGCGTGGGGACGCGGCCTGAGCAGGGGACGGGCGCGGGGTGGGGATGCCGGGGCAGCGCCCCGCCAGCGCCCCTGCGGGGGAGGAAGAGCCGCCGCCGGCCCAGCGCCGCCCGCCATCTGCCGCCGCCCTTCTCTCCCCCAGGGCAGGGGCGGGGGTCCCGGCTCGCTGCCTCAGCGGGCGATTACTCTGGCCTGGCCGAGCCCCGCCGCCTGCCCCGTCCGCTCGGCCCGCCACTGCTCGTGCCTGTCCGCCCGGGATGCCGGCAGCACTGAGGGCGCGGCGCGGCCGGTGCCGCCGCTGCCGCCGGGTGCTGGAGCAGGCGGGCAGCAGCAGCCGCCACCGCCTCCTCCTCCTGCGCTGACGCAGGGGGCGGCAGGGCCGAGGGGCGGGGAAGGGAAGGGAGAGGAAAGGAGGGGAGGGACGGGAGGGATGGAGGCGCGCCGCGGCGCTCACTGAGGCGAAGCGAGGCGCGGCCGGGGCGCAGCGCGGGCGGGCGGCGGCTGCTCGTCCCGTCGTCCGTCCGTCCGTGTGTGTGTGTGTCCCGCTTCCCAGCATGGATGCGCCCCCCGCCGCGGCGGGCGAGCCGGCGGCCTGGGCGGCGGAGGCTTTCGCGGACCCGGAGCTGGGCTCGGAGGAGCTGGAGGCGGCGGCGGGCGGCGCGCTGGACCGTGTCCTGCTGGAGTCGGTCTGCCAGCAGCAGGGCTGGGTCCGCGTCTACGGTAAGGGGGCGCCGGGGGCTGGTGGCGGAGAACCGGGCCGGGCACCGCTCAGTAGCGGGCTGGGTCAGGGCGTGGGCGGGCCAGGCCGGGCCGGGCCGGGGCCCGTTACCGTTTGCGGCGGCAGGTTGGGAGCGGGGAGCGGCGGCAAACTTCCCGGCCCTAACTTTTCCTTTCTCCTCTCTTCTCGCGCTGCCGAAGTACCCCGGTTTCCCCAGTCTCCCAAAACGCGCATCCCCTTTCCACACCACCGTCTGTCCCGTCCCCCGCCCCCGGGTCCTTTCCCGGCGACAAGAAGCCCCGGTTCCCGCCGCAGCCCCGTTCCCGCCGGTGCCGCCCCCCAGCTGGGATGCTGCCGGAGCCGGCAGCCGCGGGATGCGGGGGTGCTGCCGGTGGGGATCCGCGTCTCGGACCTTTTGTGTCGCCGGGGTTCGAGTGTGGGATGCGGGCACACGTGGGGCTGAGCCGGCTCCGGTGAGCGCCAGCGGGGTGGTGCGCAGGGCCCGGGCGGTGCCGGTGCGGTGGGTCCCGCCGACCGGGACCTACCGGAGTGGGTTAAATTGGCACCTTTGTTGTTTATAAAATGGATGTTAAAAGTCTTCCGCGGCGTGGCCAGCACGGTACAGGACCCGGTGCTGCTTCCCTTTATTTTCTGAAACTCTTCCCTGGTACGTAACCTTGTAAAACGAGCTGGGTTTATGTGGCTGGGCTCGGGTTTGTCGAGGCTCCCAGCCCAAACGCAGTCGAGGCTTAATCTCTCCATCGGCACCTAAATCGTGGAGATCCTGTTTTATCTCTTGCTTGTCTTTCCCTCTTGTTTGCCTTGGTAATCTAGCGATAATTGCACCCGTGTTGCAGAGTGAAGATGACTGCAGACAGTATCTCGTTTTCCCCTCCTGTAACAAACCTGAGGGTCCATCCCTGAAAAGGCCGCAGTCCCGGCTCTTCCACACGTGGTTACTCTGTTATTGTTGCCTTATATTCTGTAAAACCTGTAAAACCCCTTTCTTTCACTGGCCCTTCTTTACACAGAATCTTGTGCTGTTTGGTGGCTGTCCCTGTCGCCTTCTTCCCCTGCCCTGAATCCCAAAGAGCCTTCCCAGGTTTTTCCTGGTCTGTAAAACTAGAAGCATATGCCGTTCTCTGTTACCCATATCGTTGGTCTGGTACTGGTTGCATTCTTCCTGAAATACAAAGGTGACATAAATAAGTTATCTGCAAGAACTCTGCTGGATTTCTTGGCTGGCGGCAGTTAATTATTGTGAGTACCACCAGCATCAGCCTTTGCATGTATCAAATGAGGAAGATCAGGCTGCAGGTTTTCTGGAGAGCACAGTTTGTTCAAAGACCTTTGTGTTTATTTTGAAAGCTTGAAAAGCTGGTGCAGTGGGCTGAGGTTGTCTGTCTACCTTCTGTCTGGTGCATCAATGGGCAAAGTTATACTTGGAACAATTAATTGTAATACAAGTTTGGAGTTTTTTTTAGTAGTTTTCACCGTGCCTGGCTCGGTGCTTCTTGCGTGGCTTTCTTTTGTTACCCTCCTCAGAGTAATGCTGAGACTGTAAAGCATGTCCTTCTTAAACAACAGCAACAACAAAATATCTCTGCTGGTTGTCAGGGGAAGCTCAGAAGCAAGCAGATTGCCTTCAGATTGTTTGTTTGCTTAAGAATACTTTCCAAAGGTAAAATGAGAATGTACTTAAGAGGATGTCTGGCACCAGCCTATCTGATTGTTACCCAAGGTTATATCGTGTATGAGTGGAAGTAGGAACGCGGCTTCAAAATTAGCCCCGGCAAAAACCACCGCTTGTTGATAAAGTCACATGTTGTGATGTGTTTGTAGTCTGACACTAACATGTAGATAAACGGGGAGAAATTCCCTGTGACAGAGCAGCTAGCTCACAGGCTATAAAAATCAGCATAGACTTCGAGCATGGAAAAATACATCTCATAGCCCAAGGACAATAACTAATTATTCCTAGTCTGTGTTTAAAAACAACTCATTATCACTCTCCCTCATAAAGAATCTGATGTGGTAGTGTCTTCTCTCCTTCTCTATGAAATTGCGATCGGATTAGCCGGTATTTGTTTATTTCCTCCTTGCTTATTAGCCCTTTCTTTATTTTCTTGCGTGAACACATCTGGAGAAGTTTGTGGACAATGAATCAAGCTGAAACTGTGCCATGTTTGTGCACAACTAAATATGGGTTACAAACCTATGAGTGACAAGTGTTATTTATAGGATTAAAAGTAAAGCCTTGCACAGTTGTTTGAGGAACCAGAGCAGCGTACTGAAAGAGGACAGGAGCAGAAAGCTTAGCCTTATTGTCTGCATTGTCTGATAAACAATGAGAACACTAACACTAATTATTTCACCATGAATGGTGGGGGGAGGGAAGGGGTATGGGATATATGAAAAGTGGAGGGGTGTTTTCTAGCACGGCGAGGGATGCGGCTTTTGGCGTCACAGTGTTTCTGTTCCTCGCACCTCTGCAAACATGGACCACGGCACTGGGAGCTTGTGCCAAGTGGAAGGTGGCTGCCTGAGAAGTGGCTGGGATGGTGGAGACTCTTGGTTTAAAGAGGAGGAGTTCAGCAGCCGCTTAAAGATGCCTGTTTATTTCTGTGCATCTCTGGTCTGTGGTGGTGTGCCATCCACTCTGTCTCCTCTCCAAGGAGGTAATTACTGGCATGAGGGGAGCTGGCCCGCTTGCTGAGCCTGTAAAACTTCATCTGTAAGCACAGAGAAAAGAATTTAGTAGTAAAATGCCATCATTACTGGTCTCTGTGGCCTGCCAGCAGTATGACAGTGATCTGAATGCGACAGGACTTCACAATGTCTGGGATGTGATTTCAGGGTGACACTGAGGTCTCATCTGACTTCATGATGAGATCTAAGTCATGGCTATTTTTGCGTTTCCTGCGTTAGCTGCAGCAGTTAAAGCGTGGCTTTTTCATTCTGTGCTCTGGAGGGTTGGGAGCTTCTGCTTTAAGTGAATTAGCAAGGACCATGGAAATACAATTTCCTTACCGAAGGACAGAGTTAGAGGTTTCCTCTACCCCCGTGTTTGAGTAGTGAACAGGAACAAGCAGATTTGCTTGTCAGAGTGATAGGCTTAATTGCTCGTGAAACACAAGTCATGTGAGTGGTGTTAGGTGATGTTTCCAAGAACCAGTTTTGACACACAACTAATATTTCTCCAAAGTATGTATTGATGTGTGTTCTGGGTGATGGCTTCCTCTCAGGCTTTTGTGTAATGTGTAGGAGGGAAGAGGTGGTCTTGCCTGGATATAGTGCTATGACTTCTTTTCCATGTAAGAGGGATAACTAACTTTTGATGGTGTCCACTGATGTTTCAAGGTTGGGGTTTTTTTTTTCCCCCTCTGCTCTTTGAAACAGATTTTGTGGAGAAGGGGGGAAGGGAGTACCTGAATTTACAGCATTCTCGCTGCTATCTGTGAAAACAGAGCAATTATGTTGCCTGGTGTGGCTGGCTGAACATCCATGGATTTTTGTAGCAATGAATTATAAAGCCAGCATTGCAGCATTGGTGTTAAATGTTGCATGTGATGGGGGCAGAATCTGATTTTGTCTGACTTACAGTCTGTGTCTAAACAGGTCGTAAACTTCTGTAACAGCAGCTGTCAAATTTGCTTCTAACCTGCCTTGTTGTGAGCTCGCTGCAAACACTCCTGCGCTGAGATGATTAATTTCAAAGCAGGAGTTGCAGAATTGCATAGAAAATAGCACGGACGAGAGGACATGGCTGCTCTGGGGCTTTATCTGCACTAAGAAATAACTTTCTCTGTTAGCAGTGGTGCTAAAAGATCATAGTAATTGGACAAACTCAAGTGTAGGTCGGACGGGGACATTTTCAGCACCTTTGTCCTCTAATCCTGTGAGCAGTCTGGAGACATTCTTCACTGCCAGAATAAGCCTCCTTTCCTGGCAGAAAGAGAAGGCTCTTCAAAGCCAGGCTTGAAGGTCTCCATACTTCTTCATGGATATTGATCTACAGGCAGAGCTTTTCTGGTCTGACTCCAGAGAAAGCCTTAGACCCCATGCAACCAGACAGAAACATCTCTTGGCTGCCTCTAACTTGAGCTCCAGGCTTTTAAGTGTTGGCCCTCAGAAAATATTGGGCTCGTGCGCAGGGCTGAAGCCACAGTAATGCACGTAGTGTCATGTGGAGATTAAAAAATAGCAGTGGCTCGAGTACGGAACAGAAGCATCTCCTATTCATGTGGAATTCTGTCCAAAACCCCAATCTCTGCAAGTTACCCATTCCAGCAATTTGTTATCTGCCTTGCTCAGCTCTTACATCAACAACTCCAGCTCTGTTCTCAGGGTTTTCTGGTTCTTTGCAGCCTTTCTTGCTAGAGCTTTGTTGGTAGCTTCATACCTACCTTTTTTTCTTTTCTTTTTTCCTTCTTCTCTTCTTCTACTTTATTGCCGTGGAACCTAAAAATGCAAAGGTTAAAGGTTATCCATTTCCAAACCACTTCTCTTTAGATGAGCACCAACAGGCTTTGGTAGCAAACAGCATCTTGTCATTGTCAGCAAAGCCTCCTCTTCCAGACCTGCTCATGCTGCTGGCCAGCTATTTCAGAGATGTCCCTGCGAGGACGGTGAGTGTGGTCCACCACCCTCTCTGGGGGTCACTGTCCCCTCCCCGGGGTCCATCGTGTCCACCCGAGCTGGTGGAGATCCCACCAGGTGGCGGCATCTTCATTGCGGTGGCGCCGGAGGTGCTGAAGGACTCCAGAGGCTGCCGGAGGGGAGGCTGCCAGAAACCTGCTGGGGGATAGTATCCTCCCCGCTTCTGACCCTTATCTTTCATCTCCAGAAGCTCAGTTAAAACCTCATCTGGGGAGGCTGTACGACCAGGGGTATTTAATACAACACCCTCATAATGAAGTGGTGAGGCAAGCTGATAGTCGAGGGATGGCTGTTAGACCTCCTTGAGCTGTGTCCGCATCACGGAGCCGGGCTCGGTTTTGTATACCACTGTCTTCCCCAGCGTGTGTGGAGCTACAACTCGTTGCAGGAGAACGTTTGCCGTGTTGAAGGCCTGAACCTGAGATTAGCTGAGGGTGCAGACAAGACCTTTGGCAAGCTGGAAGGGAGCTGAAGAGCTGCATGGTGTGTCTGTGCGGGTAGCCCTGCGTCGGGAAATAGAGAAGGTCAGTGTCGGTGAGCATTTCTTTCTCTTCTGATCAATAGGCTTATTTTTAACTCGCCTAGAAAGCTGGTGCAAAGGCGAGCTTGGAAGATAAACCTGGTTGGGCCGGGAAATGTCATTTCCTGTGTGTTGGACAATGCCTCCTAGGGTGATACCCGACCTCATCGTGGCCTTTGGGTACCACGGCAGCCTATTAGTTACCAACATTAAATAATGAAGGCATAAACCTTTTTTTTCCCCCGTTTCTTTGAGATGATAAATACCAATGGTTTCTAGTTGGTGCCCTGTTGTAAAACAGACGAGTTTAATCAAAGCCAAGGTTTGAAGTGACTGCATTTGCTGCGGATTAAAAATGTCAGAGTGTGCTGCGGACAGAGATAGCGCTTCCCCTTGCCAGCCTGCAGCAGGGGAATATCAAAAGGTGTGACTGAAGTGCTCTTCCAGGTGATCAGCTCATACCTGCTGTACGACAGCTCTTCCCATCGCTGTTTTTGACCGCAGGTAGCTCCTAACAAGTGCACAGGGAGTGAATGATGGGTCCCTTGTGCTACCGCAGCTATTGAGTCTCTCCTGACCCTCGTGTGTCTTTGCAGTGGTGAGTTGGGGTGAAGCTGAGGGCTGAACGTAGCCCATTCTTTTCTCGGTTGCTTGACTCAAAAATTTTATTCCAGAATTATCCCTTTGACATTAAAACCGTTTGCCCTTCTTCTTTTCAAGAAACGTTGATGTTAATTTATACATAAACGGGTCTATTTTGTTTTAGGAGTTTGTAGCTGGGCTGGTTCAGCTGGCTGTGTTGTTGCAAATGTTGCCTAGGTTACTAATTTATTAAGTCACTTAAATATTTGGAGGCTTTAACAATACTAGAGTGTGCTGGGGAAAAAGAGGATGACATTATTTTAAAACACCGGTTTCCTGACTCCCGTATTTCAGTCGCACGATTTATCTCTGACTGAACGAACGTTTTCATGTGGTGCTGTTTCCTATTTTTAAACAATAGGGAGGAATTAAAAAAAGGGGGGGAGGGGGAATATAAGAGGAACATAACTGACCCATTGACTTAATATGAGATCATGGGTTCCTTTTAACTGGTATTTATAGAGTTTTATAAAAAAGAAAATAGTTGAGATTTCAGCATTTTCTGGCATATACGTATTCTTAGCCTGAAGGTCATGGAGTTAAGTTCTCATCTGAATTCTTTCAAAATCTCTGTATAGGCACGTAGTAATAATCATGGAAAAACAATTTGGGACTGCAAGGAAAGTAACTGAGTGAAGAGGGAAATTGCTGGCTTTTGGGTTGTAAACTTCTCATGAAGATCATTGTGCGTTTTGACACCTCCCCATCTCAGAAAACCTCTATAAAAATGGTCAGGAGGGAATAACTTCTGTTAATTTTCTTTAATGGGGTTTCAAAAGGTCACAAAACTGTAGAAAGGCTCTTCTCCAAGACTTGGGATTATTTTTAATTATGAAGCAAGCTGGAGTAGTGCAAATAATGAGCTCTCGGAGGCGAAGGGGGTCTTTGCACTTAAATAAATGTAAAACTGAGTCCTGGGTTCAGATCCCTTATTATCTGAAGGGATTTTGGGTTGTTTTTTTTTTTTTTCTTCCAGCTGGGAATACCCCATTGAAAATTAGCTCTTATACAGCAAGCGCTGTCAGGCACTTAGTTAAACACATTAATTCTGCAAACTGTGGGAAAGTGACACCGCTTTCAGCAGATGTGCGGTGTGTCTGGGGTAGATTTGCATAAGAATGCATATGCTTCTCTGTTAGTTTCTGGCTGGGTTAAAACTCTCAGGCACCTTTTCCCTTCCTGTAGTGCTGTGTCTCTGTTCTTGGGACATCAGTGGTTTAATTGAAAGCGGCCCGTTTTCTTCTGCATTAAGGTAACTAGTGTTATTTGGGCGGTACTGCTCGTGGTGGTTTACAGGCAGGGGCTGCTTTCTTTTGGCATTTGTAGCCTGGACCGGAGGAGAAGGGAGGCAGCGAAGATGAAAAACGGCAGATGTGTTTGGAAGTGGGTGGGAGGGTTGCATGGTAGAGTATCATGAGACGGGACGAGATTGTGTGGATTTAGTCCTTGCCTCCAAGGAGGAGTGGAAATGGAAACCAGTACCGCGGTGAGAAGCAGTGGAGAAGTGTTCAGGAACCTGTGACTTAAAAAAGAGAACCAAAAATCATCCACCTCTTTAGACTTAACCCCTCCTAACATTGGGCTTTTGTGTAACAGTCCAGAGGATTCAGCAGAACCTCTTCACCTTGGTCCCTTTCCCAACCTGGATGGCACGACAATAGCAGAGGAAGGTCTTTTGGGTAGACTGTAGGTACCATAGTGCTAATTGTGAGAGAAACTTTTTCCTCTGGGTAGCTGGGAATTTTAGCAAGGTAGTGGCAGGCAGGATATTGGAAGGGAGGATGAGAACTTGCATTTCAACTTGAAGTTGCTGCTGAGGGCAGAGAACCTAATTAAGAAGTGATGGTTTTGCGCAGATTTATCCACATATGACAAACTTTGGATGCCCACCACTGTGATCCAGAGCTTAAGGCTTAGAGATTTTGTGTCAGAACTGTTATTAGGGGGATTTTTTTGGCATGAAGGAACAAAAGGCAATTTAGCAGTATTCTAGACAAAGCTTAATGCTGGAGGAATGCAGGTCTGGAGCTGCTCTGCGCTGTCTCCTGCTGGCGATGGTTTTGCATTGGCCTGGTAGCCAGCAGAGCACTTGTAGGTTGGCCAGCACAGAAAGGAGCATTATCTTCCTAGATGAGAGGCGGTTAGCCTTGCCTGTATGTGGCACCTCTGGCTTTGTTGTTTTATCAGTTGTGAGGTATTTAGTAGCATGGAAGTGAGGAGGAGAGGAAGGAAAGGCTTTATTAGTAAGCAGGAGGGGGCTGTTGCTGGATGGTGGTGAGCCACCTTGCACCCATAACAGATTCAGGCTCTCCCATGAGAGGATTGACATTCCCCTACTCTAGAGTAGCACTGTTCACATTTAGCCTGAATAAGTTGGGAAGCCTAGAAATGTATGTCATAGCCAGCTTCTGGGGAGATCCTTCACAGAGGAACTTAAAGCGACTATATGGGATATAACAGCAGTGTTCTCTTGCAGCACGGAAGGCCAATGGGATCCTGGGCTCCATCAGAAGAGGGGTGGCAGCAAGGACAGGGAGGTGATAGTCCCTTGTGAGGCCCCATCTGGAGTCCTGTGTCCAGATCTGGGGCCCCAATACAAGAAAGATGTAGAACTGTTGGAGAGGGTTCAGAGGAGGCCACGAAGATGATTAGAGGGCTGGAGCACCTCCCCGATGAAGAGATGCTGAGGGAGGTGGGTTTGTTCAGCATAGAGAAGAGAAGGCTCCGGGGGGACCTCATTGCAGCCTCCCAGTCCCTGAAGGGAGCAGAGAAACAGGAGGGGAATCAGCTTTTTCAAAGGGCAGATAATGGCAGGACGAGGGGGAATGGAGTGAAGCTAAAGGAGGGAAGGGTTAGATGAGATATTAGGGGGAAGTTCTTTGCAGAGAGTGGTAGGAATGGGCTGCCCAGAATGGTGGTGGGTGCCCCATCCCTGGTGGTATTCAGGGTTGGATGGGGCCCTGAGCAACCTGGGGGTTGGTGGCCCTGCCTGTGGCATGGGGAGTTGGAACTCTGTGATCCTTGGGGTCCCTTCCAACCCAGACCATTCTATGATTCTATTTTCTGGTTCTTTGATAACAACCTTGCTGCATTTTTCCTCTTAGGAAAACACATCTCCTTTTGCCAGTGAGGGTTTGGAGGAAATACAGATGGGATCGATGCTTCTGGAGGGATTTCTCTTCCATAGCTGGTACCTGTATGGACAGATGGAGTTAAAAACCCGCTTGCTTTCTTCAGTTTCTCATTACTTGAGTCTGCGGATTGGCTTGAGATAAGCGGAGGTAATTCACACCCTCATTTAGCTGACTCTTCAGCGCTCTGATACCTGTCTCAACAAGATAGGGCACAGGCGCTGATGTAGTCAGCGCAGTGCGGAGTACGAGGGATTTCAGGTTTGAGGAGAATGTTTGTGGACAGTAGCAGTAGCCAGGAGGGCAGAATCCAGTCTTTGAATCCCTTTAAGGAATTAAATGATCGCTTTGCTTCAGCTCTGTGCGCCATCTTGTCACCGCAAGAGGTGATGAGACTCTGAGCAATTCCTGTGCTGCCCCTTGGGGTAACAGAAGGAAAGATGGGTTTCATTTCCTTGGGCTGTTCATTGCCTTGCCATGTGAGTGCATCCAGAGCATTAATGGTGCCGCTGGGAGAGTCAATCGACGAGTCAGGAGTAGGGCAGATAACTTGCCCAAGGATGTACAAGACACTTGGCAACAGTAGGGCAAGATGCTCTCGGAGGGGAAGCGCTCAGTTGGGTGGTTTTGTCTGCTTGCTTTCCATGCCCCCCGCCCTCCTTTTTTTTTTTTTCTCAAATCCCCCAAATATAAGATTTTTTTTACCTTCAAAATGTAATAAACTTGCCTTGTTACAGTGATAGTAGGCTGGACTGCTGGCATGAAGGAGTTGGGATAGCTGGCACTGATTAACTTCTCTTAATTTGTGGACAGGGCCAGGTGTTTGACTAAACCAATATTTCCAAGCAGGTAACTCTTCATTGGAGCCTGTGGGAGGAAAATATATCATGGATTGAGACCAGAAAACCACAGAGCAGTGATTACCACGCCTGAAGCTCTAAAATCCTTTCCATGGCATTTGAGACCCTGTACCACTGGGCAACACTCTTAGGCTTTGCCAGCTTCGTCCAGAGCTGACTGTAGCAGCTTTCCATGTTAGTTAGGTATTTTATCTCGGTGTGCAGGAGTACAGTGCAGAACAGGCACTCTGAAAGGAGACGAAAAGGTTCAGAAAAGATGTTTTGTTTACATGATGAGGTTGTATCTCAGGCTGTACAGCCAAATTGCTGCCTTTGCTGGGTTCCCCAGCTTGCTTGAGTATCCTGGAACACATACCACAGAATCACAGAGAAGAGACCTTTGAAGATCATCAAGTCGAACCATTCCCATCCTAAGCTAAACCATATCCTTAAGTACCTCATCTACCCTCTTTTTGAATGCATCCAGGGAAGGTGCCTCAACCTCCTCCCTGGGCAGCCTGTTCCAGGCCCTCACAACTCTTTCAGTAAAAAATTTTTTTCTAATGTCCAGTCTGTCCCTGCCCTGGCACAGCTTCATGCCATTTCCCCTTGTCCTATCTCCTGTCACCTGGCTGAAGAGACCATCGCCCACCTCTCTACAACCTCCCTTCAGGTAGTTGTAGGTGGTGATAAGGTCTCCCCTCAGCCTCCTCTTCTCCAGGCTGAACATCCCCAGCTCCCTCAGCCGCTCCTCAGAGGATTTGCCCTCCAGCCCTTTGACCAGCCTGGTTGCCCTTCTCTGCACTCGCTTGAGGACCTCGATGTCTTTCTTACGGTGACAAGCCCAGAACTGGACCCAGCACTTGAGGTGCAGCCTCACACATTAGAAGCATGATGTGCTCATGCCTGCTAGGAAAACATTAGCCTTCCTCATCAAGTAACATTGAGCATTTGCTATTCTGGGGTAGACTTTTGTAACTATTTTCCATCTTTTGTTTGGGATGGTGGGTAGCTGGTATGTCTCTTGGAAAATAGGAAGTAAGGAAAAACAGAATGGCATCACCAAAACAGAGAGAGCAATGCAAAAGGTGTGGGGGTTTGTTTTGTTTTTTAAAGTAATAATAATAATAATATTAATTAAAAAATCAACAGCCTATTAGACCGGATTTGATAGGATTATCTTCTTGGTGATACTGGCTCGTAGTGTCTCTTTCTGTC
The DNA here is from genome assembly GCF_964237585.1 of Gallinula chloropus. Classification (NCBI taxonomy): domain Eukaryota; kingdom Metazoa; phylum Chordata; class Aves; order Gruiformes; family Rallidae; genus Gallinula; species Gallinula chloropus. The sequence goes on from NC_140091.1 coordinate 19,357,953, forward strand.
TTGCTCTCTGGCAGCACTTGCATCGGATGTCAGTGAGGTATGGGGTGATGGATTACCCCGTTGAATGGATTTCATGGAGTTCTCCCTGAACTCCATCCATTAGCTAAGCCTTTGCTCACTGAAGTTTTCAAAACAGCCTAAACTCTTTGGAGGTAATGCATGTTATATCCCATATAGTAAGGTAGCAGAGAAGTTTTATGGTCCTGCCATAAATATTTCTGTCAGTTTTCTTTCACGTGCCCTCAGCTGGTGAGTCCTCTGATTAAAGAAGCCCTCCTGGTTGTTCACATCAAGGTCCCTAAACAGTGGCAGAGCAGTGTGAACCGAGGCCGCTTCAAACTCAACTACCCTCATTTTGATTCCAGTGGCTGCTGATCTCTCAATTTATAACCATTAAATCAAATTAAGGAAATTAAGAAAGAAAGCCCCCTTTTTTTTTGGGTTTTTTTTTTGTTTTTGTCAGATTTGACGAGCTTTGTAGAGGGAAGTGAAGCATTTTCTGTTCTAATTTCTTTCCTGCTCTTTTTTCTTTTTTTGGTTTTGTTCTTTTGTTTTTCTTTGGGTTTTTTTGGTTTTGGACTTCCTAATAGGGAAGTTGGGAATGCGAAGTAAACAGCCTCTGTTCGCTGAAACGATGAATGTGGAGGAGAAAGGAAAGATAATAAGAAGGAAGCAAGTATTTTTAATTCCAGCTTGGTGCTGGAAAGAGAGGGGGAGTTTGCATGCTGTAAAAATGAAAATAAAAATGTCTTAAATTTTGGTGGGGAAAAAAAACCGCAAGAAGAATGCAGTAGTAATGGTTACACAGCTAACTGGTCTGAAAAGGCATTAATCTTCCCTGTACTGGCACAACTTGCTCTCTGCTATTTCTTTGTCAGAATGCTTCACATTTTCTGTGTTTAAAAAAAAAAACCAGAAAAGGGTAAAAGTAGAGAACTGTCTGAAAACGCAGCATGGCTATTAATGCTAAATGCATGTGCGGTGTAAGAGCAGCGTTCGCCTGAAGCCTTGTGTCTCAGGGCTATCAGGGCCCTGACTTCACTGGGGCGTTAGGTTAGTTATCTCCAGTTGTACATTTTAGTAATTCGGGTTTCAGAGCTTTCTTGGCACCTTTAATCTGATGCTCAGAAGGAGGCAGCCAGTCAGTCATATGTTATTTTAACATATCAGAGAATCACAGACTGGGCTGGGTTGGAAGGGACCTCAAGGTTCATAGAGTTCCAACCCCCCTGCAACAGCTGCCACAGGCAGGGCCACCAACCAACTTCCAGGCCTGATCTAGACAAGGTTGCCCAGGGCTCCATCCAACCTGGCCTTGAACACCCCCAGGGATGGGGCACCCACCCCCTCTCTGGGCAGCCAGTTCCAGCTCCTCACCACTCTCTCTGTAAAGACCTTCCCCCTAGTATCTCATCTAACCCTTCTCCTTCAGCTTCCCTTGTCCTGCCAGTGTCTGCCCTTTGAAAAAGCTGATTCTCCTCCTGTTTCTCTGCTCCCTTCAGGGACTGTAAGGCTGCAATGAGATCCCCCTGCTGCCCCAGATCTGGACATAGGACTCCAGATGGGGCCTCATGAGGGCAGAGCAGAGAGGGACAATCCCCTCCCTGTCCCTGCTGGCCACCTTTCTTCTGATGGAGCCCAGGATCCCATTGGCCTTCCAAGCTCCAAGAGCACACTGCTGGCTCATGTTAATCCACCAGAACCCCCAGGCCCTTCTCAGCAGGGCTAACATACGTGACCCAAGAAGCAACTGTGAATTTTCCATAGGTAACTAGAAGGAGGTTATCTCCTTAGTCCTAGATTCCAATTTAAACTCTTTTTTTTTTTTTTTTTAAACTATATGACCCCTCTCTGTGTGAAGAATTTGAAGTGTGATAGCTGTTAATATCAATAGACAGTAACTGTTTCCCTTGCAGTGGTCCAAGTGTCGTCTTAGAATGAATTTGAAACCAGCTCAGCCCAGGACACAGCAAGCAAGTTAGGGTAGTTTCCTCTATGAGTTTGTAGGTGTTTCTATAAACAGGTGCCAAGAAGTAAATTGACCTACTTCTTCCTAGCCAAGAAATGCCTCAGTGTGATTGTGGGTTCTATTAGCTTTAGTGTTTCTTGGGAAAATGAGAGTGGACTGATGGACCCCGGTTTTCTGTGCGTTCAGGCTGATGACCTGGCCCAGCAGAGGTATCTGCCTGCCTGCTCTCCAGGCCTTGAGAGCTCTTGGCTGACATATCCATCCAGTTGTAGAGCATAACCATCACATCTGTTTACAGATCTGTCTGTACCTAGATGGTTCTAAGATAACTTTGAGCGGAATCTTAATTTGAGAGGGGTGTTGGGGAGGTTGATACCAGATAGTGCAAGTCTTTGCTGTCAAGATCGCTGTTGTTGATGGGGTTTAGAAGGGTCTAAAAAGCATGCAGTTGTGTTTAAAACTATAGGAACTGTGCAGGAGAGTTACAAAGGAAAAGCTGTAGCGTATTGCTTAATGTGTACTTACACTTCATCCATGAAATAGCTTACCAATCGAAATGTTCTAGCCATGCTTTTGGTGTTCATTTATAATAACCATTCTGTATCTGACACACTACCCCTCCCTGTTTTCTTTCCCAGACTTTATTGATGTGGCTTTGTGGTGACCTACTTTGTGTTCACCACTTTAAGGTTGCCTTTTATTTTTTTTTCCCCTTATTTTCTTCTCAAAGGAAGTGCCTTCCATGAGACATGCTGGAAGCTCGCTAGCCAGTTTTTCATACTGGTAGGTGGAAAGTTGGACCTGACCTACTGAGTGGCCTTCCACTTACACCCAGGACAGATGACGTGACTGACTCTTAGGTGCTTTCCTTGCTAAGCTCTGTTGCCAGTCATTTTGACACCATGGAGGTGGGCGTTTGGAGAATTAGGGAAGGAAATGCCTGTATTTGCTTGGAACTCTCATTACTCATGGCTGAATTGGTTAGCCCTGTGACTCTGAGGGCATTGTGTTTGCCTCTTGTCCTTGCAAGGGGCCAGCAGCGTGTCATGTGCTTATTACTTAAGCATTTGCTGGAGGAAGGAGCATCCCGGTTCTTACTCGTATTACTCATTCTGGGGTATTTTCCTTTGCCTTGCTCCTGAGGGGGGGTTGCAGTGATTTCCCCTAGCAGTGATTCAGGCCAATTCCTCTTCAATTAGTGGTGTTGCTTTTTTTTAATCTGGGACATTTGTGAGGACACTTTAAAACCAGTTAATGTGATGCAGATGTGCAGTTTCAGCAGATACCATAAGCCTTACAGAAGGATTGATACCTCTAGGTATTGCATGTCATTGGGAAAGAACAATTCGCCTCTGTAATTTCACAAAGTGGATGTAGCTGAGCATTTGTAGTCATTGTCTTCTAAGACTTGCTGCTGCTTTCTTCCCTACTCCAGTTCACTCAGGTGTCAACATTGGTATAAACACTGGTTGTCCTAAAGAAAAAAAATCCACACCAGCCCTTTCTACTGGGTTTTCAGTAAAGAGGAGCCAGATTTTCGGATTTTTTTTTAATTTTTTTTTTTTTTTTTAATTAGCGTGTGCTTCTATGATAAAATTGAGCACCATGACAGCAGAGTTTGTGCTTGGAGTGGAAAAGAAAACCATGAGGGAAAGAGTTTGTGTGTGTAAATGTCAAAGGCATTTCAACAAAGGTGATGTCCAGCTGCCGTTAGGATCTGAAGATGAACTTGTCTTTCCTCCACTGGTGTTGGGTGAGCAGGACCTTAGACCTTCTTTGGAAGAACTTTGGCAGAAGATGAATGAAGAACTTAAACTAGCAAGAGGTGTTCACCGCTGGTGCAGGTAGCAAGGCTTTGGAGGAGGATGACGTTCTTGTGGCCCACTGTTTTATAAACAATAATCCTCATGCACTGGTATTGTGTTTAACTGGACACGGGAAGTTCTGAGGGGCTAAAAATGTGGCTAGAAGTAGCTGTGTTTGAGTCCTTGCCTCAAAAGGCGAGCCTGGAGCATTTTGATGGAGTGTTGCCAGGGCTCTGAGGTTAAATGAACTGCATGTGATTGGTGAGAAAGTGCAGAATTCAGCAAGTTGTGAATGCCAGCTGCAGCATGGTGGCAAGCTGTGTTACCCACCGGGTAGCTGGATAGACCAGCTCTTTCTCCAGCCAGCAGTGGTGAAAAGGGGGTGGTGCTCTGCTTGTTAGAAGCAAGCTGGCTATAGAGGCCACGCTAGTCCAGAGGCATGGCAGTGGGAAGATTTTAATGGTTTGCAGGTTTTTTGGGGGTGTCCTTTTTCTCTGGTTGAAATATCCAGAAAGGCAGATGAAACACTGGGAAAGCTACTAAGTTTTATGCTTTTTTTTTTTAAAGAAAAAAAAAATCTTGCCCTTCATCAGTAGATAGGAAACAATGAATGCAAATCTATTCCCCAACACGTGCAGATGCGTTTTGCTGCTTGGAAGCTGAGCTGGAGCTCTGATGAATTATCAGCATCTGATTCCAGAGCTCTGACAATCTGCAGTCTCCTTAATATTCTGACGAGCCAGTGTGGGTATTATTCCTTTGCATTTTTTTTCTTCCCCTTTTGTATTCTTCAAACCCTATTGCAGTGTGAATGCTCTTGGCTTAGGACTGACAGAAATACTGGCTGGCTCTATGCTTTGCTCAATTTTCCTTTGACAACAGAGAAAGGAGAGAGTGGATAGTCAGATTTTTTTTTTGTGTCTTGCCTCCCCCCACTCCCCACCCCCCTTGATAGTACAAATGCAGCCTGAATTAGGCACAACTTTGAAAATTGAAGAGTTATCTCCTGTTCTGTTCAAAATTATGTCTAATATTAGGAGTATTGAGGCACATAAATTATTCATACCAGGGAGAAATCCTCAATAAACTCTTCTTAAAAAGAAATCACAGGACTTCCAGGGAAAAAAAAAACCAACCTTTTAGCCTCTAAAGACTTTGAGCAATTCTGCTCTGGATTGCCTGGTGAGAGTGTTACTCCAGTGATGGCTTATCTTTGGAAATAACTGCAGATTAATTTATATGTGTCTTTTTTAAATGTAGCTTGATTACCCAGATGGCAATTAGATTCAAGTTAATGGCAATGTAAAATTGCAGGATCTAGCGCAGCTCTCCAGCCTGAGGGCTTGACCATTTCCACCATCCAGCTGTTTTCCAAATGATTTATTTCATTTTCCCAATTGGTTTCTTTGCCTCACCCCTCAGCCTGAGCCTCGCAGCATGGTGTAGGTGGCAAGGCAGGGGAAGAACAGCTGCACCCAGCGGCTCCAATAAATGACTTGGTTAGAATTAGAATTGTGTCTACGTTACACTAATACCAAATGTCTTAGTTCATCTCGTAGCCTCTAAAACAGGATTGTCATCGGTTCCACCCTGCCTGCTTTACAGTGGGGAAAGGTGGCTCTGACTCAGGCCCCTGGATAAATGGGGATACAGTGAACTGCATCCTGCTGCTGGGCGATTTGTTCAGGCTTTGTCAGCGACCAAAAATGTCTTTAGTTCTGCTTGTTGTATGTTGAGGGTAGTATGCAGGAGGAAGGACGGGAGGAAGAGCTCAGGGGTAAGGATAAGCTAGCATTCTGTCAAAATGAGGTTAAAATGTCCTTACTATGTGTTTCTAGCTTGAGGCTGGAACGTGGAAATGTGGAGGGGTGGCGCAAATGTTATTTTGGGACACAGTAAAACCAATGCTAATCTGTCCATCTCCAGCGCGCAAGCTCTCTGGCATTCCTTGCTGAGAGAGAGGAAGCAAGATGCAAAACCTTATGCTTTTCAGGTTCGTCGACCAAGAACAGGCTCAAGAGTAGGGAGTTGCCTTTTATTTGTTGTAAAGTAGCTCACGCTTTGCATGGCGTGAGATGAAAAACCATTTCTTGCTGCAGCTCCTCATTCCTTGAGCTTCAGGGAAATTAGAGTACGTGCCAGACGCAGTGGCATTAGGTACAATCCCAGGGAGGCCGTACCTGAGCAGAGTGAGCCTTGGAGGTCAAATTCAACTCCAGGATCCACCTCAGTACTCTCAAGATCCTTATGAAAGGTCTGGAGAAGGATATGGTGCCTGAATAGGCCTCGCCAACAGACTCACTTGCTCAGGAGGCCAATTCACACGGAAACACTGCCTCTGGGCTTTGTTTTGAGGCCTCTCATCTTTTCCTATCTGCTGGTTAAATTCTAGCTGCCATTTGCATTTGCGTCTTTGAATTGAGAACGTTGGAAGCTCGCTGGAGAATCGCTGCTGGAGAAGTGCTGTGACCGAGTGCTGTTCCTTCTGAGGGTAGTAGGAGAAAACATTTCCTCTTCTGCGTTTTCTGATTTCTGTATTTTATCTGGAGGTAGTTATTTTTCCACATTAGTCTGTCTGAAGTCCACCTGCATGGACTCTTAAACGCAGCTACATCTGTTCTGGAAGTGCAGGCCAAACAGCGTATTAACATCCTAATTTATTTTGTGAAGGAAGGGCTAAAAAGGGAGCAGTTTGCATTAGGTGCCTCGTTCACCTTATTTAACATCAGTGTTTCCAGTATTTCACTGGAACACCTCCACGTTTCTTGTAAGGGGATGTTGTTCTGGCTTCAAAGCACAAGGTATGTGCTTCCATTTGCACGTCTTTACTGTCGCTTCCCCCCCACCACAGCTTTTTGAACACCGGTTGTTTCTTTTGAGTACCTTGTGGTGGCAGGCAGAGCGAGCAGAAGAAACGGGGTTTAATTTCATCTATCCTAAGGTGTGCCCCTGTCTTGAAGTAAAGATAAGTTGGTATTTACCAGCAGAGTAATGCATTTTAAGTGTGTATTTTGGGAGGGGTGGAGGGAGGGCGTAACTGGGATTGTGTGGATGAAGTGCTGGAATAAAACCCAGCAGCTGGATGCTGTGCACACACTGTGACGGTAAAACAGGAAAAAAAATACCAAGGAAGCTGGGGAAATGGGCAGAGCCCTAAAAAGCTAAACCTGCCATAATCCCTGCCTTATTCTATTGTGTTCCTCCAGTCTCAGGAGTTCAGAGGCAGCCTGAGAGCAGAGACTGAAGTATTTCAAGGGAGATTTGACAAATCCACCTGGCAGTGTCACCAGACAACTGATTTATCATCCTTGACAAGTAGAAAATTGCTTTAACTTGTCTGCAGGACAAGTAAAATTTAGTAATCATGATTGGTTATTTTAAAAATTGTCATGATCATGTAAATCCAGTTATCTCTGTAACCCAACACCAGTGAGTTCTGAACTGTAAAATTCTTTCTTGAAGAAAGAAAAAAGTCTGTTATTAACAGCTAACTGGACATCTTTCCCCCTCAGTTAATTTTTAAATCCTGTTGCCTTTCAAAGGCTGACACTTCTGTCTCTTCGCCCTGTTTCCTTGGTAAGAGAATACTGAGGGAGATGTCTGTTAATTTGGGGAGCATGTAACTACATCACATCATAAAATACAAAGGAAGCCAAGTATACTTAATCTGACACAGCATCAGTGTTCAGGCTGTAAGCCCATTATAAGGCTTGTGTAGTGGGAGCTGATTTTTTTCAAATCAATTTCTAGGTATTACCATAATAAACATTTTAATAATATCCTTTCCTTCCCTCATATCCTCAGCAGCTGAATATTTCAGTGAGCTATCTGGTCTTTCATAGCAGCCTTTATCCCTATCATCCATGCATGATCTGGGTACAAGAATGCTTCTAGGTATCGCCAGTTTAATTTACTGTTCCCTGTTGTGCTGCTTCAACAGTTTGGTGTGTTTATGCTAGCATTTGGGATGTTTCCACAAGATACTTAGGGAATATTGAGACTTCCTTTTGTTATTTCTCATTTTATTTGATAGTAAATGGGAAAAAAAACCCCAAAAACAAACCCATGTTTCATTCTGTTAAACCTTTCAAATGTGATGAAAACTAACCTGCTGTAGCTAGCACCCAGTGCCACAAAAACCAAGGCTTGCGCCGTGTAGGGTTTTGTTTGGTATGTTTGTTTGCCTAAGTAGTAAAGCCTTGTGTTTTGCTGATAGCTGTAATCGAGTGGTTGGGGACACTTTTAAGGTGCAGGAATTGGTAGGAGTTCGGGATCTGCTGAGAACCCAAAACCTCTTCCAGCTCCTTAGAAGCTGTTGGAGTTTCAGGTTTCATTTTGGGGCTCAGTATTTTCCTCTTGCTTCTCTTCATTCACAGTTCATGCATAACTCTCTAGCAATGTCCAGAAAAGACCATACTGATCTAGACAAGGTCAGAACATGCATCTACTGGGATCCTTCATCAGCATCCAAAACCTGTCTTAGTTACTGGCTCCATTTCCTACCACAATCCCATATATTCAGTACGTTGTCCACGATTGCCCCATCTCTATCAGCACTCCTGCTTCCCTGGTTTCTTTCCCCCCATGTCCTTCAGAAACTGGTCACCTTGCTTCAAGTGTCCTTTTTGTGTCTTGTGCTCCACCCAGCTGGCTGGCAGCACAGAGAGGAGATGGGGCACTCGGGTTAGAGATCTGGAAAGCTGTGTGTGGGAAGGCTAGATGAGCATTTGAAATGAAATTGAAAGATCTTGGCAAAATATTAACTTCATCATGAAGTCTAGTGTATAAAACTGACCTAATTGTTTTTTCTAACCTGTCTCTTCTCTGCTCTGAGTTCCCCGCCGCTTCCCATCCTTTGTTAGGCCCTTTGGCTTTGGGGACACCCTTTTTAAAATAAGGCGCATTAAGCGCAGTAGCTAAACTTACTGACCTAAGAAAACTGCAGAAGTAGAATTTAATAGTTATCAAAATCTCCTCTCAAACCCTCCGTAACAGAAATAAAGCCTGGCTCAAATGTGTGCCACTTTGCAGTGGTGACATGGCTCAGTACAGAGGGCCGACAGCAAACTCGAGATCTGCCTTTGATTTTTCTTTGTTGTTTTTTGAAGCCTCTAGTTGGTTGCTGGCAAGTGACAGCGAGACTGCGATCTTCAGGCTTTTCAGTGGCAGCTTGTTAAGAAATTATGTATTCCCAGAACTGCTTAATTTAAAAAAACAAAAAAGGGGGTGGGGTGGTGGGGATTGTGTGCAAATGAGGAAGTAAACAGAAAGGCTTTGGAATTCCAGTCCGATGCAAAGAGGAACAGGTTCATTGCTGCAGGAGGAAATTGTTTCTGTGCTCTAAGAAACTTTTGAAAAAAGTAGGAAAAGAAAATAGCAACCCCTATCATGTGACCTTGTAAACATTTAAGAAGTGTTTCAACATCGAACAGGGATGCAAGCAGTAAAGATGGAAGATAGGAGCTAAAAGCACCTCTAATGAAAATAGTGATAAAGACCAGAAGAAACAGGTTTTGCTGTAGGGATTAAATGCTGATTGCCCTAATGTTTTAGCAGTGTTAGTTTTTTTTTTTTTTTTTTCTACAGGTGTTTGAGGAAGGTAAAGCAGTAGGAGACAACATTACACAAAGAAGCTCCTTTACTTCTGACACATGACACCAACTTCTAAGTCAGGAGATGTGGGGGAAGCAGGTTTAGAAGTTTGTTTTGCCAGCCTTGAGCTGTCACTATTTTTCCATTTTATTTTAGCTGTAATTTTGTCTCTTGGAGGTGTAATTATGTACAAATGGTGCAGCCTTTCAAACCTGCCCTGTTCTCTAATGACTGATGTAGGAAGGGGCCACTCGGTGTTGTTGACCCCATGCCCCTGGACAGTGTCATGTGCCTCCATGGCTGTTGTGTGGAGTTGAGGAATGTGCTTTAAAAAGTTGCTTTTTGAAAACCAGTAGTAATAAGGGGATTTTTTTTTTTCCAAGCTCAAATATTAAGTTGCTGATTTGAGTGGTTTTGACCCTTGTTTCCTGTCAGAATGAAATGTGGTTGAGGGTTTTTTTGGTTGGTTGGTTTGTGGGGTTTTTTTGCCTTCTCCTACTTCTTCTTACCTCTTGATGTAGAGAAATACCATTGGCCAATGAACATGAAGACTGCTTGGATTTAAAAGTTGATCACCAGGAAGCAATTTTTTCCCCCTTATTTTAAGATATGTAACACATTAATTCAGGTTTTTTTTTCTATTCTCAGTTTCAACTTGCAATATCTGCTTCCTCCCTACTTATCCAAATACATCCACATATGAAAAAAACCCAAGCTTGTCTTTCCTCTTGCAAACTCTATGCCTTTAGCAGCACTGATGCTATTATTATCACCGGGCTGAAGTTTGCAGGGTGATGCTTAAGTGAGAAACAGGCAGAGTGTAAAGAAATGACTCTCATCCTGCTCAGGGCTTTTTCTCAAGTGAGAGAATTGAATGCCCCGTTAGAAGTTCGTTAAGCATCCGATCACCGATGTCGGGTTTTAAAGATAGGTAGTGAGAGAGCAGACTGACAGTGGGATAGAGAAGGTGCACAGCGTCTGCTATGACACCTGAAATTGTCCAGATTCCATTCAGTGAACTTGATTGCTTGGGTTAAACTTTACCATAGTTTTATGTTGGGTTAAACATTTTCAGTAAGGTTTGACAGCTGCCTTAGTTATATACGTATGACTGGCTTCTTGATGTCTTTATTTTTGCCCTGTAGCCTGGTTAATCTGACCCTTCTTTCAGAGAGCATTGTTAACATAGGTAGGCTTGTTAGAAAAAGGCCAGTTTTACAACATCACTGTAATACTGGCTGTGTGCATCTACTTTCTGCAGGAACGGTGTCGGCCAGCTTGCGTACTTTCTTCTTTTTCATCCCCCTCGCCCTCTGTCTGTTATCAGCTGTGGTAGATGAACCAAGAGCAGGGACCATGTGGTTCACTCTTGGGGCTCCAGACTTTAGTAACCACTTATCTGAAGTCGTGCCTGAGTAATGGCTCTGTCAACATTTGCTGAAGCGGATAAATTCTGCTTCCTTGGTCACAGGGTACCAGGTCTGCTTGTCTCTTAGTGCCTTTGACTCTCTCTTGGATGGCTAAAAGGGAAAAAAAAAACCCAAACAACCCAAAATGTTGGTTCAGATTGAGATACGTGGTTAATCCTGTCTTCGTTTGAACAGTGTTTTGATTATAGGAAATGTGAAAGTTTTAATTGCGCAGTGTCTGCTTGGTCTAGGAGGGTCACAGATACTCTGTATCATTATTAATTTGCCAAAGAACAATATTCTTTGAATTTAACTTGGGGTGTGTTTTTTTTTTCTCCTCCTCTCTCTCGTGATCTAAGTGATTGGGGTGTTTTCTCCCCCACTTTCCTCCTTCTCCCCAAACTATCATTGTATCTTGACACTAAGAATCAAACAAGATACATCAAAAAAACCTCTTTTGGGTTTGCTTGCGGTCCTGCCGGCTCTGGGAACAGTGCTTCGTAAAACCTTTACCTGGAAATCTGTGTGCCCTCTTCTAGCACTGGCCCATGACCTCCAAACTGTTTTGTCTCCCTGACCGTGGCTTATTGTGTTTATAGAGCACTCATTGTCTTTATGAAGTGAATGCAAATCTACTGGACCCCAATTTCCCAACAAGAGGCTTTCTGTCACTCTAATTCCCTTCTCATAAACACAGCAACTTCAGTTGTCCCTGAGTCCTGGCCCATCTGTCTCAGACTTGCTAGAATAGTATCCTGGTTTAAATAACATTCCCTTCATCTGTGGAAGCAAACATTTTATTGTTTTAGCTGCGGGAAGAATCAATGAATATTAATATTTGCAGAGATAACCAGCGTTTTATCGTGGATTCGTACCAAGAGTCCACCTGGCTGCACCTGCTGTTCCCCATGGAACGAATGAGGCAAGTCGACTTTCGGGCTCAGAGGAGAGCCAGCACTGCCCTGCCTCTCAAAAGGATGGGTTTATAAACAATTCTCTTCATAATTCGAGGTGTCTGTTTCTATTTTGAGGGGGGGGGTTGTGATCAGATACTTATCCCAACTCCTTTTCCCCACTTTTCTTGACTGTTTTTGATATTTTTCCCCCCCATGGGGGATAAGAAATGATAACGTGATTCAGCTTTATTTGATTGAACGCTGTACCCTTTGATTAGGCATCCTCAACAAACCAACCTTGGCTGGCATGAGGCTGAACTTTGTTTCAACTTGGGAAAGACTGAAGAGCCCTTGGGCTTTGTGCTGATTTCATAGGTGGTAAAACTTTTATTTCCCAAGTTTACAAATATTAGGGGAAAGATCACCCTGTTGTGTTAACCTGCATGAATAAGGGTGAAAACTTTCCTGTAGCTTTCCAGTATCTGTTCTGCTGATATTTTTTTCTTGCTACAGTGATTTATTTTTTGCAAGACTTTTTTATCTTCTTTGCTGCTGGCTTCTAGCAGCTCTGAGGAATCTTTAAAGTAAGGATAGTTGTTAGTGTGTGGGGGTTTGAGAAGTTATTAATTCACAGCCACTTGTACGTGCAGAAAGCATAGGGGTTTTTTTGGGGGGGTGGGAAGAGGGGATATCAGTCATTTCCCAGATTCCTCCAGGTACGGGCCAGTGCTGTCATCATCCACAGCACAGCTTGCATCACGTCCTCCAGACGACTTGAGAAGATTGTAGGTCACCATTATAAGTCAGAGTTTAGGTACATGCTCCACTGCACTAGTAGGCTTAATTAATTAGAGGCTTATTGTGCTGCTCTCTGGACAGCGAGACACACACACACGCATTAGGCAGCTGACACGAAGTTTCCGAGCCAGGTTTTCCTCTCGCATCCCTTCTGTTCCCCATAGATAACGTCCTGAGGCACAGAAAGGTACTAACCCTGGGCAAAGGGTGGTGTGAATTCTACTGCCTTCATCGATTTGCCACTCCCAAAGAAAATGAAGAGCCTCTTTGTGTTGGATCACCTGTTTAGGAATCAAAGTTTAGGAATAGAAAGGAAAAGTAGTCTGTGTAGTGTCAGAGTAGCAGATAAATGCTTGATTACATGGTTAGAATGAAAATTGGAAGAGGAGAAAGTGGGAGTGCAGGTTACATGTGAAGATGAGGTTCTCCCTCAGCTGCTTAATAAGCACTGGCTCCCTTGGGACCTGGCAGCTTGCTCTCCTGATCCTCACGGTGCTCGCTGGCTTCAGGATTTCCTCCCTTACCATTTCCTGGCTTCTGTGGTTCGGTAGGCTGGGCTTTGAGAAGTCAGGTGCGAGTGTGGGCGCAGGATAGTTCTTGTCTGACACACTCCCAGCTGGGATAAAAAGCAGGGTGAGAAGCTTTCCTTGGCTTTTTCCACTTAATTTCCACATGACTCAGACTTCTGTTGGTTTCTTGCATGTCACAGCCGTGTTGGGGCTTCAGTCTGTCTCCAGCTATTGCCCAGGCTTTGGGAATTTTGTTGGCCGTGGACCTTCCATCTCCCTGCAAGTGGGGGCATGAAGGCTGAACATGACAGGCATGTGACAGCTTGGCTATTCCCTGTTGGTTTTTTCTCTTTTTTCCCTAAGCAAGCTACCTTCCTTCCTTTCCCACCACTGCTTTTTAGCATTTTTAGCCACTATACCATATCTGCTATAATTAACTCCGAACATTACTGTTGTTATCTTTACAGAGTTTAATATTTAAAAGATGGTCTGGAGGAAGTAATGCTCATTTGGCTGAAATCCTTTTATTGTTCTAGCTGGGTAGCCGGCGTGGTGATCCTAACACACAATGGACTACTTTAAAGAAAATAAAATTGTCCTCCTCAGGTCCTCATTCTAGGTAAAGGACCTGATGTACTTTGTGATGTGCATCTTTAAAAGACATATTATAGAATCATAGAATCACAGACTGGTCTGGGTTGGAAGGGATCCCAAGGATCACAGAGTTCCAACCCCCCTGCCACAGGCAGGGCCACCAACTTCCAGGCCTTGATCTACACAAGGTTGGCCAGGGCTCCATCTAACCTGGCCTTGAACACCCCCAGGGACAGGTCACCCACCACCATTCTGGGCAGCCCATTCCGGCCCTTCACTACTCTCTGTAAAGAGTTTCCCCCTAAGATCTCATCTAAACCTTCCCTCCTTTAGCATTAGTCCATTCTCCCATGTCCTGCCATTATCTGCCCTTTGATAAAGCTGATTCCCCTCCTGTTTGTATGCTCCACACTCCCCATTGCTTGCACTGGTTCATCTTGATTTGCATTATCAGTATAATTTAACTCTCATATCTGGGTCACTGGCAAAAATAAGCTCAGGGTATTACGCCCGACAACCCTCAGAGCTATGTAAAGACAATCCGATTTTTGACTTGTAACACTTCCTACAGCTGACGTGTTCTCCCCCTCCACTGAAGTTTCGGAAAGGTTGAGGCTTGAATGTAGGGAGGAAAGAATTTATTCTTGCTTTGAAGCTTGTGCCAATTACAGCTGAGATGGTGTGGTGGAAGGGCTGCTGCCCTGTTTCCGTGAGCTGCCGTAGCCTGGGCCCTCTTAACTTGGAGAGTCCACGCATCCCAAGGGATTCTGCACTGTATCTTTTGCCTGCAGCTGCTCCTTGCTATTCATGAGCCCTGGTACACTCCTTTTTTTTTTTTTTTCTTTTTGGTGTTATTTTGGTTTTTAATCAGTAGCCAGTATAGGATATCATCAAACTCACACGTGGGGATCATCCCTGCTTAAATGCTGCGCGACTCAACATACCCATCATTCATACGGCATCCTGGGCATGTTATGGGTTGCTCGGCTTTCCTACAGGGGCTTAGAGAAAAGGAAATGCTTCTTCATTGTTTGCCTTTCCCCTCTACAATGTGGAGAAAGAATGAAAAGTAAAGCATCTCTCAGGAGCTGCTGTATGGATAGGGTGTGGAATTCAGCACAGAGGAGAAGCCCTCTTGCTGGTTTTCCGTTTAGCATCCGTAGGAGTGAATTTTGTCTCTGAGCTTAGAGGAGTGAGGTTTAAATAAATAAATAACCAATAATAAATGAAACGGGATACGGGATTGTTAACTGTGACTTCACCTGGCACCATCTTGCAAACAAATCAGCAGCTCTCGGAGCGCCCTTCCCAGAACTGGGTGTGGTGGCTGGAAGAAACCCTGTCAGAAGTACAAAGGTAACACAGCCCTATTGTTTTGCAGCAGGCAGAAAGATGAGTTCTGAAGGCTGAAGGGTGGGTGTTTTGTGTTTGTTTTGAAGTATATTTGTGCTGCTTTTGTTGCATTTTCCACAGTCTTAACTATTTTGTTGATTATCTAAATAAAGTAATTCCACCAGGAGCCTTCAGGGCCAATTTCTATAATTTGAAGCTCGTTTCCAAGTCTCTGCTCCCGTTTAACTGAGGACTTTCAGCAAGTGGCTGCTTAGCTTTGAAGTGTTCCCCTGCGCTGAGGAGGGATTTCACAGACACAGAAATTCCCTCGACAGTTCCCTCGATATTTAGCCTAAGAGAAATGTTCCCATGCTTTTCTTTTCCTCATCGTCTGGCATTTGTGCTTACAACTGTCTTGAACTTGACTTTCAGCTTTCAAGCCAAGATATGTCTTAAGCATTTTATGAACTCAGGGCCGTGCAGGATTCAGTCTTACATGTTAAACCCCAGTTAGATTCAGTGGCTAGAAAGCAGCCTTGCAGAGAAGGACTTGGGCGTGTTGAGTGACTGCATACTGAACATGAGCCAGCAGTGTGCTCAGGTGGCCAAGAAGGCCAAAGGCATCCTGGCTTGTGTCAGACAGTGTGGCGAGTAGGTTCAGGGCAGTGATTGTGCCCCTGCACTTGGCATTGGTGAGCTGGGGTGTTTAGCCTGGAGAAGAGGAGGCTGAAGGGAGACCTTATCACCACCTACAGTTACATGAAAGGAGGGTATAGAGAGATGGGTGTTGGTCTCATTGCCCAAATGATGGGTGATGGGATGAGGGGGAATGGGCTCAAGCTGCACCAGGGCAGGTTCAGATTAGATACTAGTTCTTCATTGAAAGGGTTATCGGGCACTGGAACAGGCTGTCCAGGGAGGGGCTTGAGACACCAAACCTGAATGTATTTAAAAAACGGGTCGATGAGGTGCTCAGGGATATGATTTACTAGAGGACAGGTAGGGTTTGACTCTATAATCTCAAAGGTGTTTTCCAACCCAGTGATTCTGTGAATGCTTAAATAGCAAACAAGAGAAGAAGGCCTCCTGTATACCTGATTTAATTTTCCTTGCAGAATAAAACTGTTCTTATGATCATCTCTTTACTGGCAGTAGTCCCAAAAGGTTTGTAGACTTTTGCAGTCCTGCTCTTGTGATTTTTACCCAGGTCTAAAGGGTATCTGGTGTGAGCGTATTATATACATTAGTCTTGGAGAGATGCCTTGTACAGAACAAAATATTTGGACTTTGTCCAAGGATGATGAGCTGAAAGCTTGAGGGTTTGTGTGCTGCAGGAGGAGAGCTTTCTGGACTGTAAGATAGACCCTTGGAGCTGGGGGTGAGAGTCTCCCAAAGAACCCTGGGTGGAGGTGCAGTGTAACTAAAGATAAAAGGAAAATCATGCATGATAGAAGCAGACTTTATGATTGTGGCTTCTTTGTGCCAAATAACTACGCATGGAGACAGTCATCTTTAAAGATGTAAGGAGTAGTCTTTGTGTTTGTAACTTTATTGACTCAAAACACCAGTAGGGACTGAGTGGGTGTGAAAGGAAGGGATTTGAGGGTAGGTTTTCCCCCTGGAAACCCAAAGGAGTGGAGTGCCCCCTCCGTCCTTTGCCCGCACCTCCTCCATGGTGCACTGGGGTGTAGGAGCACAGCCCAGCGTTTGGAGCTTCAGCAGATCTCTTACTGATGTCGCTTCGCGTAACGTAATGCTTGATGGTGTGCAGCAATGTTCTTCTTCCTTAGACATTTGGGTTTATTTGCAATTGGTATTACTCAGTGTGGAAAACCAAGAGGTTTGCCTTGGAGACCTGTGGTAACTCCTTTCATACCTGAGCTTTCAAATACGTTCTTGCACAGCTTTTCCGTCCTCTCTGTTTTCTTTTGAAGCAAATCTGATAAAAAGGGTTGAGTGAAAAAAAGAAATAAATTGCAATTGAAGTATCCTATTAAGTATCATCCTAAACCTGATGAAAGGAATTTTAGAGAGTTAAAATCTTGTCAGAGCGGTCATTTTGCACTGTTTACCATGGCAGACTAACGCTTGAGCCTTCAATCTCTCTTGGAAATAAAAAATATGAATTTTAAAAACTCCCCTTCTATTTCAGACTGAAAGCTTAGACTGTGTGAAACATCAGGACGTTGGAGCAACATGTGCTGGTCAAATGAGAGAGGCGTTTGATGTCCTTCAGGCCTGGTAACAAAAGGCCCATAGTCTGTGGCATCCCTGATGCCAGCTGTGCGGAAAGCTGCTGTGCTGGCCTCTGGCCGGCTGCTGCTCCTGCAGCACTGCGCGCTCTCACACACAGTCCGAGCCGTGTGCAGCTTGGGTGGTTATTTCTATAAAGGAAAAACCCAAACCTTGGCGCAAATAGAAGCAGAGGGGTGTGTGGGAGATGCAAAATAAAAAGCCAGCAACAAAGCACGTTTATTTTTGACCAGTTTCTTTTGCGAGTGATCCTGGTTTCCAGTATGAAACAGCTTTGTTATCCTTGTTTCCTTTGCTGCTCCTCTATTTTGCAAGTGCTGCGGCTTTGCCCACTCCCTTGAAGAGAGAGATAATAGTGTGATCGTATGTCCGAGGAATGCCGTGTCACATCTCTGACCATGCAGCCATCCTCGCCTTTGCGCTTTGACTTCTTGGTCTTTGCTACATGCAAATAACCCTTCTCCTTTTTAAAGGGCTCTTCCTGTGTGTTGAGAGATATATCTATGTATAAAACTAAATAGACATTAAAAATGCATAAAAGCAAATAAAAATAAGTGTATGTATCAGGAGCTTGCTCTATTGGTATTTTATAACACACCAGCAGCATTTTCTTAAAAAACAATCAGCAGCTCCTGATAGATTTTTTTTATTTTTCTTTATTTTCTCTGTGTTGTAGTGGGGAGAGGCAAGTAATTGACAGAATTGTAGGGGTTGGAAGGGATATCCAGAGACCATCGAGTCCAACCCCCTGCCAAAGCAGGGTCCCTAGGACAGATTACACAGGGAGGCACCCAGACGGGTCTGGAATATCTCCAGAGAAGGAGACTCCACACCCCCTGGGCAGCCTGTCCCAGGGCTCCCTCAGCCTCACCAGGAAGAAGTTCTTCTCCATATTGGTGTGGAAGTTGCTGGGCTCCATCTTGAGGATATCGCCCCTTGTCCTGTCCCCACAGCCCACTGAGAAGAGGCTGGCTATTTCCCTCTGTCCCACACCTGAGATATTGATAAACAGTGATCAGATCCCCTCTCAGTCTTCTTCGGTGTGGTGGTTTAGCCCTGGCTGGAGGCCAGCTGCCCACCAGTCAGTCTATTACTCCCCTTCTTAGTTGGACAGGGGAGAAAATATATATTAAGAGGCTCAGGAGTCAAAATAAGGACAGGGAGAAATCACTCTGTCATTGACGTTGTGGACAAAACAGACTCAACGCAGAGTGAAGGGAAGAAAACTACCTAGTTTATTAGACTACACTACACACCTAGTGAACCAGAGTCGGGAGCGTGACTGGATCTTAAAACAAACTCGACCAGATCTTAAAACACGTTCCCCCCATCACTCCCTTCTTAGCAGACATTAGTCAGAATTTTGCTCCCTTCTTCCCTGGGGACAATGGGGTTCTCGGTAGCACCTTCCCCCCACCCCTCCATTCTAAGCAGACTTCCCTTTAGCCATGATTTTGCTCCCTTCTTCCCTCTGCTCACAGCACAGGGGGGCAGGGACTGGGGAAAAATCTTCATGAGCTGTTTTCCTTTTCCAGATCTTAAAATACCTCTAACCTCCCCCCCACAACCCCCTTCCTTTCTTAGCAGACTTCACTCTAGTCATGATTTCACTCCTTTCTTCCCTGATTGCAGCACAGTGGGGGAGGGACAGGGACTTCGGTCAGTCCCTTGCAAGTTGGTTTCCTCCTTGGCCGGAGGGTGGTGGTGGGGGGAGCAATCATTCCACACCCTTCCCCTGCTGCACCGTGGGGTCTCACCCACAGGAGACAGTCCTCCATGAACTTCTCCAAGGTGAGTCCTTTCCCCCAGGGCTTTATCTCTTCACCAGCTGCCCCGCTGTGGATCCCTGCCATGGCAGGCAGTCATAAATCACAACGTCTCCCAGTCCCAGTCCTCCACGGGGTCACCAGCCTCCCCCCACCAAACCTGTTCTGGTGCAAATCTCTCTATTTCTCTCATCTCTGTAGGTTGCAAGTGCTGGCAGGGGCTCACTCCAATGTAGGGTCACAGCGTCTTCTCTATGTCTCCACCTGTTCCATCCAGAGTGGAGTCTCTCCATGGGCTGTAGGTGGGGTCTCGGCCTTTTCCATAGGGACACCTGTTTTTCCATGGGTTTCTCCACAGGCTGCAGCAGCATCTTTCTCTCCGGCACCTGAGGCGCCTCCTCCCCAGCCCTCCCCGGCCTTGGTGTCTGCACAGCTCATTACATCTTCTCACTCCCTTCTCCAGTAGCAAAATGCAGCTGTTTCCGGGTTGTTTTCTCCTATGTGTTTTTCACAGAGACACTGTATCTCTCAGCCATAACTGTGGCCTTGAATTGCCTGATGTTTACACTTTTTGGGTCCAGCAGAAACTGTAACTGCTGCTTACAAAAACTGTCTCAGCAGCACACTACACAAAACTGCAACATACCAAGTCTTGGTAATGGAGAAGCATTTGCTTTTTTCTAACCCCCTATTAGGAAAACTGAGCAGTGGTTTGGATTGGGAGGAAGGAGATGAAATACATGCCCAGGGTGCAGTAGGACTGTTAACTCATGAATGATGGGTATGTTGTGCCGTAGAGCATTTAAACAGGAATGATCCCCATGTGTGGGTTTGATGCCTACAAACTGGCCGCCAATAAAAAGAAGCAAGTGTGATATTCTTTAGAAAAGTTAAGTGTTTCTCTAAATATTTTCTGTTCTCCAGAATCCTCATGTTTATGTGTAGAAGCAAGGTAAAATTGAATTCATCTGACTCTGTAGAAAACATGCAAATACTTTACGTGACTTATTTTGGTAAGCTTGACCTGAGAATGCAAATAGCTGGTTTACAGTGGCATTTACACAAGAAAACAGGCAGGAATGTGTGTTTCTTTGAAGGATGGTTCTTTTGGTGACAACAGAATTTTATTAGGGGTTTCTGTGGGTTTGTTTGCACTACAAAATGCATCCTGCTCCTGTAGTAATTCTACTGGCGCTGGTAGGGTTAACAGTTGAAGGGCTGTTGGTCAGAGTAAGTCACTGTCACACCTTCCTCACCAAAGGTGGAGCTGCCTTCTGAAGGCAGAATCCTTTTCCCAACAGTAAAACTGTTAAGAAGTGTAACCCCTTGTGATTTTTACTTTGGTGATGCAGTGGGGAAACCCTTCAATGTAGATGCAAGCTGAGAATTTCAACCACTAATCTGCTGTAGAAAGACCAAATTAGAGTTGACTGATGTACTCCAGAATGCAGCCTGTGTGAAATGAAGTTCTTTGTGGTGTAATCTTTTATATTTTGTTAAATAGCACGATTTATTATTCCAACAGTAGGTAATTTGTCGTGGCTGATAACCACATAGCTAGTCTTCCCTTCTGCTGTTGCAGTTCTCTTGCAAGAGCGCCGTTTCCTTCCGAAACACCCTCGATTGAGTTGTAGCCCCTTGGGGGGCTGTATTTAGACTCCCTGTTAATAGATGAGTTCATTGGTGTAATTACCGAGCTCTAGCAGTAGCTTCTGTAGCTCAGTGTGCATTATCGCTTTGCGTTTGCTCTCTCTGAATCACAGGATGGCCCCTCATGTTTAGTGAGGAATTTATGGCTCTAGAAAATGAAGAAACTCTCTGGTAGCTCCCAGCAGACGTTTTAATAAGTTTTAGCAAGTTCTATTTATGCGTGAGATGGTAGGAAAATATTTTCCTGTCTGATTCTGCATGATGACTTCATTGGCTTGACATTACACGTTTCGCTGCACGCCCCAGTGCCTCTCCCGCTGGGCTGCGGGACTTGCTGTCTTTGGCACTTGGAGTAAGGAGTTAGCTCCTCCTGGCATGGGCAGTGGGCTTCACTTGGGGGTTTCAGTGAAGAATCCTACATGAAGCTCTGCTCAGCTCTGCAGCTGCACCATTTGCTCGTCTTCAGTGAGGACTGTTGGTGTTTGGGACAGGATTTTTTTTTTTTCCAAGGCTTTTTCTATGATTTTAGTTCTTTTTCAGCATTCCAGGGTGGTAGAATGAGGCGGTGCGGAGGTTGAGAGAAAGGCTTTGTGGTTTTTATTAGCAGCAACTGTGCAGGCAAAGTTAATTTGGCATTCTTAAGCCCGGTTGGTGTTTTTCCAACTTTACCCCTCAGCTGTTGCTAACTGCATTGCAGGGCGCTCTGCTATCGAGCAATTTCTCATTGTCTCCAGTCCCTGCCATTTATAAACGGGGATTCAGATTGCACAGCGGATTGAGCGAGCCTCCTCTCTTATTTTTAGTTTTAATACGAATATTTCCTTGGGTCTTTGGAAAAATATACCTGGCACTGACTGTAGCCTGAGGGTATGTGCTTACTTGCTAAGGTGACGAATACCTGTGTGATCTTGTCCTGCATGGTTTTATAGGAAAGAAACAGTTAGATAAACAGTTATATACACTTTGCTTATTGCATTTCCTATATTTCATCCCTTTTCTCCTGACCCCCAGAGCAACCAGTCTGGCTTCATGCTCTTCGTCCGCTCTCATTTCCTTCTCCTGTAGTTCAGGGTATATCACATCCTGTCTCATCTGTGTCCCTCCCTTCCTCACCACTGCCCCATGTGCAGCAGTGTGGATCTTCCTGATTTTTATACCAAAATTCATATCCTTTTGATGATGATGATCTGTGGGATGCCTTTTACCTGCACTCTTTTCCAGCCCATCGGAGAATCAGCAAGCTTTTCAGCAGCTGCTGCTAAGAGGCCAAGCCTTCTCCTCTCTCTGTGCCAAGGGGACAATCTCTCCCATCCCCTCAGCTTCCACGTCTGTACTTTACTCAGGGGCATGAATGCACGAGGGGACTTGTGGTCTCACCCAGCCCCCATTCCCTTTAAACAATCCTTTTACATAAAACCATTTTGCAGAAATGATGGTGGTTGCTGGTGTGACAGTGATGATCTACCACTGGAAACTTTGGGGATCCAAGTGCCTTCTGCCTGTCATGAAGAAGCTTTTACACTTGCAGGGGAGGCTTCTCGCTCGGTATGTGAATTTTGGCGGTGTTGCTTTCAATGGTTCCCATCCAACAGCGTGTCAAATGTCTGACTTACCCTCTCTTAGATAGAAAACCTTGGGCAGCTTCAGCGTAAGACTCGGTTGCACCTTGAGGTTCTTCACCCGAGTCTTGACTCACCGTTACACTCCCAGGAAAGCAGTGAGTGGTCGCGTCGGCTCCGCTTCAGTGAACACGGTAACTGTTGCTCATGCATAGAGCTATTCCTCCTTCCTTCAGTAAAATTAACATCTCTCTCATAAAAACTACCCCTCATTCACGCTTCGACCTCCTCCAGAGAAGCTTTTTAAGGATGAGCCGCTTGTCACCGTACAAACCAAAGCCCAGCCTTTCTTTTTTCTTCTCATCTCCTCTAAAATACAAGTACCTTCCCCGCAGGAGCGACGTGTGTATGCTCACGTGAAGATCTCCTTGGGAAAGCAGATGAGGAAGACTTGTGCAGAGCAATTGAAAACAACCTCCTCGCTGTTCCGCTCAAGGAAAAGCTGCACATTCGGACTTTCACACAGCCAATATACAAATCCATGATATTTCAAAGCTGGAAGTTTTGATTCCCATAATGACATAGGACTGAAGTGCCCATTTGAGGTTTTCTGAGGGGAAAATACATTCCTTTGCACGTGGACTGCCATGAGCTTTTAGGGTTATTTCAAACAGCAAATTACAAGATTCTCATGTGGTTCTGAACTCTTCTGTTTTCCCTTCTGAATGTGCTCAAGTTTAGGGATTAGGAGTGGGTTTCTGGCAGCTGTCTGCCAACTGCAAAAGCTAAGATCTCATATGTAGTCGCAGGGATTAAAAATGTCTGGTTGGTGGTGGGGGAGAAGGGAGATCCTGGAAGGAGAAAGGCAGAGACTTGCAAGTTTATTCTGCTCCCCAGAGGAGGATTCCCACAGCCTGGATTTTCTCCCACTGCCCAATTCCTGCTCCAGATGGAGGGGTGACTTCACACTGTCTCCTGCAAACACTTGGTCTTGGTCTCTTTTGGGAACCTGAGCATGCTTCTTGTTGTTTTGTGCTGGGGAGGTTTCATAATACAACTCCACCAACTTCACAGCTCGCTGCTTCCAGAATTTTTCCCCCTATTAGTACTGGCTCCAGAACTCAGTAGTCCCTTTTATTGAAGATTTAGTGATAGACAGACAGATGAATGCTCGAGTACAGAGGAGTACCTTGGGTCAGCTGGTGGGGTGCAAGGAGCATAGGACTTTGCTTTTTGGAGGACACAAGCTGTTTGGTGGGAGCGAGCTGCATTGAGGGTGCAGTCACCCAGAAAGGTGACACGCATGGGAACTGGGAAGGGACAAGGGCTTGTACCTCTTGCATTTTTAGAACTTAACCATAACACCTGGGGAAGTATGTTAATATTTTAAGAGCCACAAGAATTCTTTTGAACAGGTAAGAAGGGAACAAATCATTACCCATTGCAAAAGGCTCTTAAAAAATAGTTTGTTTTGGTTGGCTGAGCTTCTTGGTAAAGAAAACCTTTATGTTAAAGATTAATATCTGCATCCTGCTTTTAAGAGGTTGTCACCTGCAGTAAACCTACTGCAGACTTCAGGAGTTTAATGATAAAGCTGCAAATCAGCAAGTTTGATATCCTAGAATAGAATCACAGGATGTGTAAGGTTGGTAGGGACCTTTAGAGGCCATCTAGTCCAGCCCCCCTGCAGTGAGCAGGGATGTCTTCACTAGATCAGGTCACTCAGAGCCCCATCAAGCCTGACCTTGAATGTCTCCGGGGATGGGGCCTCCACTATGCCTCTGGGCAGCCTGTGCCAGTGATCCACTGCCCTCATATTGAAGATTTTTTTTCCTAATATCCAACCTAAATCTCCCCTTTTCTACTTTCAAGCCATCACCCCTCATCCTATGCTCCATGCCCTTGGGAACAGTTCTTCCCCAGCTTTCTTGTAGGCACCTTTCAGGGACTGGAAGGCTGAGGGGTGACTGAAAGTGAGGGAGAGGGACCTTCAAGTTTCTTCTACCTTGTGGAATAGGTAAAGCTGCCATTACCATCAGTTACTTTCATTAACTGCATGTTTGGGTTTTTATAACTGACATTATTATTCCTAAAAGTTATGGACATTTTAGGAATAACAGTCATAGTGCTAATTTGTTGTTTTAACTTGACAATATCCTCTGGTAAAATAGGTGATATATTAGCCTGCTAGCGGGTGATGTACTCTTTGTGGAGAGCACCAATAAGTGGGAATGTAAGGAGGCACCTGTTCTTGTCTCTTTTTATCATCCTTCAGTTGGAGATCTTCCTCTGAAAGGAGGAGCACAGGGTAAGGTGAGGTCTGATGTGTTTTTCTTTGCATTGATGCTGACAACAAAATCATTCATCTTGCCTCCCAGCAGAGCCACTGGCAAGAACAGGGAATGGTCCTGCAGTAACAGCTATCGGAAGCGAGATGGATGTTCTGCAGGTGCAAACCACGTTTCCTCCCTGTGCTGAGCACAGGGTTATCAAAATACACTTCTGGCTCCTCTGCACACCCCAGAAGTACTGTTCTGGAGAGAGTAGCCGCATCCATTTCCAGCTTACCTACATCTGTTTACACAGGGCTAAGACCACAAAGTCCTGCATGAGGACCAGGAGTGTATGTAAAGGCAAAACCCGAGTGCACATTTCTAATGTTTCCTCCCCACTTAATCTGTTGCAGATAGCTCTTTTCCTATCTTTCTTTTTTTAAAATTTTTTTTTAGCTCCCTATCCTCAGTCTCACTGACTCACCCCCCTTTCCTTTCTTTCCTCCCTCCCTCCCATGCATCTTTCAACTGTGTGGTTTGCTTAGGAAGCTGGAGTCTCCAAATTCTTCATTTCATTTAAAAGCACCTTAACCTGCAGAACAAACCACTTGACTGTTTCTTGTTCAGTTTCCAATAAATTTCCAGTTTGTCTGGATTCTGGGTCATTCACCTAACAGTTGGTGGAGGTGATGAGGCTGCTGAGAACTCCTTGCTGCCAAGATCTGCCAGGCTGGCACATATGGTTGTTGTGTGTCAGCCACAAAGGCTTTCCCCCTTTCCTGGCAGCCCATGATTTGTACAGGTCTTTTTCGTCTTTCCTTTCAGATTTCCTATCGTCTTAACTTCACTTCTTGTCTCTTTTAGTCATTTCTTTTAGGCTCAAATAGCAGCTCCAACGCCACCTTTAGAGCATCTTGCCCTGTGTGTTTATGCAGAAAACTTCTGGGGGAGGGAGGGCAGTTGGCGAGAGGAGAAAACAATCTGCAAAGCCTTCCTTATTAAACCCCTTAATTGTCAGAATTTAAGACCTCATTACTCTTTATAGACTTCTTGTTTAATGCGCCTGAAGATACTGGATGAACCCAGCAAAGCTAAATTTGTTCATCAAGTATGTCACACCAGCAGTGCAAAACACGTGTGGCAGTGAAGCTGACATCTTGTGGGGGATTTTTTGCCTTATTCTTGCAGGTTTCCTGGGGTGGCAGAACAGGTGCTTGCCCACAGTCGCAGACTGCCGGTTTTGTTTTGTGACCAAATGTAGCTGCTGAGCCTGCCCTGCACATCCCACCAGTTGCTTCTCTAAGAGATGCCCCCTTCTGGGGTTATTGTACTTGACCTCCATATCACTCTGTCAGAGGTCCCGTCTCCTCTTCCTGCCCTCTTTGGGTTTTTTATTCCTTTAGGGAGAACGAGGCTTCTCCCAGAGGAGGTAGGTTGCTGGGAAAACCTCCCAGGGTTTGAAAAAAATAGAGACAAGGCAGCTCTTGGGAGCCTCCCAGAGCAGCGTACCACGTACGTGCCGACCTCCACAGCCTCGGTGGACTGGTGAGGGGTTGACAAGCTTCAGCCCCATACTGAGACTTGCTGAGCTGCCAGGGGAGAGTTCGGTTTTGCAGAGTAAAATCACGGAGTCTCCTGAGTTGGAAGGGACCCATGAGGATCATCAAGTCCAACTCCTGGCTCCCCACAGGGCCAGCTGAGTCGGAGCATGGGGCTGAAAATGTAGATAAACCAACAAGCTCTCCTTTGGGCAGTTTGTGCTGCGTGTGCAGAAGGGTGACTCCCTGTTTGCAGCTCTTTTTTTGCGGTGGTTACTTGTGGGCTTTTTCTGTCCTATTGAGAGTTATTGGGCGCATCTGGTTTTGATGCCTGAGATTCATGAAGGCAGTACATCACTTTATCAGCAAGCTTCTGGCAGTCTGTATGGCTCTCCCCACGCCGCACCCCCCTTGCTATAGATGTCTTGTCAAACAAGATTGTCCTGTCAGTCACGGGAGCATTAATAATGCCTGCGGTTACTGACGCTTTCCCTGTGCTCCGAATTCTGCTGAGGCAAACCAGAGACACGGAGCTGCTATTGGCATTTAGACATAGAAAACACGTTCAGATGTACAGCGATCTCTGGCATCGTCTCAGTGCTCTTTTCCCTGGCTATCTCGATTCCTCGTTAACGTGCAGAGACACGTGGCACTTCAAAAGGTGGATTTTTCGGTTTGATTACTTTTTCTAGATTGGACACAATTTGCAGAGATGGGGAATTGGGTTATCTCTGCAAATACTCACCTTAAAAAAATTAACATGTGAATATGAATATTCTTTTTGACAAGCCAGTGGGTCTTTAACCTGCTTGGGTTTATGTTGAGAGTTTTTTGGGGGTTTTCTTAGAAGAAAGTCTTTGAATTCGGACCGCATAAATGCTTTGAGAATGATCAAAACTATTAATGCCTCGTTGATTTCCTCCATTGACTTGTCTGTTAGATATTTAATCTCTTCTTTTTTAAAACTCTATTTTTCTGTTTCAAAAGCAGCCTCCCACTGGCCTTTGCATAGCGGGAAGCATCTCCCGCTGGCTTTCTGTCGCTTTGCCAACACTGAGACTTTGCCTTCAAGGGCGGTTGAACGCTTTGGACTTTTCCTGTCCTCCTGCTGGAGTTGGTGGAGTTGGGGAGCAGCCTCTCCCCCCGCCTTGCGTGCAGGGACCTATGCCTGGCCGTGGCTATGCCAGCCAATGTAATCTGGCTTCAGTGCCAAACCCACAGCAGGAGCTGTCTGAAAGGAATCACGGCGATGATCTAGATACTCCCCATCCTGCATGCTTTTTTTTTTTCCTCCCCTGTACCTCCTTTCTCTTTACTTACGCCAGTTGTAATAATATTTTCTGGACAGTCACTGGTGAGATTTTTTCATAGTAATGGCTGCTAGAAGGAGTTGCCTGAAGAGCATCTGTTTTGCAGAGTTCAGTCACAATTCTGGTTTTAACAACACAATTCACTTAAAATCACTAAAAAACCCGAGGAGCAATCAGCTGTTCCAGGGTCTGTGCCGTCTTTGAACTTCTCACCCAATCTGTTCAGCTGAGCTCCTGAGAAACAAAAGTGACTTGACTCATGGCTTATATTTAGTATCATACCTAGTGCACTTGGCTCTGTTTTCTTCTGAGCGTTTATGGTTTTGGTCAGGAAGGTTAACAGGGAAAACGCCCAGCAGAAGGCATTTGTGTGCTTATCAGAGGGCAAACGCATGGAAAACATCAGGTCACTCTGCTGGGTGTCAACTTTGTGCTTTTTTTTGTTGTTAAAGAGACTGTAGAAAGAGAGGTATTCATGGGTGGGGAGAGGATGTCCTTCCTTTTTGGTAAAGCTGGTAAAATTGGAGATGCTGGCGGATCCTTAGTAGAAGCGGGACCTGGAATTGCAACACCTTCTTTATGTGTTGATCCAGAAACACGTCAGAAATGTATGAGATCCTAAACTTAAACTAGGATCCTAGCTACTTGGAGTTACAATTTCTGTGGGTTTGACTATTTTTGCAGTTGAAGCAAAAATCCTAAGGACTGCTTTTATATGTAAGTAAAAATGATTGATCTGATCTTCTCAGGAACAAGCTTTTTGTACATCTTTCCTTAATCCACGTGGGAAACAAAGGGGGATGCCCAGTTTTCAGGTGCTGCTGTTGAAGCTTTAGACAAAAGTATTAAACCTTTGAACTTCATTTGAAAGTCCTAGCTGCCAAGAGAGCTGACCAGGCTCTGCTCAGGGAAACCACGTATCTCCTTGTGTTTTTGGGAACAGGACAGGAACTGGAATTGGCTTTCACCATAGAAGTGTAAAATATACCATTAAATTTGGTGCGTAACAGGTGTGAAAGCCCCTGGTACTGGGGAAGTGGGGCTGAAAGTAGAAGGGAGCAGAAGAGTTTAGTGCAGTTTTGCTGGTCCGAAGCCTGCATGCTGCTCTTCATTCTCCCCATTCCCATCTCTGTGAGTTACAATGTGGGTTTATCCCAGAAAACCTCTTCATAGGGTTAACTGACCAGACTCCCCTTTTCACATGAGCTTAAATAGATACCACAGTCGGTGGCAGGATGGTTTTTCTTCCCCTCACAGGGAAGATGCTGTCATCTTCTTCCCTTCCTGACAATGCAGAGTCCTGTGACTCTGCAGAGTGCAGTCAGTACAAGCAGCAATGCCTTCTTTGCTGTCTCGTCCTGGGGCTTGTTATTGTTATTACGTGACACCCCCTCCATAACCAGACTGAGGAGTCTCTGCTGCCTGAAGTAATCGCTCTTTTAATTGATACAAATTTGAGGCATTGTGAAGAGTCTCACAGCGACTCCTGAGATTCCCTGTGCTAATCGCATCATCCCGCCGAGGAACCCCTGTTAATATTCATGTGGTAATTGTTTCAGTACTTGGCAGGGAGGAGGGCATTAATGTGATGCCTTCTTCAGCTGATGCCTATTAAAGAAATGATTTGTGTTTTGTGCTGCAGCAGTGATTTCATTACACCCAAACAATGAAATTCTGGATGTCTGTTAGTAGATGTGCACATAAACACTCGTATCAAGGCAGTTAGCTGGCGTATGGGACTACACGAACCTCACGTTACTGTGTGTACAGATCCGTTTCCCAAACGGGACTCGCACGATGTTGGCACTCTTCACAGTGAGTTTCGTGACCTCTCTTGGGATATCTGAGTGGTTTGGGATGGTCCTGCACCGCCCCTGGCTGCGTGCATGTAGATGCATGATTTATATAGGCATGGTCCTGTGGGATGGTGTATGTCCATGTGGCTGGGAAGTCTCAAGCCCAAATGGATTTGGGTTTGTGTTCTGTTACTGGAGACTGTGAATGTTTGGGGTTTTTATATTCATTATGTTGTAGATAGACATTCATCAGGGGGCCCCCTTGAATGGTTAGTAGGGAAGAGTTTGCCAGAACAACAACTTGCATGGTCTGTTCCCTGCCTGGGTCTCAGGAGAGATGACTGAGAGGTGAGCCTGTGGCTCGGTGAAGGCTTCTAGCAGAGCACAGGCTGGCAGCACAGTCAAGTGAACGGGTGCAAGTGCAGAGGGACACCTTCTCAGTCACTCTTATGTGCTAGTGTGTTGTTTTGGGTTCAGTGGAGATCACAGGTTCAAAACTTCTCCAGTTCTTCCGTAACAGTGTCACTTCTTAAGCTTGGATGGTGGAAGGAGGCCTTTGGCAGAAGACCAGGGGGCTTCCATACTGCTTGCCTGATGTTCCCTTTTTCTGTAATGTGACTTCTCTCTCTTGTGGAGGGTTGTTGTGAAACTTGTCCCATGTACCCTGGGAAGTCTCCCATTTTAAGAGCAGCTCGTTCTCTTTCCTTTTTGTTGACCTGCACCCTTTGATCTAGCAGCTATATGCCTTACCAATAGCACCAACCTAATATTATTTCAATTTTATGAGAATTTGGTTTGTCTTGAAAGACATGATAGAAACAGAGGAAGGGAAGAAGCAGACTGTGGAATCAGCTAGTGTCATATTAAGGGATTAAGAAAAATGAGGAATCTTTTAGTAGCCAACTTTGCAAGGTGGTAATAAAAAGGACGTTTGTTGAATAGTTGCAGATCTTTCAGTGTTCCATCTTGGATGTGCTAAGGTTCTTTTATGAGTTAAGTGGTATTTGGTAAGAAGATAAATAACGTGCAGCTGTCTGAAAAGGCGTAAGATGGCAGCTTTTCCAGAAAGGCACTTCTTATCATCTTGGGGCAAAGTACTGCCAAGCTGCCAGCTTTTCTTCCCTCAGCCTTTTGTGTTGGCCCCTGTGTGACTTCTTTTGAGAAACCACACAACAGTCGGCCTTTCTTTCATAAGTGTCATCAAGATACTGGCTGCTGAAGATCCCAGACCAAGAACTGCTGTAATAACTTTGTTATACTTGCAGAAACAAGAAGTTTTTGGTGCATGTGCATCTCAGCCTTTCCCACCGTGGGTGTGTTGGGAGAAGTCCACCAGGTTTGCGTTTCCCAGTATCTGGGCTGCTGAGAGCAGAAGGGCTGGTATGGCTGGACCCTGGTCCTGCATGAGGATAGTCATGGTTTGCCTGATCCTCATTAACACTTGGCTTCTTAGTGAGGGACCAAAGCTACCCTGTCCATCCTGCCTGTTTTCTTCTTGGAAGCAGCAGGCTTGCAGGTTTGGAAGGCTGGTGCTGCACCCTTTTATAATAGAGGTGGGCAGTGGTCTGTGTGCGGGCTCACTCCCGCCACAGACCTGGTAGGACGTTCTTTGAAGCCACCCAGCTCAGCACAGTCCACAGCAGGACGTCTGTGAAGGCAGCATTATGCAGTGGTGGCTGCTGCTAGCTCTCTCATGGGTTCTACTTGCCCTTGCTCATCCTGCCTGCCAGGCATGCGGGCCTGCTGGAGATCTGGGTTTGGTGATGCATGCTTGTGGTATGCTCTCTGCTTTGCTCAGAAGTGGGAGCTGCCATGAGTTAAGTGCCTCACAATGGTGGTGAAAACCCATGGAAGACAAAAGGAGCCTGAAGCAGTGTTGGGTGAAGTGGAGATCTGTCAAGGGGATGCAGTTGACTCCTGCCTAATCCCTGCACACGCATGGCCTCCTGCCAGGCTGATCACCTTCCTGAGAGCTGGTAGCTGGCTTGTGGGGCAGGGCTGGTAGCCCAGCCATGTGGCCTGATCCAAACCTGAGCTCAGCATCTGATCATTCGTGGCACCTACGCCGTGAGATGCAGCAGTTGGAGCTGGTGGTGTTTCTTCTGAGTCTTGTTTTTGCAACTGCCTCCTCCTCCTTTGCTTTTTGTGCCCAGAGCAATGTGAACACTTCTCAAGCCTTTCATCCAGGCACTTGGAAAGCTTACGGAACGCTTCGTACTGGAAATCCAGGAGACCTCTCCAGAGGAGGAAGCAACGTCTCCTGTTTGTCTTGAGATACTCTGTCACAACAATGGCTTCAGATTTTGCCTAATTTAAAAGCTAGGTTTAATCTGATGGGAAGATGTTTGTGTATTTAAAATAGTTATTCCTTGCTGGAGCCGCTCCCTTCTTTTGTCCTTCTCTGCTGGACTTTTCGGCTTCGCCTAGCTAATGTGTGCAGTGCTTGTTTACAGCAGAGATACTGGAGCATGAAGAAGGAAGTCAGTACGTTTAATACTGATTCAGTTCCAAGCTTCCTGTGCGTGTGTGTGTGTGCACGTGTGTGTGTGTGTGTGTGTGTTTTTCAGCCTTGTTCATCCAGACGTTGTTGCAGCCTCAGTAGGAAAAGCCCAGGGGCCAGCGGAGACGCAGAGACTAGATGCAGGCGGGATTTTTTTAACTCTTCTACCTGGTTTGGTCCTGAGCAGGTTTAGACAACACGGGTAAAACTTCCAGGATGGCAAGCCTGGTGAGGAAGGTGCTAGTGCAGGTGAAGCCGTTGAGTGGTGAGTATGAGAAACATAGTGCCTGATGAGAATGATAACTGGAAAGCGGTGGTTTAAGTGTCTGGGTGGAGAAATGTGGTAGCCGGCAGTGTGTTGGGTGGTGGTGTTTTCAACAGCTCGTTGGGTATTGTTGTTTTCATCTTCCATTTCCAGGGAGAGAAGGCTAACTGGAAATGCCA
This sequence comes from Gallinula chloropus, assembly GCF_964237585.1. NCBI lineage: Eukaryota > Metazoa > Chordata > Aves > Gruiformes > Rallidae > Gallinula > Gallinula chloropus. Next base: position 19,389,946 of record NC_140091.1, read on the forward strand.
AAACCTTTGTCCGTGGAGAAGAAGGATGAGCTAGTTGTGGGGTATGGTCACTTTTAGAGTACCATAGCCTGCCCTGGAATTTTTGCCTTGGGTTGGCTAAATAACAGCAGCAGTCTGTCAAAGTAGGGTGGCTTTTCATTTGGGAGGTTTTTGTGGGGAATGGGGAGCTTGCAGGAGGTAGGCATCTTGGGAGCATGTTGGGTCAGTTGGGACTGTCCCAAAAGATGGGTTTGGGAAAGAAAATGATGCGAATAAGCTCCAGGATAAACAAATTTATGGCTTTAGTTTCATTCCTTTGATTTGGTGGCAAGTACCTAACGATTTTAGCAAGGTGGTCTCGTGTTGCAGCGGTTACAGAAGTCGTCATCAGCAATGTTGTGTATTTTAGATTTTAAAATATTCTAGTAGTGGCACCAGCCCGTGTCTGGGATTTTTTAATTTAAATTTATGGTGTTTATTCAGCTCTTAATTGTGCAAATTAGAATGATTAGGGAGTGTGATTACATGCGCAGCCAGTGAGTGTTTTTAAGAGGCCGCCTCAGATTTCAGGGATTTATTTTATTAGCCTTGTGTCTTTCTGGAGCAGGCATCCTTTCTTCGGGCTTCTGTCCTACAAAGCAAACACCGTAACCTGCCCCAGCAGGAAACCATTTCTGCAGCGGTGTATCTGAGCCAGTCAATCTTTAATAGGGCAGAAGGCTCTTCAGTATCTTGGGCTAATTAGGTCTGACCAGGATTAACGGAGACTGAAATGACCCTCCCCAAACGGAGCAGCTCCTCTCTGCATCACTGTTGGGTAAGGATGGGAGGGCACAACTCGAGCCATTGGGCAAGTGCCAGTTTTATCAATGTATAAACTTTCATCAAAGGCCCTTCTTGGAAAAACAGGGCTTTTGTGTGAACTGCTGTCTGTTGCTAAGCTCTCCCAAGGCTGTGGCTGAGCCTCTATTTGTGGAGGGGACAGATGTGGGCAGTGTAACTTGTGTAGAAGTTATGGACTGTGAGTGCAAAGTACAGCTTTCGCCTTTGCTGGAGAAGAGATCTTGTTGGTAAATACTGTTCCCTTCCAGCCCAAACTTGTTAGCCTCTCTTCGCTCACTCAAGGCTTCTCAGAAAAAACAATTTACTGCTTTTAGGAAAAAACAGAGGTATCGCTTGAAACAGAGTGATCTCCTTGGTTATATTGTGATAGTGGCGTGACAAATGCAGAAAACCAGAGGAGGCATCTCCCTGATCTCTGTCTGTAAGTAAAGTGGGACTTTGGGTAGGTTAACTGATCTTTACAAGAAGAAACTGCATGAAAATAAATAGATGTATATTTTCTTGCTTTGGAGACAAGGAGATTGGAATGATTCTGGCTGCAATGTCACTTGAAAAAAAAAAAAGGTAGTCTGAGAATTAATGTAGAGGGATTTTCTGTAAAGTCCAGCAGATTTTAAATGACTAGAGCATACATTTGTCTTGCACAGTCTTCAGAGAGGTTGTAGCCCATCGATGTTTGAAAGCATAACCCTTTGATGAGGGAACAAGCCAACAGGGAAACATGGAATAAGCGTCAGACTAGTAACTTCCAGCAAAGCTTTGGAATCTCTGGAGAGGTTTTCTTTGACTTAAATCTGATTATTTACTTGGGGAGGGGGTGGGATGTGTTAAATGAGTCTTTAAATACCTGCAGGATGTTGGGAAGCTCAGGATGCTATGAGAGTGGTGTGGAATCCTGCTGGTGGGAGGGTGACCCCAGAGGAGGCATGCCCATTGGGAAACCCTGTTTGGATAAGGGTGTGTGAATGCAAGCACTTGGACTGTCCCACCTGAAAGCGTGTGCTCGGAGCCAGTTTGATTTCTTCATTTGGGTGCTGAGACCTCAGGTCTACAATCCCGGTTCTTTAATCTACAAGACCCAGGATTTTGTACTCATTGGTGGATAAAAGGAATGTTGGAAGGAGTGTTCAGATGGAAAAAGAAACCCTACAGGAAGGAAACATTATAAGGAAGCATAAAGGATACTTACAGAGCTTACTTTTCCGGTGTTTAAAGTACAGGGAGCAGCAAGAACATAGAGCTACCCCTTATAACGCGTTAGCACGTGCAGTTCTGGCAGAAGAAAAGTCTGTGGCGAAAGAGGCTGATGCACATTTTGTCCTTGCTGTGGAGGGTCTGTGTCCGATTGCCGCTTCGCTTAACTCTTCTTGTGCCATTGACTTTTTGTTTCTTGCATTCTTTGTTCCCAGTGAGAGATGTACTTAAGGCTGTCTGAAAGCAATTTACAGGTTTGCTTGGCCACCACCAACTGGCAGCAGCTCTTGAGGTTTCAGGATTAATGAACTCAGCAAAAGAACATCAGTCTTTTAAAAGGGACTTCTAGGTGGTGACTTCTGTGGAAGAATGGACACGGTCAGAGGCTATTTCAGCAGCAGCTACATCACGCTTACTTTGAAACAGTTGTGAGGCTTTATTTTTTAATTACCCCGCTGTAGAAATATGTTGAAGGCGGTTACGATAGAGAACTTGTGACTGCTTCATGAAATGGTGGGGAAACTAAACTTCCTAAGGCTTGTATCTTTATTTAAAACAAAAAGCTTATAAAAAGTCAAGGTCAAAGTAGGGAAATGGCATTTTGCCAGCTTAACAAATGCTACGGTGTTTATCTCTCCTCTCCCGAGATCCCTGTTACTCTTAAAACACTGTTTAATTTGCCTGTCTGCTGGTCTCCAGCTGCCAGAGAAAATGCAAATGGATTTTTTTTGGGATTTGAGATAAACTAAAATTAGCTTAAGCCATACCCTAGCTGAAGAGGTGCTTCAGCCAGCTGAAACTGGCCCTTCTTTAACATCATCGTTTGCCCTGTAAAAATACAAAAAGACAAACTGGAAAACGTAAAATGTGAGCTAAGCAACATCCTTTGTTTCCTAATGATTTGCTGTGCTTCCTTTTAGTTAAGGATTGAAATGACGCTCATTATTTCAGCTGTATTGCCAGGAAGGCTGCTTCTTGCTGCAGCCTTCATCTGAAGGTTGTGTTGTTGGATGTGAGGAGGTGTTAAATGGAAGTTAGAGTTGTCACATCAAAGCTCTTTAGTAGCTGAAAAGTAACAGCCTTAATGGTTGTGCCATTTTAGCAGGTAAATAATCGCAGTCTGACAGGAGTCTCTGGCACCTTGGAGGATTTTTTTTTTTTTTAAAGCATTGAGGAATATCTTATATATCTGAGGATGATGCGTCGGGGACCTTTACAGTAAATGGCCATAGGTAAAATAGTATAGATTTTAAAGGTAGCAGCCGCTGAACTGTTACATCCGAATGCCATGGCTAAGGGGGCATCAGTATTCATTTAGTCACCTGAGTGCAGTGACATTTATGCTGCTGTTCAAGGGAGCAGGCTACAGAACAGGTTTATTAACAAAAGCATCTCACTCAATGAAAACAGACGTACAGCTGTCGGAAATGTTCTAAGGCTGCTTTGGATGTCGTTTGTTATAGGAGCTGTCAGAGCCCCTCCTTCAGAAAGTCGTTTTCATGTTCTTAAAAAGAAAAAAAATTCTGTTTAAAAATAAGCGCATATATTAGTTGTTCTTATAAACCTCGTAGCTAAGTGTGGAATGGTGTGTGTTATTTCCTCTGTGGACAGGTAATTGCACTGGGGGGGGGGGGAATTGAGAGGTGTAAAGTTCAAAATCTTAAACAGAGTGTATAAATTCCTATTTCTGTTTGCCAGGAACTTAATATACCTTTTCTTTTTAATTGTTTCAAATAATGAAAATGTTTTACCTCTAAAAAGGAAAGTTGTCATTAGTAATAAATCCCTTATAAGGTATCTTCACAACCAATACTGTATTAGAAGTATTTTTTTCCCTGTTCTTTACGTGTCTATATCTCCTCTTCACTACAGATAACCCAGGGACCACAGCAAGGCTGTTAGTATTGTCCTGTAGTTGCTTTTTTTTGTGGAATTAAATCTGCAGTCCCCTTCTGACGTGCCAAAATAGGGTATTTCTTTATTCCTGGAGTACAAGTCATGGTTCTCTGATCATTCTGCAGACTGGGCTTTCCTTTTGAGCGCTGTGATAGATTTGAGCTTAGATTCTCCACAAGGTAATTAAATTTCCATGTTATGGCTTTCCCAGCTTCACAAACTGGGCTGGTAATACTTACTACATTATTCACTGTGTTTTTTCTTGGAGAGGTCAGTCGGCAGAGGACTCTGTCTGGGCGATTTCTGAGCACTGGACATCTGTGCATCCACCTCCACTGCACGCTGTAGAAACGCCAACTATTTTGGGACAGGCTTTTTCAGTGATCCATAGAATTTTTCCTGATTAATTCCAAACTGAGCTGTACCAAAGGAAAGCCACCATAATGCTGAATGGAGAGGGTTGAGGTTTTTTTAAAAATGCTTCATTATACACGTTAAGTTATATTATTTGCTGAACATAATAATGTTGGTGGAGTTTTTAATACCCCTGCATCTATTTACCTAAAATTTGCAGAGGGTGGTTGCAATATCACCTGTGACACGGAGCTATTTTGCATTCCGAACTCTCTGCCACATAAATAAATACCAATTCTTGCTGACAGTGTAAACACTTCAAGCCTTTGGGTTCGCTTGCCAGTCTGTATTCTGTTGCCATCATGATTAACTTTGCAATCCCCGGGGTTGTTATCGCATAACAGTAAGGGACAGAATTGGTTTTGAAAAATGAGATTTCCAGCCTCACTGGGGCCTGAGAGGAGATAACAAATTCTGATGATAGTTTAGGTAGAAGAGTAGATTTAAACTTTTGAGTTTAGCTAATACTGAAAGTAGCTTTGGGGCTGAAAGTTATAATTAGGCTAGGCAGAAACAGGAGAAACATTAATTTCCTGCTTGTGCCTGTAGATTTTTAAAGCTGCATGAATCTTCTGACATCGCCAGTTACTTTCTGGGACAATCACAGGCAGTGGCTAGTTCTTCTCTGAGCTAAATCCAGCTTTTTCCTGAGTAAGTGCTCAAAAATAACTACCCTTGCTATAAATTACAGCTTTCTAGCTGTCAGATTTCAAGAGCTCTGCATCAATCATCAAATTTGTACAGCCAGGTAATGCTGGTGTTACACCTATCTATGTCAGAAGAAGCTGTAGTGGCATTTCTTTGCAGCTTTACTCCTCCTGGCAACCCTGAAGTTAAGATCTTGAGATAATAAATACGTATTTCTTCCTTCTCTTCCCTTCCCCTTCCTCTCTATGTCATGTTTCCCCTCTTATTCCTGGCTTTAAATTTCTGATCTTTAAATACACATTTATTCTTCCTTTTTCTTTAATGAGAACTTGTGTTACATGTCACTGATGTCTTCTGTATGGCTGCCTTGGTTTTTCATGCTGCTGAACGTTCTCCGTTTGTGGTGATATGGCTTTGGTTATTTGACTGGGAATCCTTGCATTTAATTGTATTGTGTTTAATAACAGAAAAAGAATATGAGGGCAGTGATGATGCACACATATACCTGGGTGGGATTACCAGAAATTGCCGTTCAGAAATTCCCTTAACTACCTAGTACAAAATTTAGATATCTTAATGACAAAGGAGCTGAAGCTCTCCTTTCAGTGTTCCTGTCATTGCCACCTTGGAAAAGCATTACAAGAGAAAATACAAACCAGTGTAGGTGTGGGGTTTTTTTGCATTGGAAAATGTATTGAAATACAATTCACTGTATAATTCACAGTCTGGAGTTGTGTTTATCAAATATGAACTGAAAGCAGAGGTGCAGGTGGGTGAACACTCTGGTTAACTCCAGCGATATGCAATCTCTGAAAATCCCTGTAGATTGGAATGTATATGGACTATTCAGCTGTGAAAAATACAGCACCTATGACAGGAAAGGCTGTGTGATTGAATCCAACGCTTGGTCATGTTTGGTAGTTGTTATGTGGGAAGAGCAGAGCAGAGAGAGAGTGGAAAGAGGAACTGGAAAGACCCAGTAGGGTAGAAAAATGAAGGGCAGGAATAAACCCAGCATTTTTTTTCCAATGTGACAGAAAGATTCTGAGTAAGGAATTGATGTGCAATTATCTCTGTATAAATCTCTCACTATTTCTGAAAACCTTTTTGTAGACTTGAAATGCCACTGTAGACTGGTTTCAGGAAAAACACAAGTCAGTGTAAGAGGTATCTCTCTGTGATCTCCCACCTTTGTTCTAGGTTCCTTGGATGTGACAACTTAAACCCATAATCACCAAAGCGAAAGGTTTTAAACAGCTTTGAACAACAAAACTCTCCCACAAGGTCACCTCATAGCCAAGAGCTTCTTCAGGTTACAACAACAGCCTGGTGTGAGCAGTGAGTTTGGGATTTACTTGTAGTTCTGCAATCCAGGATGCCCAAGTACTGACCAAATTGATTCTCCCTGGACTTGACAGTCTTAATAGATTTTTCCTTCTGTCAAGCTGACCATTGCAGCTTCAGATACTCTGTCTCTGCATATCTGAATTTCCACCCAAACCACTAAGACACGCAAAATTTGGTGTATGTTCTGAGATTTGAACGTGGTTTAATGGTTTAGCAGGAAATGTGGATTTTTGTTCACTTGACCCCCAAAAAAACCCAACAAACCCACTTAACTTAAGCACGCTGGAAGTTTGCAGAATGGTTGGGATAGGATCTAGGATCTCCCACACTTCCCCGACAGTGTCTAGTGAGTAGACACTGAATCATGGTATCTTCTCCGGGAACGGAACATTGTTGTTCTTGGCATCTTTCTGTGTGTGGAACAAAGCAAGTAAGAAAATACAGAAAAAAGAGCTCGTGCCACCTGGGCTTGGGGAAATAGAGCCCATACCTAAACTTTAGTGACCCAGAAGAGAAAGGCAGGAAACTCAGAAGACACCTTGTTCAAGTAACTTTTAATATCCAAGGACTATACAAGGATTGATATACATATCAACAATCAAACCTGTCTTAAATGTAAAAGCAATGGTGTATTTATTGTAGGACAGTAAATATCTATAGCATTATCACCTCTTCTTGAGCACTTTGGTATCAACAGTTTCTTGGTGATCTGTGAGAGCCTGAGTCAAAAAGTTGGATGGCAAGATGGTCAACTTCCCACGGCAACATCATTGTGTCTGGAAGATGAATGAAAACATGGCGCTCTGCAGAAGTTCAGGGAAGTTAGGAACAATACAAGCTGAGACCTGTGATGTCTTGCAAGGTTAAGAATTAAAGGTTCTAAACTTGTTGAGAAAGTTCTCTTGGTGGTCTTGGAAACTAACCCGTTTCGCAGACTTTCTCTTCTGGCTCCCATGTTCATCAGTTGTGAGAAGCTCGGAAGAAGGTTTGACAGGTCACTTTAAATCACTAATACATGCATCAAAAAATCCCCCAAACCACAAAATTTACTAAACTCTTAAGGTGATTTGCTAAGGATTATCTGTAGGATTGTCATTTTATATTTAATTGTAGCAAATTATATTTCTTGAGGGGTTTATATTCTAAGGAGATAAGCTCTGATTTATCCCTGTTGTGGGTTTTTTTTCCTGCTCAACTTTATTCTCTGTTTTCTCCTGTCAGATTTTTAGAGAGCAAGATAAAAGAAGGACTTGATAGCTTGGCGGCATTTCAGAAACTTAGGTTTGCTTTGGTTTCAGTTGTCCTTATGTCCCCGCATGTGTATTTGTACAGGGAGGTAACTTTTGGCCTCTTTTGCTGGAAATCATGCCAACTGCATGATGGTAAAACCGTGCGACTTCTCCCTGAGTCTCAGAAGATTATGTGTTAATCCTGCTCTACCAGCACCTCTTGGTGTGAAGCTATTTGTGCCTTGCAGTGCTGTTGGGATACTGGCACAGCCATTCCTAACCAGGAGCCCACAGTTGGAAAGGAGACTTCGGAGTGTGCTCTGCCACCTTTCCTGCTTTTCCATGTCTGGTGTGAGCAGGAGCAGAGCTAACTGGGTCCTTGTCCCTCTTACAGTAGGGTTGCAACTGGGGAGGGAGTTGCCCTGGGCTTTGGGGTCTTTTCCTTCCGTCCTTCCTTCCCTTTTAACCATCTCTACCCCAAAATTCTGCCAGCTGGTCGTGGAGGAGCACCTCATTGGCTTTTGCAGGAGGCTTGGCCAGTTCATCTTTGGTTTAGAGATGAAATGTCTAGGAGGAGCTTTACTGACCCTAAGGCCTGATCTGGGTTTTCGTAGTTAAAGAAATGGATGCAGTGGATAAGAAGTTGCATGTTACCCAAAGGAATACTATCACCCCAAACTGGAGCAGAGTTGACCTATGGAGGTTTTTCTCTGTAGCATCCCAGAGAGATACCTGACATCGGCTTTGTCCTGCTCCATCCTTGCTCACTGTTAAGTCAGGAGGGAACAGGAAGCAAAGGCCTTGTATTTCATCGTGTGGTGGTGTTGGGAATGCTGACTTGGGAGGATTTCCTGGCCTTTCTTGTTTTTTCAGAAAGAAAAAAGAAAACAGAACTTTTAAGACCAAAAAAAAAAAAAAAAAGCCAAACCCAAAAATCGCTGTTCTGTCTGCCTCTTCCCTTGCCACTCCCTGCCACTCCGGGTCATCACCAGCCTAGAGTGGAATGTTTCCAGGCTCCTTTTTGAAGATATTTATAAATAAGTAGACCTCCATATATTTGGGTTGGTTTTTTTTTTTTCCCCAATGATTTCTTTGCCATAAGTCGTCGTATTTCTGTATAACTGATCTAAGCATGGCAACCTGCATCCTGGGGAGGGAAGTAGCAAGTGGGTTTGGCCTGTGCTATGCAATGGGGGAGAAAGGAAATAAAAAAAGAAGTGTGACAGAAACACTAGCAATGACACCTGGGGAAAGGAACTTGTTAAACAAACAAAACACCAAGTTAGTTTGTACTTGTTTTGAAGCAGTAAGGCTAAGCATGCTATGTAACTGTTAACAAGCGAAAACAGAGCAGGGAAGAGGGGGTACAGATCTCTCCTCTAGCCTTGGCCTGTGCAGCAAAATTGAGCTTTACTGTTATAAATATCAATAGATCAAGAAGGGCAAAGGCACTTTAAGTCATGAGTATTTTTAGCAAGATGGAAAAGCACTTCAGTCATGTTCCTTCCCATGTGTTACGGCCACAGGCCGCGTTGCCCCGGTGTGCTTCTCCGCAAGCCAGGATTTCAGTTCACCATCTTTCCTACGTAGATTTTTGTTTCCCCAACACAAGAGGGATCAAATTCTATTTGTTTACAGCATGTGGGTTCCTATGCTGTTTGGGGAACTAGAGGATGTATGGCTGGATGTATGCTGCAGCAAGGAATATCTGTGATGGAAAATCTTCAGCTGCGGCTGGAGGGAGGAAAGGCCCTGCCGTGTCCCGCGTAAGGAGATTAGGTTAATGCTGCAGCATGGACTTAGCAAAAATTAGAAAGGATAATGCTGCTTAAATTCACACAGGTCTAGTTCTGGAGCCCAATGACAAAACAAAATCAGTAATAGTTTAAAAATATAACCCTGAATAAAAGAACTTTCTCCTCCTCCTTTTTCCCTTGTTCCCCCTCCTCCCTTTGTTTCCTGCTTGGGCACTTGAAGTTGGAAACTTAGAATGGGTTTGGAATGGGAATCTATTTTTTTTCTTTCCCCTCATGCCTTCATTAAAAAAAAAAAAAAAAAGAAAGAGAAGAAAAAAAGTCGCTGTTTCTGTAGGGGTGAGTCAGCCCTGTGGTGCCTATCTGCCTTGTGTCAGGCATGGGGCTGTCTGGGAGAAGCAGAGTACGCACATACCCGATCTGTGATGCAAGCTTTGAAATTGCACCAAGTGCACTCGTAGCATCAAATGTGCCGGATCATGCTGAGTTTTCCACTAACAGCCAGAGCTCTCTTAGCTCCGAGTGGGAAAGTGGTCATGCAGCCTGAAAAGGGGAAGAGAGGCCAAATTGCACATTCATTTGGATAATTAGGTAAACAGTAAATATGAGAAGTCTGTCTCCTACTAAAACTCCATTGTTTTTTCCTAGCAGTCTATATTTAGATTTGGCAGCCAGATTTATCACAATAATTGGTGCATTGTTTAAACAAGGTCACTGATGTGTATGCGTGTTTATCTCTGCTTAACTGGATTGCTTATTTGAAATAGAAATACCTCCAAAAATATTATCCAGAGCTCTTGAAAACTTGTGTACTTGACTCCTGAGGCACATGGTCTTTATTAGAAAATAGATGCAATGATTCGCGCTCAGTTTTGCAGCTTGAAGTCCTGAGGGATTTGTACATAAAACTACGGAGATTTGATTACATCCTGATTTTATGTCTCGCTGGTATATGAGTGTTTCATATGTGTAAAAACCTTTTTATAAGGCACAGATTATAGTAAGTCACTAAGTGAACCCATACAAGTGCTGCTCTTTCCATCGGAATGGGGATACGTGTGTTCGTTAATTCAGTGTAGCTTCGGCGGTTGCTTGTGTATTTACAAAACCCATGTGTTTTACATGCAGAGCGAATATTTCTGGCCTTCTTGGCAGGTTGGTTTGAAACTTCAGAGTAACCATTTCAGAGTCGGACTTTATTGTTCACAGCAGTGCTGGGTGAGGATGGAGCAGAGGTCACTAATGGTCTAGTTTGGTCAAGGTAAAAATAGCAAATAACAGCTCGTACTCGCTTTTAACAATCGTGTGAGTAAACATGAAGGCCTTGAAATAGGCTCACAGGGTAGTTTGAGGGGGAATGTTTTAATCAAGTGACTTTTTGACCATAGTTGCACATCAGGAGGGCGTGGAACAAAAGTGTCTGTGCTGTAAGTACCGGACCCGGGCATCGGCAGGTTTCCCAGGGCTGGCAGTACCGGGCGTTGTGGACAACTGGTGGCCTCTCTCGGAAAGCTGATTCCTTTGTAGGTGTGATGGCTTCGAAGGTGGCACCCTAGAGAGCCTTGTACAAAACTAGCTGAGAGTTTCAATATAAACCATTCAAGAAATGCCAACTGGAGACGATTTTGCTCAAAGCAAAACCTGGGGGGGGGTGGATGGGGGTGTTTTGTTTTTTCCCCCGTGTCCATTAAACCTTTTGGTTAAAATTTCCATTTTTGCAAGGGAAATATTTTAGAAAATGTTTAATTTGTAGAGATTGCTGAATGGTGACTGTCTGGAGACTTAAAATTGGACTTTGCGTGCTTGAACAGGAAAGGATTGACCTCAGAAACAGGCAGTTCTGTCCTCTGGTGAACCAGTGTTCACAGCTAATGAAACACGGACAGTCATTTTGGAACTTGAATGAGAAGTAGTCTTGGTACAGTGATAATGAAAGAAAAGACACAAAAGAAACAAAGTGCCTGTGACTTGGCTTACTACTGGGTGCTGTTGTTGGAGGACTGGGTCAGCTCGGATGGACACGATGCAATGACTTGTGTTTTGTCCAAATCTTCTTTCACAATGTCCAGCTCTTTGGTTTGCTTTTTGCCCTGTAGTGAGGAGGTGTGTACGTGTGTCACAGATTTGTTCCATAAATAGTATCCTACATAGACATTCTCTTCCTTCCCCCTCCCTCCCTCCTTTCCTGCCTCTTCAGAAGTTTAAACCGTATCGTTCTCTTTCTGGGAGAACCTACTTCACACATGTTACCATCAGACCCATTTTTATTTTAGCTTTTAATCATTCTTTAAATTGCAAAAGCAGACTTAGATTTAGTCAGAGAGAGTGTGCTCCTTTCTTCCTCCCATTTTTATACCATTTTGGGGCCCGCAGGTCACCTTGCTCCATCCTTTGGCTCTGTGCACAGCTATGAAATCTCCCCCAGCCCTGGTGCTGGGCTCACAGCTGGCTCACTTTGCCTGGCAGAAGGTACGTCTTCATGTCAGTGCTTCATCACTGTCTTCTGACTTTCGCACTGATTCCCAACAGACAACCTGTGGAGAAAGAACTCTTCTAGTCAGAAGGTTGTTTAAATTTAACAACTGCTGCTCTTGTTCTCCCCCTCATCTCTTTTTCTTTCCCTATTGGATGCTTCTTTTACTACTACTTCTGTGTGGTGTGTAGTAGTTACTGTTAACAGCAGCTGGAATTGTACCTAGACCCTCTTTCCAAACTGGTACTAAATGCTTTAATTCCACACTCTTGGTATTTTGAGATCATACAATCCTAGAATTTCCTGAGCTGGAAGGGGCCTCTAAGGACTATCGAGTCCAACTCCTGGCTCCACACAGGCCCAGCCAAGTCAAAGCATGGGACTGAGGGCATCATCCAGATGCTTCTTGCCTTCAGCCCAGCTTGATGCTGTGACCCTTTCCCTGGGTAGCCTGGTCCAGTGCCTGACCCCCCTCTCAGTTCAGAAACTCTTCCTAACACCCAACTTGCACATCCCCTGGTGCAGCTTCACGCTGTTCCCTCGGGTTCTGTCCCTGGTCACCAAAGAGAGGAGATCCATGCCTGCCCCTTTGCTCACCCTCATCAAGAAGCCACAGACCGAGATGAGGTCTCCCCTCAGCCTCCTCTTCTCCAGCCTCTCCCTGTAAGTCTTCCTCTGCAGACCCTTCCCATCCTTGTTGCTCTCCTTGGGACATTCTCCAATGTTTTTGTGTCCCTCTTTGCTGTGGCTCCCAAAATTGCCCCCAGGACTTGAGGTGAAGCCACCCCAGCACAGTGCAGAATGTGACAGTCCCTCCCTGGACCAGCTGGCCATGCTGGGCTGGATGCATCCCAGGATAGGGTTGGCCTTTCTGGCTCAGCTGCTGGCTCACGGGTAACCTGCTGTCGGTAGCATGTTTCACCTTTTCTCCCTGTGATCCATTTCTCCTTTCAGATGAAGGTTTGATATTAACCCCCTACACACAACTGATTTGTTGGCAGTTGTTGCGCTTTAATTTGCTAATAATACAACATTCTGGAGGGACTCTGGGGCAGGTGTTAGGCTAGCGGTCATACAGCACAAAGAATTTCACTGCCTAAATTAAGAGCCTCAAATAACTCTGGATTTGTAAATTCTTCCTCCTGGTTGGTTGTATGCCCAGCTCCCTGTGTCTGTCTCTGCGGCTAATGCACGTTAAGTCTTCCTAGTTTGGCCATGGAAACCCCAAGTCTGCCCACTGGCATTTTCTAGCTGCAAACCAGGCCCCAGGTCAGGTAAGTGCTCAGCGCAGGGCACTGGAAGAACCTCCCTGCTGATGTCCTGGTGTGCCCAGGTTTCCACCTGAGCTACCCCAAAGTCTTGCTACTTAACCCCAATGCAGGGGCACAGCCATGGCAGGAGACAGAGTGTTTCAATTAAAGATTTGTGGTGTCTTTATGGTAAGTGGGAAAATCATAATTACTGATCTTGCTGAAGTTTGTTGCTTATTTATTCCATAGTGGCACACAATTATATGAGAGAGGATTGTCGATTAGTTAGTGGTTATCTTCTGACGCTAGTTGGCTTTGCCACAGGATTTCCAGTGTTTGAGAACGGGATGTTTTAAAATACCTCTCTATATATATGTATATACACACAAAGCTAGTCATGCCTGAAGGATTTGATGAAATAATTTAGTTTGTTCACTCTGTCTTAGGCAAGAGCAGCACAAAATAAGGCCTACAGAGTTAGAGCAATTACTTTAAAAAAAAAGAAGTATAGAATGAAATGATGAACTCAATTCCTCATGTCCTTGGTGGATACTAGAGTTGATGGGGTCTGCACTGAGGATGGGCTCCTTTGCAGTTACATAAAAATGAAGCGTGGAAGGTTTGAAAATATACACCTGCTGTTTGGGTTAATTAGCAGGAGCATTTTTCAGGTATTTATCTATTAACACATCTGCACACCATTACTATTTTTCCTCTCTCAGTCATGTTTAAGCTGCAGTTGGTTTGATGCGTGTAGGAATCGCCCCTAGCTTAAAGATGGCAGGAGTGAATAAGAAAATTCTGGAGATTTGGTTACGTCCTGATTTTATGTATCACTGCTATAGGAATGTTTCTTATGTATAGAAATCTTTTCTTAAGGCATAGATTATAATAGGCTACTATTGGGGGTGGGGGGGCTGCCTTTTTTTCCTCCCCTCCAAAGCACATCAGTTGGGGAAGGAGTCTGGTGATAGAAAGGTAATTTTGCCTGCTGGAAGACACCATCATTAAAAACAGACATCAGTAGATTATGATATTTCAGATGGCACCAAGCCCAACCTGTAATTGTGAAGAAGTGGGGTTAAGCATTAAGGTTATTTATGCAGTTGAAGAAGCAGCCTCATGCAAGTTGTCAGTCGGCACGTTTGTCTGTCTTCAGAGGCCGAATCATGGAATTGCCTTGGTTGGAAGGGACCCTTTAGATCATCAAATCCAACCATCCCCCTGACCTGCCAACCACCACTAAGCCATGTCTGTCAGCACCACATCTAACTGTCTTTTAAATCCCTCTGGGCACGGAGACTCCACCACTTCCCTGGGCAGCCCTTTCCAATGCCTAACAACCCTCTCTGGGAAGGATTTTTTCCTAATACCCAGCCTAAACCTTCCTCTGGTGCAACTTGGGGCCATTTCCTCTTGTCCTATCACTTGTCACTAGTTGCTACAGTTGGTGGCTGTGGCTCCAGAGGATTTCTTCTCAGCTTGAGCCCCAGTATGTCTCAGTGGCTTCTGACCAGTCAGAGCACCGTGTCACAGGTCAAGGCTGAGGACTTTCCCATCTTACAGAAACCTGTAAATCTCCACAAATTCCCCATGTGAGTGCCACCCCTCACTACAAACTGGCTCTTTTTACTGCTAGGACTTTCCTGGCTATGAAGTAGTTGCTGGAGTGTTTACCTTCGGGTTATATATTTGTTTATTTGCACCAGTGCGTGTTGCTGAAATACTTGGCTGGCTCGGGGTGGCATTCCCCGCAGCCGCGTGTGTGGGCTCGCTTGGCCAGCTTCTACGTGTAGGTTTTTATGGGCCTTGAAACTTGGCACGAGCTGTGTTTTGTCGGCAACAACAACAACAAAAGATTGCTAGTGAAGTTAAAATCTGGCATCGCTGCTCAACAGGTTTATTCTGCGATGTATTGAAATGGGGTTTTCTTGCTAACTTTTCCTGGCAGCCCTCCAAAGCTCAGCATCTCATAAATTTAGATTGTCTCTGCGCTGCTCAGTTGATGGGGCTGTAGCAGCTTCTCATGTGTATCACGGGGAAAAATGAAGCCAGGAGACTTTAAAGTGGGGAGTTTGCATCAGCAGAGGAAGCATTAGAGAAGAATCTGAGGGTGGAAATCTTGGGACAGTGGTTCAGTACCTGCTTTCAGATATGAGGCCACTGCAAATGCAGACCTGAGTCAGCCTGCGTCATTGTACCTTTGGCTACCATGAACGGTAAAGGGTAATGATGGTACGACGATGGAGGAGAAAAGGTGTGCTCTGACATTTATCCGTGCTGGTATGACCATTTAGCACGTTCATAGATGCATTTCATTCTCCACACCATGCCAGCAGAGATAGCATACCTCTCTGGTTTATCCAGGACAGGTGAGCTTTCAGTGTGATCGCTGATACGCATGGCCAGTTCAAGGCTGGTCACATAAACACACCCAGCTTCTCAGGAGCACTCATCCGAGCTCAGTAAATGATCTGTGTGCTGGCCATGCAGGCTCCAAACTCCAGCAAGCCATGCTTTTTCAGTCACCCTTAATCTCGACTTTAACGACGTTTAAGGAGCTATTTCATTTGTCCTCTGAGTAACTTCACACCCTGAGTAGTAAGCGGCCAAGTCAGGTGCACTGGTCCGCACTGAGCTGAGGAAAAGTGATCTCCACCTGCAGGAAGTGTTGCAGGGGGAAACAGATGCATCTTGGTGATAGGAGATGGGAAGAGGATGTTAGGTCATTAATTACTTAGCCTTGCATAAACAAAACTTAATATTTTGAAAAGTCTCTAATTTAAAGGGAAGGAAAAATCTTTCATCTTCTAGGCTCTTTAGCTACATGTCAAGTTGGGTCAATTGGAAGACCTTTGTCATGGTTTCTGATATATATATATATATATATATATATATAAAATCAATATATGTATTGATTATTCCTCCAGGAGCTGTTGGGTGCAGGTAGAGTGGGGCTGGGGAAGAGAACTAAAGGGAGGTAGACTGCAAAATTGAGGATCCCTGCCTGCCTTCATCCCTTCTGGTTTGCCTGGGAAGGATGCAGGGTGCAGTTTGTTTTCCTTTTGTGCGTGTTAAAGAACTCATTGGGTGATTTGGAGACTTAGTCTGGGGTCTTCTCAGAAGAGGTGTTTTCCTAACCTGCTGTCTTTATGATTTAGAAGAGAGGACTTGGTTGAAAACCCAAGTGTGGTGAATAAATCTTACGGGTTGGTTTGGTGGTTGTGTGGGGTTAGGGGTTTTTTTAGTTGGTTTTTAGGGTGTTTTCTTTTTAAACTCTCATCTCTTCCCTCCCTCCCCTTCCACGTCTCAGCAGATGTTTCGAAAAACAAGAAGCTGGTAAGTGTGTGTGCTTGGTCCAAAACTAATTTTAAACGGAGTGGTTCACTCATGGGAGGTTTCTATTCATCTTTTTCTAAATATAAGCTACGCTAAAGATGAACAAAAAATTTTACACCTTGTAGTGCCTTCACCCAAGCGCTAGACAGCTTTCAGGGAGTGAGCCAGCATTAAATGCTAATTTTTATAATCAGAGACTGGTTCTCCCCCTAGCTGCTCGGCAGTGATGCATTTGGGGGGGGAGGGATTTTTGTGGTGTGTGTTTTGTTTTGGTTTTTTGTTTTTTATTTTTAAATTGGCTGGTAGTATTTATTAAACAACAGATACTCTGAGGAATTTCGGAAGCT
This sequence comes from Gallinula chloropus, assembly GCF_964237585.1. Lineage (NCBI taxonomy): Eukaryota > Metazoa > Chordata > Aves > Gruiformes > Rallidae > Gallinula > Gallinula chloropus. The sequence continues at coordinate 19,406,659 of NC_140091.1, forward strand.
TCGTGCAGCAGAGCTGGGAAAGCCTTAACCAGTGGAGAGAGCAGACTGCCCATGCAGGAGGTGATTGCCAAAGAATTATGTTCCTATGCTTGGTGGAAATGTAATACTGCCTGGGTATATTTTCTGGGAGGTGTTGTTATGAAGTTAGGAAAGATTGTTTTCTCACTATAATCCTAGAATTGAGATACAGTTCTGTTCCAGTGTGGCAAATCTGCATTTTGTGCATAAATTACTTAAATATCTGGGAGTAGTGAAATATATGCTGTTAAACATGTCAGATGGGATGATTAAATGACTGGATTGTTAGAAAGAAAACAGTAATTTTCTGAAAAAGCTAAATGACTGATTTGGCACAACGAACTGCAAACATTACCCAAAAGAAACCAAACCCCTTCTTGCGAGGAAAATTTGCTAGCTGAGGATCAGGGGTTTTTATGCAGTAGGTATGAAACCCAGGAGGTATAAGTGAATATATTCCAGATTTTCTCCAATTAATTGACAAGCTCCTTTCTTGCACTGAAATTCTTCTACCTGCCAGCGGCTGTGTGGGTGGCTCAGGGATCTGGCACAGCCGAAACATTAGCAGTCACTCCTGTAAGCTGATTTCTTTGTAAAATCCTGGGTAAATGCCTCCTGAGAGAAACTGCAGCTCTTAAAGGACCTGAGTTTTTGCGGAGGGTAACTGGACTGTGGATGAAGGAGAAAGATCTGCTGTGTGAATCGCTTTCTCCCGTGTTACACGTGCACAAGAAATGCTGGAGGCGAGCGAGGCCGATTTAGTCCTCAGTGGCGTTGGATTAGTACAGGCAAAGGGTTTGTTTGGGCATCATCTTTGCTATCAATGGTGTGGGTAAAGGAGGAGAGAACCCGGTTTGACTCAAAGCCCAGGCTAAAGTTTTTAAGCCAAGAGTTTAAAGGAATAGTCTTGTTTTGTAGACTAAGCAAACTCATGTATCAGAGAGTCAGTGTCAATATGTGTGGAAGCCTCGTGCGCCGCTTGTAGCAGCCGTTGTCCATGGTGAAATGTCAGCTAAGTGAAGGCAGCTGGATAACTCTTGTCTTTGATCATGACGTGTATTCGCCTGAGCGGCGGTAACATGGAGTCAAAAGCAAAATCAAAAGTCAAAGGTAAAGACCCCTCTTAACGTTATCCAACCTCCAACTAAACTGTGACTTTGATGTTCCCAGGCTGCGTGCTGGGTGCTTATTGAAACCTGTCTTTTTGCATGGTGCTAAGCTCTGCGCAGAGCTGCAGGTACAACCCCTGGCCGCACCAAGGAAAATATTTGGAAGTAGAAATTTCCCCGTAACTGGTTTGGCATGTTACTTCATGCTGTAACTCGATACATGGCCAATCCTTCTTGCTGGAATGGGTGGTCTGGGGAAGTCGGTGATGGATGTAACTCAGGCTTCATTGGGAAGGAGATGAAATGATCTTTCTGTACAGTCAGGTGCCCACAGGGTGATGGTGACAAAGATGACAAGACCAGTCCCGGTGATCATCTCCATTCTCATGCAAAGACCAGTGGCTTGCCTGAAGTTTCTTTCTGTCCAAAGGGCTGTTGTGCTAAATCCCTCTTTCAGAACAATGTTGAATATTGCTGGTGTCATGTTATCCGAGTTAAGTTGTTCCCGTTGCCCATACTGAGTCCTCTGATTTGGCAGATAAGCGCTTTCAAACCGCTGTTTCAACACACGGTTTGTACGAGTGCTGAGCTTGGTCATTATGCTTCAATGGGGGTCAGAAAGCATGCTGGAAATCTACAGCAAGCTCATCCCAGGAAGACTTCAGCTACTGTGCTGTCTGTCTCTTCTGGCCTCTCCTGCCCTTCTGTGCTCATCTACATCTATGTAGATGTGCTAGTGGAAACTTCTACAAGCAGGGCTTGCTGAGCTGACCAGAAATCTAGCTTGCATTCTCAGTTTTCTCTGCTGATTATGGCCTGTGAACCACATCGTCGCCTGCCAGGTTTATTCATCCTGATTTCTGAAGTTCCATAGGGCAAGTCTTACCAGACTGGCTAATTCAAAGCATTTGTTCAGAGCTCCACCGCCATGTTAGTAGTGGTTCAACAACGAAAAGCAGGTCCTGTCGCTGGAAGGGGTGGGTGATCTAGTAACAGCAGTTCCAATTAAAGTTGGGGTCCTCAATGCTGGGTTGGTCTCAGTCTTCAGAAACAAGAACTCTCCGACCTCTCTGCTTGGTGAAAGGAATCAGGGAGGAGAAAAAAATACCAGCAGTGGACGAAGGTCAAGTCAGGAGTTGTTGATAAGAACTCAGCTCCTCCAAGTCCATGGGAGCAGATGGACTGTACCCAAGGCTGCTCAGCACCCCCTGGGATCAAGAGACAGGTAACTTTTTCCAGGTGAATTCTCTAATTTTCACGCTGGGAGTACTTGTATCTCTGCACATATTCGCTGTTCCTCATGCCTCCTTGAGGAGACCACAGCTCTGCATGGAAATCATGGTGGAGTTCTTATTTAGGTATGTTTTGTCCTTTAAGACTCATGCTCTGGGCAGCATGACTTCCCCCAAAGCATGGAAGTCAGCAGCAGTATTTTTGAAGCAGAATTTGCATCTCAGTGCCTGAGCTGGTGCTTGCATCCAAGGTCAGTGGTTGTGACCACCAACACAGCAACTTTAAGTAGTTGCGCTTCTCCAACACAGCAACTTTAAGTCGTCACTTTCTGTTGCTTCTGATTGAAGAATATGACTTGTCACTGAATAGGGAAATGATTTCTCGACTTGATGGAGGTCTTTGGGTAGCTCCATCCCTGTTTTAGGCAGCAGCGATACCCTTTTCCATATATACACACAAGCAAAGAAGTTTGTGCATCTGCAACTTTCAGGAATGTACTTTGGCTGATGGACACAGCCTGGCTTAAAGGTGAGATCCAATAGTGGGCCAGTTAAGCTTTATTGGCCTGCCAGACCAGATTATCATTTTATTTAACCAGAGAAGTAGTTTTCATTGTCGCTTGATTGCCAAGGGTCTGTCAGTGTTTCCATTATAAACCCCCTATTTGCAGGGATTTGAGTAGACTGGCGATTTAAGTGCTCTGGTCTAAAACTTGGCGAGCGGGATCTGAGCTCACCAGCGGATATTTTCTTTATGAGATTTTAAAATAGTCAGCTGTTTCTTAAATTGTAGAGGAGGCAAGGGGTTCCCCCCCCCCCCCCCCACGCTTGGTTAAACAGATAGGACTATTTTTTCCATCCCGCTTATTCCAAGTAAATTAATTTTAATAATAAAAGGTGGGGGGGAGGGATGACACAAAAGAAGGGAAATCTGCCCGCTGTCTTGTTCTGCTTGCCAGAGGATCCTGCCTCCAAACACAGACCAAAGCAAAGGGAAGGTTTAAAGTCCCACCCACCCTCTCTGTCCCTTTTCCCCTCCCCTTTACTTATTTCTCTTCAGTGTATTTACATTCTCACTACATTAAATCGCAGCGCTGCTTCTCCTTACTCTGTTCCTGCCCTTTGTCGTCCTCTCTGGGGCTTCCAGTGCTCGATCCTGACGAATCTGCCTGTTTTACCTCTCTTTAGAAGGCAAATCTGAGATATCCTTAAGTGATACGATGTACCTGAGGTAGATATAAACTCTAGGAGTTCTTTTTACATTATATGTTACTTTATACTTAGTTATGTATATAGTTAAATACTTTTCTACTTAATGGAAGATCATGGTATGCGTGACTCTTGCTTGAGTATTGCTGATTTGTAACGTGTTTTTGAGCCTTCTGTGACTCTGAAGTGAAGTACTTTCGCATTCTTTGGGGTTTTTTTAACCAAATCTTTCATGTGGACTGAAAAAAGCGAAGTGTGATTGGCGCAGCACCCCACTGTGGCTTTACACGGCTGGCTTCTTTTAGTCATTTCCTGAAAGCTGGGTACAGAAATGTGACAGCGCAGGAAGCGGCGGCAAGCTTAGCAAGGCTTCATGTGCTGTTACAAGCCTGCTTGTTAAAGGGGTGGGGGGGACACACGACACCTTGCTGAGATGTAGAAAATATCTGGTTCTGGGATTGATGCTCCAGATCTTCAGGAAGAACCTCTGCTGGCTTGTGGTTCGCAGTGGTGATGGACAAAACGACCGTTATTTTAAAATGGCGACTGAGCAACAGCAGCAATGTGACTGTTAAGCAGCAAGGAATGCCAGTTAACAGCTGAAATTCAAGGAGTGGAAAATGAGTGCATTCAAAAAGCACTATAGCCTCTCTCCCAGGATGTTCAGAAGATCGCTGTCGGATCAAGGTGCTGGCGCTGCCGGCTTGAAGGACTATCATTGGTATCACCAAGTGAAGAGAAAGAAGCTGAGTAAACAGACGAGTTGTGACCCAGTGAGCCCACTCAGAGCGTACAGGTGGCAGACACATCCTCGCCTGCCATGGAGTATAAGCAGAAGAGAGGGGTCGTGCAGCCTGAAAGGGGAATGCAGCAATGCGGGTCTTGCTAAAAGTTCTGCAAGTGTGGATGCTACCAGCACCGATGATCTCCAGAAAGAGCCAACGGAGATGCTTTTCCAGGCAAAGATGAGACCCTTTCGGGTTCCCTTCAACCGATCCCTGTCTGAACCTGTGCCACACGTTGGAAACAGGAATGCAAAGCCATTTCTGCACACTGTGCACTCGGTGGACTCTGAACAGCCAAGCTATTTCATCCGTGGCATTTTCTCCTCTATCTCAACTGGTTTTTCAAAGATGATGAGTCGAAAAGGAGAGCCTAGCAGTGAGTCAGTAAACGAAGGGAGGACAGATGATAATCAAAGTGATTTGAGTACAGGTAATGAGCTCATTTTTGTTTTGTTCTGTGTCTGTTTGCGTAGCGGGCGAGTACAGCGAGACGTTCTTCGAGACATGCAGTAGTTGTTTAAACTGTCTTGTAACTTTTTCAACATGATATTGGTGGCTTAGTTTTTAAAAAGACAACTGAAAAAGGGCCTTTTCTGCTACGGAAGTGGTGTGAGATGTTTTGGTGTGCACTTAAAACCTCGGAGGTCCCTTTAAAGCGAGCATCATCTGGTGGAAGCAGCAGCATTTTGCTCTCAAATGCACCATGTCTGCAGTGGATGCAGTCCCACAGGCACGGTGGTAGCCTTTTTGTAGTGCCCCGATTGAGATATCAAGCCTGCTGCTCTAAATGAGATACTAGGTGGAGACAGAAATAAAGCTGTCTTCTAAATGGTGTTCGAGACAGTGGAATGGATCTAGTTCCTCCTGCCAGATTCACTGTTTTGTAATCAGCTGGCTCAATCGATGTCTGCTCCCTGGAAGGTGCTGAGGGCAGCAGTATTAGAAAGTTTTGGCCAGCTGGGATTGAGGTCAGGAAGATGCCAGCCTGGGATTTCATGTAAATCTGCCCTCCTGATGACATTGCTCATAAAGCAGGGGGAAAGTAATGGCGTGGGGAGTAGGAGAGAAGTTTTGCCTTCTGTTCTCTTGTCTCTCTTGTAACTTTCTTGTGGGTTACCCAGTCTGAACCAAGTAACCACTGAGGCTTTGGGAAGGGGGGAAAAAAAAGGTAAAATTTGTAATAAAAGCAAAAATAAACCTTCCTTCTCCCTAAAACCTCAGCACTTTCCAGAGCCCTCCAGATTATCATATTAAAAGTCTGATAACATCTGGATCCAGTTGAGACTGCTGGACAAATCATCAGTATTCAAAAAACCTCAACTTAGCAGCAGTAGTTAAAGAAGTATGTCCCTTGCAGGCTCATGTCTGCTACTGGAAGCACTCGCAGTGCTTTAAAACAAAACCAAATGGCCCAAAAGGACAGGAAAGAAGGACTGTATCTGTTCAAACCTAGTTATGTACAGTCCCTCATCTGTTTCTCCAAGACCTTTCTCTGTTGGAATTTGGTTTGATGATGCTTGCTCACTTGCAAGGAGGAAGTGATAGCACTGCCTGTTTTGTTTGGCTTTTGGGTTTTGTTGGGTTTTTTTGCCTGTTGAAGGCTTTATTTGTAGCAGTATTTAAGATTATTTGGTAACTATGTGGCCAAAGCTCCTGTAAACCAGTTTGAAAGTTCAGGAAATGTGTGGAGCCAGGAGTTGGACGGGTCCCTTCCAAATTAGGAAGCCTCCTGTGTGATTCTGTGAAGGATTCTTATTAAGGGGTTGGTTGGGTTGGGTTTTTTTCTCTCTTCTCTAGTTTGTTCACGCTACAAATAAAGGTTTCTACTGCAGGCTCTTGCTGCCATTGAGACCTCCTGGGAGACTGGATTAGTATTGCAGACTGCTTGGGACAGTTTTTCTCCTTGGTCTTAAGCTATATGTATGTTCTGCCCAGACAAGTGGTGGAGCCTCCATCCCTGGAGGGATTTAAAAGATGAGTTGATATGGTGCTGAGGGACATGGCTTAATGGTGGATGGCAGGTTAGGGTGATGGTTGGACTTGATGATCTAAAGGGTCCATTCCAACCAAGGCAATTCTATGATTGTATATTAGAAAGGTATTCTGGGTGATAGAAGTGTTTGGGATCTAAATCTCGCACAGAATGAAGGGCAGAGCATCCTGTAGTTCCACTTTATTTCCTCAGTATCAAAGTGCACTGGAAAAGAAATGATTAATTCTTCATTCTCACTCAACTAGGTTATTGGGATGCTTTGCTTTTAATAGCGCGAAAGTAAACAGAGGGCAGGGATCATTTGTGAGAAGGCACCACTGGGTGAATACTCTGTGTCGGTTATGGGACAGTGACAGTCTTTTGGTTCTTTGGGGTGAAGTGAATGTCTGTCTGAGCCTGCCAGAGCTGGTTGTGCTAAGAGAGTCACAGTTCAGGAACTGAGAGAAAAACAGTGGGGCTGTAGATGAAAAGGCAAGCTCTCTCGAGGGAGGAAGGTGTTTGGTGAAACGAGTTTGATGCAGTCACCCACAAAGTCACCTAAACAACCAGGTCCTGCTTGGGCTGCTATTGTGGGACCACAGAGCTTTGGGTGGGATGGACATTTCCGTGGGGTTTCTCTTCAGTCTTTGCCTTCTCCAAGGTTCAGCCTCTCATTACCAAGTATACAATCACTTAGCATTAGGAGAACTAGTTCACCCTGTAAGACATGCTGCTGTGTGGGATATATAACCATAGGACAACTAACTGCTTAACACTTGGTAATTTGCTCTTTGCCAGAGGTGGCTGGAGCTGCTTGGTGGGGTGTCCTCTTGTCTCGCACTCCCACGCAGTGCTCTAGGCTGAGAAAACCGCAGCAAAACCTGTGAGCTCCTGGGATTTAGATCCTGGGTCCGAGATAGGTAACTGAGCCAAAAGGGGCGACAGAAATACGTCTTGGCTGTTGTGTTCTTCAACCGCAGCCTAGATGCTGAGAAGTGATTAAATCTTTTGTTCTTCCACATAACACATGGGGTGTAATTCTGGGGGCTGGGTCACAGAGTTGTCCTTTGACAGTTTTGGTGCTCGGGCAGGCAGAAGGTATCTTCCCATGTCTGCAGTCCTGTTTACTCTTTAAGGATAAAATCCAAGAAAATGGATTCTGTTTCCTTCTACAAGAAAGGCAGCATTTGGGAATCCCTAGGCAGCTGAACTCTGCGGTAAAAGTGCTCAGATGAGACGGGGTGTGAGACATGGGGTTTGTCCAAAGTATGCAGTTTAACTTGGAAAAGCTTGATCACAAGTCTCCCAGGAAACGTCTGTTTGAACAGAAATTCTTGTCAGTACGACCCAAACCCAGAGGACCTTCTCTGTGTTGTTAAATACGAAGTGGGAGAAGCATGATTTGCAGGTCAACCAAGAGAACCTGGAGGCATGCTTTCTGGCTGCTTTCTGTCCAAGGTGCCAACCTCTTTACTTCCACAAGCTCACTTCATTAAAAATATTTCCACTTTCCACTGAAATTCTTCCAGATTATCAAGTTTAAAAAAAAAAATGTATCTTCCAACACTTGCCTGGCCTCTTGTGTTCTGTTTCATCTCAGCACCAGAACTTCAGGAGCTAGGTCATCTAGGTGGGTTTGCGTAGCAAGTGGTGGAGTTTGCTGCTGATCTTTGTAAGTCTGGGAACAGCAGTTCCTTTCTTTGAGAAACAGCTACTGCCCAATAGAGGATTGGTTGGGTTTGGGGTTTTCTGCAACTTGAAGAGGGAAGTGGGATTTCAAAAAAAAAAAAAAAAAGAGGGGGGAGGGGTGAGGGGAAATCTGGGTTAGTTGTTTTCCAGTTGGTGTCCAGGTCTAGGAAGCATGTTCAGACACGGCTTCACTGGTTCTCAGATGTAGAAATCCTTGCTGGGTGGTACCACTCATCCCCTTTGTGAGGAAAGGTTGATGAACCTCAGGAGAGCTGCCTCCTTTGGCTCTGCCCAGAGCTTTGGTGAGATGCAGAAGCCCCTCAAAGCGTGTGCCATGCTTTCTGCGTGGGTTTTAGGAGGAAGACAACAGACAGGTCCGGATGGTTGGTGGGAAGAGCAGAGCTCCGTCCCAATGTGCTGCAGGGGTCTTCACAGTAGAAACATGGGCCAGGTTTGGGTGTTGGGTGGAGGGCTTTTGGTGCACACGTGCTGACTTCGAATCACCTCTGGAGTCAAGCACTTTAATCCAGTGTTATGAAGTTGTTATTCATATCTTCAGAAATCTAAGAACATTTTAATTTCTAGTAAGATGATCAGCTTGAGGAAGAAGTATCATTCCTGTAAACTTGTGGATTGTGAACATACCATGATTTTAGTAGAAACGAGATAAGGAAGGAGCTGTGCAGATAAGCCTTGGACCCAAGGGCTGTAGGTGAGCTGCTGCCCCTTCTTTTTATTATTTCAGAGTCCGACCAGTCACGCCATAACCCTGTTGAGAAAGGGTTTGTGCGAGAGTTCTCAGGTATCATTTATTTCACTGCTCCTTACTCTCTGGATCTCCAGGCAGCATGAGTTTAATTGCACGTTGGTGACAAAATAATTCATCAGTAGAATCCATTACGTGTATCTTCTCTGGGTATCTCTGGTTTGGTTTTGGGGGGTAAACACCAATTTCTTTCGTTTAGCGTGTATTTAGCTCTCACAGTTGCCCTCTTGTTGCAATCTTTATAAAGACACTTTGGAATCCTTTTCTGCTCTTTCTGACCTGTGTAAAGATGAGTTTCTTCAGTCTTCTAATTTTGATTTCATTCTGCACTTCATTTCAGAGAGGTTTTTGTGCCTGGAGTGAGAGAATATTTTATACCTTTGCTTTTCTGGAATTGATTTTGTGGGTGTTTATTTTAATAATTCACCAAAGTTATTAAAACTCCGTGCTCTTTTTAATTCCTTTAGAGTCCAGATTCCTTAAATTCTATTCCTAGTCTTTCCACATAAACTTACTTAGAGATTTGTATTTTCACGTTTATGACTTAAATCAGAGCTGAGGCAGCCCCACATTCCGTTTCTTCCAGCAATTCCAAAATTACAGAACTCTTTCTTCCTGTCTGAGAGGGGAATGCAGTATTTATTAGTCATTGGAGCAGCTTTTCTGTTTTCCTGTTTTTAAAACCACTTTCTCATTTTAGAAGTCCTTATACTGACTCAGGTTCCTCCGCCCCCAAATCTCATTGCCTCTGAAGTAGTTTATGTTTGGTGGGGTTTTTATTAGGGCACTTAACACATGACTGAGCTTACTCTGTAATTCATGCGTCCACTGAAGTGCTGTGCAAATGTCAGTTTATAAGCCTTCTGCTCCGATCCCTGATGCTTGGTTGCAAGGTGTAGCCTTAATGGTAAAACTCGTTCACCTTTAATTGTCAGAACAGATTCAAGATAGCCACTTATACCTAATCCCTGCCCTGACATAAAACCACCATAGTTTTGGTTGCAATCCAGTATGGGTCTGTCTTTTTCTAAACCATGGTGTAGCTTTGTGGTAGTAAATATTGTGTTAGGTGGTATATTGAAATTCACAGTGGGGTTGCGGGGGGCACAGGGGAGCACTTCTGGCATCCGGCAGCTTCAAGTAGCACTTAAACACCCCACCACCCCCCTGCACGCCGAAGTACTTCCTTTTGTTGGGAACCCACTCCTGGTTCATCTCAAGCATTGTGTGATGTTAGTGCGGGCAATGCACTGGTGCTGTTCAGCTGAGTATTTATGAACACAACACAAAAAAAAGTAGCTATGATATCTGAGGCCAATAAAATTACCCTTATCTAGCTTTAATTACACATGGTGTCTCCTAGCAGGTAGATGTGCTCATTTCTGTGCCAACTGTTGATTTTCATTTCTCTAATCCCCAGACTATTTTGTCTGAATCCAAAAATTACCATTCAGTGGGATGAATGAGGACACTTAATTTGTAAGAGCTATATTCTGACTCATGAAATCACAGCCGGTGAATGGCAGAGTCTCACGTTCTAGGTTGCTTTTTGTTGGGGTTGTTTTTTTGCTGTCCGCAGCTGTGGGACTGTTGGGATGTTGTACGTAATGCTGCATGTGCAGAGGAGGCTGACAGCTGGCACATGCGAGAACATTATCTGTGATTACCTTGATCATGAGAAATCATTGTGTGGGAATTATCTGAGGAGTGGATAATTGTGTCCTAGAGCCGCCTTGTCTCCTGTATTTTTCTTTGCAGGGAGATAGTGTTTGAAGGGATGCAGCTTTCATAGCGGCAGCTGGAGATCGGCGAGCCTGGAGGTGAGGGGAAGGGGCTCCCAGTGAAGTAAAGTCCTGGGGTTTTGGTGGGAGAAGGTTTTCCTTTGATAACAAGGGTTGAAAGGAAGTGGCTGGAGGAGGGAAAACAGTTGCTTTCCAGAGGAGGAGCGATGTCTGGGTTTGGAGGCATTGGCAAAGCTTCACCTTCCAACTGCTGAGTTTCTGGAAAGAGAATCTTCAGCTGGGACACCCAACTGGGCAGGATCCCTGAGAAGGCAGCAGGAGATGCTCATGGCCTGGGGTGGTACCTGTGGCATGTCAGCACCTACCCTGCAGCCCAGGAGGGCAGCTTGGTCCTTGCCATCTCCCTGGAGGGGTAAGCGAGCCTAGGCTTAGGAGGCATGACAGAAACTGTTAAAATCCTCTCAAAAGTCTGTGTTCTTCTTAAAGATAAACCCAAGGCAGAGCTGTTGGGAGTGTGCAGAAAGGGGAAATGTACCCAGTGGGTCAGCTATCCTGGAAGACTCAGGCCCTGCTAACCTTGGTCGCTACTCAAAATGGGAACTGTAACTCTTGCAGACGTGTCTGTTTGGAGCCTGTAGCGAGAGGAGGGTAGGTTCTGCCTTAGTAAAACTCTCTTCAGGCGAAGCTCCCTGGTTTGCATTTCCACAAATGCTGCCCGTAATGGAACTTGGCGCGAGATGAAGATTGCCTGCATGCTTACACAACGAGCGCTTCCTAGGCACGCTGACCCTTTTTTCCTTAAAATAACAAACCCAAAGGAAAGTATTTGGTTTTTAGGTCTTTGGGTTTTTTCCAAATAATAGATGGGGTAGATTTGTAATGCTAACAGCATGTGATGTAGGACTCAAAGCAACGGCATTTTAGAAGTAAACAAACACGTCCGAGATTATCCCAGTGTCCTTACTTATATCACTGCTTTACTATAGAGTTACTTGATCTTTTGCTGTAGCTAATTAACTTGTATTATCATTTAGCCTTATGCTTTCTGCAGTGATACTTTCTCTGTGGTAGTTACTCAAGAGACTCTTTAGACTCTTCTGAAATAAATACTTCGTAATCCTGTAAAACTTCACTTGTTTAAAGGAAGCTGTTGATGTAAACAACAGGCTAATGCATTAAACTCTTGACATGTTAACATTGAAACCAACTGTCCCCTGAGTGGTTTTGTTCTTGCTATGAGGAAATCTGAAGCTAGACATCTGGTCTTCTGTGGGCGAGAGAGAGCTTTTTGCAAGTTAGGGGACCGCTTGTTCAAGTGCAGTTCAAAAATATTTTGTGCAGGGAAGGTGGAAAAAAAATAAATTGGTGAAATTGCTGTTCCTCAAAGAGCTTGTGTGTCGGAGAGCAGGCGTTCTCCGTCCTTATTCCTGGTAGGGAATACGTTGTTTCAGTGTGGGCATTTGGCATAGGAGCATCTTCCTCATAACCTTCTGGAAACTGAGGCAGAGAGGAGCCAGATGATGGACAGTGATGGGTGAGAAGAGGTAGCGAGCAAACACGCTTTTCCAGCTCAGACACGTGCGTCTGTCAGCTGTCAGCACGCATCGCTAGTGATGATGTCTATGGGTTTGGGACTTTTGGGATCAGAGTTTTGTGCTCTTTTAGCAATGTCTTGCCTTTGGATGAGGTTTGCCTTCTGGTTCTTGGCATTTTAGCTGCTTTTGCATGTTTGATAGGGACAGAGGTATTCTCCTCTGACTACTGCTGAGTCAAATCTGACATCATGATGACCACAGGGTCAGGCTAAGAGCTGCACCTCACTCCTCCTCAGCTGAGCTGCTGTAGATTTTCTTCTACTTACATCTGTGAGTTTACAATGCATTTTCATAGAAAAAACAAAAGTCCTTTTAATGTAGTCACTTCTAAAAGCAATTTCCCCCTAACAGTCATTTAGTGGCACAGGCAGTTTTGATAAACTGCTACCGAGAAGGACCTGCAGTGCTTTAAATTCATGCAGTGTGTCCCCATCTCCCTTATCACTCCTATTAGCTCCAGCCACGCTCACACATGAGAAGCGGCTTTGTCAGCTCCAGGTAGAGCTGCCAAATGAGCTGCGTGCGAGGGTGAGATGGTAAATAGGTAGCTCTGAATAGCTCCCTGTTGCCTACAGTCATCTCCACTCAAGCAACGCTGTTATTACATTACTGATCAAGTGTATTGGCTGTGTCCTGTATAAATAGCGCCAGTAACCAGTTCCGCCGCAAGCTTTGTTAAGCAATGAAGGCTCATGTGGTTAAGGTAGGAAGATGCTTAAGGTGCTGGTATTTTCAGGCTGGGGTTGCTGAGCACCTGGTGCTCAGCAGGCTTCTGGCTGCAGTGTGGTTAGCGGTGGGTTTCCTATCAGCCCTCCTGTAGCTTGATAAAATGAGCATGGGTCAAGCCGGTGATGTCTTGAAATGACGGTCCTTTCCTTTATTGACATAGTACTAAACGATACTGAGACTTACTCATACTGAAAATAACAGGAAGTTTTGAAAAGGTACAGGAGAGGAAGGGATAATCACTCAGTCTGCTGCAATGGAGCTGAATCACTTGTCTCAACATCGGTTTTCATCATTGCTGACTGCGCCTCCCACCCCCACTCCTGTGTGTAACCATCATGTGAAGATCTGACTTATTTAGAATGTCTCTTCTTCAGAGAAGACCAGGGTCAATGAAAGCCTTTCCATCTAAAAGATTGTGGAGAGTGTGAGGCACCTAGGGAAGTGTTAAATAGTTTGGCAGGGTGGGAGGTGAGGCCCTTGTGACTTTGTGGAGTCAGGTGTTAAGGGGTTTTTTTATATATTTTACTGTATGTAATCTCAAGGCTGAGCTACTCGCCTTGGTACTTCAGGAAAGTCAGTGGGATAGCAGTGCATGTTGTTGGAGCAAACCAACATAGGTCAGTGAAAGACGGCGCAAAATTGTCTTGGTCTTGCACAGACAAATCCTGTACGTGTCCAGAATCAGGCTGGTGCCCTCCTACATGCTCATTGGGTGCTGGTGAGCACAGGTCGGGGCCGGGAAGCTGAGACGGGCAGCCCTGTGCTGCCCATAACCAGGTATCTCTGCCCAGGCACTGCTGCGTGCTGCTTCCAGGCTGGGCTAGCTTTTAGGGCTGCCCATAAGCACCGCTAATGACTATTCTTCTTCCCCTTCCTGTACAGATACGTGATGGCTGAAGCTGCTATTGTAGTTGCACTAACAAGGAGGTTTTTAGCTTGCGGAGGGAGCTCAATGCAGGTTGCAACAAAACCTGCCTGAGGAGCTCCTTATGATGACACAGCCTTTGGTCCTCTGTAGGTATCCACTAATAGATGCTAGAGGGGAGAAATTCTTTCCAGGAAATAAATTGGGGGTTGGTTTGTTGTATTTTTTTTCTTTCTTTCTTCATTGTGAATTTCTGTCCGAGCTTTCTGTGAATGCAAAGTGTCTCTGAACAGAGGCAAAAGCCCTTGGAGATAATTGTGAAGGGCTGCTGGGTTTGTCTGGAGGGAATTAAATGTGTAGAGCAGGAGTTTTGAGTTACTTCAAGAAAGGGCACGAATGGCTCAAATGTACTAATTGAGAAATTTGTGTTTGCACAGCAACCAAACCAATTCATGATGTGCATGCGTAGCGTCTCCAGAGCGGTGGATGTGGGCTCTACAGCAGCCGAGCCGCGCTGTGCAGCATATGTGCCCAGACTTCTGACACCTTCCTGCTGTTACTGTGGAAACTATAATTTCTAACTCCAGACTTGTGCTTCCCTGGAACAGGGTTGGGTTTGCAGATGAGAAGAAAATGCTCCTGTGCAGTACGAAGCCAGCTGGTGCACTGGTTGTATTGGATTTACATGGTTGGGCTTGATGGGGAATCGCATCTTCAAATGGATGTAGGTACATTTATTCTAATGGCGAAGCTCTAGCTAGGCGCATGCTGTACTTAGATGTAAGAGCCCAAGGAGACCTATCATAAGAAACGGAAGCTACAGAATGCAAGAGGAAGAAAAATGTCCTCAGCAAGTCATGTGTTTCTGAACTGTCAGGTATGTGGAGGGGGAAAAAAGCCTCATCAGACTCCCTCCCTGCCCCCAACCGGCCCCAGCTGAATTGAAACCACATAGAGCAATCTCTGCTCTGAATAACTTCTGCATGGCTATATAATTTCAAAGAGAAATGCTTTCAGGGTGATGATAGGTTTTGTCTACATCTGTAATGTCTCATTTGTCTTAGAATACCCAACAGCCTACGCTTTGTTTATTCAGAGATGAGCAAACATGAAGCTGAATGTACTTTTCAGTGATCAATGTAAATCAATGTGAAAAATGGAAATCATTATGCAATATATAAGCACATAGATATTTTTCAAGGTTTACTAGATTGATTGCTCCTAAACCTGGAGCTTGACTCCTCTTATGTGCAGGGAATTCACAAAGAGACAGTCATAGCCCAGGGACAGTGAAGTGTGGTCACTGATGGATAAAATAAAATTCAAGCCTGTTTGCATTTTAATGGATTTTAATCACATGAGGGCTAGCGAAAGGAGAAATAGAGGTGGGTTGGTTTTTTTTTTCCCCACTCTCTTTTCATCATTGTGTCGGATGGCTTCAGGGCTAGCAAAACAGGTCCCATGTACCCAGATAGTATTGTTGGTTCTCATCCTGCTCTTAACAGGGGCTTTTACAAAGACAAGGGATGCGCGTGATCATCATTAGTCACTGAGAGCAGAACAAATAGTACTGGACTGTAGATGCAGCAAGGAAAGCAGAGCTTAAAGTTTTTGGCAAACCAAAGAGTCAGGAGGAAATGAACAAGATGCCATGCGTGGTTTTTATCGCCAGAGATTTACAGAAATAAGTTTGACATCCGTCAGGGGCTGGGGCGTAGGGTACC
The DNA here is from genome assembly GCF_964237585.1 of Gallinula chloropus. NCBI lineage: Eukaryota > Metazoa > Chordata > Aves > Gruiformes > Rallidae > Gallinula > Gallinula chloropus. Next base: position 19,422,094 of record NC_140091.1, read on the forward strand.
ATCCAGCTCTAAGGATGTGGAAGCCGCACCATCTGTCTTTAACGTGCTAGAAGCCTTGAATGAAAGGGAAGGGTTTTTTCTTACTCTTTCACTCTTTGGTGCTGCCTCTCATCTCTTTGTCATTTCTGCTGTCTGTGACAAAGGTCTTCATACGTATTTTAAATGTTCTTGCTGTGTAGTGCTAGCGTGGACTAGCTCTGCCCGATTCCCCGCTCCCTCCCGCTGCCTCAGTCCTGCTTTATCGCTGCTGCTTGTCTCCTCTGAGACTTGATTCCCTGTGTGATAATATCAAGTGGGATTTATTCCACAACCCCCAGAAACAGTTTTTTTGTTCAAGAACACCCCTGCAAAGACAGCTAAGCAGGGTGTTTTATGATAGCGCTGCCACTTAAAAAAGCCAGGGAGGAGGTGAAGCGGGGGATGTTAAAAATGCCAAGATATTTTATAATGGGCAGAAAATAGAGAAGCTCGAGTATTTTTGCCCTGTATTTTCTTTTGTTATGTCACTAAGTGGATGTTTGTGTCTGTTTATGCTCTGATTTCTTGTGTGTTTTGAAATCTCATTGTACTCAGTGGTGGAAAATTGGCTGCTTAAGTAAAGGCATGCTAAGGACAGCTATCTACAGTAGCTGGAAGGAAATGCTTCTCAAATGTATTGTCCAAGTTGGTTCTAGTTAATAGTCTCTTGGGTATGTGAACTTTTCTTACCTTCTCCACCCATCTTCTGGCAGCAAACAGAATTCTTGGTATTTTTTGATTTAAAAATAAATTAATTAGTGATGAAAACCCGTGCTGCCCCTGTAAATTGTTTCCCAACAGGAGTCAAATTAATTTCATCAGTAACTCAGAAAATCACTTGTATGAGTTGATTATTCCTACTGGAGGGCGGGGATGACCCCATAAAACAGTAGTGCAAAGCAACTCTCTGCAAACTGGATGAAACTTATTATATTTATTGAAAAATTCCCCTCTCCCTTTCCCCTCCCACCTCGGTCCAGTTGGATTTAATGTTACAAACTTCACTGCTCCTTGGATGTTATTGGGCCTGGTTCTGCAAGGTTGTGACTTACATGTTTCTCTTCAGCATTGATGTTTTCTTTCCACCAGTTGTTTATCCTTAATTGGGTTCACTTGTTCTCCACTTTGGATTTTGGAGATGAGCACCTCTGGCTTTGCCCTCCTGATAGAAGGAGGCTTGGGGGATGTGGGGGCTTTGTGATGTTAGTAAAGCATATGGCAGGGAAAACATTTGGGAACAAGAGCATGTTAAAGCACAGGAGGTTTGTGGCATTTCCGCGAAGCATCAGATAAATCAGATGAAAACCCCACGTAGCGAGTAGCAAAAGGTTTCATCCTCACAAACTTTATAATTTGCAGGTTTGGGGGAACGTAGCAGGAGTAGGGAGGGAAAACTAAGTAGGCGTGGGCTCTAGGGTGGAGGACATTTGGGATGAGAATGTGGGCTTGCCTTTATTCTGCATAGCCTAGTGTACCAGAGAGAGGAAATGCCTTAAGTGGAGGGAAAACCCAGTTGAAGAACATCTGAAATACTGCACCCTAGCTCCAGATCCTTTTAATTAGCTAGACCATCATCAAAGGGTACATTAATCATGCTGATTTAGGTTTGCCAAAAGCACAGTAAACTTGCTCCACCTGTTTTGGTGGCACCCCAGGAGCCTTGATCTTGGCAGGGCTAAGATGTCCAAACCGAGCTGGCCTGCAAGAATGAATTTCTCCTGCTCAACACTTGCAATTTCTCTGCCCTGTTATTTCTTCCCATGTTGCCTCTTTCTTTCACAGTTGTTTCCCTTCAACATCACACAGAGTAGGCAAGAGGAAAGGAATCACCCGCTGCATTCTGAAATTCCAGAACAGAATTGAGCTTCAGTTTGCAAATCACCTGGCAATAAGGAGACCCCGGCGCGCTGAGTCGGAAGGTTCCTTCATCTGATCCGCCAACTCAGTGTGCTGCCTTGGCCAAATTGGTGGTCACCTCCTTAAGCTTAACCAAAGTGGGGTTTTGTGCTCCTGAAGCCAGCTTTCCCTCCCTGAAACCACGTACAGTAGCTGGGTTAAATTACAAAGGGAAGCTAACATCATACAGCCCTTAACTAAAGGTTAAAGGGTAGAGCTGTTAAAAGAGGTATCATGGGTTATTACCTCGCTGTACTGGATTAAATGTGGCATTCAGATTATTTAGCTGGTTCTGGGTTTTTCTGAAAACATTTTGTAGATGCCAGAAGGAAGCATGGTGGGTCTTTTTAAATAGCATGAGGACTACTGGAAGGCTTCTTTTGCATTACACTTGAATCCCTTGAGGTGGTCCCTTAAAAAGTTGTTTGTTTTAAGCGGTTAAAATAAGAAAGCTAAGTTTAGCCTCTGTGCCTGACTGATCTGATAACACACCAAAAAAATGCACGTTGCTGTAGAGTAGATTTTCATGTCCTGTGAACTCTCGCTTCAACAAGGGAAATAAACTTGGCTGTCTGAGGCATCAGCAGTGGTCACAGCTCCTCTTTTCTCTGTTTCCAGAAGCCTGCTGAGGCAAAGAAACCCCAAACCCAAAGATGCACCCCTGATTACTCATGTATACCCTCAGGCTTCAAGAACAATCCAGGTGTTGACAGTAGCTGGGCGAGTGTGATAGCAGCAGGCTGTGTGGGGTGACTGGGCAATTAAAACTCTGAGGTATGGGAGGGTGTAAGGAGAGTGCTTTGGGATTTATTTTTTAATCAGTCCCTATTTTTCCTGTATTTGGTCTCACTGTGAAAACCACCACGGACAGGGAGGGTTACCTTTTGTGACCACAGAAGGCTGTGGCTTTGTTTAGAGGTAGGTTGAAGGGAAGGGGGAATTCCTCACTCCTGCCATTGAAAAGGAATATATCCGTTCTCTTGAGGGAATGCCAAAGATGAAAGCCTCTAACAGAAGCAGCCTGCATGGTGTAATTTAAACTGACTGCGAGAGGTTGAGTGTTTGCTTTTCAGTTGTTCATCTTGAACATGTTGTGGTCACTATCTCATCACCTTGTCTGTTCCTGTAGCTTGTTCCTGTCTCTGCAGAAAAGCTGCTTTACCTTCACTCACCCCATACCTCCCTCCTTGGCAGAAGAAGGCAAAAGGGTCTTGCTCTCTTCAAAAGGGTGTGTGACAGATGAATGGCAGCTGGGTAAAACTGTCTGGGGCAGGGGCAAAACCTTTGGTAGCGGTGCTTTGGCCAAGGTCCATGCAGTGGCTGTGGTACACGTATGCTTAGCTTTGACCTCAAGCAAACTGGTACGTTTTTGTGTACCCAAAAAATGTGCAGGAACTGAGTAGACTTTGCTTTTAAATTGTTGGTTGTCTTGCATGGGTTTGTTTATTTTTTTTTTCTGGATTTTGTTTGTTTGTTTTTCACAGCTGCCTTGGACCAAGGTCCTTTTTAAGTTCAGGATGCTTTTTCCTTTATTCTTTTCCTGCACTGCTGCAAAGAATACAGAATTTAGAGGGAACAGCCCGGTCTGGATGCTGGGTGCTGTAGAAGCTGGAGGATGGAGATTAGAGGTTGGTGAGAGCAAGCATTACAGAGAAAAGAACAGGGAGAAGGTTACAGAGCTGGCTAAGAAAAGGACTGTGCATAACTTAGGAGAAAAAACCTGCAGATTTATTTTTTTCCTCCCAAGAATAATTAACTTTCCTGCTACTCTCCATTTTCTACTTCCTAAACCTCTCATGAAAGCCTCTTCTCACTTTGGGGAGAAGTGTCACTTGAGAATCTTCTCAGAACTTGGCAGCTATGTAATAGGGACATGTAATCTTTTATAATCCTCTCTACAGGTCTGTAATAACCATTTCTGTTTTGAGATTCCAAAGCGTTCTGTAGGCCAAGTGGGAATTTAACTGGAGGGAATGGTGGAGGGGGGGGATGGGAGAGCTTAATATTCAGGAGCAAAGATGAGTGGTCCTGGGCCGGGAAGCAGCACTGAATCAGAAGGGGGGAAAACCTGGTTCGTGCTCTAGGAACAGTCACAGCGCTGGCTTCGAGCAGCTGCGGGTTCTTTGAAATCCTAGGTATCCTGGGAACCAAACTGGTTTTTACACCCATAGCAGCTTCTGTTCTGGTGATGTCATGAGAGTTACAAGGCTGCACAATGAGCCGCTTGTCTGTGGGCGCGCACGGGAGGCCGGGCTGGGCGTGCAGCGCACCTGCGTGTTCTGTCAGGTCCCCCACCTTGATTGCGGCGCGTTTTTGGGTTCCCCTCGCTGAGCTGTGATACGCGCAGATCTGAAGCTGCTGGCGACGATCCACTCGAGAAGGTGCCGACGTCTCCCGACAGATGCACCTTTCACACCATCTCTCAGGAACGTGGCTGGGTGCAGACCATGGTAACAGGGATGGGGAGAGAGGCACAGCTGAGGGGAGCGAGGATCAATTACCCTCTGTAAGGTTAGCGGTCAGCTGTGCCGCACGTAAGAAGCTTAGGGGAGCTCAGCAGTGTTCAAGCTAATTGGCAGCTTTAAAATGCTATTAAGAGCTCCCACACCTTTTGCTCAAAGAAGCTGAACAGTGACAGCAAGCTGCTGCGACTTTCTTCTTTCTAATCAGAGTTACCCTGCCAGGCCAATTTTAGCTTTAGCTTAATTTTTCTGCTCCTTGGCTGTTGTTTTTTAGGACATTGCAAGAAACCTCGAGACTTCTGGCACACTGAGCGTCTTGCTCACAAAACTCCTCGTAAGATTTTAAGGCTTGCGGTTTCTTTTTTTGGAACGATTCCATGATTCACCCTTTTGAAAAGAAAATCTCAGTGGAACTGCTCACACAGTTGTGGCCTAACTGAATTTGCACTCCCAAACTTCTGCACAGGGCTTGGGTGCCACCAAGCACTGACCCCTTTTAGCAAATATCAGGGGGCCGAGGGTGGTAAAGCACAGATCTCGCAAAAGGTTTGGGGCTCTTGAATTACATGTGTTCTGGGGAAGTGAGGAGTTGGGGGAGTCTTGGCTGATGTCTACCACAGTCTCAGCCTTGGTGTGAAAACTGCAGAGTTCTTGATAGGCGAAGTGGTGACGTCATGAGTGTAGGGCAGATGTACTGACTCGGGACCAGATTGAATTGGCAGAACTGTCCAGGAGACCAGCTGGGGGAGTAAGCCAGCTGCACCTTGCTCGCTGCCGCCCTTCTCTTGTATGAGCAAGTCAAGAGATTTCTCCTAAGGAAGGAATGAAGGGGTGAGAATGATGTCAGCGGCGCAGAGGAGAGGCAGCAAGAGCTCATCCTTCTGGGAGATGCCAGGTTCATTGAGCAGTAGCATCCTGTATGTTGTCTCCTGCTGGTTTGGAGGAGAGAGCACTTGGCTGCTATCAGGTATTCACTCATCTCATGGCTTACCCACATGCATTGCTCCCCATGGGTTTAATGCAGATGATCTGTAGGAAATTAAGGAGTCAGTCTGGCTGGGAGCTCCAGCCTTGTGGACAGAACGTTGATGGCCACGCTTCCAACTTTAAAGGTTAGTCTTGCTTTCTCTGTGGTGAGGTGAGACTGCTGCAGGTGAGAAATTCACAGCAGAAAGGTGACTCTTCTCCCGCCTCGTCACAGATGTCATCAAAGCTTGCCAGCAACTGGTGGAAAAAAAGCTGAGCCCTTATCTGTTTGCAGAAGACACGCACAGTCCTCATTCAGGGGAAGGGAGAAAACCCTCAAAAGCTTATCCATATGTGGTGAGCAGCAGGTACCTTCAGCCTTCTCATCTCTAACTTTAGGGATTCCTTCACCCAGGGTTGGCATACTGATGGTGGGGACATGGAAGCACACACAGTAAGTCTAAAAGTTACCGCCAGGGTATTTCTCTGTGGGTGCCCATCATGAAAACTGCACCCGATGGAACGTTTGTGTGAGAGTCTCTCTGTGGCTTAGGAGGTTCTCTACCGGGATAACAGAAACCAGGATTCTTTGGCTGTGCCTGATCACTGCCACTCAGTAAGAGAGTAGTGGAAAGTTAAAAGGTTAGATTGGCAAGATTGGCCTACGGTAGAAAAATTAAAGGTCTTGTGACGAATTCGTGTTGCGGTGCCAAATGTGTTGGAATCGGAGAAAATGATGGCGCTGGCCCTGGCTCTTGCCAGCTTCTAAAATATGATTTTCACCTACTTAAACCTTTTATGGTGCCATTCTCAGCAGAATGGATTTTCCAGGTGGTGTTTTGGGTGCAACCAGTTGGTGTGAGAGCTTTTGAGATCCCTGAAGTGCAATGATTTGACTGAGCTTTCTTTACCTCCTATCTACAATACGAGGTTTCCATACAAGAATTCGGTTGTCATCGCATGCAGCTGCCAGAGGAGAGCAACTGGATTCAGCTGAATTGAGGGCTAGTCCACGTGTCATGAAGTTTGTTGAGTGCAGCTATTAAATATAACAGTAAGAATTTACACTAGATACTTACCTCTGTAATAACATCCTACATAAATAGGATGCCTGTCATCCCAGTGGATCCGCTCGTGCTTTCCACACTTAAAATAACACGTGCTTCACCCCAGGGGATCTGTTCCTGACCACAAAAGTGTAGGGTCCTCTTAACTGAAATGGAGCCGTGCCACTCAGTGATTTAGAAGGGCAGGAGAGCAATGCTGAATCTCCCAATAGCAGTTACAAGACCCTTCCTAAAAAGCCTATAGTTGTGTCTCTAAGTGAGAAGCATTAATCGTCCCTAAGAGTGTTGTGTTTGCTCTGAAGCACGTGAGCCTCCATGACACCGCATGCGGTACGTGCCGAATTCTCCTTACCCGGTTATACAGTTAGTGGTGAGCATTGCATGTTGCGGCATGGCGGTGCTTGTCCGTACAAATGTGGACAAACTCTTTCTCCCCAGTAAATTTGGGCATTGTTGTAGGCTTTCTTGGAGCAGTTGCCTGTCTGTAGTCCTGCTTGGATCAGAACCCATTGCATATGGCTGAGAGTTGGTTCGAGAAATAAGAAATGGAAACAAGATATATGTATCTATCTCAGCGTGAGAGAAAGTGGAAGTTGTCTTGGTTGTGCTTTTCCTAGCAGGTCCTCAGTAACTGACCCCTGTTGTTATCTGCTCCTTGTAAATGTTGAGAGATCGTTGCTCTTCCGGCGAGCCAAGGTCGCTCCTGCGCCCGCTCTTGGGGCAGGCGCGCTTGAATTTTCTTCTGTTTTAAATCCAGATCCTGCAGATTTTCATCTGGACATTGCACAGCTGTCTGCAATAGCTGCATATACACACAGCTGTGTGTAGTGTAACTCTGCTATTGCTTTTTATTTTCACTCACGTTTGTGACTACTTCTGCGGAAATCCTGCCTTACTACAGAATGCAGGTTTAAGGGGTGAAACATGTGGAGACGCAGCGCATTTCCCCTTCTGCCATACCTTTCCCTTGAAATCATGAGCTTCCTCAGCCTTTAGGGATGGTGCAAGTTATGTGAAGGACTTTTAACTGCTATTTGTCTTTGAAGCTTCACATTAATAGTAAAGGCTTGAAGTTTCAGCTTCTGTTCAACTGCTCAATAAAGGTCCAAACTGATGATTATTGGAACTGGACTGTGTGCATAGCTAGGTAGGTTGGGGTACTGACAAGCTCTCAGATGACAGCATTTACCTAAAGTTCTCTGAGTCCCATCTCCATGGTAAATACACAAAACACTGTGAAAACACTGGTGTTGGGCAAGTAGACCTGTTGTCAGAAGGTGTTAGGGCTCCTACTAATCTCTCTTCGAGGGGAAGAAGAAAAGCTCCTCCCTGCATACAAACCTGGCCACAAAATTGGTTACTCAGCTGTTTGGCAGCTCCTTATTGGAAATACTAGGAACAGAATACGGACCCTAATAAAGCTGACGAAAGTTTGGCAGGTACTTCAGTAAGGCCTTGATTTCACCAAAGTTGAAAGAGTGTGGTTCAAAGAAAGGAGCTCTGACATATGCCGGGGGTGCTGTTGTCGTCGCTGGGATGGAGCTCTAATTTTGTGTTTTTCTTGATGCTAGGGAGAGAGAGTTTTTGGCAAAGAGACCAAAGGCGTGAATTTACCTTGAATGTAGCTTTGTTGGCCTGATTTCTGCTAATTCTGCACTTTTCACCAGTTCGGGAAATGAGAGGAGATGCCCTTGTTCTGAGGGACTAGATGACAGCAGGGTGCTTGTCGTCTCTTGGAAAGAATTCTCTTGCTCTGCCCATTGCCGCCCTTCTGAAAAGTGTTCTCCACTTGGCAATTTGTTTGGAATTGGAGGAAAGGAATTGTTCCGCGCTAGCAACGGAAGGTTTAGAACCATTCCCATCTGATACCACTGGTACTACTCCCAAAATACTACTAAACTACCAACAGGTTTCATAAAATGTCTTACCCTTTTTGGGTGCTGCTTTCCTTGTTCCCTCGCCCTATGCCAGTCAACACTTATGTTGTCATGTGGTTAGGGCATAACCACTCTCTTTTCTCCCCCTTCCCCCCCTTTTTTTTTTTTTTTATAAGCTCAGTACTTAAGAATACGAAGGTGCAACTTCTCATTTGACTAAGAGAAAGGGAGCTTTGTGGATATTTATAATGCAACTAATTGCATTTCAGAACCCTGAGGAAAAACAAGGCAGTTCCCAAATCCTCAGTGCTGTCTGTCGGATGCGGTATGCGGACAGGGATGCACCTCTCAGTTCAGCAGGGGAGGATGTATGAAGAAGGATTTTTTCCAAGCTGTTACTTAACTGGTATTAGCATTTGAAGGCGCAGAAGGCATGACCTTTAATCCTGTGTGCAGACTAACTGATCTGCTTGCTTCAATGCCTCTTTGTAACTATGTAGAATGGAAAGGGTTGCATCAGACCAGAGAAAGAAATCTTCTGTCACCAGAACTTGCATATTTAGGTGTGCATGAGCCCATTCCACGCATAACATCTGCAAACTTAGAGCTTTCAGATGCACCCCCCGATCCCTCCTCTCAGATCCTGTCTGAAATGGCATTTATCAGTGAGCAACCACCCAAAGCACAAGCCTTCCTGTATAAGCTGTGAGAGATAGCACAGAATCACAGAATCTCCTGAGTTGGAGATGGTCTCCTAAGAACCATCAAATCCAGCTCCTGGCTCCACACAGGCCCAGCCAAGTCAGAGCATGGCACTGAGCGCGTTGTCCAGATGCTTCTTGCCCTCAGCCCAGCTCAGTGCTGTGACCCCTTCCCTCTCAGTACAGAACTTATTGCTGACACTCAGCCTAAACCTCCCCTGGCACAGCTTCACGCTGTTCCCTTGGGTTCTATCCCTGATTCCCAAAGAGAGGAGATCAGCACCTGCCACTGTGCTCCCCCTCATCAGTAAGCAACAGACCGCAATGAGGTCTCCCCTCAGCCTCCTCTTTTTCAGGCTGAACAACCCCAAGCACTTCAGCCTCTCCTCGTAAGTCTTCCTCCCCAGATCCTTCCCCATCCTCTTTGCCCTCCTCTGGACACTCCCCAATAGTTTTGTGTCCCTCTTATACTGTGACACCCAAAACAGCCCCCGGGACTCAAGGTGAGGCCATCCCAGTGTAGTGCAGAGCCAGACAATCCCTCCCTGGACCAGTTGGCCATGCTGGGCTGGATGCACCCCAGGATACAGTTAGCAGCCCCAAACTGGAAAGGACAGCCTTGACTTTCAGTCTTTCCCAAAAACGTAAGTGGTCCACGTGGACTTCTGCCATTCACTTCCATAGCGATTGGAACAATGGTGGTAGATCAGTTTTACGGGGCTTCAGTGGAAGTGGTCGGTGGGTTTTAATACGTTCTTGTGAAAAGCTGGAGCCAAGAACGTAAAATGAAAACGAAAGATCAAGAGAACTGAAAAGCAGAACAGGGTTTATGAAGCGTCCAAGTGTATATGTGATACTGTGTAAAGTCCCAAAGAGTCTTCATTTTAAACTGGTAACATACCTCAGCCTAAGTTTTGAAGTTACAGCTGTTGCAAGAGGCCCCGAAGAGGTCAGCCATGCAGGAGGGCTAGCTGAGAGATAATGTAAATATGGACAAACGTGCCAAAGCTATGCTGCGACTTCTGTTGCAGCACAAGTGGTTTTTGTATCCATCTAGTTTGCAAGATGGGCTCACTGCATCACCCTGGGGGAGAGGAGTGCTGGAGTTATGGGAAAAGCAGCTTGCGACCGTTCGTCTTTGTTGAAGGGAGTGCTTGGTCAGCCTGCAGCGGTGATGGTGCTACGTCCCGACATGTGCCCAGAGGGATCCCAGTACAAACATAGACTATTAATGCTGGGGTGTTTGCTAGTGGTGACTGACAGCTCCAGATCCCGGGATGGCATGTTACTCTGCCAGCAGCCTGTGGAAAGCTGCTCTGACGTAGCCAGCCCACTTGCCGGCAGAGCCACGGCTGGCCTGCAGCATCTGATGACTCAGTGAAGTCCCAGAGTTGTTATTGCAGTGAAAGAAATCGTTCTGTTCTTTAATCCCTTTGTGCAGCCCATAGATCAGTTGGGAGGTGTCCTGCCAAGGCCTGTAGTTAGGAGAAATTATAATGCCAAAGTCTTTTGAGGCTGAGCAAGTCGTGACTGTAGATCCTACATTGGAGTTAACGGTCCTGAAGGGTTTTCTTTTGCCATGAGAAGGTCTTACCAGCAGTTTAAAATACAGTTTACTCGGGTATCACTCAGCATAGCAGCTGGAGGGACTCTCACTGCTAGCCCACCCACATGCACATGATGCAGCATGCCTTCATCCTTTTTCCCCCCTTTGGTGATTTATCGTGTGCTTTCATTAGCCAAGATACTAGAACCCCAGAGCTCTGGTCTTCACACTGCTCTTGCACACTCGTGCTTGGAGCCCACGGCTTCATCCTTCTCGCTCATCTCCCCTCTGCCAGCCTGATGCTGGTAGGTCTGTCTCACATAGGGTTTGTTTGCTCCTGTATGGGAAGCTAAGGTCTAAACAGGGACATCAGTGGTTTTGTTTTGTTTCTGGTTAGGTTTTTGGTTGGACACCGTGATAAATCTGAGTCAAAGTTGTTTCAAAAACCTACCTGGAGGGTTTGTCTGTAAGATGGACAGTTACATGAGAGTCTGTCGTGCTCCAGGAGTTTGCACAAATGCCCTTCTGCTTCACAGAGATTGTGGTGGTTTCCCCTATGCCTATTCCCAGGTAGAGTTTTGGGCAATTTTGACGTAGTGTTGCATGTCACTATTGGAAACCAAGCGTTATGAGGAGAGGTAACAGCGTGGAGCCTGGTTGGGAATCTCAATTTCTTTCTTGAATTCTCTCTACTGGAATTAAGGGAGCAAAGGTGCACCTCACTGTTATTCAGAGCAGTCGTCTTGTTCAGTTCGTGTGTTTTGAGCATTCTTCCAATCTATCACAGAACCCCTACTGCAGTGGGGGATGGAACTAGGTACCACAAGCCAGTTTCCAAGTTAATTCTCCGGCTTTAGAAGTCCACACATTCCTTTCGGTGCGGAGACCAAGTTGCTGTTGTGTATGGGGGGGTCGGAAAGAGCATGAAGATGTTGCAGCTCTTCTAATCAGTGGGTGGGATTTGGCATGCATAGGATCTGCAAGGAGCAAAGTCAGTTCCTTACTCAACGTTGAATAGTTGCATTTGGGCTTGCACCCTTCCTTGGTGGTGTCTGAGGATTCGCTGACCTCTAGTGGGGAAGCTCGGTAGTAGCTACAAGAAGTATCTGTGCTTAGTTTTGCCTAATGAAATAGCTGGAGGAGAGCCTGGACACCTACTCGGCAAGCCCTTAATTATCGCAGTGTCTGTTTTAGACTCCTTAGAAGTTGTCCAAGGACTTCTCTACTCTGCCCTGGTCAGGCCCCACCTGGAGTGTTGCGTCCAGTTCTGGGCTCCCTGGTATAAAAAGGACAGGGATCTCCTGGAGAGAGTCCAGAGAAGGGCTGCAAAGATTTAGAGGGGCCTGGAGCATCTCCCCTATGAGGAGAGGCTGAGTGAGCTGGGACTGTTCAGCCTTGAGAAGAGAAGACTAAGGGGGGACCTTATTAATGTTTATAAATATCTTAAGTATGGGATGCAGGGGGAAATGGCCAGCCCCTTTTCAGTGTCTGTGGAGACAGGACAAGGGGCAGTGGCTGCAAGTTGGAGCACAGGAAGTTCCACACCAACATGCAAAAGAACTTTTACACAGTGAGGCTGAGGGAGCCCTGGGACAGGCTGCCCAGGGGGTGTGGAGTCTCCTTCTCTGGAGATATTCCAGCCCCATCTGGACGCCGACCTGTGCAATATGAGCTGGGAAGCTGCTTTGGCAGGGGGTTGGACCCGATGATCTCTCGAGGTCCCTTCCAACCCCTGTGATTCTATGATTCTATGATTCTAGCATCTACAGCATGTGCATTTGAAAGTGGCTGTTCTTTAGATCAGTGCAGGTAAAGTTGTATAAAACCCACTACGAAGAGAGGCTGAGGGAGCTGGGCTTGTTCAGCCTGGAGAAGAGAAGGCTGGGGGGGGACTGCAGCCTTCCAGTACCTGAAGGAAGCAGAGAAACAGGAGGGAATCAGCTTTTTTGAAGGGTATATACTGGCAGGACAAGGGGGATGGAGTGAAGCTAAAGGAGGGAAGGGTTAGATGAGATATTAGGGGGAAGTTCTTTACAGAGAGAGTGGTGAGGGGCTGGAACTGGCTGCCCAGAGAGCTGGTAGATGCCCCATCCCTGGGGTGTTCAAGCCAGGTTGTCTGAGGCCCTGGGCAACCCTGTGTGGATCAGGCCTGGAGGTTGGTGGTCCTACCTGTGGCAGGGGGGGCAGGAAGTCTGTGATCCTTGAGGTCCCTTCCAACCCAGACCAGTTTGTGATTCTCTGATTACAAACCAACCAGAACCAGATCTCACAACATTAGATGACTCGAAACTCTTTTCTGACTTTGTATAAATGATGGCCCCCATAGTTCCATTGCATACATCTCTTCTTCTATACAGCATTTCTGTCTCCTGTAAAGAGGTTTTTACAAGTTGGCTGCGTACATGTGAATTCCTAGAGCAGCTCTCTTTACATCCAGTGTTCTCGGGGCACTGACAGTGTACCTTTTTGCTGCATAGCTTCCTCTGCTTTTGAGCTTGGCTGCTGGGCAGCAAAGTCTGTCCACCTGCCATGCTTGTTGGCGTGCTTCCCTTCCCCAGCCTTGGGGGAAACTTCTTAGCTGGGAGAGGCACGATGTGGTGCGAGCCTGAGAAACTTAAAGGAAATGGATTTTAAAATAAATTTGAAAAGATGAGCACTGGGAGCCAAACAAGCTTGATTTTGGTTTGATTTGGGTTTGTTTGTTTGTTTTGGGCTTTTTTCTTTTGGTTTATTTGTTGGGGGGGTGGTGTTTGGGGCTTTTTTGTTTGAATTTTTGTCACTGTGGTGGTTGTGACTAAATGAAAATGCTGGGAAACTTCTGTCTGTTGCAATTTAGATAAGTAGCTTCCTTACCAAAAGGCACTAGCAATGCCTGCTCCTCTGAATTTTCCCTTGCCTTCCTTGATCTGCACCTTCCTTCTTATGTCTTTCTATGCTCAGTCCCAAATATTTTATTTGATTAAGATTTAGGGTGCGTTCAAGACTCAACCCCTTTTAACCATGTTTTTGAGAAGGGAGTTGGGGGGAAAGATGAATTTTGCATGAGGGCTCATGCTCTTTTGAGTATATTTCAGTCTTCAGCAAAGACATTTATATTCATCTTGGGTACTGCTATTTCTGTAAGTCATGCTATAGATAAATAAGCATTCATAGTGTACATTACGCAGCGTTCCACATGGGTGCCTCCCAGGATTAGCATTTTGTCTCTCTGTCTGCTGGAACAGGCACTAATTGCAGCTTTGGTTTGCATCTAGCTGCAGAACCACAAGAAGCAGAGAAGGTGGTTGGTGACACATGCTAACGATTCCGGCATTGCGGTTCTCTGTTCGCAGATGTGAAAGGACCACCTACACACAGATTGTCCTGTGGCCAGTCCCCCTACACTGAAACGACAACATGGGAGAGGAAATACTGCATCCTGACCGACAGCCAGCTGGTGCTGCTCAACAGGGAGAAAGAGGTGAGACAAGCTCGCCTCAGCCGCTCGGGATGCACCTTTTGGCCTTTCTTGGCAAAGCAGGAAGGCAGCTTTTTTCATCTCCCCTATATTTTGTTCACAAGTTCAGTGAAATGTGTGAAGGGGGGGTGGCAAAGGGGAGCTAACCTGTTCTGAGTATGGATGGTGTGGTGCACACGGTTGTAGTCCAGCTGGCCCAGGTGCTGATTGCATGGAAGATGTGACAGCAAACTGTTTGCATCCAAAACTGCCTCCTGGAGTTTTACAGCCCACGTTTTAAGTCTGCCACTACTACTTCTTATGTTATTGCTGCTTTTATTGGTAGTTGAAGCTAGCGTAGCTATGTAAACCTACCTCATCACATCAGTGCGGACGTAAAGGGAGGGAAAAGTGCAGTAAAGGTAAGGAAAAAAGGGTTTGGTTTGTGTGTGTCTTGGAGTGCTGGGCAGAGGAGGTGTGCACAACCTTCACTCTATAACATCGTCCGTGCAGCAGTCGCAAGGCAAAGGGTTAGAGTCAGGTTTCCTGCTCTCACTAGATGCAGCAAAAGGAAGACTGGGTGCCCCTTGGCATGGGTACTCAAAGCCATTCCAACCACCTTTGCTTGAACTGTGCAATTACTCTGTGTGTGTGTGCAGAGCATGTAGTACTTGGCACTGTGCCTTGCCAGGAAGGTGGTATCAGTGTGGTTAAAGAATAGGCAGGTTCTGGCTGACTGAAACACTGAACAAATAAGTGCTGATAATTCCCTTCTCCTGGACTGCGCCATGATACGGGGCTTTTTTCTTGCGATATTTGATGTCTGCAGATTGTCATGACTCCGTGAGCTTCGATAACGGTCCTGGGTTTGTTTGGTTTAATTTTTCTGTTGTAGATTTACCCTATTTAAAAAGAAATACATCAGGAGGAGCTACAAAATAGGGCTGGTTTTAAATTCTTGAAATAAATCCATGGGCGTTTATGTGCGATAAAGTCTGAGTCTAATAGAATGGTTTCCTACATTTGGAGGTGACCTGAATTTCTGTGCTTTTTCTTCATTCCTTTGAGGCTTCAGTGTATGGCTGCATACAGGCTGAGGGTATGAGACCTGTGTCTGGCGTAGCACTATGTATTATTCATCATCAGCAGTGATCGGGTTTATTTGCAAGGGCTGAAATATTTCTTTGTATAGGGAGAGTAGAAGAAAATGGTTTAGAGGAGGACTGGAGTTGTTAGAAGGGAACAAGGTTGATGCTAATGCATAGGAGAGATGATCAAACGCAGGGAAATGGAAGGTCCATGTCATGATGCTTGTTTACTATGTAATTCTTGTGGTCCGACAGGACTGTCACCTAAGGCATTACAGTATAATACTGAAGAAACTTAAGGACATGTGAGAATTATTCCTAAAACTGTACTGTACCAGCACAGCTAGGCTAAAGGGATGCCTCTCATTAAAGAAATGTAATTGAAAACAACGCTGGCTCATATCACACTGGATTAACTGGAGGTGGTAGTCACATACATACAGGTTCTTAATTTCTCCTACCACAGTTAAAAGTGTGTTGAATCTTTCACTAAAGTGTAATTGTGGGAAGCCTGATGTATTGCTGGTGCATTTTGGAATACAAATCTTATGATTTGGAAGACAAATCTTATGAGGAGCAGCTGAGGGAGCTGGGGTTGCTTAGTCTGGAGAAAAGGAGACTGAAGGGAGACCTCATCACTCTCTACCACTACCTGAAAGATAGTGAGGTGGGGGTTGGTCTCTTCTCCCTGGTGGCTAGTGACAGGACAAGGGGAAAGGGTCTTAAATTTCATCAGGGGAAGTTTAGGTTGGGTATTAGGAAAAATTCCTATACTGAAAGGGTTGTCATGTGTTGGAACAGGCTGCCCAGGGAGGTGGGTCAGTCACCATCCCTGGAGGTGTTTAAAAGAAGAGTAGATGCTGTACTTGTTGACATAGTCTAGTGTTGGACCTAGGAGGGCTGGATAGATGGTTGGACTTGATGAACTTGAAGCTCTTTTTGAACCATAACCACTCTATGA
This sequence comes from Gallinula chloropus, assembly GCF_964237585.1. Lineage (NCBI taxonomy): Eukaryota > Metazoa > Chordata > Aves > Gruiformes > Rallidae > Gallinula > Gallinula chloropus. The sequence continues at coordinate 19,438,112 of NC_140091.1, forward strand.
TTCTATAAATCATTATATACTGTCTTTAAATGCATTCTAGCTTTTTGTCAGAAACCAGAGAAATTCAGTATCAGGCTATGCAGATGCTGGGCTTTACGTACAGCAGTAAGCCTCCAAAGTGGAGCAATAGAGTAAATCTTTGCAGTGTGCTCTCCAAGGAGCCTGCCTGCACCATCACCATGAGAAAGAACTTGTTTTTGGGAAGTGCTCCATGCAGGTGGGCCGAGCAGACATGCCTTTGGTGCAGGTGTGACTCCCCATGCTGATAACGCGAGTTGTTTCAGAAGCTAAGAATCAGATTTGCCATTCTGATTCCCAAGTAATTTGGGACTGCTCTAAGGAAAAGGAAAGGGAAATTCCTTGCAGAGTCATGAATACCCTTTAGGAAAATAGCTTCAGGGTCTGTACATATGGTGGTGTACATACAATCCCTTGTGGAAACGCAAAGCATGTAGAACTGCTAGTTAAGAGAGGGAAGCACAGAGCTGATACTCTGGATTTGCACCTTCTAATTTTTCTGAACTAGAAGCATCCCTTCTGGCTTCCATGAGGAGGTGACTCGGTTAAATCTTACCTGGCAAGTCAGTTGGGGTTGAAAAAGGCTCTATGCAATGTGATCAGGAAGCAAGAGGGAATGAAGGGGGAGATGCTTGCTTGGGAAGAGTGTAATGACTGAAAAGTATATAGGAGGGGAGCTGAAAAAGGCCCACAGGTAGGACTGCAGGTTCTGGGAGCCTAATGAAAAGACCAGGTGAATGAGGAAGAAGGAGGTTACTTCAAGAATCAAATGGAAGATTCTGTTTAGAGTAAAATTATTGGAAAGGTGATGCAGGAGGAGGATTTTTGTTAACGTGAAATGAGGCGAGAGAGGATACAGGAAGCTGAAAATAGAGAGGCTCCTGCTCTGAACGTGGAATTTGCTGATAGAGTGGTAGGTGGGAAGTTCTTTGGACTGCTGGAGAGGATCTTAGAAACAATGTGAGGTACAGGATGATACCCATCAGTAAGGGTGTGGCGGTAAGAAGGAAGAGATGTTAACAGCAGAGTACCCTTGCAGCTGGAAGACCACTTGCATCACCACAAGGCTGGTGTAAGTCTGAAGCATCTCATTTCATTTTCTGTGCATCTGCTTTGTTACTTCCTGGAATAAAAACCCAAGGAGCTGAGCCTGTGTGAAATTGAAAGGGAACCAAAGTGTTTGATGTTTATAATGCTGTGTAAAATCGTTTTGCAAGTATGTATGTCAAAGTCAAAAAGTAGGAAAACCACATACAAAATGCAAACAGGTAAATGAAAGGCATCTTCGTTTTTTCAGGTATAATGCTGCATTTGGTTTCTTTCAGCTGATGTTAGAATACAGCTTATGAATTACGCAGATTTTATAAAACAGTGAGGGAATAGCACAGAAATAAAAGCAGTAGTAAGAAAAGTTCTCTTATAACATCCCACTGGTGCAAATTTATGTCGAGGCAGTTTGGTTAGGCTGTGTGTAAGAGGGGTTTTTGCACTGTGAGTAGATTGGAAAGAAGAGAAATTGTGAGGTACAACTTGATCCAAAAATATCTGTAATTACTTGGACAAAAATAGTCTCATGATATCCCCTTGTGCTGTGTAGGCTGATATTAATTACTTGACACCTGTCAACTTTATAAAATAAAAGTAGGTGAGACTGGAGAATGATTATTAATGAAGGGAAAAGACTGATGCCTATAAGGTAAATAGGAAGAAAATGAAGCCCTGTAGGGACATGGAGACGACTTAACGAATAAGGAGTCGTGAGTGACAGGTGGTGTGCAATTACTAGGCGTATCATGATGTGGTGAGTATCCAGCAGCAACTTCCAAAACTAGGAGAACAAGTCTAGATTGATTCACTTACAAATCAGGTTGTTTTTCTATGAGAAAGGCAGTCAGGAAGGCATAGATACTGTCATTGTTTGAGAAACCTGTTCCACAGGGTAAGAGCTGTGAGGGCACAGTAGAAGTGTCTGCAAAACCAGGGCTGTTTAAACCAGGAAAGGCAATGAGTTGGTGTTTACGAAGAGCGGGCTCAGATGGATAATCCATTGCACATCACTTCTGCAAGGGATGCGACGAATGGCTGCGTCTGGCTGTGGGCTGCTGTTGAGTTAGTCTTTGTCCGTGCCTTGGCTGCTGTCCTGCAGAATCTTTCAACTTTGCCTTCACTTGGAGATGAAGGACGCTTCTCACTATGTTAGGCTCTTCCTTTTTCCTCCCTGCACACCAAACCTCATCTTTCTTCTTGGATTTAGAGGTGGTTTTAATCAAGGGTAATGGAGAGTAGAGACCTACATTCACTGTAACAAGGTCTACTACTTATTGCTGCTGATGACAGTGGCCAACAGCGGGATGTCTCTGATTTATTTCCCTACTCTGCCATCTCCTGCAACTGACATCAGTAGCCAAGCAGCAGCTGCGATCCCAAGAGAAGATAGCAAGAGCAAACACCAACGCGGGGGGCGCCAGGGAAGGCTCTTCAGAAATGCCCACTGCCATTCTCTAAAGAGTTGCTGGTGTTGGGAACTTACAGCAAGTGTGTTTTACCTGTAAATAGGAGTTTGCCAAATATGAACCCAGTTGGAGGAAAAGATTTGCATCTCTTCCCAACTGGACAGAATTGTTCCTTTTCCAGAAGCTCAAAGGAATGTTTGCTGTCAACACAAGTGACTTTGTATGTCAAAATTTTAGCCAGCTTCTAAACCTTCTTGAGGAAGGTACAAATTAAAATTAATTATTTCACTTTTTGACATGATTCCAAACTTCTTGACTACTAGTTCAGAAGAGGTTGCAACTTCCCAAGTTTTTATCTTGAACTGGTCTTTCCAGTCTCAAAAAAATCTATCTGCAATGAAGAAACTTTTTTCCTGCCTCTTTTCTTTTTCCTTTCTAATAGCTTAGCTCAGTTTACATGTCCAGTGACAGGTGAGCTGTGATGCTGTCCAAGAGTTTAGTGTCCAAGCTACAAACCTGTCCTCATTAGATTGAGAAATTTGCCACGATCAAAATTGTCAAGATGGTCAAAATTAACAGTGTTTGGACTATCTGTACGCACCTTCTTGTCCCAGAGTTATGCTGCTTGGAGTCCAGCGCTGAAAGCCAGCAACTTCGGCACATCGGTTCAGGGTAGGACACTTCCCAAGTTGGTGAAGTCTCAGCAGGGCAGAGAACGGAAATACAGAGCTGGATGGAGAAAAGAACAAAATAAGAGCTGAAAGCCTAAACTGCCATTAGAGTTCTAACTGCAAGACTTGGTCATTCCACTCAGTCCTCTGCCAAACTGCTCGCTGCAGTGGTGGGGGCTAGAGGTGGGTCAGGGGCTTGGTGTTTACATCACATTCAGTTGTGCGCTTGTTTTGGTGCCACCCCATCTGTAAATGTGTTTGATGTACCACAGAGCAGCCTGTATGCCTGCTTAAAATCTTGTCCAGCCCCAAAGAGATGCAGAACTGCTGACCATGCTCATTTCACCTACTCATTTTTAAGAGCCGGCTGATCTTACGCAAAGATCAGCATAAGATCAGCATATGATCTTACACTGGTCCTGCGGTCTCGTTGTTCGCTTTTTTCGGTCGGGATAGACTGAGGCCATGGTTTTGGAGGAGTGCTACTTCACATGGCACTTTTAAGTCAGACTTAAGGGAGGATTATAATTTTTTTTAGCTACTTTGCTACTTGAATCATGTCCATAAAATTGTGTTTGTACATTCTCTGGTGTAGATCAAGCCGTGTGGTGATAAAATGTTGCTCCTTATACAATTTCCAGAATTACTGAGTGAAGCGGACAGTGTCAGGCTTGTTTCAAGCTGCTGTAAATACGCTGACAAAAGTAGTTGTTTGCTGGTGTGGACCGTGTTGCACTGGATGGATGCAGCTACACCAGTGAACCTTTTTTTAGCGCACAGCCTAACCATGTTTTCCTAGTCTGGGCAAATTTTTAAGGACAAAAGGCTAAGTGACCCAGAATTAGGACCTGAGCTCTCAGACAGTCTTCCTGTTAATGGCTTAGTTCCTCTTTGAAGATAAATCCTATCTCTGGTATGCAGAAGTAGATTTGTTTTTGACGTTGACTCCGGTGCGCTGTAGCCTGTTTGCTTTTCCCAAGGACAGAAAGGACAGCATGGCCTCAATCACCGTTTTCCTCCTCATCCTTGGCAGCAAGTCAGCACATCCCTAACGCCCTCTTGGCTCTGGTCACTGTTCTTATACACGCTGCTGTCAGGATGGTAGTAACATTGGGGTGGTTTTTCATGTCAGTGGGTTAAAAGAATGTTCCTGTGATCCAGTGTCCAAAAGCATGGATGGGTACAGAAGAGGTATAAGATTAGGGACTCTATTCACTTCTCTGTTAAAGAAATCCAACAGTGGAGACGTCCGCCCCCCGTGAGCTGTATCGATACAGAGCTGGCAGGCGTAGGTGCGACAAATTCACTGAGAAAGGGGGATGTGTTAAGGTGTGCAGAAGCAGGTACCCGATATCACTGATAGGAACTGTTCTGGAGATACAGCTTGCAGCATCCTACCAAAAAATGCTCTGGAGGAAATGAGGGGACGCAGAAGGGGCGGTGGAGCAGAGGGGTGTTTAGAAGACTGAGCAGAGCCTCCAGATGCAAACTGAAAAGCCAATACATGATCTTGTTTGAGCGAGTGTGGCATTGACTAGCAAAATTAATCTCTGCTTCTTAATGTGCTCTCTCACAGAGATCATTCGGTAAAGGAGCTGCTGCAGAACCTTACCAGCAAAGAAAGCTGGAATAGCCACGAGGGATTTGGGAAACAGGGTTTGATAAACAAGCACCATTTGAAGGAGACAAATAGACTAGCATGGTAATAAATAGCATTAAAAAATGACCTTAAGAGAATGCTAAGTGCTTAAAAGTCAGGAAATGCCAGAACTAGTCTGAGAGCACCATTGTAGCACAGCGTGTTTCTAAAATAGTAAAGTATCTTGTACATCTTTTACAACCTTGGGTACAAATGAATAATATCTTCTTGTTTGCTATTAATACTCGGGTCTTAGTGATGACTGAAGATATGAAAGGATAAGCAGCACAGGAAGTATCACGGGGGCTTCTGTTCCTTTAGCTCCAAGCTGTCTTCTCCGTAGCGATACAAAAATGAATTCCCATATTGCATGTACCGCGGCTGTACTGTTGATGCCAATGTCCTCGTCAAACTACGTTGTGATGTTTTGAGTGTTATGGGGCTCTGCCTGCCTCCAGCCCCCCACGTGCTGTGTCTCTCCCTCATCCCTGGGGTTTCTTCCAACTGTTAAATATATGGGCTTAAGGCAGCCCCACCAAGTGATAGGTTCCAGACACCAGACCAATGGCCTTATGGTAACCAGTTTTATCTCTAAATAATGTTGCGGTAACAAATATGGGTCTGGGTCATCTGAGTATGATTTACCTGGGTTGTGACAACAAGAAATGCACTAACTCATTACAGTTACCGAGGTTGAAATGACACAAAATCCAGTAATTCATGAATACTGAACTAAACTTAATACCTGAGCATGCACAGACGTACAAAGTCGTGGTTATAACCAAAATTATCACTCAGGCGAGAAGGAACCAGGGCATGGCTTCCTCAGACAAGCGATGTGGACTAGCTAGTGGACTCAGAATTCAGAATTCCCAGTTTCCTGTCTGAAGTGTCCTCTTGTTGAGACACAGCAGCATTACATTATCTGGACTTGTTAATCAATCATCGCATCCCACCTCTGGTGCCACCCCTCTGTGTCAGTTCTTTGGGGTGCCTGGGGCCCAGAAGTCCTGTAGGTAGCACTGGCCTCAGGTGCCCACTTGGTAGTGACTCGATCAAGGAAGCAATGGTGACCATGGGCCAAGAACCTGCTTAGCTTGGTTCTGGAGATGATATTTTCCCACACAGTCTCCCACCTTTGGTGACCAGCCTTTCACCTGCTTGAAGGATTTTTGCTGTTTTCTGACCCTCTTCAGAACAGTGTGTGTGTTCTTCAGAAGAATATTGTGAAGAATGTATTCCTCCTGCTGGAAAGACATCTGTGGGTTTGGGCAATCTGGATTGCAACTCTGGGGAGCAAGTAGCTGTCTGAAGTTTTTTGTGTCTGCTTTTCTCTATGCAAAGTAACTGATGCTTGAATTAACCTGTGCTGGTCTCATGAACAGCTTCAGCTTGCACAAAAGTGTCCATATAAATCAATCTTATCCTCCAAATCCCTTTTTTTGGGGTGATTGGATTATAAGCATATCAGGCTTGTTTCTTGTCCCCACACATAGGTGCTGTTGGACAAAAAGACTGTTTCACTTTGGCTCTTTTTGAGCTCTGGGCTGTGGTCTAAATAGCCTGCAGCTGTAGTGGTAGGTAGCAGAACTTGACACTTTTATTTCCACCATCAGCACCTCTCTAGCAAAATGTAGTTTTCCAGGCAGATGTTTCAAGGCGATGTTTGGGGGCAGCAAACCCCGAGGGGTCAAGTTCTGCCAGAATTTCAGAAGAGAAACAGTATCTTTGTACATTCAGTACTTCTGAAGAGAACCAGTGTGCAGAATTTCATTACTATGGAATAGCCTGGAGCCTGAGGTCCCAGTTTTAGGAAGACTTTGACTTAATAGCTGGTATTCCCTTTCTCCGGCCAAATGTCTGTTTCCCTCTGACATGCTGTAGCTGATTACCAGATAGGTGCTGAGACTGCAAAAACCCTTTTATAATCTCCAAGTTTCTCATGCAGCCACCTCACCACCAGCCTCTGCCTGACTTCCCCAGCGTGGAAGTGGGCAAGGCAGGGGAGCAATGGGTCTGGCGTTGGAGAACCAGTTTCGGAGGGCAGGACTGCCGCCTTAGGCAGACGGGTCGGCTGTGTCACGACTTGATACCTGTGGAGCGCAGGTTGCCGCGTACCTGCTTGCAGCCCTCTCCAAGCTGCACACCTGTCTGCGGGCACTCATGCTTCTCATGGCTGCTGTGCTTTCATGGCAAGCCTCAGGAATTTTGTGGTATGCTGAACTGCGCCTAAAAATCATTAGCAGGTGACTAGAAAAGTGAAGTTCTTACTGGATGGCATATTAGAAGTGTGGCCCGGTGGCAAACTAACAGCTATCGGCATCCTTTTTATGCAGATGCCTATCGATGGGATCCAGGACACACAGGTGGATGCTACGAAAGGGCGCTGCCTGCGCCGGACTGTGAGCGTCCCCTCCGAGGGCCAATTCCCCGAGTACCCACAAGAGGGGGCCACCAAACTAGGTAAGTCCAAACCCTGGTCATAACAAATTCATTTTAATTTTTAGCTGAGAGCTGTATGGCACGGTGCTGCTTCCCGGGCAGCATCCTTGTGAAGCAGTGGGTAGCTGAGGTGGGTAGCGTTGCAGCTAGGTGGTGGTGGTGGAGATCGTGCAGTCGCGGCATTGTTTGTAAATGCCTGTCAGCAAAGTGACTTCTAAATGTCAGGATGCATCCAAACATCAGTGAGGTTATTAAAGCTGGGCTGTTGCTGCACATGGGAGGGTTTGTAGCTGTGTTTGTAAGATTACTAGACTGCCCTGGGATTTACAACTGAGAGCTGCTGAGTGCGGGTCAATAGGAGTGCAGCTTTTGCAGATAGCTGTAAGCGGGTCCCACTGGTTTTTAGAACCATTACGTGGTGGTGTTTTACCTCGCTTTGAGTCCCTCTGGAATTTCCTTTGCTTCATACTTTCACAGGAAGTACTGGATAACAGGTTTTTCTATAACTTAGCTCGTGCCTGTTCAGGATGAAGTTCCGAAAAGAACCAGCCAACTGCCTGGTGCTGTTGGCTATAATTATATGTGTTGAAATCGAGGGAGAGCAAAAGAAAGAGCAGGTGTTAAAAACGACAGACCAAAAGCTCTGTTGCAGTAGTTTCCCAAGTCCAGGGTTGGCCCAGTTCCCCCTCTTTATTCCACCTCACCTGTGGTTGCATAAAAGGCATCACTCCAACTCTTTCCAGAAGAAAGGAAAAGCGAAGAGAGGCAGGAACCACACACAAGCAAATTCTTCTTTCTATTCCCAACCTATGCAAGAAGGTTTCCTTCACATAGGCTGGTGGGATCTAGGAGCAAAATTCTTCCCTAGTTCAGCTGTTAAAAAATACCAGTCCTGGGAAAGAGCAAGCTATGAGGAAGAAAATAATGTGCATCTCCAGACAATAAAGCAGCCTTGATAACATCACTATCAAAGGTGAAGAGTAGGTAGGGTATTTTTCATTTCACAGTCTCAGCTGTTTTCTATGCCAAGGAATTTTATTTTGTGAGTATACTGCACGCAAGTCATTAAAATCCCACTCTTCTAGATAGTAATTAACACAGTGCAACTGTAGTACTTATCTATTTGTACTTGCCAGCAGCACTACTTAACTGCTCCTTATTTGAGGAAGGCAGACATGGTTCTTTTTGTTTGTTTGTTTGTTTTGACTCCTGGGTTACAAATCTGAAAAGAAACAGGGCAGGTCAGTGGTTTAGGAAGGAAAACTGCAAAATACTTCAAGATGAGGGGCATAAACGAAAGCCCTACTGCATTTGTTTGTGGCGTTTCCAATGCAGCTCTAAATGATCATCATGGTTTGCTGTATGAACAACTACTTATTCTTGTTCAGGACTAAAACCAGTATTAAATACATTTACACAGTGTTATAGGCAAATACTTACTCAAGGTGTGTGGCTAGTGAGATGAATGCCAGTCTGCACTAGGTGATGAATGTTCTTTGTAGCTCTGTACACTAGAAAGACCTTTGAAATCTGGGATTTAAACACCTTCTTTCTATACCATGCACCAAAAAAGAAGCGTAGAAGAGTTTCTAGACTTCACTGAGCACCTGAGCAGCTGGAAATCCCAGAGTTATGTCTTTAAATGTAACCCTGTAACCTTCTTTGCTTTTCTTGAATTGCCATACTGACCAGGTGACTGTGCTGTTTGGGCATCTGCCTTCGTGTGTGTTTTGCTACAATTTCAGATGCATGTGGCATCTTGTAGCGTGCTACTTGATGTATGCCTGACAAGAATATAATAAAAGTACAGGAGAAACACATAGCCACGTGGGCTTCTCCATGTGAGAGCTGCGACTGCAATGAATATAGATGTCACAAGGCGCGTAGCTAGAAGAACTGGGCATGCAGTGGGAGGGAAAGAAGGAGGGCATGAGTTGGAGAAGATTTGAACAACGCCCATGCTGTGAGAAGGGCCGAGGGTGAGTGGGAGGAAAGGTTATATATAATCTCTGATTGCAGCACCCTAGGTTGTTCCCTTGTATTCACATCCTGGTTAGAAATGTCTCTTATCACGATTACAGAAGTCCTGTTCATGGCACAAAAGTGGGTTGATAGAGAGCAGCGGGGACAGGTTTGTATCAAGGTGTTCAGCCAGAGGACAAACCAGTGAAGGAAAACTTGGAACATCTTTATAAAGAGAAAGAAGCGGATGAGGGCAGTCAGAATGTATCACCAGCAGTACAGATAACAACTGGACTAAAATAGCTTTGGAATGGATACCAGAAACTGAAAAGCACAGCAGAGGCAGCTCAAATATCTAGCAGAGAAATTGCTATGCAGAGCCAGTAAGAGTATCTAGCTTGTTCTAGGGAAGCACGGGCATAACACGGCAACAGCAGGCTCCACATCTTGTGATGGGACCTGAAATTACTACTCGCAGATGATGCTCGTGTGGCTAAGTATGGGTGCTGTACCTCTCTTGCAATTTATGTAAAGGAAAAGAAAAAGGAAGATCAGGTGATGGGACACCTTGTATGAAAGCTCTAGAGTATTGTCTGAGGTCAAGCTTTTTTTTGGTGGAGCAACTGGAACAGCATGCGCTCTCCAGGCACTCTGCACAACCAGTGGCAGTACCCATCCTGTGAATTTCTGTAGCATTCTCCATAGCAGTGTGCACACATCCTTGTAGCTCTGTTCCTAGGAAGTGTGTGGGAGAGAAACTACCCACGTTACAGCTGAGAAGTTGAAGCAAGAGATGTGTAACTCGGCAAAGGTCAACATTAAGTCAAATGTACTTTACCCAAGGGCTGTTGTAGTCATTCTTGTCGTCTCTTTAATTTTTAGCCTTCCTGCAGGGTTGGCTCAGCTGTTTGCGAGGCAGCTGCTGAACCACCATGGTTTACAGTCCCGCGTACTAAGATAGACACCAATTTCCACGTACTTCAGTACAGTAAGCTGTAATTTGTGATGGTTCAGCAGCTGCTAGAAGAGGAGCTGAGCCATCCCTTCTGTGCGGGCATAAACCACTAGTCACCCTCGGATGAGAGCTGGAGGGACAGATGCAAAAATAAAACTCAAGACAGAAAATGACTTGTTTAAACAGTGAAAACTAATAAGATCATTGAAAAACTGTAACTCAGGAGGACACTCACCATCTACTTCGAGGATAGGAGCTTGCCCTCTGCTTGCAGGCAGAGGAGAGGTTGTTTCTGGAAAGTACATTGTACAGAAGAATTGTGTCAGCAACCCATCCGTTAAATATATGCCATGAAATTTCCTTGGTGCATAATCTGTATCACTGTTGTAATACCTCTCTGTGAGTGAATAGGCACACTCTAAATATGTCATTTACTTGCTAGGATTTCATCTTGGCAGCACTTACTCAGAAGCTCTTCCATTCAGGGAAGCTAAAAATGTAGCTGTAATTTCTCTCTAACTCCAGCTTGACAGCCTCTTGCCGCCTTCTTTCAAGCGTTACTTTCAATGGGCTAATTCTGGTATGAAGTAGTGATACAGGCCCTGGAGACCAGCACCTAAACGCTATAGGAAGTGGTAAGATGAAGAAAATTCAAGCTGGTCTGTCCCTTGTACTTGCCTCCATTTCTGCTTCCCATCCCACTCTTTTCTAACAGGTGCACGTTTTCCTCTCGGGGAGATAGCTCCCTTTGCAAAGGATCGTCATTTATAACAGCATGTTGGGAATAACCATTCATACAGTAAGAGCATGATTCAGATTTCCACCATTCATACTGTTTGACAGGCTAGTAACAGTTACGACTTCCTTTCCCAAAATAATCCTCTGTTCTCTTGCTCTGCTTCCTTCTCGCCACCTGCTCACACTAAATGGGACTTGTGAAGGAGAGTACGTAGTGAAAGTCTCGATTCTGGTGCCTCAGAGTGTCTTTGTGGCATTAATAAGAGATATTTTATTTTTGCCTGCTTTTGTCAAAATACCAGGAGGGATTGAAAGTGAGGAAATGGGTTTGGGGTTGGTTTTTAATTTATTTTCAAATTGATAGGAAAGAGCAGCATCAGGAGGAGGGTTTTCTGAGATTCTCTGATGCTCAGAAAGGCTAATGTTGGTGCAAATAGATAATCTTTTTATATTTTGAGATGAAGTCATCTGAGAAGAAAATGAAGACCGCTTCACTTGTTGAAACATGTTGGCCATGTTATTTTCTCAGTTGCATCCATGACTGCTGAATATGAAGGCTCTTGAGAAAAGATTGCTGGAAGCAGGTTGGAGGTGAAGATGCTCTTCACAGATTGTCACTTTGTCCTCACCTGGAGTCACTAGCACTGACAGATTTTTTATTTTTTTTTATCCAGTCATTTGGTCTAATCAGTGGGAAAACAGTTTGTACAACTCTACCCACACTAAATGTTGGCTGTGGTTGCCTTCACTGATCTAATTGTTCTAAACAATATTAACGTGGCATGTAGATGGGGAGCTCTGATGGAGTGGCTGCCAAAGATGGGAGGAGAGGAGGCAGGGACTCCTTAAACTATCTTTGTTGCTGACAAAAGTGTCTGGCACCACACAATTAGAGCAGCTTTCTTTCCCCTTTTCTTTTTTTCTTTTTTTCCCTGGAAATAGACTCCAATTCTTTCTTTTTAGAGAGAGAGAATAGCTGCAGAGATTGAGGACAGTCTGGATAAGCAAGCCATCCACCTTTCAGGACCTTCTACACATCTCTGTGTGTCAGTGTCTGTTCACCCTTGCGTAGCTCTCTAGCTCATCTTCCAAACTTTTGTGCAGGAGTCATCTTTACTTCCTCAGAGAACCAACTGGCCTTTAGTGCCTTAACCCTCTCTGTAGGACATGAATAGCTGTTACTCAGCCACTGACTCACATCATGGCTCTGCAGCTCTTCTTCCGTCCTTTGGTACAGTTCCATCTGTGCAACCTACTGTTAGCATCTGTTCTCCTCCTTGGAACAAACCTCCTGTGTCCTCCTGAGCTGCCGTTCTCCAAGTGTTCCTGTGAAGGCTGTGTCTGCAGCCACTAACATGGCAATGGCAGAGCAGTCATGCTGATGTCCTGTGCTGTGTTCTGCTGACGTAGTGAGGATACAGAGTCCAGTGTGGGGCCCACCACTTCAGGAAGGATGTTAAGAATCTGGAGAGGCTTCAGCAGACATCTGCTAAGGTCATTTTGTTCAGGAGTATGAGACCCATGAAAAAAGGCTGAGAGATGTTGGATTGGTTAGGGTGGGAGAACAAAAAAAAAGAGGCTACGGGATTAATCTGATGTCTGTGTAGTCTATGGCTCCTTGAGAGTTAGTTGTAATGGAGCCAAACCCTCCTGGATGGTGGCAGATGATGAAACAACAGAGAAGTGGCCACAAATTGCACCTTAGGAGATTCAGATTGAGAGATTAAGAGAGAGTATGGCACCTGGAGGGTAGTGCAGCACTAAAACAGGTTGCCCAGCAAGGCTATAGAAACTTCATCTTTCGTGGCTCAGCAGGACAATGCCACAGCTGACCTTACTGGGTGTTGGCAGGGCTCTGCTCTGGCAGGAAGCTGGGACTAGATAACGGCTCCTTACAACCAGCTCTTCACTGGTTCTCTGCTTTTTTTGTACCTTTTTGACTTTCTCTTCCCTGCATGTGTGTGTGTGCCTGCTGTGATAAAGCAACTGGAACCTACCTCATGCAGAGACTTCTCTGTTTGTTTTCAGCCTAATTTTTGGAATGAAGTAAAACTGATGCCGTATCTGTGTCTGTCCACACTTTTCTCCAGTAATTTGTCTCCTGGCCAACAAATACTGCATTTGAGAGACAGAGATAAAGGTCTTGGAGGTACTGACTTCTTACAAAGTTCATACATGGCCCAGTGATCATACAGGAAGGAGTCTGAGCATCTTTGGATGAAAGCAGTCTTGCAACATGAGCGCTCCGGTTGGGGCATCAGCGCTAAAATGCAAACAGATAAGAAATTAGGCACACTTAGTTTCCTGCTCACACAGCTGTTGTATGGTAGGCAGGAAGTCTGTATTTCTACCTCAGTGGTAAATCACCCAAGTTGGATTTTTTCAAACCTGAATTTCTTCAAGTTAAGCACAGGACTGAGTTCCAAAGCAACTGCAGCTATTGCTGCCTTTTTCTGAAAGACTGAGGCTGCTAAAATTGGTGGTTTGGCGCTCTGAATACCTTCAGGAGTGTGGTTTGGAGCTAATAAAGAAAATATGCCTCCTGCACTGTGGTGAGCTACACGTACGATTCTGAAATTTGGCAAAGATCGAATTTTGTGCTTCAAACGTGACTTCTGAATTCCTGATCCTCTGGCTTAGTTGCATGGTTGATAGATTTTCCTTGCAGTGATCACCCCCTTTGCATTCCCTCGAGCTCATTTTTTTTCCTGTAAAAGTTTCACTGAGTTCAAAAAGACCTCTGATCACACAGTCAAGGGGAGAAGTGATAAAAATTAAACACCGATCACTTTGGGTGCCACATCCATACTGCGTCGCTGTCAGGTGACCAGTCAGCTGTGCAACACATCCTGCCTCTGTACTGTTTTAAAGGGTTATGTCCAGAGGCCTGAAAACGGAGGTGAGCAACAGAAGACTAGGTAAGTGATGTCTGGTTTGTACCTCTTAAAACAGCTCCTGCAAGCCGCTGCTGAGCCCTATGTGGGGATGATTGCAGCAAGAAAATACACAGTCTGTGCTCTTCCTTCAGGTAGAAACCTGGCAGGAGAGAACAGGCATTAGCTAAAAAGGTTTCTAGGATTATTTCAGTAGCTGCTGTTTCTGAGACCAAGGTTGTTTGCAACTAAACCAGAGCTGAGCCCTGCTTGCTGTATATTCCAATTGAAAGGAGTGTGTTGTGATGAAAGAACAAATAGATTTATTCTGCGCTCACCATGTAATGATGATCCTTGTGCACTAAGGATTAGGAAGAATACCTGCAACAGGTTACTGCTTTAAGCTGGGGGAGTGGAAGGTGGTCTGGTTTGGAAGAAGAGAGATTGATTGTGACCCAGTCAATGAAAGAATCTGCAATGCACCAGTCTTTACATGTTCAGTAGACATTTACTTAGGAAAGATGCACGAATTTGAAATAATGAGCTTCCTGTAACTTCTGACCAAACTGTGTGTGTGCTGAAGAGAGGGCTGTCCCTTTCCCTTCCACTGCTCAATTTTGCCTACAAAGAATAGCTGTTAAAAAGTGAGGGAGAAAGAAAAATGCGGTATCCCTGTATCTCAGCTGTAGGGATTTATGATGTGTCTTGATGAAATGATGTTCCCAGTAGCGTTCTCTGCTTTTTCTCCCTGTTGCTATCTGCAAAACATCCATCTCCTGTCAACTGTTACGCATGGCAGGGATGCAAAACAGGGCTTTTGGTTTAGCCCTCAAATTGAGGGGTGTGTTGAACAGCAGTATCTCTGGCAGGACGATGGATTCAGATGTGCTGACTTTACTTGTTTGCAGCTCTTTGGGTTTGCATGCACTGGGCTTGCACCAGCCTGTTTGTATATACATGCGCAAACGCACTGGTGAGAGAGATTCACATCCTCCTTTATGCAAACCCAGGAGCCTGAAGGATGAGATGCATTACCATCCGCTGCCTGGTTTTGTTTAAATTAGCAACCCTCCTCCACGAGTGTTTTGGGATTTATTTTTTCTTCTTGACCTGTAAGTGCTTCATACCAAAATTCTTGAAGTTAAAAGGTCCCCAGCAGCTGGAAGGTGGTACCTGGGATGAGTACAGAAAGCGCCACTCTGCGCTTGTGCGGTTTGACGCTGATTGGTCGTAGCCGAAGAACTGGCAGGATCTGTAGGCCGCAGGTGGGTACGGTGCGCGCCTGGCCGCACGGCTCTGCTCTTCACAGCCCTGAGCTCACAGCGTTGCCAGAACTTGTGCCTGTGAGCCTTTGAGTTGTGTAGTAGTACCAAGGAGGGTTTTCTAAAGACTCTCTCCATTGCCTGCTTCACCGTCTAGTGAGTTGGATCACTAGTGAGTTGGATCACTAGCGAGTTGCATCAGGATCTCCTATTGAGTATGATAAGTAGGGATTGTACCTATGCCAAGATCCATTGAAATTCTAATGCTTGTAACTGTCTTTAGATGACCTCGTTTACCCATCCTGTTTCACCCTAAAATGCAAACAGATGCAAACTGTGAGGTTGCGTGAAATACAGCTGCTTTTGGGCATCGTTAAAGAACCAATGGGCTACATAGGGAAACAGGTACTGTTTGAAAAGTGTCCTGCTACCTTCTGCATCCGCAAAAGAGGTTAGGAAACTTTGGGAAAAGCCCTGAAGTAGTCTGAAATTTGGACAGTGTACAGTGCAATTTGCCTTGCCTTGGAAAGATGAAGAATTTATACAACTCTGCTTGAAATTAAAACTGACTCCAGGGAGGCTAGATGTAACAAACAGGATGCCTGGATCTCAGTGACATTCCCCCTGGGCAATTGGAGTTATTTGTATAGAGAAACCTGCCAAGCTGCTATCTTTTTCTTCTTTTATAACGCAAACGAAGCCAAAGGATTTTGTTTTGTTCTGAATGCTGCTGAAACTTTATTCCCTTGGACCCAGATCATCAGAACTGAAAGCCAAGTTTTGTCATGAAGCAAATTTTATCCGTTTAGATCTCAAACCTTTTAACAGCAGAGATTAACGGGGGTAAGAACACATAATCTTAACTTTCTAGTATTGACACATAATCCATTAGGGTGGGGTTTTTTTCCCCTTGGATATGTATTATTACATCCCTGCCTGCTACTTCCAGCACACACAAAAAAATAGCTTTAGAGGTTTTTTATTATTTTGTGCTGTGAGTATAAAGAGCACTTGATAAGTAGAGCACATTGTGCAATTTAGTGATTGCTAAGAACTGGTAGCTCTTGGACCATCTGGGGCAGATTTGTTGGCTGCGTTCTAACCAAGCCACAGTTTATTATGAAGGAAGCTATCATTTTCTTTACTTTCTCAACAACAAGAAGTCGTTTATTAAATTCATTAGAGGAATCTACTTCAAATCATGCATGAACTTACTGCGGAGTGTTAAATTTTGTAGGTTCTCTTTTATAGTTGCTTGATCTTGTGGCAAAAAGTAATTACACTTCACCCAACCATGTGTGCTTGCCATTTTACCATCAGTAACAACAGCTTAACACTAATGGAAAATTAACTTTCCTCCCTACAGCCTGAATTTCCTTATCTGAAGTCTTGTCTAGAGTTAATTTGAACTGTTGAACTAAATTTAAAAACAGTGATGTAATTAAATCTGGTTTGGACTTTGTTATTGGGGACAGAATTAGTTGCTGATCAATTTATTGCCTTAGCATGAATTGATACCCGACAATTCAAGCATTTATGAAATTGAATTAAGTGCATCTAGTTTGTATGAAATTAAATTTAGAAAGTTCTCTCCACTGTGGAGGGGTGTGCGCATTCTTGTCTCTCCATTTCACCACCCTCTTTGGTCTACAACATGCTTGCCAGGTCAATGGATTTGACTTCACGCAGCAAAATCATGTTCACATACATGTGTTAATGAGTCAGCTTTGAATCTGGTCTGGTAGATGTTCCAAGTAACCCTGCAGCCATGTGGTGGCTCCAGCACAAAGGAGATGGTGGGAGTGTGTTGCTTGAGGATGGTAGGAGAGCCAAACTATTTCCACTTTTGCACTCGTTCTGCGGAGCAGCCTGGTGTTCCAGCTGCTCGGGTGTAATGTGAAGCTGCTCTCTGTCTTAGTTTTGACCTAGCCAGGGCACTTACAGTAACAGCAGAGCCCAGGCAGCAGAGATTTGAGCAAGGGCTGCACGAGATTTTGAGAGGAGCTTGTGTTGCTACTCACTTCTGCCACTGCTAAAGTCTGTGCTCTCACATTCTTACAGCTGCTGTTACTTGAAGTACTTCTGGTATTTCTTTGGGCACGGCAGCGAGGGCTCATGCCTCGCTTTTGACAACTATTTCGTTAGGGTTGCACATTTTTCTGTCCCAGCCACAGCATTAAGTTCCCTATCCCATGCTAGCCATAGTGTGTTCTGTTACAAGTTCATCCATTTCTGCAGGATTTGCATGCTTTTTGCAATCTTCTGATAGTCCAGACTTCAAAAGAAGAAAATTACACATACAATATGTGATGGACAAACCTGTACAGAAACATGGAACCCTTCTGGAGGACCAGTTGACCTGGGAACTCTAAAGAAATAGCTGTGTTTTAAACAAGTACAGCATACTGCTTGCTTTTCTCCATGTCATTGGATGCTGGATGTTCTCATCACAACCAAATACAGGCAAGGAAGGTTGGCTGGTGTTGTGCTATAATAATCAGTGAGGTGGCTTGTATTTTTTCTCTAGGGTGCTGAAAATGTGTAAATCCCTGTATTTTTGTTTTGGCAATATGGGTTGTTGCTGTGGCCGTTGGCAGGTTTCCATCTGAGCTGAAATGTCTCTGAAGGTATTCAGTGAAGGGCTTCTGTACGCCTGCACAAAAAGTGCTGAAGAACTTCATCGTTACTGCATGGGATCCAAAGTTTGGGGGATTTTTCTTCCTTGTAATTACTTCTAGTAGAGGATGGCAGAACTAGCTAAGAAAGCTGTAATGGGGCAAGAAATCCGTTGTCAGTTATATATTGGGTTTTTCCATGCAAGACCTCAGGAGATTTGTTTTCCATCAGGCAGTAATATTCTTACACCTTCAAAATAGTCTATGAACACAAGCTAATTAATCTCCATGATACCTCTGGGAAGTAGACAAGTGAAGTTTTTAAAAAAATAATTTTAAAAGTGGAGGTTTTGTTATTTCCTGTGCCATCTTGTGATATTTACACTTCACTGGGGCAGTGACACACCTCCTGTGGGTGAGCTACTTTTTATTGATCCATAAATAAAAAGATTCGTAGAATATGAGGTGGCATAGGTATTAAATTAGACTTACTCAAAGCACGTACTGGGTATTTTGCGAACCTGCTACCCCTTTTGTAAGGGATCACTCTTTCATAGCACAAGGGGTGGGAAGAATTATAACCGTGGTTTTTATCTGCAAAACAGACAAAAATGTTTCGGCAGCACAGCAGAGAGATAATTTACTTTAAAAGAAAAATAATAAAGCCACAGAGGAAAAACGAGCTATTGAACTCCACTGGAGTTCATCAGAAACTCTTCTAACAGGCACCTCTGTGTCGCAAGCAAATCCCTGATTCCCAAAAGAAGCCTTGACAATGGGGAGGCCTATTCGTTCTAGCAGTGATTAGTGTCCATTAAGCTTCAACTGTGTGTCCAGTAAAGTGCTTTTGGCTACAAGCTAATAATTCTGGATGCATATTTGAGACTACTTTATCGTGTGCATTACCCAGTGAAAAATTAAAGGGTTTTTTTCTTTTTTTTTTTTTTTTAAATCTCGAATGGAACTGCAAATATTTCCTTGACCTGCCACCTTTTTTCCAGCAACTTGGATGCAGTTTAGGTGATACCTGGAGTTTTTAGTGGTCAGATTATCTCATTTGTTGCTCAATTATGTTCGTCCTCCTCTGTTATGTAGTATGTCTGAGGTAAAACAGTAGCAGGAAAGTCTAGAGAGATGGTCACCGACCTTGCTGACCCAAAAATATCAGTGTTGTACAGCTAATGAGTGCTTTGCTTTTGCAGTTTTTGGCTGCAGGTGGTGTTGGGGATTGCAGGTCTGAAGGCTGGCAAACCCTAATGGAGCCTCCAGAGGCTGGTCGCTCTGATCGTTGTTGGATTAATGCTCTGGTCTTGCTTTGACAGCAAGATCCAGGTGTTAACCGTTCTTGTTGTTGAAAATCAGAGAATTCTCTGGATTTTGGAAGAGATGTTTTTATTGCCGCTTCTGGTAAAGTGTGTGGTGATGGCTTCACCAGCTGCTGGCTACCCTCACCCTGCTCCTCAATGGCATGGGGAGGAGAAACAAGATGGATAATCGACCAGACAGGGAAACCACTCACAGATCGCCACCATGGGCAAATCAGGTTTGACTGGAGGAAAATTAATTTCACTTATTGCTGACTAAAATCAGTTTAAAATTCATTTTAAAACTGATTTTTAAAACCTTAAAATGTCACTTTATCCTACCTCTTTTTCCTACTTTGCCTCTTTGTTCCCAACCCCTCGTCTGTCCCACACCAGGGTCTGCTGGCACCAGCTGGCACTGGCCAGCACCGGTTAGAACCGACTCAAGGCAGACCCCTCGCCTCAGAGAGCTTCTGGCGCCATGCTAGCATGGGTACCTCAGAGGCAGCCTGAGCTCGGAGCTGCATTCCTGGCTCTGTGGCCATGGAGGAAAAAGAGAGGCTTTCCTCTGCGCCACTGTCAGCCCTGGTGTTTGTGGGGAGAAAAAGAGGATCCACACTGAAACACCGTCCTTGTGTCACTTCTCCCTGGCGCCCCTGCCGGTAGTGTGATCCGTACAGGCCTCTGAGCTGAACTTGGGACTTGCTTCCTCATAAAGACACTATAATTGGCACATATTAAGATATCATAAACATATGCAGACTATCAGTTGTCTAAGTTGTTAGAAAACCTAATGATTTTTATTTATTTTCAACATTTTCTTTAAATTTCTGAATTCTTTGCATTAGACTTACCGGAAACTTTGCTCAATAGATAGATGCAAATGGGTTTTTTTTATCAATTAATCTGGAATATGCTGGATATATGAAGAGAATGTTTATTAAAATGTTTTTCTAGTAGCTTCTCTCCCCACATAACTTGGCATTTAAAAAAAGTCTGGTGCATGCTGAGCACTCCCATACCTATTTCTTATCTGAAGTAGTTCAGACAGATCATGGGAAGACAGGCATAAAGTCAACATCTTGCCTTTAACTGTAAATGATTTATGCTAAAAGAAAGGGATTTACATTTAAAGTTTAGATAGATTTTTCTTTAAAAAGGTCCAACTCTCAGGTATTTTCAGTTTTTTAATTTGTTCTGCTGAAGTGCCTCTACTCTGCTGATAGGTTTCTTCAGCAGCCGCCTCCAGATTCAAAAGCTGTGAAGGTGCCTGGTCTGTCTAGGGGCAGCAGAACCACCCAAAAACGAGTGAATTCCTTGCACTGACATTTTTCTTGAGATACTGGGAGGTGACTGCCTCTTCTTCCAATTCAACTGGCTTTTTATTTGATGAGAAGTATAACCTTATGTTTGTCAGGTGATTATTTCAACAGAGGTCACGCAGTGATATTATCAAGGGTTTTGGTTCTTTTAATCATCTTTATTTAGTGTCATAGTCTTTTGGAAACAACTTTACTTCCTAGACTTCGTAAATTGCATTTCAAATTCCTGAAGCTGGGTAGGTTTCTAGAATGCTTCAAAGTAGTTGTATAGTTTGTTAACATCCATCTTCCTAATTCTCTGTCTCTTCCAAAGTCTTCAGCAGGTGAATTTACTTGAGTTGGATGGCCCCTTTGGCATTTCAGAGATCTTTCTTTGAGGGCAGTACAGCAAGTTTTAGGGTTGCCAAAAATAGATACCAGAACTGAACCTTCCCACATCACTAAAAATGGTTTCTTCAGGGGAAAAAAAAAAAAAAAAAGCCGATTATGGCCTTATTTCAGAGCTGCATCCAAAATTTTAACCCTTCTCTTTGAACTTGATTGAAAAACAAAAATTATGTGAAATGGAAAAGCAAAACATGAAAACAAACCCCAGAAATGTAATTGGAGAACCTTAATTCAAAAAAAAAAAAGCTAAAAGCAAAGAAGAAAAAAAAGCAGCCAGGATTTGCCCATAAAAGCATTAGAACACTTTGAAGAGATGCGCAGACGGACTTTAATGTCCCAGTCCTTAATTTTTCCATCTTTTCTATCATGCCCTGTGCTATACATGAATTGTCTGATGTTGCTCCACCCTGGAGAGAGATGCTTTTCTGTGGTGGTGCAAATGTAGTTGGTGCAGTGCTCTGGAATGAAGTGTTCTATGTAATTACCATAGTATTTGGGGTTTTTTGTGAAGCAAGGGTGGTGAGAGAGAGGAGATTACAATCGCTTCTAAACTGTTACTGCTTTTTTGGCAGAATCTAGCTCAACTGAGATCATGAGACTCTTCTGCCCTGCTGTTTCTGGTAATTAGGCATTTCTAAACAGCAGGTCAAACCAATTTGTCTTTTAGAGGGACTATTTATTTTGTTATACTGCTATCAGTGACAGGTTGTGGGGATTTGGGTTTTTTTTTTGGGGGGGGGGGATCTTTTTTTGTGCTGCTGTTCTGTTCCAGTGCTAATCTTGGCGCAAGATCGCTGCGTGTTTAGCGATTGACTTTAAAGGGCGAGGGAGCAATTATAGTTTTCTATTATTTATTTGGCAGTCAGTGTATTGTTTGAGCACACATTCAACAAGTTTCTTTCCCAAGGGCTACGCTGTGCATTTTTCACGTGAGCCTTGGCAGGGGGTGAGGTGACCAAAGTTACTGCTGCTTCCAGGGGAAGCACTGTGAGGGTGCGTGAGGCTGTTGCCGAAGAGAACCTACCGGAGTTCATCTTAAGCAATCCAGCAAGCAAAAAGGAGATGGGTAGCGTTAGAGGGAGAAAAAAGGACTGAATCAGAGGAGAATATTGTGTTGCAAACAAGTGGCAAAATTAGAGTAAAATAGGTATGTTGGACACATGCATGCTCAAGGACTGCAGAAGGTAGGAGAGATCCGTGTAGCCTCTTAGCTCGTCAGCCTGTTCAGCAACAGGCTGAACAACTTTGCATTCCTCTTGTGTGTGTGCTTGTCTGCTCTGGTCCTGGACTGGCAGGTGGGATCTGCTGGGATCAGTTTTCAACTGATCCAACTTGGCACGCTATTCACAGCGGGGGCATTATAACATATAAGGGATGTTATGATGGCGGCAGTTGCCAAACTGCGTAGGTTTTTGCTTCTGCGTCTTAGAGAGCAGCTTTTGTCTTTTTATTTTAGAGCAATGCTATACCTGGAAGTTCAGCTCTCAGCGGTCTAAAACAGAAAAGAGCGGAGCTCACAAAAAGGCTTGCAGTATCAGACTTCACCTTTTCACTTTCAAAGCCATGGATCTTAAGGTTGGATTTAAAGCAGGGGGGAACAGCAGTGCATGAAGCAAGGAAGGGGGTGGAGTTCATTGTTTAAGTGACTCTCTGGGGCTCTTTTAGTACTGTGTTTCCTAAGCTGTAGAAACATTTGAAGTAGTGTAACACCTTCAGATAAAGTGTGGTTTTGTCAGATGCATTCAGACACAGTTCCTTGTTCAGCTGACAAAACCATGTTTTCATCTAGACTGGCTTCTAACAGTCTGGAGAATGCGTGCAGTGATACCAGCCTCTTAAGCTGATTTTAGACTTGGAGTCAGCTGCTTGAAATTCCCAAATTTTCTCAGCATCGGATGTGTTTTTGCTTAACAGGAGTCTCCTCCTGCCCACACCCCCTTCCACCCCACCCTGAGTGCTTGCGCTGTCTCTCAGCTTCTCCACCCTCCCTTGGGACAGAAAAAAAATGAAGTGTCTACCCATGCCGGGTAGATTATGTCGCTGTTTGCAGGGAGGACAGCATGCATCCCGTACGCAGAGAGAGACGGCAAGCAACGAAGGGCGGCTATTGTTCAACTCGAGCCAAGGAGCTGAATAGAGAGGCTTGCGCTTGACGGGCTCGGGCTCTGGCTTTTCTGCATTCCAGACCGTCTGAGGCAGAGAAAACCCAGCGCCGGAGAGAAGCGTGCGGAGGCTACGCTGACTTTCTGGTTGGCATGGTTGCAGGACCATGGTAGAGGTATTAAGATTACCGCAGAATGCAGTTCACAGGTGAGATCCCTCCTGACACGGTCCATGCAAATGGGGGACTGTATTGCTGTAGTATTTCCAGTGCGGCGGGTGCTGGGTAGGAGGCACATAGGTATTTTGCTGGGAGTTTAAAGTGACTAGACTTTTAAAGCAAGTAGAAACTTCAAGGTGGTTTGTTGTTGGTGGTTTTTTTTTTTTCCTCGTTGCATATCTATATTGATTCTTTTCTTCAGTTTTATGCACAAGTTTTTAAAAAGGTGTTTACATGGATTTAATGTGAGGGCTGGAAAAAGTGGATTGTTGGTACTTTTCTGCTTGCTAGCACAGAAACTGCATGCAGGTATTCAAACGTGTAGATGCAAAGATGAGAACCAAGTTTTTGTAATGGCTTTCAAAGTTAAAAATCTAGTTTATTGCTACTTAAATCATCAGGTTTGCTTTTCTTTCTCTTCCTGTAAGTCTCTATTTACCTAACGCAAGTTGGTACGTTTTTTACATGACACGAGATTTCTGAGTAAGCCCAGGCATCATTCTTCAAGGGCATGCTGTGAGAATATTTCTTCAGCGTTTGCTTGTGGCTGGCATTGCGGGATGTTTTCAGCAATGTGATACTGCCAAACCAATAAGGTTGTTCTGCAGCTGCTTTTGAATTACATGATCAGAAAATGAAAACCTTCTGCTTTAGCTTTTGGGTGGTTTTTTTTTTTTTTTTTTTTTTTGGACAATCGTGTTTCTTTCAAAAACAAGCAAACTTTTGGCAAACTAATTAGAAAAAGTTCAAGGCAACACAATCCCAGCCTCTTCCAAGTTTCATTTAGGTGATTTTGGGGTGGTTACCAGGAGGTACCCTTTAGAATTTCCTGTCTCTTTTGGAGGCTTTTTCATACAATTAACATGTTAAATAGGGTAGTGAATTAAAAACACAATACTGGGGAGTTCTGGAAGGCAGACGTGAGCAGCAATTTACATGCCTGCAAATTCTTCATGTTGTGCCCAGCTTTATCTGATACTCCATGGGTGCTTTCACTCTTCCTAGCTACCAGAATCTGTGAGAATCTGTGTAATTGTAACAAATACTTGAGGTGACTTCTGTCAGAAAGATCTGTCATGGCTTTTAAAAGCTCATGGGAACAAATCAGCTTCATTTGTACATATGCAGGAGGAAGGGCTATTCTCTATACTGAGGCTTGACCTGCTCCTTGCTGTTTTCTGGTGTCTGGGAATAAGTGTTGCACCAGTGATACAGTACTGGAAGCCGCAGGATTCTGTGATGCAGCAAAACACAGGGTATGGACAGCATTTGTAAATGGCTCATTAGCATCAAGAGCTCGTTGGCATCAAGATTAATTTTCCAGCATGTAGAGGTAAATACCTTTTAAAGCTTTAATTCTCCACAAAGGGAATACTTCGTTTTATCTAGATTCCTTGGCTAATTGGCATCAAACAGCACAAATGCTTTTTAGGAGAGCTAATAATGGTGGGAGTTGAAACTGGGCCAATGGCAGAAGGGTGACCTAATGATCCCCTTCCGTTTAATTTTCCACATATTTGGGTGACTGCTCCTATAAGGGAGAGGGAAATCTGCACAAGAAGTCAGCAAGCAAGTGATGCAACTACATCGGTGCTTACAGTTACAGCAGTTATCATCTCCACATGTTAAATGGTCGACAGACCTCAACTATATATGCTACAAATTTAATGGGAAACTGTGCCAAAATCGTCATGGTAAACGTATCTGCAAAGATTGGTTTGCAGTGTTGTGTAATAGCTGGTTATCTGAGCAGATGTTGGCAGCTACAAATCGCTATGGTGAGTCTGGACAGGGTTTCCTTCCGTAGCAGGAACAGGGGTGCTCCTTAGCCCCTGGATCTGCTGTGACGACACACGATGATGTTTTTTTTTTATTATTCCCTTCTCTTGCACTTGCAACACGCTAGGCAGGGACTTCAGGAGGGCAATGCTGTCACGTGGACACCTGCCAAAGAAGTGATGCGGCTCCGCTGATGTGTTTGCGTAGAGTAGGCCTCTAGGCAGCCTTCAAAAGTGGCACCAACCACAAACATGCAAAATTGAGAGTCTGGCTTAGGAAAGAGGAGATTGAAAGTATTTGTTCTTTTGAAAAATTATTTTTCCTGCTTGTTCCAATCCTTTTTGGAGTTGGTTTCAGTCAGATATTCATGCTCAGTCACACACAAGCCGTGAAGGCCGAGTCCTTTTTTCGAGAATAGAGGCTGTAATTGTTTCCATATTTGGTTGATTCCGGGGGTAGTGGCTACAGGGAAAATGCCAAATGTACAAAATACAGCATAATTCTAATGCCAGCCTTCACAGCATTCATACTCTTAAAGCCCTGTGCTGGTATGTCCTAAGGTCACTCTAAAATGCCAGCTATATTCTCCAGGGGAGCTCTGTCCAGTGTGTCCAAGAAGGATCTTTGAGATATTGCATCAGTCAGAAATTAAGCCCATGTCCACAAGATGGAGGACTTGGTATGTCCTTGTAAAAATTCCCTAAACTGTACAGTCTCTTACCTTGCTGTGTTTCCTTGTTTCACCGCTAAATTCGGACCCTAATTTGGAAACAAATTAAAGAAACCCTCCATGCGCTACCTTTCCGTACTGTTTGGAAAGGCCTTGGGCTTTGGCAGTCACCTTATTTTGATGTTTACATAAAGATTAGTGTAGTATTCCTATAAACACAGGTGGAACTGAGGAGTAAGAGGGAGGGAGACCACATGATTCATAGGCAGGGATAGGAAATCATATTGTTGGTCATAACCACTCGTTCTCCGGAATGCTCCTGCTTTTCTGCTGCATACCTGGTAAGTGCAAGCTGCATGCTTTCGGGCTGGTAGGCACTGAGAGGGTTTTAGTGGTGGCTTTCTGTCTCATCATCTGGTGTTAGAAATGCGGGTTATTGTGAATTGGGTGGGTTTTTTTGTCTATACCAGTCAAGGAGAGTTCAACTCCCACCTGATGATGTCGGCAAACCTGCGGTTTCTTGACATATAAAGGGAGCAAGCAGTGACCTCAGGGTGGAGTAAAGCTCCCTCCTGGCACACCATCTTCAACCCTGCTCTACAAGAATCACTGGTATTCAGTTTATACTGAAAACAAGCGAGTTGAACTCGTTGTGGGAGTGCTACATAAAGCTGCTAACCCCATTGGGAGAGGGTAAATAAGTTGATGGGGCAGTGTGGCAATTTCTTCATGATCTGACCAGAAGCTTAAGAACTCATATGGTCAATAGAATATCATATATTGATCGTGTTGAATTGCTTCCCAAAATCCTTTGAAGCCATCTGTGTGGGTCTTATGTGTTCTGATGGCACCAGAATGTTGCCAACTGGATGATGAGATGTTTAGTTCTCTCTCATCTGAAACTGTTTTTCTCAGAATTGTAGTCCTCTGTTAGCTGTGTGATCATGTAGTCATAGAAGTCAAAAAAACCCAAACCAACCAAACCCCAACCCTCACTAAGCTGTTCTGTCATTTGTTTGATTGTTGGAGCTGCTGTGCCAATAACTTAGTCTAAAGAAAAAACATTCTTGGCCGTTTCTATGCTCTGGTTGGGAGTATATACCCAAGAAAAAAACAGTAGGTCACAAAGTCATAGTAGAGACCAAGATGAATGATGGTGGTATCCAAAGAAAACCACCCTAATTGGTTATTTTCACTTTTTTTTTTTTTTAATTTGGCAAAATTCAGCACTCGTGAAGACCCGAGCTGGGCAGACTCTACGGCCTGGAGGGCGGGCAAGAAAAATTGCGTTCCTTTTCCATGCCTCATCACAGCGTTCCTGGGGAAGTGCTTTTCTGTCCCAACAGCAACTTAGAGGACAGCTGAGTGCATGTGGTCCCCTCTCCCCAAAAACGTCTCTCGTTTTGAGAGAATTAATAGCATGTCAGTATCTGAAAGTGCAAAGGATGGAGCAGTTGAGTCCTTAAGGATGGTACTGCCCTGTCAGATGGCTGACCCTTTGCACTGTACCTGACCCTATCAGTTAACGTTGCAACTGCTGGGAAGAATTATTTACAAGATACTTTCTCTGTGGTGTGCCAGTATAATTTCTGATAAATCCATCATGTGTAAAGCGCTTCTCCTTGTCTGTCTTTCTAATAGAAGTCCTTCATAATGATTTAGAACAGATAAAATCTGAAGGGCCTTGAAGATTGTAAAGTAGCAGTGGTGCTGTACCTGAAGTGCTTGAGCAAGACTTGTGCCTTTGGAGACAGGGCAGGGAGGAGCGGGGGCTTCACCTTACTGCCTGCCCACAGTGTGGTTTCTGGGCATATAGGGTTTTTATTCCTCTTTCTCTTCCAGATACTTGGCAGGCTTGGAAATACAGACAGCAAAGCTTCCTTTCTTGGAAAGGTTAATTCTTCTGGAACACCTACTAGATAATTCAGCTCTGCTCCTTGGTTTCGTTCAGCAGATATTTGTATTTGTTTTTTTGCTATTTTCCTTCCAATAGCTCTACAAAAAATAGTCTTTGTTGCTGTTAATTTTTGTCTTAGTTATGAGTAAACTGTATTTATATTTGAAATTTGCATTTCTTAGAAAGTCTGGAAAACCAGCGTGATACTGATACTGTTTGAGACACTGGCAGTTTCAGTCCTTGCAGTATCAGAGTATGAATCAAAAAAAATTGGTCCCCATTCTTCATTCACACAGCTTTGAAAGGTGGAAGAGCTCTTGGATTTCTGGGCTGAGTGTTCAGATGTGTGAAGCAGATGATACGACTGATCTCAGGGGGCAGGAGATCAGCCCATGAGTGTTGATCTTTCCCATGTTTTTCATCCATTTTTGAAGGTTTGGTGCCTCTTGTGGCTTCTTAATTTATTTTTTTTTAAGTATTACCATTAAAATAATGTTTTTAACAGTACATAATTTTAGAACTAAGATCATGTTTCTGGGGGACATGCTAGCTCAGAAATTCTTTTTTAAATTTAAGTGCTTGAGACTTGATTAATTTCAAGCTGTCACTTCCACGCTGTTACTGAGCAAGGGCTTCCGTATCAATCTTCATGCTTGGGAAATTTAGGAAGGCATGGGGATCATTTTGTTTCTACAGCTCTGTGTTTTCAGGACATTTTCAGTCTGCTCTTTGATTTGAGCACCCAATGGTTTTGGTCAGAAGGAAAGAATGCAGAAGGTATTCTTCATGAACACGTCTTTACGTACGGCTTGTTAAATACATAGCTGGATGTATTCATACTTTAATACAAGATGTCTGTTTGCATGGGGCATACGGTTCCCAGTTTGGAAGGGCAGTCAGGAGTGGATGACTGTAAATAATGCCTGGGCTCTAGTTTGGAATTAAATTAGCTTAATGTTTTTAGAGTAGTCATTAATAGATACTTACAAACTACGATAGTGCGAGCAACATAACTTGGCTGAATCCCTTGGCTATGCTGTGATGGTACCTGAGGTTGGATTGAGTACAAAAATGTAATTAAGATGCTGTGGAAATGGGGGAAGAAAACTCATGGTTGCTTCATCAGTGAAGTTCTGAACATCCGGCAGTTCTCTGCAGCAGAATTACTTGTGTCACAACTGTTAGTGCTCCTGGTTAGGTCACTGTTTTGTAACATTGGCAAAGTGTTTTTCCATTGGAAAGTGGAGACAATAACAGGTCAGTTTGACCTATAGTTGTAAAACATTCCTATTGCTAGTCCTTCTCATTTTTACCTGGCTTACTTAGGGTTAACACACCCAAGAACCAAAACCACATTAATTTCCCTATGCTACAATTGCAGGAAATTTTTAAAAGATCATTTAAGACTGCATCTTTCTTGCTGTACAGGAGCAGCATGATGGTTCCTCTGCCCTTCCCTCCTCAGCCATGTTTCCTTTCCCTAACACAGTCAAACACATGGTTTGACTCCTGGTCTTCCTGCTTTACTCAGGCATCTCTATTAATACATCCTAGAGGAAAAAGGATAGGGGTGCATAGTCTTAGCCTCAGCAAAACTTAATTTTGTGGGCACGTGTAGTCAGCAACATGAAGGATTCATCTGTAGCTCCTACAGCATTATCAGCTTCGCCAAGAAAACACGAGACGAGGACCTAGAGAGGGAACTGAGGCAGGTGTCCTTATTTATGTTGTGTTAGACTGTTCAGAAGGAAAATACTATGGAAAAATTCAAGATGCGTTGTGAAAGTAGTTTAAAATTCAGTTCCTTTGCAAGTAGCTTCATAGCAGCTTGCTTGCTTTTTTTCTCCCTTTTTTAATTTGTTTAACCCGAAAAGCATGTCTACAGTTCTAAGAGACTGTGTACATTCAAAATAGTTTATATACACCAAGGAAACAGAGTGTAATGGGAGGTCTCTAAAGACATAGCTTGTATTGCAGAAAAGATTTTGAAGCATTGATTAGATTCTTACAGGCAGTTGGATGTGTCTTTATATTGCAAGGGAGGCGTAAGCCTGGTTCTGTGCTGGTCAGCATCATTCTTTGTGTCCAACTAAATGGACTGAAGCGAGTTTTGTCCACGAGGCCCATGACTAGGCTTGTGTATTTAGCCATTTTCTGAAGTGTTTGTGGGGGGATCTGCTTCTTGGTTTCTCTAAAAGTGAAGCATGAACAGACAGCCAAGGCGGGAGATGATTTTTCTAGGGAGGCTCAGTGGGCAATGGAAGAGCTTTGTAAAGGCTCATCCCTTTGGGTTTGGTTTAAATTTTCATTTCAGTTTGACTACAATGCCCTGTCAAAACTATGTGTGGAAATAGCTTCCTGACATTACTTTAAATGTCACTTGTACAAGGGAGCTCTTGCCAGTGGTATTCTGTCCTAGAGAACTTCAAGGTTTGTTGTTTTTTTCACCGTCATTTTGAGCCTTTCTGTCCCTATTTATCTTTAAAGGCTGTCAGCAGGTGCAGCTCTCGCTGCCCTTGGATTCCTCCAGCAATTGTTAGTTGGGAAATTCTATGCTCTGCCTCCCTCCTAAGTAGCCACTAGGTTAACATCTCTGATCTAAGCTGGGTTTGGAAGGATAGTAGTGTTCACCCTGCACAGAAAGGGCAACTCTTACCCTAGTAAAAGATAATACTGCATCAGTGCTGTGATGTGTAGAGGTTGTCATCTTCAGCTGGATGAGAGCGCTGAGAGCAAGTGCTAAAGATCACTGACTGTGCTAGAATCACTTTATTAAGCAATCTGAAAGGATAAAATGCTAGATGATAATGTCTGTGTGTGGGCTGGTACTTCATCAGAGTGGTTTCACTTTCCAGAAAAGAATGGCCTGGCTTAAAGAGAGACTTGTGCATCCATCAGGGTTTTTTTTCTGATGAAAAGGGCTTTCCGTGTACCTTGCCATGCTCCAGCAGGGCTATCCACATTGCCTTGTGTCTGACATAAATCTGCTATTGATTTACATTGCAATAGAATTACTCTGTTTAGCTGCTCATAGCTTGTTCCTAGGATTGTGTCGTGGTATTACATGCCACTTCTGCTTCTGTAGCTTTAAGCCAGAAAGTTACCGATGTCACAGAATACTTGTTGAAGCCTTTCCACAGGATTTTGTAACACATGATGAGTTACTCCGGCTCGCCCATCCGGGTGGTCTATAGCGTGGTTAGAAGGCTGTTATATTGTAATACTGCTTCTCAGGACAGAATTACTTTCCTTGTAGGTTTTAAATTTAAAAATTATTTAAATTTAAAATTATTTGATTCAGGAAACAGCCTTTTGCATATAGAATTGGCATCTTCAGATGTTTGTAAAACTTATTTTCGAGCTACCTTGCTTGTTCTGTACTGTGGCATTGAATGGGATCAGAATGTTATTACTACTTGGCAATATTATTGAGCAAAATGACTCAAATAACTTCCTATTTCCTCATGGACAAGTGTAGAGGTGAGTAGTGTTGTCTGGTACGTATGACATTGATCTGGGAGCTGGAGAGGCGGATGTTTATTGTTTCTGATGGATGCTGCAACCTCAGCAAGCCATTTTTTACATCCCTGCCTACCTGCTTTTCATGAACAAAATCTCCCCTCTCCTTACCCGCTGTGCCCCTCTTCTGAAGGGTGCATTTAATTTTTCAAGTGTGCAAATATCCTGTCTTTATTCACTCCTAAATTAACTGGAAAACAATTTAATAACAATGACTTGGGTGTACAATGTCTAATGTATATTGCTGTGAGGAGATCATCTACTGACTATAACAATATCCATCAATCAGTCCATCAGTTTGTCCCTAGTGCGAGTGAGATCCATTTTTCCTCTTCTTGTAAGTGCCTCATGCAGAGAACATTTATACATTATGATTTATAATACTACCATGACTTTGTGCTTACAAAGCACCTACATCAGAAGGCATCTGCGCTCTATTATTTGCACATATTATGAAGTATCACTTACTGAAATTCCTGTAGAAAAATCTGAGCGCTCATGCTTCTGTGTAGTTTCACTTATCAAGGATGCTAATTTTTAAATCCATGGGATAGCAAAGCTGCTTAGCTTCCATGGGCTTCAAAATCATACCTGTGAGAGGGAGACATTTCTGACAACTGCAGAAAGGAATGGAAGCTCATTTGCTGATGGTAAAGCAAAGAATTGCCAGTTGGGGATGTATACAAGTTTTTAAATGCTTTGTTTATATGAGAGGAGGGCTTGATTTAATTTTGAGCCTCATGGACTTGTCTGCTTTGGGAACTCAGAGGTGAGGGAGATGAACCCCAACACTTAAAAGAGTTTTCCTGTGTTTTCAGCTGTTACTCTGAACAGCTACCTGTGCTAATTTTGGAAAACAGCAGTCTCTGAAGGCAGAGATTAGCCACTTCTTGCTCCTGGTTTGGGGGATTTTTTTTTTTTTATCATTGCTTTGCTGATCTCTCCCCCTTTCTTTCTGTATTTTAACAATTTGCATACCTCTGTTCTGGTCGATAGAGCAATTTGTGTATTTTCATTGGCTCAATAATTTCTATTTCCAGGGTACGTAGGTCTCACAACATGAAATTAGTCATGTTTTGAATATTCCTCTCATGCTTATTTGCAGCTTATCTCAAAAACTGGCTCTCCTGGAAAATTTGGACAAGACTTTTTGAAAGCTTTTGATACTTTATGTAAGGTTTTGATAAGCTTTAGGGTATGAGACCTGCCTTAAGAAGAACAAGGACAGTTTTAGGAAGGTATTCACAGTGTTTCGTTTGGCTGTGGCGAGCTCTAATGGGAGACCAGCACCACATTCCTCCTGCAGCTGTGAAGCAAGTTTAGTCTGGTTTTCTTGCACAGCAAAAGGTTTAAAAATTAAAATCAGTGTGACAGACGAGTTTCAAGGTAGTTTGGGAGTGATTGTTTGAAACTAGGTGTTTAAAGGATGTAAACAGAGAGGACTTTTCTGATGCCAGAGTTTGATAGTGGAGAGTCTCAAAGCTTACAAGTGTCAACCAGTGCCCAGTGTTTGGGAGATGAGGTGAAATAAATGAATTCTTGGAACCAAGGAGTGAATTGCTAAGGATGAGGGAAGTTAATATTGGAAGAGCTTACCAAGGGAGCCGGTCGGGTCTTTATGTCTTCACAGTGTCTTTTTACAGTTGGATGTCCTTTTTTCTGGAACATGTGTCTTTGTTCAACTACAAGTAATGCAGTGAATCCATGAGAGCCACTGTGTGATGTTCTAAAGGTGTTTCAAGCCAGGTTAGATGATTGTAATCATTATTTCTATTTTTAAATTCAATGGAGTTGGTGTTTCTAAAGTCAGTGGCTCTTCTGCCTCTATTGCTTTACATTTCCTGGATTTCTACAGGGCAGGGGTTGGCAACTTTCTTACAAGGACTTTTCAATTCATGCTTTTGTTCTGATGCCTATCTCCACCATCTGACAGGCTTCCTGCATGATATTGTGTCCTGTTAAACCACACAGAAAGGAGATAAATAGTAGAAAAGTGTTTATGCATGGCTTTTCCTTCTGTGTGTTGCCCCACAAATGTTAATGCATAGGAGAGGTCTGCATATGAAAAACTGTAATGCCATTTAAGTTCCTAGTTGCATCCTCCTTACTGAAGTCTTTGCCAGTTCTGCCTCCATTTTTTACAAAGTTTTTCCTGTTCCCCTATTTTAAAACATCCCAATAAACAAGTTTCATATTTGATATTTAATATACTTCCCTTCTTATCATGAACACATTATAATGCATTGAAAAGGATGAATAAACCTAAATTATGATACCAGCTGAGGCAGCTAGGGAGGAAAACAGGATCTGTACTCAAGCTGTGCTTCTAGAAAGGATGTGGAATTGGTAAGTGTTCATGGGAAATCAATACTCTTAACTTTGTTTTCTCTAGAACCTATTATTTACAGAGTTGATCAGTTATATTGCAAATGAAACCAGTTTTTAATAGAAGGACGGTCAAGTGGTTTTGGGCACTGTATTTGTATGACAGAAGACTAAAGGAAGAAGGGGGTGACTGGTCTTTTTCATATTGACCGAGCAGATAGGAGAAAATAGCAATCTAATCCTTTCTCTGAAAGTCCTTTAATTCCTTTCTTATTGCCAAGTAGATTTACGTCATCAGTTTGCACAGTCTCAGCTCAAAGAAAAGATGCTACTTGTAGAAGTTGAACAACATGTGATATTCCTCCCCACGGAGTAAAATGTGTTCAAAATGCTCCTTTTGTCAAAAGAACCCAGCTATTTTTTGTATAGGTGGGAAAGGTATCTGATGTCCTTCTATTAGTTGGATTTTTATATGATATAGGAATTATTTCTGGGGTTTTTTCCATCCCTCTGTGCATAATGAGGATGGAAGCGTGGATGTTTTCAGTGTGGGCAGCAGGACTGCTCTGTTCAGGTGTCCGTGCTGCTGTGGTATCATGCTCCTGGACTGTCTGTCCTGTGTTTCTTCATTAATTGTGAATTCTGTGGAGCATCCTTTCTGCTTGGCAGGTGTTTTATGAAAATATCTGTCCTGCACAAACAATACTTGCTACAGTTTGTCTTAGTAATTGGAATTTTCTTCCCTGCTGGGACTTGATAGCTCTTTTTTTTTTTTCTTCATTTGTTGGTTGCTATCTAATTCTTCGCTTTGCTGATCTAATGGCTTTTTGTTGTTGCTGGTTTGTCTTGTGTTTTACTCAGTGGTCAGCAAGTGTCCCAATTTGTAATAAGGATTGGCAAGTGTATAAATTATTTCAAATAAAGACAGGTTCTGAAAATGGTGAACAAAAGGCGGCTGTCTCTTTAAAAAGAGTACAGTTTGATCAGAGCATCAGCTCCATTCCCTGAGGACAAAGGCAATTTTGATTTGTGGGGCCCAGGAGTCACTCACTTACCGGGATTCGCCTCTGCTTGTGCATATGTAAACCTGTAAAATGCTCTTTTGTGTAGAATAAATCATATGCCATAAAACCTGTACAATTACGTGTGACCCTTCATAAAGTCACAGTGACAAGTCTTCATTGCAGAGCTGCGCAGGGCGAGCTTGCTGTCTAGACAGAGCAGAATTATTTCCATTTATCTTTTTTTTTTTTTACCCTTTCTTTTTTTTTAATAAATAAATAACCAACCGTCGGTGTCAATGACTTCTTTGAACCCCCAAGAACACTGCTCTCTCCTTACCTCTCTCGCATTTGCCCTGTTGCAGTGGAGGCTGAAGCCCAGCGGGGCTGCGACCGCTGCTTCGCGCTGATGAAGAGGAGCAGCTCCCCTCTCCCTAATGCTGCTGTTGGCAGTCAGAAGCAGATTCCATTATTGCCGATCAATGCCGCCGCCATGCAGGAGGAGGGGAGTGGGAGGGGTGGGAGCTTCCTATTCACAGATTGATCAACCTGCCATTGCATGAACAAATTCATTGTAAGAAAGGCTGGGATGCTGTTGTAATAGCTGGAGCAGGAAGGGGCTTGTAAACAGGGGGATGCAGGCTCTTCTCTAGCTGGGAGGGTATTTACATTGCCTCTAAGCTTGCTGTTTTTTTCTTTTAGCATAAAGCATAATACCTGAGCCTACAAACAAAGCCAATACTGTAAGGAAAGATAGGAATATATTACACTTAGCTGATGAGCTATTGTGCTTACTTATTTGAGCTTCTTCAGCACTGAGACCTGTTTCTTCTTTTTACTTAAACTGATTCTATCATCTCCTGCTACCTCTTTTGGATTTTAAAAACCTCAGTTTTCCCTTGCTCCCCTTTTTTTTTGCCTTCTTTCTGATCCAGCTTGGACTGAAACCTGACACAAAGGGACAAGAAGTACAGATCCCTCTTACTGCTCCCACCCATGCCTGCTTTGTCAGAACAGGCTGTCGGGAGTAGGATTGGGAGAACAGGGCAGGATCACGCTCTCATGCTGTCAGTGTAGACAATAACTGGAGTACTGGAATCCCAAGACCATCAGCTCCTCCCCACCCTTCCTATCCTGCTTCGCTCACTTATTATTTTCTGTATGGAAAAGTTTTCTGGCTGGAGAATGAGTCTTCTTTCTCCTGGTGATGTGGCCGAATGGCTGGATAGCAGCACAGAAGATGAGAAAAGCCTTCTCTCATTTCTTGGTACGGTAGGGTGCTCACTTTTTCTAACACTTTACTGGGAAGCCTTTACTACTTTCACTGGCACTTAATTTCTTCAGTCCTTCAGTTACCTGATGTTACTGCTTTTTAAAAGCTATTAAGTGGTATGCAATTGTTAATTAAACTTGGTTAGGATTGGTTTGAAATAGCTGCAAACACCTTGGGCAAAGGTCAAGTTAAAAATGGGCCTGGGCCATGCCAGAAAGGCCTTTCTGGGCTAAACACTGTTACTTACTGGTCTGTTTTTTCTTCTCTGTGCCGTTTGACTGGCTGATCACTGCATTTGGTCTACTTCCACTCATTTCTGTCAGCTTGCCTGCAACTTCTCAACTATGTGATGGCAGTAAGGTAAATCAGAGGAGACTGCTGAAAGGTTTTCATCTTAAAAGAAATGTATAATAGTATTTGAAATAAAAATTTCAGCCAAAGGGTCAGATACTTCTCTAGCCTAGAAATTAAATATGGGAAGGACAATCAAACCAGTCCTGTGCTCTCCTTCTGGCTGCACACACATTAGTTTAGTTGTGTTCAGGAAGAAAATTGAAACTGTTCTTTTATTTACAGTCTATTGTAAATACCAGTAAGAGAGTGAAAATGTTTTAAACAGAATTCACACACAGAAACTGATTATTGTTTTGTCTTTACCTCTGAGCAGTTGCTATGTCAAACTGCTGTTGTTTGTTTTTGTTATTTTAATCTCATCTCCACAAATCATTCCATCTCTCTCCTTAATGGCTTCTGTGCTTCTCAGGATGCAATCTGTTTTATTTCTATTTTGATAATTTCCAGGTACTGAGGTGCTCAGATGGGCTGCTTGTTACGTGTGCCCCTTTTCCTTTCCGGGGGCTGTTTAAAATAATGTTTGTTACAGTATCTTCCCTCGTCCCCTCCCAGCTACAGTAGTCACCGTTACAGATCCTTGTCTGTCAGTCAAGTAGGTGACAGCCAATCCAGGCACTATTTCTTTCCCAGTTTAGTTGTCCTCTCCACAGACCACAGGCAGGCACGTGGTGTGGCTGTGCACCTTCCTGTAGTCAGCGTTACACCAGTCTCCCTGTGGTAAGCAGTTATCTTTCTCAACAGGTCCAGAACATTACCAAATGGGGGGGGAAAATAAGGGGGGACCATCTCGATTTGCTACCCCTTCAGTGCTGTGTGCGGTGGCCTTCTTTGGGAATATCACACCAGATGTGAACAGGGAGAGCAGTCCCTGCACGGGCTGGGCACCAGCGCTGCTCTTTAAGAGACTGCCATTTTTTGCCTGCTTACACGTATGCTTGCGTTCACAGTTTGTTCCCAACCAAGAGATCCCCCAACCAAGATGTCTCCTAAGTCCCTAAGTATCACCCCAGAAACACCAGAGAGTATTTATCCAGAGGAGAGTCCGAAGGCTGTCACAGAGTTGAGCTATTTAAGGTAGCATTTCTTTGCCTCCAAGTACTTACATTATCTTTTTTTTCCTTTTGTCCTACAGAGATACCAAATCCCAAATGGTGTCCTAACTCTAGGGCCATATTTGAGGTTCAGTGACATCCCTCGGATGTCTGCCATACGTTGGGACATTTTGTGTGTCCATAACAATAATTCATTGCTCGGGGCAAAATCCTGCCATGGTGAGTAAGAGGTATTGGAGCTTAGAGCAGCCTTCTGGCCCACTGAGAGGAATGACAAGAGCTGTTGAGCTTCGATGCATCCAAGAGCCAGTTGCTTGTGAGAATGTCCCAACAGCCAGAGCAAAGCATCACTTTTTCAAGAATGTCTCAATTCAGAGCCTTTCTGCAGAGAGTAAAAAGGCTGTTTTTGAAAGCTATGGCTCAAGGCTGCTGTTTAATAATGAGGATAATAAATATTGATATCGTACTAATGTGTGTCTAAGTCATAAGCCTCTAGACAAATTACATTTCAAGTACAAGTTACCATGCGCCAGCTGATCTGCGTTAATTGTCTGTGTGCAATCTCTCTGCAGCAAGCACAAGGTAATTTGAATTAGCAAGGGTAGTCCAAGATTGTTAGGAACTAAGGAGGACATCAGTGTCTCCAGGTCATGCGCAGCAGCTCCCTGTGTCTGCTTTTGTGTTGGCATGGTTGTCCAGACGATTTGTATTGCTGTGCTAGAGTCAAGCATTAAAGGAGGCTTTGGAGCCTCTAAAAGAGGTTAAAAAGGGGCAGCTATTCCAGATTTTGTATGGCCACACACATCATGCAGAGGATATGTTGAACAGTTTAAGGATGTGCATCTGTTTCATTTCTGACTCAGGTTTGCAGAGCTGGAGGATTCGTTCCTTTGCCTCAAACCCAGTGCATCAGTCTAATAACAGCTGATGTTGTCCTCACTAAATGCCACATAGTTTCCTCTGAACATTCTGCAGAATGAAATTGTGAGAGCTGGTACTTGAAAGCCAGAAATTATTATCTCTTGTGATATTCTTGCCTGTTCTTCCAGCCTCTGTTGTGCATTCATCTCCTTGGCATGTTAGGTCTTGTCTTTCAGACTGTAAAGTCCTTTAGGAATCAATGACTTAAATGTCTTTTAAGTGACTTAAACTGTCATCTAGGTTGCTTGCTATGCACCTTCTGAACTGGGTACTAATTCAATTACATTTCTTTTTATATGCCAGCACAACACGAGTGTCTTAATACCAACAGAATTACCTGTCTGTAAATTAAAAATCTTTGATATTTATGTGGATCATCTTGCAAGGCTTGTCTGATTGGCTCAATCCCTAGTCAAGCACAGTATCTTCTTTTAAATCCCTGCTAATGTACTGGGAGAGGTTTAGATCATAATTGGTACCTAGCAGTTGTTTGATGATGGAGTTCTATAGCAAGGGAGCTCTGCAGAGTTCCCTTTGTATTTCCCTTTCCAGGCTCTGTCACTTTAGTGCAATTTAGTATACTGTGGCTGTTGTAATCTCTCCAGTGTTATCTTTTTGTGGCTTTTTTCCTGCCTGTCTTGATAGACATGGAAAAGGTATCACCGCAGACTTCAGTTTCATCCTGGAAGTTGCACCTTGTAGAATTTGCATTATGTAGTTTAGTCAGAACATAAAATTGGCCTTCAGGACTTAAAACAGATAGGGGGGGGCGTTTCAGTTTGCCTCTTACATGGGCATTTAGTTACATTTTTGTGAAAGTTTGTGAATTGGGCTCAACTCTGAATTCTCCTCAAGTGAGCAAAATGAGAGAGAGAATGCTTACCCCACGGTAAAACATTAACATCTTCATTTATTTTTATATGAAGCTTCCTACTTCATTAGGTAATACTCATCTGTATGTGCTGTTCAGACAGTTACTATTATTCCTTCTTACAGATCTCCTAACACTTTCTATCTTTCTGCTTTTTATCGCTGTCAAGCCGGTACCTATTTTCACTAGGGGAGAAAAAACTAAGTAAATTCTGACTGCACCCAAGGAGATCTCTTTCCTTAGTGCTGTCACATGAGCACTCTGAAATAACCCTAAAGAGACAACGAGACAAAAAAAAAGTTGTGAATACAGGCTGCCCAGGGAGGTGTGGAGTCTCCTTCTCTGGAGATATTCAAGCCCTGTATGGACGCCTCCCTGTGCAACCTGTCCTAAGGAACCTGCTTTGGTCAGTGGGGTTGGACTCGATGAGCTCTGGAGCTCCCTTCCAACCCCTACAGTTCTGTGAATCTGTAACTGTGTGTATATGCTGTATGGGTAAATTGTCTTGACGTGTGTTGAGTTTTTCTACTTGTTGAAATCCTTATTTTTTTTAAAAGGCTCTAAAAGTGAATTACAGGCTTCTGTTTTTAATAGGCTCAGTGCAGCAGTTTATTTGGATTGAAAGTACTGAAATTAGCATCCCAGCTGAAAGTTCACACTTGATGAACATTCATTCATGGCATATAAAACTTTTTTTTATCATTACATACATATGTGTGTTGGGGGGTAATTTTTTTTTTTTTTAAATATATGCATATAGGAGGAGACCAAACTATCAAACAAGTGTCTTCACTATTCATATCACTTCACCATGGTAGGTGATGAGGAATTGAGCATGAAAATAGTTCATAAAAATGGTTTGGTTTGGCTTCCTGCCCTAGAAGGTAAAAGTTTCAGTGTCCTGTCTTTGTAAAATAAGAAACAAGCTCTGTAGCTCCCATTGTCCCTGAAACAAATACTGACTCTGTGTCTTCAGTAAAGCACTCAGCTGGTGGTTACATGTGTGAAGAACATCTTCAAAACCTAGCTGCCACCAGCAAACCTCTAAGTGCTCCATCTCATCCAAGCTTAGATTTGGGCCTATTATTTGTGTTTGTAAGAGAAATACCAAGTCACAAAAAGTCAACTGCTGCAGGTTTTTATTCTGTGCTGGTTTTGTAGTTAATCCATAAGACTAATTGGCCTTTTGACAGAGAAGGAGGCCCTGAAATCCTGTGGTCCTTTTTTAGTCCCTTGCCACATTCCCAGAAGCTCTCTTGGGGCTGTCCTCTTCGAGACAGCCACTTGTCTGTTCTGTTCTTACGGAATCTTCAATATTCTTATGGAATCTTCTAATTTTCAATAACAAGGTTTATTTTTTTCCAAATACCTTCCTCAAGACACTCTTTTCATCCCATAGGATTCGGTTATTTATCTAGGGATAATTATTTTAGTAGGAGTTGATTTTAAAAATAAATTACTCAGAGGCCTGTAATGGGTAACATACTTCTTTTGTGTGTCTTCTTACAGTACTACCCCCCTGCCATGGAGGGTTTATCCCACTCTACAATCGTGCTTTTTTTCAAGTTAAGACTAAACTCTTAGGGGCAGAAGTGGTGCCGGTTCTGTACTTAGTCTATTCCTGCTGCATCCTGGTAAGAGGCCTCTAGAAATTACTATGTTTGAAATGTATAATCCCTTGTCCAGACAGGTGAACTTCTAAAACGGCATAGATAACAGGTAAATATTTGGATTGTTCATCCAGTGTGGTAACTATTGCTTCCTGAATGCTACCTTTAAAACAACACCCAGCTTTGCTTTAAGAAAGACACCTGTATGTGTAACTTACTGATCCTTCCTTCAGACAAGAGGCTAATTGCAGGATTGTTTGATTGTTCAGCTAATGCCCTGACCAGCAGCAATTAACGTGTTCTCATGGGCAGTGACGAGGTAGCTCTGTGAAGGGGGTGAAAATATTTGGGTGGGGTTTTGTTTTGTTTCAGCTGCCAACATTTTAATACAAGAGCACCTGAGATGGAGAATGCTTGGTTCTGGACAGGTTAATCGGTCATACTGAACTGGGTTTGTATTTTTCAAATGCCTGTGATTAAGCTGGGCTTGAGAGGCAGAATTAATTCATTCTTTGTGTGAATCGTGTACTCTATCCCACAGAATCACAGAGCTGTAGGGGTTGGAAGGGACCTCCAGAGATCATTGGATCCAACCCCCCTGCCAAAACAGGGTTCCTAGGACAGGTCGCACAAGGAGGCATCCAGACAGGTCTGGAATATCTCCAGAGAAGATCCCCTCTAGTTTTGGACCAAGGTACCATCATATCAGGGAGTGAGCAGACGAAGCAAAAGGAAGCCCCAATCTCTGAAATTTTAGTATATTCTTTTCTTTCCCCAAACAGTAGGTAATACCCACCAGCAGTCCACCCCTTCCTAGTAAATGCAGCACAAAGATATCAAATGAAGATATCTGGAGAGTGACTTTGAGGATGGATTTTTTTATTTTTTGCTCAACAGCAAAATATTTTTGGGGAAAGGAATATTAACTTTTTTTTTAATCAGTAGTATTTTTTTTTTTAAATGGGTGATAAATACAGCCATTCACAAATCCATCTCTGTCTTGCGCATCAGAGCAAAGGGTGTTGCAGCTAAGCCATGTGTTGTTATGAACTGCCAGAAGTCACCACTGATAAAAGGCTGGTGTGCAGAGCATGACCAGGCTGAGAAGGTTCAGTAATGTAGGACCTTCCAGCCTGGAATAGATGGTGTCATCTGCTGTTCACTGTGACAGAGATGAGACCAGCCCCTTATGAGTAATGGCAGACAAGAGTTTCGCTTGCCAGTGTGCTTGACCCTTTTTTGCATCTCTGAGTAGGTCTTCAGGACCATGTTAGTCACCTCCTGGACTTGCTAAGCAGGAGCTCAGATCTGGGGATGTTCTTCCCAGCCCTGGGAAGGCACAAGTCCAGGCTGGAAGGTGCCACAGACTCGATGCAGGTTCTGCTGAGACCATGCAGTAGTTTAATTGCATTGTCCTTTGTGAAATCATGGACGTCCCTGTAATCTTTGTCTCCCTGACCTTATTTGCAAGTTCAGTAACTTAATTCTTCTCACTCTAACCCCTGAGGATGTTTCTTTGCTCCTGATTGTTTTTCCACTCCCTCTCCGATCCCTTTTTAATTCGGAAAAATGGAGATGGAGTAGCAAGCACTGTCCCACAAAGCTGGGAGGTTTGTTTCATCTACTTCTCCCACCCTGAGAAAAAGCTCTTCACAGTAGAATACAAATACCCACAACAACGTGGGTTCCGATTTCAAGTGACCAGAGCACCCACAATAGGAAATTCAGATGGGAGTCGGAGAGCTGCATCCTCACGGGGGGTTACTGAGGCTACAGGGCTGTGGCAAAGACGGTTGCTTTCAAAGGAGGTCATTCGTCACCACTACTCACACTAGTAGGTGGCACCTGCCTTACACAAACCTGCCTTGTAGCCAACAAAACAAGCGTTGGTGTTGCAGAGGGTGGAGTGGCACAATATGAAGGTGTGTAGAGACCTACCTTCATTGTATCCTTGGGCAGTTCCCTCTTCATCTGCCCTCACTGAGTAATTGGCTCACCTAATTTGTAACTGACTATTTCTGTGTAGGGTGTAAATATTTATTTACATAAAAATTACTGCATATCACCAATACATGAGGTGATAAATTAAACATGTCCTGTGGGGTTGTTTGCAACTCATTTGTTTGATTGATTGGGGGTTTTTTTAAGGTTGCAAAGAGGAAGATCTTCCCAGAAATTAGAGTGGATGA
Organism: Gallinula chloropus; assembly: GCF_964237585.1. NCBI lineage: Eukaryota > Metazoa > Chordata > Aves > Gruiformes > Rallidae > Gallinula > Gallinula chloropus. Next base: position 19,480,534 of record NC_140091.1, read on the forward strand.
AAAAGATTTCACACTGTTTATCCGTAGAATCAATGTGATTTATCTGTAGTCTTGGTCCCTGAGAATGAGCAATGCAGACAGCGGTGGTAATTTAATACTAAGCTGATGAGAGGTGTATTGATTTTTACAGCAGGTGAAGATTATGCAAGAGTAGCCTGTAGCATATCTTGTGGAGCAGGGGTGGGAACTGTCTAATTTTTTGCCTGGTGGTGACAGTATAGATTTTTTTTTTTTTACACAACTCAGCAAAAATACAGTTCTACAGGCATCATAGCAGGCTGCTTTAGCTTTTGATTTCCAGTTAACATAACTCGACAGTTTTGCTATATCTAGGTCTCCTTTTTCTGGGGGACGGAGCATACTGTTTATTTGTTCCTGTTTATGGGAATGAGAAGAGAGGGGAAAGGAGTTTTAGTTTTTGTTTATTGCGGGCACCTTGTGAACGTTTCATTTTCCCTTCCCCATTTGGTATGTTTCTGTGATGGGCTGAGAACGGACTAAACTCGTTTTACTGATGGAATCTCGGTGTTTTATACACAGAGAACTCAAATTGCTGCTGGGTGGATGTGGGGGGAGAGGGGTGGCAAGGAGGCTGCAACAAGGTGGCCATGCTCCTTGTGGCAGCTTTTCAACTCTGGTTTAAACTTAAACTTTTTCCCAACCTGCCCCCCCTGCGGGACCTCTTGTTGAAAACGGAGAAATTCAGGCTCCTGTTTTCATTCCTGTTTTCATTTGTGACTCAGCAAGTTAACAGACTGTGTTAAATTACTGAAGCAGCTTTGATGTGATTTCCTTGCGTGTGAGAAGTGGAACAAGCCAAACCTATTACGTTATGCGTTACTATTCGATGTAAAATAAAAGGTGCTCACTTGAGAGCCCGGTTCCAAGTGAATATATCACCCCCATTTGCTCTCATTACATTTACAGCGGGAAAGGCAGAAGCCATGGTTTAAATTTAAACCCTACGGAAGACAGCTCTCTTTGGGAGAACAGTACTTACAGGTGCAGCAGGAAATAAGTTTCCCTTAGTAGAGACCGGAGGGAGGAGGCTGGAGGTGTAAAAGAGCCCATCTTCAGGTCAAACTAGCAACCTGTGCAAAGGCTCCTGAGAATGACCGTTACCCAAAAAAAACCCTCTTGGTCTGCCGCTGGCCCTGTTCCAAGAGCTTTGTTCTCTAAAAGTGCCCTGACAAGGACTTACCTTCCAGCACTGGCACAGGAGATGCTTCCTTAGCTGTGAGAGAAAGTGCCCGACACTGCTCATCAGCCGAATCTCCCCGGCAGCGGTATCGCTCTATCGCAGCGATAGTGAGCTTTGACAGACCGTGATTTACTTGGTGGCTGCGAGCGGGGCTTGTGCATCGTCCTCATGGTCGGCAGCGAGCGTCTGTGCCCTGCCCATTTTTCAGTGGTCGCCACATTGTGTGTTACTTTGCCCAGTTTAGCAAAGCTGTTCTCCCTCTTGGAAGCTCTTTCCCCATCCAAGGTTACAAGGAGGTCGAGAGGCTGAATGTTAGCGGTATGGGGTGGGTTTTTTTAAGAGATAAATATCTACAGTGTGAGACACTAATGCTGCAGGGTCCGGGTTTTTTAGCCTCTCGTGCAGTATGCTCCATTTTGTTGTTCTTCGAGCATCTACAGGAGATACATGTTGTAACTCTGGTGAAAGCAAGAGCCAGTATCCAAAGACATCACAAGTAATGCTATCCCTGAAGAAGGCTTCTCTCGTTTTTCCTTTGGCTGTTTGGAGGAAAACGCTGCTCTCGTGGCACCAGCTGGCAGTCTATCTCTGTAAACCTTTTTTTTGCTGCTGTGAATCAGGATATACAGTGAAATTCTCTGTAGCAGAGGGAAGCCGGCAGTTGGGCGTCTGTTAATAGCCTGAAAGTAACTAATGAGGATGTGCAGTCGGAGCGATTGATTGAATAGCTGCAGTCCTCTGTGTTTCTTTTTCACTTGCTTGCTCGCTCGCTTGCTCTCTGCAAGCTGTGGGAAGGGAGGGGGAACGGAGAGACCCAGCTTTCTCTTAAGTGGAAGTAGCACGGATCCCCAGGGCCAGGCGTCCAGAAACGGAAGTTTAAGCTGCATCTGTCTCTTGAAAGGAAAACGGCAGGAGTCAAAATGTCACTGTCTGGAGTCACGGCTTACTCCTTTTCTTTAAGATTCAGAAGATAACAATGGACTTTCTGCTAGGAAGTGATTTTTTCCCCTCCCCGTGTTGGGGGATGTTTTGTGAAGCTGGATTCCTTTAAGTCTGGCAATTGAGCTGGAGATGGGCAGCAGTTGTGATAAAGGTATCTGTATGCATCTCTGTGTGTGTGTGTCGAGCTAGATATAACAATGAATATCTATGGCATATGTGTGTTTGTGTAGAGATTTTTAATGGCGTGTATACTTTACTATTATCCTGATATTTATACTAGAAGGAGAGGTAAGTGCATGTTTTATGAATATTTGTGCGCATCGCATCAGCCTGCATGAATTTAAGGTGCCAAAGTCCTATCTTAGTAAGGTCATATTGCCGAAATGAAGAGAAGTTGACCTATTTTTTTATCTGCAGAGATATATATGTCATATTACCCAAGCAGTTGTGAGTATTCTGCTGGTTGCATGGTTTGAGCAAGCAGTATGATCATATAAGACCGAACTTTGACCTTTGCCAAAATATGTTCAGCTGTGACTAAAATTGAGCTTCCCTGCATCTGGATTGTAGTTATCTGTTAATTACTAGATTGCTCATTTAAAAGAAAAAAAATTAAAAAAAAAGAATTCTTTCAAGTTCTCTGTGCTCTCATAAAAAGTAAGAGAATATTAAATATGTTTGGGCACTGATCTTTGCCACCATTTTTATTTTAATTGCCTATTTCCTACAATTGAGTCAGATTCACAACTTTGAATCTGCCAGTGGAAATGCCATTGAAATTTAGTGGTTAAATAAGATCAAGAAAAATAGGTGAGAGTAATTCAGCAGTTTAGTAACACACTTGAAACTTTGCTGAGGCGTCTGTCCTATAGAGCATAAAACCTGACTATTCCCCACCCCCCTGTGCCCATTCACCACCTTTTTTTCTTCTCTTCCTTAGAGGTCCCAGCAGAGAGATCTCCTCGCAGACGGAGCATCTCCGGGACCAGCACCTCTGAGAAAACCAACTCCATGGATGCTTCTAATACTTCTCCTTTCAAAGTGCCAGTAAGTGTGCCTTTCCTGCAAAGGAGGAATTTATTCTCATTGAATAGGAAGAGATTAAAATATCACAGTCTAACTAAGCTCGGGAGGGGGGTTGGGGGGGGGAAGGGAGGTGGGGGGAAGAAGAGTATTGCGTTAATATTTCCATTTGACCATGAGACATTGTTATCAGCTGTCGGGTATTATCAATGAGATTTCTGGCAGATTGCTTGTTTTCATCAGCTTGATCTAAAGTTGCAAGTAGTGAAACATCAGTGTTAATGTGGGCAGCGACCTATATAAGTACTTTTGAAGTTACCGCCGGGGACTGCATTACATGTTCAATTTTGACTAGGAAAAAATTCCTTTGGGTTGGTGGTAGCATGTTGTTTTTCCCCCATGCCAAAGAAGTACCTAGAAATTCGGAATTACGTTATGGTTTGCTCAGAAGCCGAAGAAATTTCTGCAGGTGTGTTAGTTGCTCTTTACCTCTTCAGTTTTTGTTACGAGTTTGGTTGGCTGTGAGTCTGCATGAGACTTTTTCAGCTAGAGCCCAGATTTTCTTTTGTGTCGGTCTTTGGTCAGAGTATCCAAGAGCACAAAGGCCTTTCTGTTGTCAGGCTGAGGGCAAATGCTTCAACTTAAAATTAGCCGCTTGGTAATTTTATAACAATGTTTGTTCATGGTTTGAGATATCTAACTTCAATATTGCAAGTATTTTCACGCCCTTCTCTTTATTTTTGGCAAGCAATCTGACTACTGTAAAACCTCAGGAAAAACAGGAGAAGAATTATCTAGTGAACATTCTTTTTTCATATAGTCTCTATGGACATGAATATGGTTTCCATACCTTAGTGCATCTGTTCCTGCCTTGCTTTAGATAGCATTCATCCCTTTTAAGCACCCTTGCTAGTCCACTTTAGATCCAGATATGTGGTGAAACTTGGGTTTTGATTAAATCCTATATTGTGTCATTTTAAAAATTAAAAAAAAAACCACCAAGGATTTTATGACAGCTTTTTAAACTATAAAAGTATTAAGATTGGTCAGAGTGTATAGAATTCATGGTATCTGAAGCAACCTGTAAACTCAGGATTTATTGGAACTGAAAAAGGGACCAAGGAAGCAGTGAACATACTGGGGATCCATACTTGGTCCCTTCTCAGAGACATAGGAACCACACAGATTGGAAGAGACCTCCAGAAGCCTCTGATCTATACCCCCTCCTTCAAAGCTGAGCCAACATTTATCAGGTTGCTCAGGGTGTTCTCCAGTCAGGTGTCAAAAGCCTCCGAGGATGTAGATTGCACAGCGTTGCTGGACAACCTGTTCTGATGTTTGACTGTCTTCATTGTGAAGAATAGTTCTTTCGTAGAGACTTCCATGCCAGAACGAAATTTGAACTGTAGATGTCCATTGAAAGACTGTGAATCACATTTTCATCTAGTTCAATGAATATCTGAAGTAGCAGTTAATGCAGAATATATTGCTTAGCCTCGAGAAGAGAAAGCTTGGAGGGAGATTGTAGCAATGTGTATAAATACCTGATGGAAGGCAGTAAAGATGACAGAGCCAGGCTCCTCGATCAAGAGGCAGTGAGCACAACTTGAAATAGAAGACATTCCATTTAAACTTAAGAGAAACATTTTTTCACCCTGAGGATGATCAAACACTAGAACCGGTTGCCTGAAGAGGTTGTGGAGTTTCCATTGTTGGAGATGTAGTTCAAAGCAGACTGGGCACATGGACCTAACCACTTTGCTGTAGTTTACCCTGCTTTGAGCAGGGGGATGGACTAGTCAATCTCCAGAGGTGCTTTCCCACCTTAGCTCTTCTGTGATTTTGTGAACTATCTTCTGTCACTTCAGTGATCTGTTTCCTGGATCATATTGGGGAAAAGGGTGTCTCGGTCTGGTTGTGTGTGAAGTTGTCACAAGAATATTCTGTTTTATCAAGTTCTGAGATTTTTATGCTGAACTCCTGGTCCACACAGTTCTGGGAGAATTTCTGAATTCAGAGAGCCTTCAAAACTCCAAGCTATTCTTATCTTCATTTGCAAGAAATTCTCCGTCCTGTCTTCATCTATAAGGAATTGCCTTATCCTTTAGATGTATGCATGTGTTGTCGTAGTCTTTGTCTAACAACTGCAAGCTACATATCAGAAGTGCTTGATTACTATCTGTATTGTTTATTTTGCATGTCTCATTTCTTTGTTCCTCATTTTTAAGGGTTTTTTTTTTAACTTTGATCCTTTTAAGTAATGTTTTAATGTTTCTCTAATATTTCTCTAATAATGCCTTGCTCCTGCTCCATTTCAAAACAAAAACCTTGCAGAATGTTTCTTTCCCCTGGCAGTGTATTGGGCTTTTAGGACTCTAGTAAATAGGCTCAGGAAGCCAGTACATGGCTGCCTTTCTTGGGCACAAAGCACCAAAAAAACCACCAAACTAGAAGCCGTTTGTGCCATGTGGAGCTGGTATTATGCTTCTTTGCCTGGCCACCTGTATACCCAGGAGCATAATGCACCCTCCTGTCCTTTTCAGAGGAGCGAGGCTTCTGGCTTTGTAGGTTTTGCTCTGAATGACCCATTTATATGCTGTTACTCCTTAGCAGGTTGTGGTACAGGAGGGGGCTGAGATCACCTGTTTTAAAACATGCCAACTTCTGATCTGTTTAAAAGAGCAAGTTGCAATTAGAGGTCAGATTGCTTAAGCATACAGATGAGCTGAAGCCAAAGCTGCTGAAATAAAATACCCTATTAACTTTGTGGATTGGCACACATCTAATGGGGGGGGGGGGTGTGATAAGATGGGGAGGAATCATGTTTCTTCCTTTGATTTATATTAAGAATTTGCCAGCTCTCAGATGTAGGTAAGACGACTTGGGCGCCTCATGGAAGTCTCAGATCGGTGGCCTGAGAAGAGCTTCAAGTAAAGGATGCAAGGGGTGCCTATAGTGGCTTTATATTTGTGTGTGTGTGAGGCCCTCTTTATTTGACAGGGATTTATTGTACATCTAATGGAGATTAATACCAAGAGGACTTGAATTTTTGTTTTTCCAAAACACTGGAGGCCAGTAGAGGTTGGAGGGCTATAGGCAACTGCAGTGTAGTGCTGTCTCAGTTATTCTCTCCATGGACCTGACTCTGTGCCATACTTCCACTCGCTGCCTGGATTTCTAACAGAAAGCAGCTTAAGGCAGGGGACAGCTTAACCTTCTTCCATCCTGATGGAAAATTATGCTGAGACTTTCATAATAAGTTGCTTTTACAGCTTTTTAAGTTTGCTTCTCAGAAAAGCTATTTAAAAGCTGTCTTCTCAATAGGACAGGGGCTTCCAGCATGTTCTGTGCAGGTTTTTTTCCCTTTCAAATGACAGGCAGTGGTACTCACTCAGAACAAGGCATCTGTTTTTTTAATACTGCTAATTGGCATTTGTTTAGCATCTGGAATTTTGATTCATAACAGCATAATGGCCTTTAAGCGAACATTTCCTCAACACGACATGTTTTAAGTAGCCTCTCCATTGGCAGTGGTCAGTGAAGGATTTATTTTAAAGGGCTGACATGTAAAATTCAGGAAATTTGCCTTCCTACCTCTTGCATGTGCACTGAGGGAAAAGATGTATGTTGAAAGCTGCTATTGTGTGAAAAGCAGAATTTCAGTCGTTACAAACATACTGATAGTCTCAGGACTAACCTTTTCATGGTCCAGCATCTGGAATGTGTTTGTTCTGGTTATCTCCCACCAAGGGGAATAAAGTGGATTCTGCTAATGCTGACATTGCGCAGCACAAGACACACATGCAGAGATAAGGGCTCGTGGTGCTTGTCCTTTTCTTATTCTTACCCATTTCCCCCAATACCGTTGTCTGCAGTTAAAGCATCAGTTTTCACCTAGGTTCAGTTCTGCTGTTTGACAATTTCCAAGCGTATCTGGGAGGAATATTGAGAGAGAACAGAAGGGCACAAAAGGTAGGAAACTCGAGATGGGGAGGTGTGTGAGTATGTCTTCTCACATACAGACACAGGTGCTGTTTATAGATACACATGTATAGGAAAAAGTCATATTTTTAATAATGAATATTATTTGACTGAACAAATCAGAAGGCAGACGGAACTGGCTAGAAGTAGGCATCGTGACGCATAGGTGGGCGAGAAACCAGCTTTTCCCTTCCCACACACACTATGTCCTGGCAGAGCGTCTCAGTCTCAGCGCATCCCGTTCGCTACTGATGCACTGTTGAGCCCTGGTAGCACTGCGGCAACGTACCATATTCTCTCATAGCTCTGCCATTGGAATTGAGTGACCGGGGTAAACAGGAGATTAACAAAATCCTGGAACCTCCTGTAGCAGCAGGGTAGAGAGGAATTGCGAAACCACTCTTCAGGCTCACATTGTGCTCTCCAATTTTTGTTTCTTTGAGGCAGGGTTGTTAGTGAGTTGGTATTACAAATAATACATGATTCAGCCACGTCTGCTGGCTATTAGAAAGAAAAAAAAAGGGGGGGGGGGGAAAGAGGAGAGAGGCAAATGAGACAGGAAAGCCAGAATGCAATCTTTAAAGTAAATAAAATTATTTTTATAGGAAACCTGGGTGAATATGATGGGAAGACTGATACAGATTGTCTTCCTTGGTTTGTTTCTAGTCAAGGGTATAAGGGGATCTATAGAAATACTGTCTGCTTCTTTGCTCTTTAAGAGTACTGCTAAATGGAACAGAAGACAATGCAGCCAGTCTAAGTGAAGGTCAAAGCTTGATGAGATCTCGCGGCTGCCCAGCCTCATCTTTTATGCAGTCAGCAAGATTGTTGCTTCTCCAGAGCACTGCTCTGCTACCGTCATGCTGCCAGGTTAGGACAACTCTGATCTCTTCTGGCCACGTGACCTGATGGCATATGAGTACATATTTTTAATTCTGCATCAGCACCAATGCAGAGATGGAATTGTTGATTTATGTTAGCGTGAGGCATCATGGCATCCTCCGTGAAAAACTGACTGTGCTCAAATCTGTCTTCCCTGTTGTAAGATTAACATTTTTCCTTCCACTTTCTAGTCTTTTCTTGCTGTAACACATTTGTTTGAATCTCTTTTTTTTTATCATTTGCCTGGGATGTGATGGCTCAGGTATGCTGTCTGTTTTCCCACCAGTTTTGTGTCGTAAGGCGTAAATGGACAGTTTTCCATCTCCAGAATGCTCACCAAGTTCTCATCTGTATCTTTATTCTGGGGTGATACCATTCATCGGTTATATAACCGTCACATCTTTCTGCCAAAGCAGGTTTGTTCGTTACATCAAACCTGAGCATTGAGTCAGATATCCAGCCTGTGACAATGTCTGTATGGCCTCAACAGCAGGTTGAGTTTGGTGTAAACTTGACTTTATATATTATTCCCCTGCAATTAATGTAGGGAATCTGTGAATGTCTCAAGCTTTAAACATCAGTCACATTCCAGCCGTCCTTGGTTTAACAATATTTAAATGTGTACCAGCTCGTTCTGTTCTTCACCTCTGTATCACGACTTATACTAAGTTATGCAAAGTTTAATTAATGCATCCTCTGTAAATCAGTCCTTCTGGCCCTTTTATCAGTGCTCTTGCTCTTCTGTTTCTAATTCCCTTCTCCAAGTTCTGGTACTAAAGTTCACAGGAATGTGTGTTATCAGTTTCTAATTGCTCACAACCCTTTGTGTTATTTCTCTGTCCTTGCTGGCCCTCCTAATTTATTATAGCTCAGTGTAATTAATGTGCTGTTTAACTTTTCTTCCAGATCATTAACAAAGATGTTAAACAGAAGCAGTCATGCCACTATCCCCACCACATCCCACTGGACCCTTTCTCCTACCTCGATACCTTATCACTTGTCGTAATTACTCTTTTTACATATTCCTGCAGCCAATTCTCAGGTTTGTGTTCCTCACTTTGCCAAAGTTCAGTTCCATTAATTTTTCCAATTAGTATGTATGTTGTATTGTCAAAAGATTTTCTGAAGTGTCTGGCTGCTTGCTGGATGTGTGCCAGGGGACTGAAGAGTTGGGGAAGTGATTGTGTCTTTCCTTCCTGACAAGAGGGAAAGAGGAAAACGCAGCTGCTTGAACCATGGCAGGGTGGGCTTGAGGCCATCACTTCTCCCCAGGCTTCACCAGCTGCAGCTGGTGTTGACAAACTTTTGTGGGATTAAACACTCTGGTAAACAATAAGTGTTAGAAGGAACAGGCCACCTCGAGGCTATTGCTGTTGGTTATTGTTCTTTAGACAGACTTCTGAACTTTTTTCCGTGATTCCTGGATAACAGCTTTTAAGGGTGCACTTTCCTTGTTGCTAGTGCCTGATGTGGACAGCTCCCATCAAGGCATCCAGGCTCTGCTCCCAGTCTCATCTGTGCTAAACACCTTCCTGTACTGGGATCTGAAAAGCTGATGTAGCTTTCCCCAACTATCTGGTAGCTCTTGTTTCTTCATGAATTTTTAAGTATGATTCCCAGTGACTTGGAAACTTGATTCCTTCAGTACTTTTGACTGCGTATCACACGGAGTATATGCAATCTTATGATACATTTTATTAATAAATGCATTGTAAATGTATTCCTGTTGTGGTATCCTCTCTGTTTCCTTGGTTTTCTTATTACTGTTCTTAAATTTGTTCATCCTGTTCTGCATCTCTCCTGTGGCAATAGACAATTTTTCATTGGAAAGTTGAAATTGTTAGCTGGCCAAATCTGCAGTGCCATCCCATCAGGGGAAAAATATCTTCCTGATCCTTGCTGTTGATCAGCTTGTGTCCTGAAGCATGATAATTACTCACTCTTGTTATTTTTAAACCTGACTAATGCAGCTACATATGTTATTCTTCCTTATATAAACACATAATCCTTTTTTAATCTTGCTGAAAAAAATTTGTCTGTATAATATCTTGTGGTAGCAAATTCTATAGGCTGATTTATAGATAGCATTAGAAAAGGTCTCCTGACAATCAGTGAAATGCACTGCCTCTCATGTTAAATTGCCCCTTGGTTTTCTTATGTAACAGGGCACATGAGGAGCTTAGTTAATTTATATTCTATTTGTTTTATACATCTGTAATCCCTTCTTGCTTTTGTTTCTAAAATAAATAGTCAGTCTTTAAAACATATCATTTGTAAATCCCCCTCTTGTCTGCCTTTAATCAGTTTATACTTCTGGAGATGAGTTTTGCTCTGGTTTTCTTGCTGCGATCAGAAGATCAGAAGAGAGTGGTGCATTAGTGTGGAAGCTTTGGCAGATTTACATAATACCACTTGACTTTTATTGTGCTTCAGCCTTCATTTGAATGTACAAACATGGTTTTTATTGTTCTGTGCCTGTGCGCGAACCACCTTGTCGGTAACAGAGTGCCAGGCTTTTTGGATGAGTTGATGGTGTAATATGACTGTTGTAAGTCACTGTCTTGTTCTTTATATTACCACCGAGGTGTGGGTAAAGTTGTTTTCATCTGCTTTTCTACTGCACGAGTGGCTGAGAGCCTTTTCTGAGGTAGTCATTAATAATGTTTTAATGATGAGTGTTACTGGGCTCATAAACACCTCCACCTCCTTGCTTAGTTACATTGGCATTTTGTTGTTCTGCAGGGGATAGTAAACTTCACCCTGTTAGCTCCTAATCCTTGGAATATCCTGCTAGTTGTATCTTTTGTCCTTACAACCTGGCTGTATTCCCCTGTTTCTCTGCTTCCCATAGCTTTGCAATGTTGCTGGCACAGGAGAGAATTTTCACTTGGCTGCAATTTTTTTCTTCTTCTTGATAGCTGCTTGTGAGCAACTTAAGAACTAAAATGCTTCGTGTACTAACAACACACAGGAGTTGCAAGGTGGTTCTGCTGTCATCTGTAGTCACTTGAGTGTTATCTTTGTACCCATCCAATCCTTCCCCTCAGAGAGAACAAATCTCATCGCTCTGTAAATGAAGTTCCCCACCTGCTGTTATTAATAATGCATTAGTGCTCCTCATAGCGAATTATAGATGTTCAAGATGCGTCACAAGCCTCCAAAAGGCAACGTGTTTGTCCTCAGAAATACCTAATGTAGGTAACAGTGCTGCAAGCCATAGCACTGTGTGTAAGATGAACCTTTATTGTTGCCCATTTTACTGTGGGTTTTTTTGTGGTTTGAAACTTCCACTAATACCATTGCATTTTATTGGTGGATAATTCCTGTTATATATAGTTCATGGCTGACTTAACCTTTCACTTTCAAAACAACAAAGACAATCGTTATTTATTATGCATGAGCTGTTCTCTCCAAAGTGAAGGATCAGTGTGTCTGTAGGGAGCAATAGTCAAAGAGGTGAGTCGTTCTGACTTGGGTCTCTCTGAATTTGTTGGGCAGTTCGTGTGCTGGTCTGCTAAGATTAAGGACAGAGAAACAGCTGGCAATGTTGGTGTGAAGTGAGCATTTCTGAAAGCCAAAGCTGCCCTAAGCAACAACCATCCCCGAGTTTAAAATATTTGGGGGTCAGAGTTTCTGTGGAAACATGGAGGGAAGTTACAAAAGCCTGTGGAATTTATCGCTTCTCCTGTGGCGATTTTTTACTTGGCACTTGAGAGGGATGAGTTGCTTAACTTCTCGATGCGATGAATAGAATTCTCAGTGGGGCTGAATTATTTTTAGATGTTGTATCATTGGGATTTCATAGCCCAGTGTTTGGTCTTGGCTGAGATAATGAACCTGTTCTGAACCTATTCCACATGCCTGATTGAGTGCCTGCTTGTGCTCTGTTCCTCTCTTGCCCGTCTCTCTTTTTCCATCCCTGTTCCCCTAAACCTGTGATTCCAAGGGGAATTTGTACCACGCTTTGTCCCATTAAGTGTGGACCATCAAATCTGTCTCTTGAGGCATAAAGGCACAGTTCTTCTACAGTTACTCTTTCACAGGGCTCCTCTTAAAATACCGTGTGTACACAGTACTGATCTTTTCAAATTGCATCCTTGCCAATTTATCCTACCAAATATTTTGTACTTTTTAAATAAAGAATATATTCTCACACTTTCTGGCAGCTTGGGTAATAAGTTCACATCTTTTTTGTCTGAGGGTGTTTGTTTAAGCAGTAAAATTCCCACTCTTTCAAAAAAAGATGTTGCACGATGACTCTTAAAGCTCAGGCGCGTCATTACATTTAGGTATAAGAACAGAACATCAGCATATGTTGTGTTCAAATAAGTATTTAAGAAAAACACCTAAGCAATAAGAAAAGATGGTGGTTTTGTCTTTTTGATGGTGGGAGCCACAGTTGCTAGCATTGGCAAGCATTTGTTCCCTCTAGAAGGTAAAGGAAATAAAACTTCCAGTTAGACGGTATCATTGCAGATAGAAGTCTGTTTTTCATCACTACATCTTTTTTTATATCTGCATTCAGTTTTTAAAAGCATTTCCTTTGGCAAGAGAAAGGCAAAAAGCTCTGCTCAGTCCTGGCACGTGTGAATTTTTCATGCTGCTCCCAGGTTGTCTATCTGTAAGCACTGGCCCTGCATGAACTGCCGGTAAGGTGCAGAGAGCAAATATTGCAAATGTTCTCAAGTCTTTTGAGAACGACCAGTAAGTATACTCTTGGTTTGAATAATTTTTATCCTTAAGTACATTCCTACCCTATTACTTTTTTTCTTCTTTTTTTGGATAGTCAACTCTGGATAGCCTTATTCAACCCCAGATAGCATATTCATTTAACCAGGGAATAGATTACATTGAATTAAACTAAGAACATGTTTCACTAACGTTAAAGCGATGCCAATTTAAACTGGTGCATGCACACAAAAATGAATATTCACGGTGCCTCTCTCAGCCTTGGCTGATTTGGGTCAGCTTTGTCTTATTTGCCCTTAAGGGGAGAAAAACATGGTGTTTTGTGTTGGCAGTTTGAGTAGCCTGAGAGGTACTGGACTGAAGCCAGGGTCCACCAGATCTGAATCCCTGTAGTTGGGTTTGTTACCTTTTATGCTGAGAGGTCAGAATATCTGAAAGTGCCTTTGAAAGTGCTATACATCCTCTATTTGAATTCCAGCAACGGCCCCGAGAGAAGCCCAAGAGCATCTATTGATTACAGGGTTTTCTCAAAGGCACTTTTTCAATACCAGGACTGAGAAAAGTGCAGGAGCATGGGGTAGAGTTCAAGTGGCACACAGAGCTAAAAACACTTCCTCCCTTTTGACTGTACCTTTTCCCCCAGCATACTGTGTAGATTTGGGGGGGGGGGGGGGGGGGGGTGGTATTTTTTGCAGTACCAAGATATCAGGCCTTTTCTTCTCCGCTTTGTTTTCTATTTCAGGAGAATATAGTAGCTTTTGCCTGTAAGAAGCCTGCTGGCTGACAAGCCTCAGAAACTGAAGGGCAGCCTCAAATGTAGCTCTCCCTTCACATGCAGGAAAAAGACTCCCTCTCTCTTTGCACCCTGCAGCATCTTCCTACAGGGCATCCCAGTTTCTCTGTGCTGCCCATGGACAGGCGCGTGTCAGGCTCTAGTGTGTGTGTGTGAGCTGCTTGTTTTCCTACACAAGCGTTTGGGAGAGGACTATCTGCATGTGCTGGAAAGATCCCATGGTGTGGATACACTGTCTGTAATACATCACTAGCCAAATCTCAGTGGAGGAGAGGAGGCCATGGGGTGGGTCTGAGGTTCTGTGGATTTGGTGGGGTTTTTTTACACTTGATAACTGAGCAGGGTGTGCTTGCTTGACCATTCATTGAAAGAAGCAGAGTGAGAATGAGTGGAAGAAGAGAACCCACCTACAAGTGTGTATGGTGAGGGGCATCGTGGGGTTTCAAGGAGGAGGGAATTGTATAGATGAAGAGGGACAAACTGAACTTAAAGGGACCACAAATAACAGAATGAGGAAAGGTCGAGTGGGGCTGAAGGATGTGCTTGTTTAAAGGGAAGAGGATATATTTTGTTTCAAAAGGAGCACTGAAAGTACAGGAAGATAAAGGCAAGCGTGAGACTGGAAAATTGATTAGAGATGCTTGCAGCCTGTGTCTCGATCCTGACCAAACGTGGGCTTTGCTGCTTGGAAGGAACTCCTTTTCCAAGAATTAACCTGTCATCCACTGATGTGAGGAGGGTGGTAGCCTTTGAACACTGCAGAATCATAGAATAGCCCAGGTTGGAAGGGACCTTGAAAGATAACTCGGTCCAACATTTTATGGGAAAGGATGCCTTGGTTAAATTTTGTAGCATGCTAATTGTAGGAGATGGGAAATTTTTCAGTCTGAAAGATTATAAATAAAGAAGACTGAGAGAGGATCTGATCAGTGTTTATAACTGAGATTTAATTATATCACAGTTATATAGAGATTCAGTTATGTATCTGAAGTGTGGGACACAGGGGGACATGGCCAGCCTCTTCTCAGTGTCTGTGGGGACAGGACAAGGGGCGATGGCCTTAAGTTGGAGCACAGGAAGTTCTGCACCAATCTGTGGAAGAACTTCTTCCTGGTGAGGGTGAGGGAGCCCTGGGACAGGCTGCCCAGGGGGGTGTGGAGTCTCCTTCTCTGGAGATATTCCAGCCCCATCTGGACGCCTCCCTGTGCGACCTGTCCTAGGGACCCTGCTTTGGCAGGGGGGTTGGACTCGATGAGCTCTGGAGCTCCCTTCCAACCCCTACAGCTCTGTGATTCTGCGAATGTGTGAAATAAAGTTGTCTTTTGTTGTGACGGCCCAATTCTTACGAGTCTGACAGATGAACAAGTCACATCAGCCTGGCTGAGTCACCTGGAGCCAATAGAACACTCTTCCTTTGTCGGTGTTCTGCAAGAACAAGAGACCTTGCTTCTCTTCAATTTGCTGAGTTTTGCATTACAGGAGGCAGCTGTGGGCAACATCTGTCACCTGTCCCACACAGAGTGTGTGGAGGCTTGCCTTGCAAATGTATTCAGAAGCTGTACTTGACTTATGTCCTAGCAAAACAAGGGTGACAGGAGGGAGGGCCAGCCCTAGCTGGCTCTCACTGTCACTAGGTCTTTACTGAAGTAAGTTGCAGATCTCCTGGTTCAATCCACACCGAAGGAATGTTTACTTTGAGCAAATTCTACCGACCTATAACTAGCTCATGATACATGCTTAAGAGATGTGGTTTCACTCTATGTGTTGGGTGACAGCAGCGCGCAGGGAACGATGGCTCTTCACAGCTGTCCTGGGAAGGCACAGAACAGAGTCAGCCAACAAAATGTCTCTTAATCCTATTGGATCAAGAACCTCTGTGTTTGCTTTATCATGCCAAAGAATGTGGCATGTATGTCTGTGCATGTATGTCTGCAAGCCCTGGAAATATTTTGACACAATATAGTTTATTTAAACTATATATTATGCTCAGACTTAAAGGGCACTAGGAGAAAATCAAATGGGCAGGTGTTGAAATATTCCTGTGATTTCCCCACATGCACGCACCTTTGTGTATCAGTGGGTAGGTATACTCCTGGTACGCTACTGGTAAAGCAGCAGTAGCTCTTGATAACTACAAGGAGAGAAATGTGAGGAGAGACTGAGGGCTTATCTGGGAAAGAAAAGGCTAAGGGGGTGTTAGAAGGCAGCCCTCTGCAGCAGAGAGGGGGATTACAAAGAAGACGGAGCCAAACTTTTCCCCGTAGTGGCAGATGCTCTAATGAGGCACCAGAAGCTGCAGATTGCTGCTTGGGAGGTTTTTGTTGAACAGGAAAAAAATGTCTCTCACTGGAAGTGTAATGCAGCACTGGACCAAGTTGCCCAGAGAGGCAGACTTAGACAAAGCCAGAGTTAGGCTGACCTAGTGTTGGCAGTACACCCACATTGATCAGGGTGATCCCCTCCAGCTAACCTGTCTTTGGTCTGTGATTGTTTGGTGAACAATTGTCATTCAGAAGACATTACTTAGAGTATTTTTAGATCACAGGTAGGTTTTTGAGTTGAGCTTTGCTTCAAAACAACACCAGAACTGGTGTCTGAAGTCGCTAATAAGTGAAATCTTTTGAAATTTTCAGTGCTGGCTAGTGAGGCTCTTGGAATTACAAATGATCATAAGGCTTAACTGCTGTGTCTAAACTTAAAAAGGAAAACCTAGCTGCAACTGTGGGTGCAACAGAAGCTTCTAATAAAACACATCTTGTACTCTTAATCTGACCAAGATTTAAAGACACGGTACATAAAGGGGAGATAGGAACAAATGCTGCTATTTAAGAGTACTCCTTGTTAAGTTATAATTGTGGGATTTTGGGTCTCTTGTATAATAGCTGGAATTCACTGAAGTGCGCCTGTAATGTGAGTAGTGCTAATTACTGCAATTTCAAGCTATCACATACTGGAACTGTCATTGACAATCTAGCCCTGCCTTTCTTCCTGCTCACAGGAATCCCAGTGCAGCACGTTCTGTAATCGTTGTCAGCGGGAATCACTGCTGAGTTTGGCCTCAGTGACAGTGCATTGATTGATTTATTACTGGCATCGGTTTCCCTGCTTCACTTCCGCAACTTCTCATTTTAGGGCTTCTTCAGTAAACGCCTGAAAGGGTCCATCAAGAGGACAAAGAGTCAGTCAAAGCTGGACAGGAACACAAGTTTCCGTCTCCCATCTCTCCGCAATGCTGATGACAGGTAAGGTTCAGTGCGTCGCCCAAAACGATCTCTCCTCATCCAGGGGCACTTGGCAACATCTACCCGCAGTGTGCGTACGCACGCACTCACAGACTGAGAGCAAGGAAGGGGGTTTATTGCTACACTGGTGGGTGGGTGGGGTGGGGGCTGCCTCTGGCATGTTAGAAGTTATTCTGACACAGGACCGAAACTTTTACTGCTCTTAACAGCTGATTAGGTTCAGGTTAAGCATATGCACTCAAATACCTCTTTCTGCATCTGTCTCTAATAAGCTGCAGGCTTTAAATTTTACGATGCAAACCCGTTGGGTTGATCAGCTTTGGAGAAACTTGCCTTGCTGTGAGCAATCCTTATCCATGGATCAGTGCGGTGGCCAATATGAGGAATTATGCTGGTGCAAGCAGATCAGTTCAGCTAGTGCTGGCAAAAAGCAGTGACGTACAGCGTGGTTCAGGCACGTTAAGAATCCTTGCTAATGTCAGTAGATTGTATAGTTACAGTAGGGTTACTACAATGAACAGACGGTCTGTTTTTCAGAAAGGTGGAAGACTCAGTAACTTCTGACCATCTTAGTGCTCTGCTTGGTATCTTCTTTTTGTTTACTTTTTGGCTGGCAATTTGGGCTGGGAATAGATAGTGTATGAGGCAAGGAAAAGCTCATATGCAGAGTTTTTCCTAACTATTTTTAAGGTCCCTTCACTGTTTTCATTAAACGTTACCATGTGTTACATTCCACAGTAGCCCAGCGGGAGAACTAGACTTAGTGAAAAATAGGTTGCCCTGTACTTAAGGCCACGGCAGGCTTCTGTGATTTTACATTGTCTAGAGTGTTTTCCCTTCTCCTTTAGCTGAGTTGAATTCATTAGTTGTATCTGTCATGCTGTGCCGCTTCAGTCAACAATGCTATCTTCCCCATCTGAAAAAGCAGCATCATAAAATCATGGAGCTAGCAAGGCTTCAGATGTTAGAGGTCTCATTAACTTCCCCAGTTACAGAAGAGATCTGCTGCTTACCAAATTGTGACTAACCATGTGAATAACATTGCTCCTGTAATCATAGTAGTGTCCACCCAGTCCATTTTGAGCCAAGCTTTGACAGTAATCCCTATTTTCAGGGAGCTGCAACTCAGTGAGCATGAGCATGTTAAATAATGCTGCCATGTGATAAAGTACCTGTTAGTTTTGCCGTTGTTTGCAAACAGCTTTGCTTGAAGTTTTGTAATGCAAAAATCTCTTTGCCATAAGTAATATGTCTTCCCCTAGCTCGGTCCTGAATATGGACTGATGATACTTCCTTTTGCAGTGTAAGGGAAACACTATCGTTCTGTGAAAACCAATAAATTGAGCTCTAATTAATCCCTACAATTTTATTTAAGACATGATATTATACACAGCAAAGCTGCTTTCTCTTCAAAACAGGATCCCGCTCCGCTCCCTGCCAGTGCAGGCATGAATTGTCAACTAGACCTGAATAAAACGTGATTTTCTCTGATTGCTTGCCAAGCATAAAATCCCAAGGAGGCGGTGATGGCATTAAGCATATCTGGTCTATTCTGTCAGTCCTCTCAAGTCTCCTTGGCATGGATTTTAAAAGGAGGGCCCAGAAACAATTCCAGTGGCAGAGTCCATGCAGAGGTTTTGGGGGCAGCGTCCTGACAAGCCAGTGATGTGCAGGATGCTGGACAGGGACAAGCTGGAGGTTGCTCTTTGCTTTCAGTCTGCTCACCCTCCTCCTTTGGCCTGTGACACCAACCTCGTAGCAGTGCGTCTCACATCTGTAGGGCAGGAGATCGGACAGTGTTTTGGGGCTCACTTGCTACTAATGGAATGAAGCATTTTTGATAAATTGGTCCACATGAACCTCTTCTTTTCAGAGGTATTTCTGCTCAAGCAACCAGGGGGAACAGTTTGGAGGCAAGGGAGATCATCTGAGAGCAGCCAAGCTATGTGAAAAGCAAACCGAGCTTGAAGTTTGTTTGGAGATAAATTTTTGCACACATGAATATTGTGGTTCAAAAGCGTGAGCCTCCCCTCAAGCTGGTTGAAGCCTTGTGCTGCCCATGAAAAAAGCCTCTCACAAATTGCTGAGACGCTTTCTTTCCAAAAAGAACTTAACAGCACTACTCAACCTTGTAGTTACCTGTCGTTGGAAGGATTGAAGGTTTAATGGAATTCCCTTTGCATCTGTGGTCTGATCAGACAGTCCGCTGGTTGAATATACCAACTTTCAAAGAATCACAGAACATTGAGGGTTGGAAGGGACCTTGAACAATCATCTAGTCCACCTCCTGCCAGAGCAGGATCACCCAGACTAAATCACACAGGAATGTATCCATGTGGGTTTGAATGTCTCCAGAGAAGGAGACTCCACAACCTCTCTGGGCAGCCCGTCCCAGGGCTCCATCACCCACCCTCACAGTGAAAAAGTTCCTCCTTAATTTCACATGGGACTTCCTCTGCTCCAGCTTTAAAAGTTTGTAGTTAGAGCTATTACTTCTCTAATGGTATTTTATAAATAAAACCATAAAGGAAATTTGGTTCTACTGTGAAGTGAAACTCGCCAATGATTTTTCCCTTCCCTCCCATATGTTTCACTCTGTTTCTAAGAGTGCCTTAAAAATGCAATTGGTGGGCAGAATAGCAGGAAAAACAACTTGGAATCCATGTGGGAATGAAGCACTGAAGATGAGGAACAGATTAGTATACTGGGAGGAGATGGGCTGGACGAAAGAAGAGGCTAGAAAGATTGATTTGTATTTAGAATTATGCTGTTGCTTGGGATTTTTCAGTGGGACAAATCAGGAACAACTGTTTCTGCATGAAAAAAGAAAACACGCAAGAGCTGACTCTTAACTTGTGAGGAGGAACCGCCATTCTCACCTTCTGCTCTCCCTGCTTTCTGTACGAGTCTCGATCTGTTGCAGTAAAAACTTTCCTGTCCTACCCCAGTGAGTCAGCCCTTTCCAATCTGAAGCAGGTGATGCTAGGTGACGTCATGGTGTCATACAGGTTTTCAGGGCCAGATTGGCTTGATAGCATCTGCCTTTTCTCACTTTGACAAACATGGGAGCCTTGCCTTCAAACAAAGTATTATATGGCTTTATAAGTCAAAACCCTGCAAGGATTACAAAGAAATAGAAGCTGCTGACATGTTGGTTTCTCTTGTTTTTGTGGTATTTTGGTCCTGTTAAGAAACAGGAGATGTTTACAGATAAATATCTGTAGCATTTTGGAGTAAGGAAGATTAGTTACCCTGGTGAACGTCAAGATTTGGGATATGGTAGCACTGCAGGCTGTGCCAGATGGTGACAGAGGATGAATGCTGCCTGTTCAGAGTTGATTTAAAATAGAAAGGATTCAGGAGTGCTGTAGGAAGGAGTGATGGAGATAGGTTGCCCTCATCAGATTTTCTGTTTCAGCAGAAAGCAGTTGGCCAGCCTACTTTTTTCTGGCTTTTAGCTTTGTTTCTACGTGACTGAGTTAGTGGATGGCGACTGGGGAGAGCTGTGGTACCCCTCCAGTAACAAGCCCACCATGGGTCAGCATCCAGGTGTCCTGTAGAAATCCACAACCTGCCACTCTGTAAATCACAACACTTCATTTACTCCAATTTCAGGCTGTTTACTGAGTGGTCTGTTGTGCTTGGAAACACATGTTTTGTCTTTACAAGGCCACTGATGTGAGAAGACTTAGGCTCTGCCCAGTCATGACCCGTGCTAGATGTGGCTGAAGCTCTTCTGAGGTGTGGCCAGTCTGGCATCTCACCGGGTTATTGACAGCTCTTGTCACAAGGCTGTCTGGCACCATGTTACCATATCATCTTTCACAGCCTTCCCAGCCTGCTCCCCACTGCATTCTTTGAGCTCTTCAACCCACACATTTGACTCCAACGTGCCCTCAGCGTCAGTAATATATAAAACATGTAAAAAAGCATGAGAAAAGACTTAAGGAAAATTACATTTGAAAGGACAGACCAAATGAATATTTTCAGTTTGTGGCCAGGAATTCTGGAGTATTTCCAAGCGGACCAACAGTTCTCATCTCGGTTTTGTTTATGGTGAGGCAGCGAAGATGGTTGAGACTGGCTGCATATGGTCTCTGTGACTGCTATAAAGCTCTGCGGACAGCTGGGAGGGTTTTGCCCTCTTGGGATTTACTGCCACGTGGGAATCCTCCTGCTTTACTAAAAGTCATTTTATGGCATTATCAGATAGTCGTAGACGAGCGCAGGTTCCGTGGTGTGCTTGCTCAGGATGGGCTCCGGCTGGTCCTGGGGAAGCGGGTAGCCATGGCTCTGGGGTTCATGGTGAAGCGGTATCGCTGCTCCAACGACAGCTTTTTCTACTTTCGGTAAGTTTTCATTCCTCCCCCCTGGTTTCTTTGCAGTATGAAAACAGCATAGATATATAAATAACAGAAGCAAATTTTCTTTTCCTTTTTGTATTCCTTCCTCCTAATTTAATGCCGGCTTTCAAAAAAAGGTGGGTGATTATTTTATTTAATCCTGATTTAGACATGAGGATAAAAATCTGCGTTACACAACGCGTTATTAAGGCTTGACTCACTCAGAGCTTGTATCCATTCGGCATATCTGTTTCTATCTGCACACTGGAGTATGGGGAAAGGGGAGGAGTGGTTTGTTTCCGGAGAGACGCCTCCTGTTTTGGTGAATATCTTTCTTTCAGCCAGGTTTTTGAATCCTCACGCAGTTGTTTGTTTCTCAGTGGAATTTCAGTGGAAACTCGGTAAGATCTCACTGTTAAGCCTACCCTAGTGAACCTTCACGTTGGTGTCCCACCTGCGAGCTTGCTTGCCCCCTGTATAAAACGTACTTTTTACTGGCAGATGCTTTTCTGCAAATGCCAGGCTCCTCCACGATGCGTTCGCCTGTAAAATGCTTAGCAGCAAAATAAAACTGAGGTGGTTAAGCATCTCTGGTCCAGCTAAAGAAAAGAATGTGAAATGTTAAGATCAGAGACCATGGTTCCAGTAGAGTTAGGAGAAGGCTGCCGCTGGGAAATTCAGCAGCCCCTTTGGCTGCAGCGTGTGAGGTGTCTATTAGACAAGCTGAGATCTGCAGGGAGAGCAGGCAGGCAGGGAATGGCTTTGCAGATCCAGGATTCAAACAATGAGGCTTCGGGTAGGGCCTTACAAGAAAAGACCAGGATCTCAATGGAAGGCTAAAGCAATATGCTCAGAAAAAGCCCAGCATTTATTTGCAGCCAAGTACAACTTCTATCTAACTAAGTTATCCTGAGTTTCTGATTTAAAAAAAAGAAAAAGAAATTAGTAATGAAACTGGTTAGACTTGTAGAATAGTTGACCGAGTAGTAGGATGTTCTGTTAATTGGCAGTTGGAAAACGAAGCAGGGTGTGGTGCCTACAAAATGAACACTTGCATGGGGAAATCTGATGCTGCAGCACTGGGAGAGTGCACCTGTATTGCAAGTGATGCTGCCGACGTTAGGGCCCAGTTCAGCGGGGCTGGGATTTCGAATAGCAGCGCTGAGCAGAAAGTTCACAGTCCAAGCTCTCTCCTGTGACTTTGTGAGTGGCTAAGTATTGAATTCAACTTTCCGATCGCGGGGAGCGTCTCTGAACGCACGGGTGTTGTGCTGGAATTATTTGAAGCGTGCGGAACGTACAGTTTCGCGCAAGGCCGGTGGATACGTGGCTTTAGCCGGGTGTTTGGGCAGAACAAAATGCTCTTTTCAGAATTCTTTGCCTTTGCGCCGGTTTGGTAAAGGAAACGGATTATGGGATTCTGCTCCTCGGTAGTTCACTTCTATACATTTGATATTTCTATCTTTTGGATTATTGATGTCCACAGGGTTGTTTTCCAAGCAATATAGTGCTCTCCCGGTAAGCTCAGTAATTGAAAGTCTTTTGTGCTTTGTAGGTTGGCTTTTAAATAGGTCAAAATCAGCAGGAGAGCTTCATAACCAGAGCAATTAGGATTTTAACCCTTTATCCTACGTGCCTTATAGACAGTGGAATATAATACAAGTCGACTAATAGGCTGCTGTGTGCCATGGGCAGCCACTAAAAGCCAGAGGTTTCTAGTTCCCGGCTTACAACCGAAATGTTCCTGTAGTGGAAAATTACTGAATTATAGTGTGCAGAGAGAGACGGTCAGCCTGGGGTTGGCCCAGCACGATGGTCGTGTTGAAGAGATCTTTTTCAGTTGCAGTTGCGTGCTGCTGCCAGGTCAGTGGTTTGGGGCATTGGCTGGGCTCTGATTTAGAAGGAAGTTACGCGTCTCTGAAGACCAGTACTCCAAAGCATGTGAAAAGAGGTGAGAAGTTTAAAATGTTCCATGACATCCTCCTCCTCCACCTGCTTTTCCTATTGGGAAGAAATTATGGAGAATACCGTTGTAAGAGTTGTTTGGTGGTCCTGGTAGCTATTTGCTCTGAACTCATTATGTTGTTCCTTTGCGATCTGATTGCTGCATGCAATAGCAGACAGAAAAAGCAGCAGGGGAAGAAGAGTTGATCATGGGAGGTTAACTGTAATTTAAAACAGGATTTGTGTTGATAATGGAGCTGTTTAACAGAAACAGATTTGAACAAACAGCCCTTCCCCCACCTTTTGCATATGGGATCTCTCTGTTTACAGTAATCTGCTTCCCTGGGATTACCTCGCTCTTAACAGAGACTCAAAAGCAATACTCATTTTACCAGTAGCTCCCTACCTGTCATGGGAAAGACCCTATTAATTCAGCCCCTTCCTTGGGCATTGCGATAGAAGTTAGCGGCATCTCATGCAAAAGGGAAGTTAGCAAGCAAATGTCTTTTATTGTTACTTACAGCTTCAGAATATCAGATGAGGCTTGAAAGCAGCAGAGAACTGTTATTTCTGTGTAATTATTGCCTGTATGGATTGGGATGCTGCTGATTTAGGGACAAATCAATGATTTGCTTAGCAGATCTATCAATAGATGAAATATATACCATGGCGCTTACAGATGCGTGTATTTGTGTTTGTAGATGCATGTGGTTGCATCTAACCAACAACTTTACAACACTGCTGTGGTGTTTATGGAAGATAAAGTGCCAATTCTAAGCCACTTAATCTGTTTATCGAGCTGTTTAAAATATGGTAACTTCAAGGAATTACTCGGACAGAGAGACCTTCCTCTGCCCTAGGACCCTGAGTCAACAAAATGAACCATGCTCCAGCTGATGTGCAACAAAACAAAATGTTTAAAGCTAAGTAGTTAGAAAAGCAATGAAGCAGAAGAGATGCTACTAAAAGATTTAACTTGCAAGATGGGATGTGGAGGCATGGAGTATGATCGCTGTGAGTACCTGCCTTCACCTCCACCTTGTCCCCAAAGGCTGTTCAGAGGCATTCTTTGGAAGATGCCTCGCGCTCTCCCACTGACTTGAACTGTTCAGGTCTTGTTAAACTCGTCCTAGGAAAGGAAGAAGAGGGACTTCTTTCTGCAAAGGTCACCTTTGCCACGTCTGTGGAGCAGCCTTCTCTCCTGGCTGCCGGCCCCCCTAATCTCCTTACAGGCGGCTGCACCATGGCAACATGCACCTGGGAGCCTCTTCGTGTCACCCATGGGGCTGGGTGGGAGCACAGCTGATGAGGAGAGGATTTCCTTACCAGCACGGCTGTGACTTTTCTTCTTGCCCCAGCGTACCTGCCCAGCATGATGCTCATCCGAAATTTGTAACCTAAGGCTTGAGGAAGAACTCCTCCTGGATTTTTGTGCCTGGTTTCCTCTCCCAGCAGGACTGATTGTCAGAGATGTAGCCCAGAGAACGGAGGTTGAAAGGAAGGGCTGTGATATGTGGCACCGCTATGATCTGGGGATGCACTTCTAAGTGGCTGTACAATTGTTTCATGTAGGTGTGCTTGATTTGTCTCGCTCCGTGTGCATCCTCCGCTTAACTGGAACTTGCAAAATCTCTTTTTCTTTCTCCTTTATTTGGTAGACATTTTTCTTTTCCTCTTCTTCCTCCTCTTTTTGACCACTCCAAGCTTTCCTTCTGTTACAAGGAGCTGAGGCAGGAGTTGGCTGCAAGCTGTCAGCCAGCTCCCCTGCATGATGCATCAAAAGTACTTTGTTCAAACTGGAATTACTGAGAGTTTTGGTGTAGGGACAGAAGCCAAGTGACCTCGGCGCTGCTTTCTTGAGAGGAGAAATTAGAGAGGGTTTTTCAGAGATGATATTGAAGTGGTGTATTGTGGTGTGTTTATTTTAGACTTGCCCTACCTTAACTGCAGCGAGTGTTCAATTATACATGGCTGAGGTTTTAGGTTTGCGTTAGTACAGCTGCTGCTGTAACCTGTTATAACAAAGCGTGCATGGCGCAGCCAACGCATTTGTACCAGCGCTGCTGTTTTGCATTTGAAATCAGCGTCTCTGTAATATCCCTCTGATGAAAGGGGATTTTGCTGCCTGCACTTAGGTCATTCAGTATATTAAATGGGAACAAAGTTCTCCCTTCCCGTTGAATAAATCATACCGTACCTGAGCCTACTTATGGGAATACCTTCGGCACTGCGTTTCGTACAAAAGAGCAGTCAGGATCAATTCTGCTTGTTGCTTTACATGTATCCTTCATGATGCCTGAGTTTTTTCTTAAGCAGCCTTCGAAATACTGAAGGCACCTTTTCCAGATGTTTGTTTTGGGGTTGGTTGGTTGATTATTTTTTTCCTTTCCCTGTAGGATTGCCTTGAGGGTAGGAGGGATTTGATTTTGCTAAGGTTACAAAAGTGAGGATTTTTTTTTTTCTATTAGATATGTGAGGGAAGCATATAAAAACTACTTAGTTTTCAAAATTCAGGAAGCTATTAGAGGTAGCTGTGCTTTGCGCTCCTCCACAAATACATTTTTAATGAAGAAAAGAGGAAATACTGCAAGGACAAACACAGGTGAGAAAGCATCGTCTCAGAGCAGTGCTGTGCTCTACCTGATGTATTGCCAAGCAATGCCTTTCTGCTCTCATGCCTGTTCCCTGTGCTCAGTCACACTTGCTGGCTGTGCAGTCCTATTTATGGGCACGCTTTCGTAGATGGCTGAACAGGCATAGGGACCAGCACGAGCTTCGATGCCTTAGCAATACCTATACCTGCCAGCTGAACAGCAACTTTTCTGCTAACTTTTCTGGGACTTAGTGCTCTTCCCCCTTGTTGGCCATCCGTGAAGGCTTTGACCGCGTTCCAGGAAGTGTGTATGCATCATGGTTTTTTTTAGGAAGTAGGGATGCTAATTGTGCATGGAGTATGATGGGACTTTATTGCAGAAGCTTATAGTCCAGGTGTGTGGCTGGAAGAAGGAGGAGCCAGGTGAAGCCACCCTCACCTATAAACTGAGCACGTTTTCCAGTGCTGGTTAACAGCAGAACTCCCTGCTACACACAAATGCCACATTGAATCAAACTGAGAGAGTACCAAGAGTGTTAGAGCACATCTCCTCGTGATGATGCTGGTGGTTACAACATGCTACGGTATATTGGAGGGAAGGGTATGTCTTTGAGAAGTATTCAGGAACTGGTGGGAACAGAGAGAAGACTGCATCGATAAAAAGGTACTGTGAACTTGGGAGATGCCAGTTCCAGTAGAGCTCAGGGATTTACAAACCAGTCCATAGAAAAAAGGAGACGATGTGTGTCTGTGGGGGGATGTTAAAAGAGAATGGAGGTATCAAAATTTGGACACTTATAAACTGGAAGTAGCAGCTGAAGAAGAAAATGAAAAATTTAAATGTAGGTAACAGATTTGAGCATTGCAAAGTGGGAGATAATTTGCATATTTGACTTTCGTTAAAGGCTTTGTATATTAAGAAATATCACTTGCATTGCAGGGGGATTGTCTGGTCTAATGAGAGTAGCTATCGCTCTGCGTTGGTTTAGAGATTTAGAGCTTGTCATGCTTTTTGCTGTTAATACACAACATTATTCTAGCGATCTAGATAGTAAATATTTGCACTAATGTATCCAATGTATATGTGGGTTTTCTTTAAATTTCACCATTTAAGTTCTGAACTCTTTGTTTCGGTGTTTCTGTCTGTGATGACTCAGCAGGTCCAATATCTAGGTCAGCGGGAATGGACTTCCTGGACTGGGGCAGCTGTTTATTTCCTTAGGAGTCTGGGATTGCTGACTTAATGTTATTTTCATATGGTTTATGGGCTAATTGTAGACGTTGTTCCGAATAAAAACCCAAGTTGCAGCTTTCTTCAGGATCTTGCCAGCTCTTTTGCTAACTGCAAGGAGAAATGTTCCCTTTCCCCTTTCTTCTCATACAGGTCACGTGGATTGCCAAAGCTGAAAGAGTCCCGTTCCCATGAGTCTTTACTGAGCCCAGGCAGCGCCGTGGAGGCCCTGGATCTTGGGTCAGAAGAAAAAGTCTTTGTCAAACCACTTCACAGCAGTATCCTTGGACAAGACTTCTGCTTTGAGGTAAAGAATGCTTTCCAAATGCACAGCTGATTATATGCTGCCAGTCAGTACGCCGTTCTGTGACTTTGTAATTGGAGAATGGATCAGGAGCTGCTCCTGAGGTTTGGGTGGGAGCTGTCAAACCAGCGTGTGATTTCAAAGTCCTTGAAGCTAATGGCATCAATCAATCAACAGAGAGAAATCTTTTTCAATTACCACATCTTCTAATTGAAAAATCTCCTTAATTTGATAAATATCTAGGCATTTGTAGTTTGCATGCAAATGTATGATTCCAACGTGCTGTTGTTGGTAAGCTGCGTATTCATCCTCTCCAAATTCACCTAAAATTAAATTTAGAAAACATACTGTAACTGAGCAATGTGATTTCCAGTCAGAGCCACCCTTCCATTAGCTCAGCCCATTCGCTGACTGCTGAAGGAGAAGCCTGAGTGACTGCGGACGTGTCCATTGTGCCAGGGAGCGGGATGCACAGATCATCTTGCTGGTTCAGCACAGGCTGCAGCACAGCCCCACGTGGCTCCCAGCTCCACTTCAGAAACAGGCTGCTTGTGTGAGCACCTTGCAGGACAGGCAGAGAATTCGCATGTGCTGTTTGGATGTGGTGACGGCTGTCATAGCCTGTCGTGGCAGGGACAGATGACAGTCTGTTTGGGCAGGATTAGTCAGGTGTGCCTAAACCTCTGTGACAAAGATCTCTTTACAACCTGGAAAACTGCTCTGGTAGGAAGCCAGCATATCAGGCCCCTCCTCCTGCAGGATGTATCCAGGACCTGTTCCCATTTGCTTCAGTCTCATTCTTCTGGTTGGAAGCACTTTCCAGCTTGCTTCAGTCTGGGGAGTTGAGTAAAAAAAAAATGTCAGCAACTTAGCTCTGAGGCTGTTGCCTCAAACTGGGTTTTAATTGTGTGTGCAAATGAAGAGAAAGAGTAAAGGAAGCTTGTCAGGCCACATGAATGTGAATGAAACTGAGGTGGTTCCCTCCCCTGTGAAAGTGGAGCTGGGTATGGCACTGAGCATCAGAGCAGGGCTCCTTTGGTTTGCTTTAGACTGCTGCTGTATCTATGGACCCTTGGAAATACTTTGTATTTACTCAAGACATCATTTCCAGTGTGTTTTGCCTTATACATAGTTGGTTCTGTCTGTCTTTACACTGTTAGTAACTAAATCACCTACCTCCGGGACTTCATGAGGAAAACTGCAAGCATTTAATGGCTCTGGATCAATTAACAAGTGTTTTCAAAACCATAAATTAACCAGTTGATTAAAGCCTTGTTTAAAGGTCTTTAAGAGGAGCCTCTGGTGCTCCTCATGTGTTTTAGTTTTATATTAATTTGAACTGACTTTTTTTGTTTCTACGTTTTGTGAGCCTCTTGAGCTTTCTGCCTTCGAGGCTTCTATATTGTTTTCCTGCTTTTTTTTCTATTTACTTTGTTACTCAAGCATTACTTTCCTTCTTCCTTGTTTTTTTTCCTGCCTCTTACATGGCTCCCAGGCTTGCCTGAGCTCAGCCTGTTGTTCCTATGTTCCAGGTAACCTACTCCAGTGGCAGTAAATGCTTCAGCTGTTCCTCTGCAGCAGAGAGGGACAAGTGGATGGAAAACCTACGCAGAACAGTGCAGCCCAATAAGGTAATAGAAACTGCAGAAACAAGATTAGTGGGGGAATGGAGGTGGTATGATTGGATTTGAGGCTGGTGTACCAGGGCTTCCCACTGATGCACACTCAATTAATTTAGTCTGTGGAGAAGTCTGCTCATCAGTGTATCAAAAGCTGCTGTGTGCTATTCTAGGGAGTGCAGTAGGTCAAACCTTTAATGAATAAATCCATGTCGGCGTGCTTCCTGATCCCTGCTCCAGTGCCTGCTCGGTGGTGTTGGGGGAAAAACACCAAGAAAAGGAATTTGAGCTGGAGTGGGAAGTTGGGGTCAAGTTATTGATTGGCTGGTCTGATAGGGCACCACCATAGCTGGCAGGCTGCCTTTGAGGGATGGGCTAACAGGGCTCTTGGAGTTACTCACAAGAGTAAACAATGTGGCGTGCCACACCAGTCTAGCAGGTTTTGGGGGACTCCTGTGCAGAGTGTTTGTTTTCTAAAGGATTTCAAATACAGCTTTTTGAGAGTAGAAATGTTCTAGTCCCCACCTTTGATACACAAAAGACAGACCTGTGCCTCTACTTTAGAAAATGTCTGATTTTCTAGAGCTTCTGATGATGAGAGAATCTGAGTCTCAGTTCTGACTCTTTACCTTGGACACAAAAGACAGCCTTTGCTGCTGCTGTAGAAGACAAAATATTCAAACTTTAGGGATTTTGAATCAAAGCTGAGCTCTTTATTCTGCACAGGACAATTGCCGTCGAGCTGAAAATGTGCTCCGTCTCTGGATCATTGAGGCAAAGGACCTGGCCCCCAAGAAGAAATACTTCTGCGAGCTGTGCCTTGATGACACCCTCTTTGCCCGCACCACCAGCAAAACAAAAGCAGATAACATTTTTTGGGGCGAGCACTTTGAGTTCTACGGTCTCCCACCTCTTCACAGCATCACAGTTCACATCTACAAGGATGTGGAGAAGAAGAAGAAAAAGGACAAAAACAATTACGTAGGTCTGGTCAACATTCCCATGGCCAGTGTAACCGGTCGCCAGTTTGTGGAAAAATGGTACCCAGTGAGCACACCTACACCCAACAAAGGGAAGTCAGGGGGACCTTCCATTCGGATAAAGTCCCGTTATCAGACCATCACCATCTTGCCCATGGAGCAATACAAAGAATTTGCAGAGTTTGTTACCAGCAACTACACGATGCTGTGCTCTGTGCTGGAGCCTGTGATCAGCGTAAGGAATAAGGAGGAGATGGCTTGCGCTTTGGTGCACATTCTTCAGAGCACTGGGAGAGCCAAGGTAAGAACTCCCTCTCACTGCTCGCAGGCGGTATCTTCTCAGCTAGAAACTGGGAAGCTGGGGCTGGCATGGCCATAGGTAACAGCAGAAAGGTGCCTGATGGGGTACGGCTGAGAAAAGGGTCTCCAAAGTATTTCAAAAAACTTGGGCAATCATATCTACCAAGAAGGCATTTTAACAGGCACAATACCAACAGCGATTAGGAGTCGATGCAAAGATTAAAGATGCTGTGTACAGAATGTAAGTGGGAGGAGTGCATAACTTCACACAAGCCTGAAAAGTGTATTCAAGGTTTGTGTGTTCTGTATTTCTAAAATCAGGATAGAGGATAAGAGGTAAGTAAGCAAGGGATTAGTAAGTCGGAGAATTACTTCTATAAATAAGTCTCTGATACAATGAGCAGCAGGGTGCCGTTGTTGATTCAGTGCTAACATCGATTTAGTCACTGTCTGAACAGCCATTTGCAGCATCTATATTCGGTTAATGGGGATCCCACCTGCCTCAAGGATGGTATTAGGATTTCTGGGTGCACACTGACGGCTCTCTGCGAGGCAGCAATCAGGGAGAACGTGGTTTCTCTGAATAGGTTGTGGGAGAATATCCAGTAGGTCTGTCTCGGGGGGTTCTGAGAAGCGTTACCAAGCACTGATTTAGCTGTATGCTGCCTGCCAGGAGGGTGTGTGAGTACTACCGAGCTGTAGCCAGCCTCTTCCAGTAATGCCAGCTAGAGCAAGTTAAGCATGACCAAACACCAGTTAGAGGGTTGGGGATGTGGAAGAGTGGACATAAGCAACATCCAAGGGGCAGCCTAATTAAACTGCTCCAAAAAGTTCCTTTTATGTTTACGTAATCATACTCCGCTCTCTGCTGTTCTCCCTTTGATGTATATCTCTGGAACACTGCTGCTCTGTGAGAGTGTGATGGAAGGCTGTTCCTTACCAAGCAGTTTGTCTTATCATGAGTAGCTGGGATAGCTCCTGTAGGGTGGTGCTGAAATCCTTGGGCTCCGGATTCCTGAAGTGCTAGCTGCAACAGGCAGGCAGATAAATTATTGTTAGGACTTTGCCTTCCTAGTGCCCAGACGTTTGAACCTCTGTTTACTGGAAGCACTGAGCAGCTTAGGCTGCTGTAACCTGATGCTACTGAGAGGGTGCATTTCCGGGTCCCACCGTGCTGGTGGCGATGGAGCTGGATGTTCCCAGTTTGCACCAGGTGAAAATTATTCTCTCAGATTTTGCTGAAAACAAACAGCAAAAATGGGTTGCAAACTAAGACTGCTAAATGTATTTTTGATCTGTATTTATCATATATAATTTGTTCTGCATGTTTTACACTCAAATGCTAGCAGTGCATTATGGCTTCTGTAGCTAATGGGGTTGTGAAACCTTACTAACAGCACTCTGTGAACCGTTTGGGGGATGCCGCTGTTCACAGTGGAACCAGCAAGTCACTGTAGTGCTCAGCCCTAATTTATGGGGGTCTTTTGGTGTTTGGGAGTGCTTGTTCCCTTTGGCCAGGCTGGGCCAGCTGTCCTGGCTGTGCTCTCCTGGCTTCTGGTGCACCAGGCAGGGCGTGAGAAGGTGAAAAGTCCTTGACTTAGTGTACACACTACAACTACCTAGCAACAGCTGAAAACACCAGCGTTATCAACATTATTCTCACACTAAAACACGGGGCTACAGCAGCTACTAGAAAGAAAATTAACTCTGTCCCAGCCGAAACCAGGACATAAGTATTGCCTAAGTATTAGAATCAGACCTTGTACCACAAGGTTATTTGCTGTATCAGGGCTTGCTGACAGTTCCTACCCAGGAATGCAGTTCAAGTCAAGCCATAGGGATCCACAGCAAGCATGTTAGTTATTTTCCCAAATCCTGAACCGCTTTTGGTTTGTGGGTCTGATTTATATAAGCTGTTCTTATTTAAATTTCACCAAGCTGTAAGAATTTGCATCTACCTTCCATTTTGGATTTTTAAATCCATGTTTGTTTGCAATATTCGGTATGGAAAGATAAATACCCCATCATAGTTTCTTTCAGCAGACAAAGCAGCTGATAAACTGGTGAGGGGGTACTGTTCGGGTTCCGAACTGAAACACAAGCGTGACTGTAAAATTTGTCCTTTAGAAACTTTGCTTCTCCCTTTATAATTTGTAATCTAGATCATTTTATATCAAACCCAAGAGGGAGCCCTAGGTATTTCCTTGGCCCATACTACATGTAGCATCTGCACCCCTTGTCCCAAGCTGAGAAATTCTTACAGTAATCCTGCATCTCCTCTGTTTATCCTTCTTTCTTGGCTTCTGCGGTTAGCCTGGCATGAGTCTGGCTAAAATAACCTCTTGCATTTGACCTTTTTCTTCAGGACTTCCTGACGGATTTGGTGATGTCTGAGGTAGATCGTTGCGGGGAGCATGACGTCCTGATCTTCAGGGAGAACACGCTTGCTACCAAAGCTATTGAGGAATACCTAAAGCTGGTAGGACAGAAGTACCTTCACGATGCACTAGGTAAGAAAGTGGCTGGCTGTCAACTGTTTGCATTGCAAAGGCTAATCCTGAACTATCCGTGCCACAACTGAAGGCTCATGCACCTGGAAACATGGGATGGGAAGGTTCTGCCTCAGCACTGAGCATGGGTGTCAAGTACTCAGATAGCACAGTCCATGTGGTCTTACCCTTGATGCCCTTCTACCTCAGAAGGAGATGCTCTCTGGTGCCTGCAGGAGTAGCACCCAAGGAGAGACAAACTAGATTTGGTATAGCCTAGTCCCTCTTAAAGTTGGTATCACCACGTTATATTTTTCTGGGTAACTTTCTTTTGTGTCTCTAGTTGTGAGAAAGAGGTATAATGCTGCAGTACATCTGTGGGCAACAGCAATTGTTCCATGTGATTTGCAAACAGGCAAAAAGGTGTTTTGATGCATAATTTAACAGCAGAAATTAAGACCAGTACCTTCCGTTGTAGTGGCAGGAGTGAATCTGACACCATGTGCAGTACAGTTAGGCAGAGATTTTGGAACAGGAAGCATGTATTTCACTCATCTCCTTCTATGCTGAATAAGCTTCTGCACTCAGTCTAGGCTGAGGTGCCAGCACCTGGGGGCTACATATACCCAGTGATGCTGGGCTGACACCCACAGTTCTCACTCATGGGTGGATGTTGCTGGAGTGTCTCCAGTGACCCTTTCGCTCGCCACCATGGTTAACAGCAAGAGTTAGCTGGTAGTGGGTGAGGTGCCCACCCTAGTACTTGAGTCGGGTGTGGAAACTCACTTCCATGGGCTTCCGCTGCAACCATTGGTAGTGCTGGCATGTTCCAGAGACACCTCTGGGCTTGCTCAGCCCTTACCTTTGCCACAGAGCAATTAATTCAGCAACATTCATGTTAACCTTTCAAACTAGTGCCTTGCCCCACCAAAAATCCTTAGAGGAACATGGCTGGAGGCAGTGGGGCTGCAGGGCAGCTGAGCGGCAGCACAGGGCGGGCGATAAAGGTGCAGAGTGTCTACAGAGCCTCCTGCCCGAGCTTATCCAAAGTGCTCTTTGTTCACCACCTCATTAAAACTACCTGGTCAACCTGTGATGTCCCCCATTCCCCTGCGGGGTCTTAATGTCCACGGTGATGTGCCGGGGTGGGTTCTAATAATTGTATTATCGTCCCCTCTCCACCAAAAGGTTCTGCTCTAGTCATAACCCAGTGCCTTGGGAATTAACTGTACACACAACAAATATTGCAGTCAAGCACCAAACTGCATGTGCTCTCTTCCCAAGAAACTCACAGCCTTGCTACTGTTAGCTTGATCTTTCTTACTCAAGATCACACAATGAGCCACCCATCCCCCTGTTGTTTCTTGGATGAAGAAAGTGTTGGAAATTGATACAAGAGAAACAAGCTCAGGCTGAAGCCAAGTCCTACACCACATCCTTTCACAAAAACAAGCAAAAAAAAAAGTCAGCAGCTTGCTTTCCCAGCAGTCTCATTTGTCCTCAGCAGTCTCAGATGCTGGCAAGTCATCAAGTAGATAGTTGGCAAAATTAGTGCTTCGAGGGTCAGTAGAGTCAGGTCTGTGATTATATGCATTTTGGCCATTTCTTAAATGTAATGAGTCTGTTCTGGAAGTCTTATTCTCAGGGGTGGAACCGAGGAGCATGTCACAGTTGTAGGCTGTCGCCTGTATGGAGAAATGAGCAGCATATTGCTTTGTACTGTGCTTCTTAGCAGACTGGATGATCAGCTGCGGGGCCAGAACATTACATTTGACTGCAGACCCCTTAATGTGCAGTAATTACAGAAAAATATTTTAAAATTAATGACTTCTAATACATCATTTAGAGCATTGGTGCT
The DNA here is from genome assembly GCF_964237585.1 of Gallinula chloropus. Lineage (NCBI taxonomy): Eukaryota > Metazoa > Chordata > Aves > Gruiformes > Rallidae > Gallinula > Gallinula chloropus. The sequence goes on from NC_140091.1 coordinate 19,514,948, forward strand.
GAGCGATAAGATGGTAAATCACAGACGTGAGAGATGGAAAATCCCCCTAAGGTCATCCAGCTTGTCTGTAGCTCGGGGCAAGATCGCTGATGACAGTATCCCCATCTAATTCATTGTCAAGTCCTAAATGTCATCTTGCTCAGATGCCGTGTTCTCTGGAAGGATTAACAGCATTACGCTGGGTGTGAGCTGTTTCATACGTCTGTAAGAGCATCTAAATATATGATTAAGACAGGGTCTCCTGGACCACAAAGAGTAAGTTTCAATGGGCTTAAGGCAAAAAACCCAAATTATACAGTAAGCAACAGTTAAATCAGAATTGGCTCAACAGAGGTGATGGCAAGAGTTTTGCAAGTGAGAGATCTAGATGCCCTCAGCAGAAATTTTTTTGGACCCCAACAAAAAAAAAAAAAAAGAAAAAAGCTTAAGAAGATGTGCTGGCTTGCTTTGCTTGCAAGGACACTGCTGACTTGAGATTCAGGGAGGGGGGGTGGGAGGTGTTTGAGGGGTTTTATGAAAACAAAGATAAAAAAACCAAAGCCCTTTTGCACAAACAAGCCTCGTGGCTTAGCTCAGAGCCAGAAGGATCATCTGAGGAGATGAACTTAGAAGAAATTTAATCATTAAATGAATGAATGAAGAGTTTTGCCTCGTGAACAGCAGTTTAAAAATCACTTGGTGTGCTAGCATATATCGGGAGGAAAACCAGTAAACAGCCCATTCCAATAAAACCAGCAAGCAAGTCCATCCCAACACGTCAAACAAAGGAAACTTCATCTGGTTTTGTAGGAGTCTGGTTTCTGTTGTGAGGCCCTACGAGAAGGGCGACAGAAATGCAAAAGATCTCAAAAGGTGCTGGCTATAAAAACGTTGTGAAGTGTTGATAAAAGAGATTGAGAAAATGATGAGTATCTGGCTAGCACCTGGGTATTACTCTTATTCAAGAGCAAGGTGACACTTTTTAAAATTAAAAAAAAGGATAAATTTAGATATAATAAAAACAAATAGTGTTGTCAAGTGCATTTCCTGGGGAAATTATGAAGACAAATGGCACAGCTTTGTTTCTAAGAGTGTGAATAATTTTATAGTTGGTAATACAACTGGAATGCAAAGACAAATCCTGTTCTTGAGGCTCTGAGTGAAGTGTCTGAGGGGGTGTAAGCAAAGCCACCCTGTTCTTGCACCTGGTTGGGGCAGCAAGGGCACAGGAGGCTGAAGCATTAGAGCATCAGCTGTCTGATCCTGTACTGCAAGTGCTCTGCTCTGTAAGAGCTGGGAGGAGTCATGTCCCCAACATCTGGTGTCTGGAGGCTGTATTGCAGACACAGGGAACAGAAGCTGCAGTTGCCAAGGAAAGGCATAAGCAGGATTTAAAGGTGTGTCAAGGAGGCTTTTCATGCAACTACCTTGGTTTGTCATCTTCTTCCCTTTGTCCAGGGGAGTTTATCAAGGCTTTGTATGAGTCAGATGAAAACTGTGAAGTGGATCCCAGCAAATGTTCATCCAGTGAATTAACAGATCATCAGAGCAACCTGAAAATGTGTTGTGAGCTGGCCTTCTGCAAGATTATCAATTCTTACTGGTGAGGCATCTCCCCTCCCCTTCTCCCCGATTAGGTCACTGGCTTAGAGGGTGCCCATTCCTCCTGAGGATGAGAAAACAGCAGCTGTACAGGGAAACAGCGTAAACCCATCTGTCTTCTGAGACTGCCCTCCTCTCTTCACTGCCTTTCCTCTCTTCCCTACCTCCCTACATGTGACACCATGTTGTAGGTGGCAGTTGTGCTCTCATTGAGGGGTTCCAGTCCCACACACTGTATCTGACCGGAGCGTCTGCTGAGATACTCTGCCAAGGGAATGCATACTGAGCTGTGACTGAATAAGGGAGGGAACCAAGGGAGAAGATAACAGCTTAGCTTCAGCTTGGAATAAAAAGCTGCAAGTTTTGATGTGTCTAGATAAAACTCAGACCCTTTAGATCTGTAGAATTGAAAAGGAAATCACCAGGAGGAAATGTTGGCAGAGAGATCTCTATTAATCCCTGTTTCTGAGTAACTGTGAAAGAACAAGCATTTCTGCTTTAGGATGAAGCCCACACGAGATACTGAGAGAGTTTAACAAGTAAAGTAAAAATTTCAGTTGTGGAGATGAGCTTGGTTTGGGTTTTTAATATTCCAACACCCTGTTTGCTCCAGGATTGCAGTGGAGAAGTAGTCCTTAGCTTGCCAATCAGAGTGTCTGAAAATGGCTTCACGTAACATATATGAGCAAGGGATGCTTTAAGGACTACTTAAGTATCGCCAGCTTAGACGGGGAATCTAAGAATAGATGGCTAATGACGTTTCTTATGCTAGAGAGAGACACAGGGTGGGGTGGAAGGAGCCGATGATGCTTTCTCACAGATAATTATTTCAGGTGCTTGGTCACCAGTTCAACTTGTTGTCCATGCGAATTTATTTCCTGGTTTATCATTTTCCAGCGTGTTCCCTCGTGAGCTGAAGGAGGTGTTTGCATCTTGGAAGCAGCAGTGCCTGAGCAGAGGCAAACAGGACATCAGTGAACGCCTGATCAGTGCCTCCCTCTTCCTCCGGTTCCTGTGCCCCGCTATCATGTCCCCCAGCCTCTTCAGCCTGATGCAGGAGTACCCCGATGACCGGACATCTCGCACACTCACGCTTATCGCTAAAGTCATTCAGAATCTCGCCAATTTTGCTAAGTATGTGGTAGTGGTAAGACAGAAACCTGTGTGTCTGGGAGCACAAGTCACAATAAGCACGGATTCACTGGCAAATTGAAGTCAGCATTAGAAAAGGAGGGAACTTTTCACTTGTAGGTGAACGTAGTTCCCGAGACACCTCCGTGTTGAGCTAGTTAAATTCTTTTCACATGCAGATCTGAGCTGTGTTGAATTCAGCAGAGGGGACGAAGCATAAAACCAAGAGGAGCTACATATTAGCATGTCAGTGTGTATGCTATTTCAAAAGAAAAAGCCTGTTTCCACCAAGGATCATGATTTTCCTCCTTTCTTCCTTCAAAGTTCCCAGCTGAACAATATGAAGGGCATGGCGTGTCTCTTACAGGGGAGGGGATGCAGAGAAGGTTGAAAGAGAAAGGGTGTCTGTAGGAGGAAGGAGGGGGAGAGATGTGTTAAGCATCTTGATCATAATATGAACAGTGAGTGACCGCTGTTTAAATTGTTCCAAGAAAACCGTGAATCTCTTAAATTGTTTGGGCTTTTTTAATCCCAGACCAAACCTTCAGAAAGGCAAGTCTGAAGTTAAGCACTTGAGTAATTGTCTGTAAGCACTTGTGTTCTGTATTTTTGCAGGGAGGTTATTGACTGGGTGTTGCCCCCATCCTCTACCCCTCTCTTGCAGGTTTGGTAATAAGGAAGAGTATATGGCCTTCATGAATGACTTCCTGGAGCACGAATGGGGAGGAATGAAGCGTTTTCTCCTGGAGATCTCTAATCCAGATACCATCTCGAACATGCCTGGATTTGAGGGCTACATCGACCTGGGCAGAGAGCTCTCAGTTTTGCATTCCCTCTTATGGGAGGTTGTGTCCCAACTTGATAAGGTAAAGCTGGCTGGAGGCCCAGGAGGGTGAATCCAGCGATTGTATCGTAGCAACTGTAAACACTAGGAAACATCAAGGGATCAGCTGAAGCCTGCTGTGGGGAGAACTTAGTCAACAGCATTTGAGAGGAATGTTTGATAGTGGCACTTCACAATTGTTCTGATTTCAGATCAGGGCCTAAAGTGAGACATATGAAGTGGTTGGTCTTCAGCGTTAGTGCAAACACTTTGGAGAGCTTTAAGTAAGGATAGTTGTTAAATGGTGGAGAGGGCAGCACTTGAAAGTAGACCTGGAATTCCCTGTGTAGACCTTCTTTTCTCATAAGTGGGCTGGAAAAAAAGGAGGGTGTTTGGACAGGAAAGTGCCCAATTTGATTTCTCTGAATAAAGGAGTCTCCTCGTTGAAGACCTGATGCAAAGCCTGCTGAGACGTTCTCGTTTCTGCAGCCCTTGGGTTAGTTTGTAGTATACAAGAGGCTGCCACATGCAAACCTGGATCTGCTCTCAGGTTTGACATGCTCACTGGTGGCTGTTGTGCTGGGGTCATATGCACTGTCCAGATTCTGTTCTGCCAGTCACAACAGACATCACCAAGAATATACGTTGGTTCTGTTCAGCTGTAGGAGGAGAAGAGGCAGTAGTTTGTTTTTCCCTACCTAAGTGGCTTTGCAGGATCCAAAATATTGATAGCAAAGGTAGCTAAGACTCAAACAAAGCTGAGCTGGGAGTCAGGTTGTTTTGGAGTTTGTGGGGTTTTTTGCAAGTGCTTGGAACTGTTACATATTTTAACTTTTAGAGGTGCGTTGTTTTGTCCATATTCCATTTGTATTATTCTTCCTTTTGAAACTGGAGAGATGAGGTGAATTGCAGTGCACTCTTATTACTTGTATTGCATTTAGGCTTGCCAAAACACTTATTTGCTGGGTATCTGTGTTCTCAGAGCACGTTATTTAAAACAGGAGACAAAAAATCTGAGCTCGTTGCGTCAAAGTAAATGTAAATGTCCTTGACTCAAAAAGACAAGATAAATTAGTCTTAGTTAATCTTAGTTTGATAACAATTTATGAGCTTGTTTTTCCGTTTCCCTTCATACGTGCGCACAGCGTGCGTTCAGAACCTCACAGGCAGCAAAGTCAGCAAAAGACAGTTCAGCAGCCTCAGGAAAACCAGCCAAGTGAGCACTCAAAAGACCAGATCCTCCATTTCTACAGCTTGGGGTAACCCCCCCAGTACAGGGAATGCTGCCCATCTCCCTCCAGGCTGGTCAGGTGTCAGGTCAGGAGAAACCCAGCTCCAGTCTTTAGAACTGAAATGGATCTGCTGCTCTGGAGCTGCTCTCTGAATGCCACGGATGTTAATGTTCCTCAGGCAGCACGGAAGGGGAGGAGCCAGACCTGAATAAACCATCTAAGCAGATCTGCTTTGCCCTTTGTGTAGGTTAGACGTATGGATCTATCCTAACAGGCCCTTGGGAGCTGGCATAGTGGTTTGCTAGGGAGAGAATTAAGGGGTAAAGTTACATCACGGTACTGCTTTACTGCAGGTAATGACTGGGAAATGATGAGAGAAGTCACCTTGGAGGTTTTAATGGGAACAGAAGTAGTACAATACGAAAGTCTGTGTAGAGAGACCTTTCTCTGGAGCCAAACTGACTGGATAACTACTTACAGGAAAAAAAAAGGGGCATCTTTGAAAAGAGCATTGTCTTTGTAGCAGAGTTTTACGTTTTTACAAACCTCCAGCACTTTCACCTCTTCCTACAGTCCCAAGAGCCTGAAGATGCCCTGTAGACAATAGGACCAGCAGTGACCCAGAGTGGGGAGAAAGCTAAAGAGCTGGAATGAGCAGCCTTCCTCGTTGGAAGGGCAGCTGCTCTTAGCCCAGTCCTGGCCAACGCTGAGCTAACATGTCATTGAACAAGAAGCTACGCATTTAATCCCAGGCTGATGTGATAATGTTGGGATGAGGATCATTGATGTTTTCACGCAGTTACTGTTCACTTTTAGGGAGGGAAGAATGCCTTGACTTTTGATAACAGGGTGCAGAACATGGCATCAGAGAGGATGCCCCAAGCAAAAGGCTTATGAAATGAAAACCTTCTCTCTCCCCACCTCCCTCAGCCCTTGCAATTCTCTCATGATCCCCCTGAATGCCGCATCCCCTTGTCTGTTGGCATGCATTTCCTTTACCACGTGACACCCTTTGCCTGGAAAGTTTCCCCCACTTAGCTCAATCTGTAGTCTTTGAATGCCCTTTAATGAGTAGATACCGTAGTTTTCACTTTGACCTCACCCGCCCTGGACATAGTTTGCTTTGCATGATAGTTTTGCATTGGAATGGCAATGGTTTTGTTTTATTGAGCATGATTTTTATTTTTGGGGGTCAATCCTAATTTCTTTTCTATTTCCTTTTCTTTCCTCAATGTCTGCTGCACCCCGTTTCGTCTCCTCCATTCATCTCGTCGCCGTGGTTACGCTGCTCCGTAACACTGCATTACGGTCCTGGCACACCCGCACACAACCACCCACCCTCCTTCCTTCCACCTCCACCCCTCCGCCTCTGTGCATCGTTATCAAAAAAAAACCTGGCGGATGTCGCGGTGCTTGTTGTCCAATTAGGGTGAAAATTCCTTCCTACAGGCGACCGTGGCAAAACTGGGACCCCTTCCTCGTATTCTTGCTGATATCACCAAATCAATGACCAACCCTACACCGATACAGCAGCAGCTGAGGCGTTTCACTGAGCACAGCTCTAGTCCCAATGTCAGTGGCAGTCTCTCCTCAGGGCTTCAGAAGATATTTGAGGACCCCACTGACGGGTACGTAACAGCCAGAGCTTGGGGGAAGATGTGGGCTCGGGGGGACGATAAGCCAGTAAAGAGCTGAGTGCTTCATCACCTGAACTCTCTGCCCAGGCCAGCTGTAGGAGCAAGGAACTTGCGCCTCTGTCATGGCGAATACAGAGTCCCAGTAAGAGGGTGCACAGGGTGGCACTGGAGACATGAAGTTTTCACCTTGCCAAGGACTCAAATGTGTCTCTGGGAATTCGGCGACTTCAGCTGCTAAAAACCAGTGTTGGGGTTTGCTGCCAGTCTGATGCATAGTCAGCCATCGCGTTTCCTTCTGGTGATCCGGCTGCTTATCCACTGCTGGTTGGGCTGTAGGAGGAACCTGTTATCAGTGAGAGAGCAAACACAGTCCCTCTTGTGTAGGGCAGTGTTTCTCACGCTGTAATAGCTGTTAATCCGAAGGAAGAAGTCGTGACGTGGCAGAACTGCTGGAGAGCCGGGATACTGTGGTCTCTGAGCGGTTTCTGTGCTGTCGGATATGAGGGCTGTTTTGCCACGTAGAAGTGCCAGCCCTCTGAGCTTACATCTGTGGGAGCCTTCATGCAACTCCTGTTAAATTTTCCAACCTGCACCCCACAACCACATAACGCTGGTGAAGGGTTAAATGGAATCTGAACTGCTGGAGACACGGGTGTCTTAAGCGAGGAGGATTTGGGGGGGAATGGTTTGCATTTCACCTGTGGAAAAAAGCAAAGATGAAGCACTTCTTGAGTCAAATGTAATTCTCAAAGATAAGTGGTAATTAAGGAAGAGTGTGTTCTGACTTGAACACAAAGAGCTCATAAAAGGAAATCTGGTTCCTTGAAGCTTGTAGTTGGCAGAGAGGTTAAATGAGGTAGAAAGACTTCTCTGGGACAGATCTCTCAGGGTCTTGGCTGCTTAAAAATTAACCAAATTCCTTTCCACTCCACAGTGACTTGCATAAGCTGAAGTCTCCAACCCAGGAAAACGTAGATGGATATTTTAGGGGCAAGACCTTACTGTTGGTTCAGCAGGCATCCACCCAGAGCATGACTTATTCAGATAAGGACGAAAGGGAAAGCGTGTTGCCCAATGGACGTAGCATCTCTCTCATGGACCTCCAGGATCCTCACATGGCTCACAGTGACCATGCTTCTGTTATGCACGACGTGCCTTTGCGCCTGGCTGGCAGCCAGCTCTCTATCACGCAGGTGGCAAACATCAAACAGCTGTGGGAAACTCAGAGCACACCCCAGAGCGCTCCCCAGGTGAGAAGGCCTCTGCACCCGGCTTTGAACCAACAGGGCAGCCTCCAGCCTCTGTCATTCCAGAACCCGGTTTACCACCTCAACAACCCAACCCCACCAATGCCAAAGGCCTCTGTGGACTCCAGCTTGGAGAACCTGAGCACTGCCAGCTCCCGGAGCCGAAGCAACAGCGAAGACTTCAAACTCAGCGGACCTAGCAACAGCAGCATGGAGGACTTCACCAAGCGCAGCACGCAGAGCGAGGACTTCTCCCGGCGCCACACAGTCCCTGACAAGCACGTCCCCATCGCGCTACCCCGCCAGAACAGCAGCAGCCAAGCACAGATCCGCAAAATGGACCAAGGCGGGCTGGGCGCCCGGGCCAAAGCGCCACAGTCCCTGCCGCACAGCACGTCCTTGCGGAGCACGGGCAGCATGTCAGGAGTGTCGGGGGCCATGGTGACTGAACCCATTCAGAACGGGAGCCGGTCCCGGCAGCAGTCCTCATCCTCTAGAGAGAGCCCTGTCCCAAAGGTGAGGGCAATTCAGAGGCAACAAACGCAGCAGGTAAGGAAAACCCTCTTCCAGGCACTTTCTGCTTTGATGTTCCCCTCACCGCTGCCTTGACCTTGGAGGCTTTTTGACCTTTTGAGTTGAGTGGAGTTGAACCGAGAGTACGGGCACTTAGGCAAGTGACGAGTAGCAAGGGTAAGGCGCAGTCCTGCTGGTTCCCCATCCAAGCTGGGCAAGCCTACGGCACCTATTATTTATGGGTGCTTTTGTACTAAATTTAACAAGAAAAACCCCGTTTTGCATTAGCTAAGGTAGCACCAGGCCTGCCGAAAGGAACAGAACTTGAAAATGTCCCTGGATTAAAAAAAAAATAATAGGAGCAGCCTTGTTCCCAATAGCAGGTACGATTGCCACATGAGAATGAACCCTGTGGTGCTAATTTAAAAGCATAGCTACCTGAAAACAGAGAAATAAACAGAGATAAAATATTGCAGACTAAACTGCTGCCAAAATAATAAATAAGTACAGTTGGTTTAAGCGTGGAGAAATCTATATTTCACCATGATGCAACAATCCTTTGCTGGTCCCCAAATAAATACTGCTTTTTCATTAATCATCCCAAACTATGAATAATGCAAACACTTTCTGGCAAGGAGTGCTTGTATGTACCGGCTCCTAATGTGCGTTATCAGTCCTTCATAGGTAGCTGTAAATCAAGATTTCCTTGTCCAAAAGCCAATAGTTCTTTACCTTTACAAAAAAAAAAAAAATCCCTGTTGTGATTTGCTGTGTATGAAAATCTTTTCCTAAATTAGTTTAATGTTAAAGAGAAAAGAAGTATTGAAATGCTTGGCACTACAGCGATGGATCTGCAGGCCAGAGGGAAGGCAGTGGTTCTTCTGAGTGCCATATTAGTGCACACAGACTTCTCAGCTGGTCAGGGTGAGGCTTTTGAAGCTATTCCTCGGGGCTAAGCATTTTCTCCCATGGTCACTGCAAGGGTAACCATGGGCACATTGGACTGACCATACCTAGTACTGAAGGAAAATTTTTAAGCTCCCACTTCCCACAAGACCTCCTAGAAAGGATGCTGCTCTGCACACAGGCATGAACAAGGAACTTCCCTGCGGAAAGTTGCAGCCCCTGAGGCTGAGACTGTGCCACGCTCAAACAACATCCACAGGGAGCAGGTTATGATCCTCCTTGCTGACGTAGCCCTGTTGGCAGAAGTGCTGGTGAAGACATGGTTACACAGGGGGAAGGCCTTTTAGCTTGTAAGGTAATGCTGGCAGAGGAACTTACTTGCCAGTGTGAGGTCCTTCCCTGCCAAAGGTTTTACTGGTATCCCCGCTTTTTGGTGTAGCTTTTTGGCAAAGTCCTGAACGTTGCAGTCAAAAGCAGGAGAATCTGGACAACACCAGGGAACTCAGGAGCAATCAGGGCTTCCAGACTGCCTTGATACCTCGGGTTCGTTCAGGTACAAGGAGATCAGAAACACCAAATACCAAAGCAAAGGCTGTGATGCCAAGTCAGTAATAACCAGAAAAACTAATTGCCTGTTACTTGAAGTGGTGTGTTTGTGTCCTCCTTCGGAGGGGTTTTTTACATCTGGGCGTGGCGGGGTGGTAGGTAAAGTATACAGACTACAACTAAGTGTAGTGCAGAGGTGGGAGGAAATCTTTAGGCCAGTAAGAAGGATAAATCTGAAGGCTAAAAACTCCCTTTGCAGTTGTCAGGCATACAGTGTGAACCTGTACTGTGTGGTCTGCTGGGTCTGATGGCAGGGTTCCATCTTAGCCAAAGTTCCCGGGGAGCCCCGGTGCCTTTCCTTGGGGCTCGTTATGGGAAGTACCGCACAAATATGCAAAGGCTTTACTCTGAAGGGGTTAGGATAAGGAGGACAAAGTGCAAGTGTTGTGTCTCAAATCTCTGTGCATACACCTTGCCCAGGTGGTTTCTGCCCTGTCTGTCTTTATGAGAAAGGTTGGGTTAGCTGCTTGCAAACCCCTGTCTTTTCTTATCTTAAATTGCTGATTACCCAACTGCCCTCAGGTAAATCAGTTACTTTGCTTGTTTGGCATCAGAGTGGACTTCCCACTTCCCTCTTCTCCAGTTTGCTTTTACACTCAGCTTCATCGATGCCTGTGACTGGCTTCAGGGCAGTTTTATTCCCCTCTCTCGTAGCTGATGTGCATCTACTTATTTTTCCACTCTACCTTCCATACAAATTGCTTCCACTGGATTCATTAGAGTACTTGCTCATACTTTATTCAGAGAAATCAATTTGTTCTTTCCCTCCCCACAGCCTTGAGAAATGTCTCGAAGTGTGCCAAATCAAGTGGCCAAAATTTTTTTGAAGCAAATTCCATTGCATCCTTTTAATTGCAAATTGGGTTGTGGAATTCTGTTCTTATTTAAAGAAGAAAAAGAGAAAAGAGAAGCTGGGCATGTTCTTTCTGGGCATGTTCTCTCTAGGCATGCTTTGTGGGCGTTATAATTATTAGACTCTGTTCTCTACAAGTCCCATTTGTTTCTGAATATAGAGCTAGGCCTTTTGTTTGCTGGGAGAGGTCACTTTTTGCCTTCCATTTCCATTGAGTAGGTAGGTGGGAACAGAAATGTCAGTGTGTTCCTCTGGAAGAGAGGCAAAGAGGGGAATTAATACACATTACTAGCAGGCATTTTTCTTTTCTCCCCCTTTAATAGAGTATAATTCATAACCCATTAGCATGTGAAGTGCTTGCCATCCGCTTGGTCTTTGTAAGCTTCCGGAGTTTGGCTGCTGAAAATACTCCGTCCTACAGCCTGCGAGGTGGTTCGGTGAGGTTTGCTGTGCTCAGCTGTCTGTTACAAAGGCTGGTGATGTAGTTCAGAGTCACACTTCTGCTGTCTTAGTCCTTCACAGCTCCACTGAGCGGTGACAGTCTATATCCATAGCTGTTCCTGATTCCTCCAGCAGCTCCTGGAGCCGCAGCACCTACCTCCAAGAATAGCCTGGCGGTTCTGGTCTCCCTTTGCTATGGCTGTCACACAGCACTCAAAGGCACTATTGGCCTTCCTGCTGTGAAGGCTGTCTTCTAGAGAAAAGGCCTCTGACCAAATGCGGGGATTTTGGCCTAATTCCTACTCCTTTCCTTTACACCCATCCTTGCTGGGGCTTCTTCCAGTGCTGGAGTCTTCATCACTGCTCAGCTGAGGCATTGCAGGCAAATCCTCTGGCTAGAGCTGGCATAGGATGTATGCAGCACTCACCAGCCCTGTTCTCATCAACAGGAGAAACAGGAACGGGGGGTGATGTTATCCCTCGCCCGACTCACGTAAAGGAGCTGTTACTCGCCCGTAAAGAGCTAGCTCCTCACCAAAACTCAGACTTCATGGTGCCCCTGCCACAGAGCACGTTCCTCTTCTGTGCACTAGTGAAACAAGGCAGTGAGCTGAAAAGCAGCTGGAGTACAAACAGAAGCTGCAGTTGGGGTGGGCAGGGGGGCGAACTTGATCTGCATTTCTCAGGAAGTTAAGACAGCGTTGCTCTTTCAGGCGTAATTATGCTAATTCCAGTGCTTATAAACTTGTCTTTGTCCGTGAGAATTGCTTGGAATTTGTAGCCAGCCATATTTTCCCCAGCTGGGCAGAGTTTCTTGTTTCTTTTCTTGGCTATCTTTTCAGCTTCCCTTGAGGAGGATAGCTCTGATGGTGTTTTCCAATTCTCCTGGTAAGCACTGCTGGCCGTGCCTTCCTTTCACAGCACTGTCTGGGTGTATGTGCTCCAACAGACCATCTAAATCTGACAGCCACTGGAGTGATAACATTACACACCTCTGCCGCTTCTGAGTACCGCTGTGCTGCCGTGCATCCAGCCCTGCAGCCCCATCCTCCATTGCAAAGTCTGTCTTGCAGCCTGGCTCCAAAAGCTGCTCCCAAGTTCAGCTCCTCAGTACTTGAGAGAAACTAATCTGTCTTACCTGACTGGCTGCAAGCAAAGCTTCCTCACCTTCTTTTCTTTGTGAGACATCACAGCTTGAGAAAGCCCTGCTGAAAACCTGGCAAAGGGGAAGGGGGGATGTGAACAGGATCTGGAAACTTGAACTTTCCCAAGAGGAGCTCTCTTAGCAAGCAAGAAATGTTTCTCAAGTGTATTGGTTTGAGGGACTCGAGCAAGTGCTGTGAATCCAAAGGCGAGGGCGGGTGAGGTACCTCTGCAAGAGAGGTTCTGGGGGTCCTCTGAGATGGGTTCACGGTTGTTTTTCCTCTCCAAATGGATGGGATTTCAGAGCTGATTGCGTGTAGTTTCTCTGAAAGGCGCTTACAGAGATCTCTGCTGCAGGTTCAGTCGCCCGTGGACTCTGCCACGATGTCACCAGTGGAAAGGACAGCTGCATGGGTTCTCAACAATGGACAGTATGAAGAAGTAGAGGAGGACGCGGAGCAGAATCCAGATGACCTCCGACACGCTGAGAAGGTAGGTTTTATGCTGTCGACCCTCGGGCTGATGGGCTCCTGCCCACCCCACAGCCAAGTTCATGGCTCCATCACAGCAGCACCAGAAAGCCCTTCTGCTTTCGAGCACAGGTTGTGTTGGCACAAAGTCCTGCTGTACATGCTGTCACTCACTGCTCCAGCCTGGTGTCCCACACTATGGATTAACCCGTGTACAGGCTGCGGCATGTCAAGCAGGTGCAGGCTGACGGAGCTGAGGGTTTGTACATCACAGGCTGGTACTTGGCACTTGTGTTTGTCATGAGTCATGCTGCCAGTGGGCAAGATCCTGCTCGAGTCATTATTTTTTATGACAACACCATCATCACAGCATAAAGCCATTTTTCTATGCTTGCAAGATTTCTTAGTAATCATTAAACTCCATTAAAACCCCCCCAACCCTGAACAAAACACAACTGCGACCTCAGCTGGGACACACCAGGTGATTCTCCCAGGCTCCCTAAATACAATTCAGTGTAGGAGCTGTGCTCGAATTTCATCTTGGGTTTCACCTGAGGCAGATGCCTGTCATCACAGGCACGGTGCTTCTGGCTGCACAGAAATGCCCATGATCTTATTTTTTTCCCCCAAAGTATGTTGTTTTCAGGGCTAAATACCTTTTTTCCAAATACAGCTATGTCTATATGCTGCTACAGCACAGAGGTTTAGTAAGAGGTTTGGTATTTTGCGAGGGCAGGGAGTGAGGAGGGGAACATTTGGACAGGAAGCAGGAACATTATTAGGAGAGATGAACGAACACGAACCCAAACCCAAGTGGAATACGTTGAGATTTGTTGCACAGTCGCGGAAGTGATTATCCACAGACACAGGAAATAGAAGAACAAAACCTCAGCCAGGTAAACTGACAGGCTCTGCTCTGTAGTGAAGGATCTGCTCTCCCTTCACAACAATCAGATCCTGAGGAATAAGTTACTTGGGTCCATGCTGGTTTTTCTTGTATGTTTGGTCACCCTGGAATGTTTTTACAGTTGAGTGCTGTCAGCAGGTTCTGCCTGGGAACTCCTCGAGCCTGGAGTAACTTGGGGTGTTGCCAGTCAGGACTGAGGCACCATGTTAGAGCCTTCTCAGTGCTTAAATTGTGCTACAGAATGACATCGTACAGCGTGGGAGTAGCTCAGTGCTCAAAGAGAGCCCTCATGCTCCTTGTCTGTGGTGCCCACAGTTGTTTGCTTGTCGCTTCCTTTACTTCCATCAATTTCCTGTGAAAAACGCAACACCCTCCTTGGAAAAGCAGCCGCAGAATGTAATGATCTGACCTCTTCCTTTTCCCTCTGCATCTGACCCTTTCCTCATTTCCTTCCACCCTCAGTATGAACAAGAGATAGCGAAGCTGAAGGAGCGCCTGAAGGTGTCAAGTCGACGACTGGAGGAGTATGAGCGGCGGCTCCTGGTGCAGGAGCAGCAAATGCAGAAGCTGCTGATGGAGTACAAGTCTAGGCTGGAAGACAGCGAGGAGCGACTGCGCAGGCAGCAGGAGGAGAAGGACAGCCAGATGAAAAGCATCATCAGCAGGTGAGGCTTTGGACGGTTTGGGACCATGTAGGAAGAGAAGCTCCCTGTGTCATGAGTTCTCTTTGATGTGACAGAAGGTAGTTGCTTCTTGACATCTCTGGGCTGATACCATCCTGCCTTAGAGATGAAGAAATGAGAGGTGGGGGTGGGGAAACTTGCCTCGGCTTGCCAGGAGAGGGAAGGAGAATACTTTAGGAACTCTGAACTTTGGGCTCTGGTGCACTTATATCAGGATTTTTTGCTTTGCTTGGGATCTGTACTCTAGGCGGCAGCTTTTCAAAGCAGTCACGTTTCTGGCAATGTCCATTTCAAGAATAACATGTTTAGGCAGTGAGGAGCATCAGCTGGGCAGGCAAGCTTTTCCCAGTGCTGCAGAATTCTTCTCTTGCAGAGCCAGAGCAATTGGAGCCGTGAAACCATCAGGTCAGAGTACCTGAAACACTCTGGAATAGCATTAAACTGTCCTGATTTGTACCTCTTTTTCCTCACCAGACTTATGGCAGTTGAAGAGGAGCTGAAGAAGGATCATGCAGAGATGCAAGCTGTCATCGATGCAAAGCAGAAGATTATTGATGCACAGGTAAGGAGCTCAGGATCTCCAAGAACCGAGGGCTGTCTGTGTGGTACCCATGATTTTCCCCTACCCTCCTGCCCCAGCACTGTTACCTGGCTCCCAAAGTCAGTATTGGCCTGTGGTGTTGCACATGTGACTTAACTGCCTCCTAGGAGAGAACTGGGGGTTTTAATTAATGAAGACTATTCGGACACGACGCTTGGAGAAAGCCTGACACCACATCACAGGACTGGCTGCTTCTCCAAAGCCTTTTCTGCATATTTTTTGAGATCCCAAGGGGGTAAAGGAATGGTGGTGCATTGTGTAGATGTCATTCTGAGTGTGGGCCTGGGAACTCTGGAAACGCTTTGTCTCATACCAGCATAGTTTAACTGCCGTGTGCATGCATCTCAGCTGTGCCAGCTACAAGCATGGCTTTGAACGTTCCAGCCAAGAGGAGGAGAACGCTTTCCGTGGAGCATCGCCCTCCGTAACGTCCTGTGTGACATTCCACCCCATCCGACTGTCCACATCAGTCCCGGAGAAACGCCCACTTTGCCATGACGGTGGGAAGTGGGACCTCGTGGGCAGTGCATGTGGCTGTACCGTGGGGGATCGTTCCAGCTTTTCTTCCGTGTCTGTGCCGATCCCAGAGAGCAAAGCCTGTACAGCAGAGCCTGAGCCTGGTTTGATACCTGCCTGCCATGTTCTGTTTGTGGTACCTGCATTTGGAAGACATCTTCCCCGCTTCTGGGTTTCTCAGTAGTTCCAGCTGTAAACTTTGCCTTTGGGAATAGCCCAAGTCATTTCAGGAAGTTGTCTCCCGACGCAGAGGCCGGAGCAGCCTCAATTGAATGCTGTTGATGGCAGCTGCATAGTGGGATTCAGGCAGAAGCAAGCACAAAGGGGCATGCCCTGGGCGTTAGATTTTTTTTCCTGTTGAATGCCCAGCAATAACAGAAATGTCTGAGCTCACGTGGAGCTGTAGGGTAAATATTAAGTGGGAAAAAAGCTGTGTTTTTCAAAGCCTGGTGTAACACTGGGAGCATGTTTATGGCTGGTTTCTTTTTGATAATTTGAAGAGTTCTGGTTTTCTTGCTGCCTCTGCCCGTTTTCCCACAGTTCTTCAGGAAGACTGTTGATGAAAGCTGGATTCTCAGATTGGTGCCATCTAACCTGAATAAACCAGTTGCACAGGATAACCTGGTGCTTCCGTTAGCCAGCCTTACGGAATAAAACAGGGAATCCTACTGGAGTTACACCACGTTCAGTCCCTAGCTGTTGCACAAGATGCTCTACACAGAGACACAGGTGTAGTCACCCTCTCTAGATGCAGCTCAAGATAAAATCCTTTTCTGTGAGGACTTGCACTCCAGTTGCAAAGTGGGAGAGCACAGTGCTGGAGGACAAACAGGAACGTAGACAGTCACTGTGTCTTTATTTGGAGGGGAACAGTACAGCGGCCTCCCGGCTGATCAGGGAGTTCGGCAGGCGGAAGCGGGAGTAGGAACTGAACATGCTGGGTGGGTCACTTTTGAGCAACAGGGACAGGCAGGGCTTTCTGCTGTCATACCCTGACAGAACAGTACCTCATCCAGACAGCAGCCCTGTTTTGGAAGGAGGTTGATGCCTTTTTTCATCTCCTCAAGAAGGAGAAGAGGGGGCACCAAGCAAACACATGAACAGTGATTTCCAGAGGGGAGGATCTGAGAGACTGACTATGGAAATTGTCCTTCCCTGTGTTCCCTGTCTGTGCCTGTAGGCGCTCAGCCTTGCTGTGCAGGCATGGACCAACAAGGCCACCAACAGTGGACCAGTCTGACCCCTCAGCATCATGCTGCTGCTGGCATGAAGGCCTCAGACCCTCAGGGCTCAGAGTTGTGGTCCTTGATCACACTTGATCAAATGATGCAACGTTTATCATCTGTTCTGGAAACCCTTGAAAACACAGTAGCAAAACGGTAGCATTAATGATTCCTCTTTAATCTGGCTTTCATTTTTAATTCCTCCCCCCCCAAAGTGCTATTTGGGCAAGCAAGGTCATCTGGAAACCTGAACTGCTTCAGCATCAACCAGCTTGCGGGGGGAGCTTAGGTGTCACTGCCTTTTTGTGAGTGCCTGAGCCAGAGGGAACTGAGGAAGGGCTCAGAACAGGCACACCAGAGGAGCCCCAGTGTTGGTGGGTTGTGTCCAATCCCTCCAGGTTGTGCTTGGCAGATTTTTCTTAGCCTGCGATTCGTTTGGCAAAGGGATATAGCAATGGCTGGAAAAGAGAAGTCCTTCTTTGTGTGAGGTTTCTTAAGTGGAGCTGGAACCTGTCTTGTCATACCTGTCTGAAGAGTTAAAGGCTGCTCAGAAACAGCAGTAACGTGGGCTGCTCGTGCTGCATCTCCACGAGATGCTTTTCAGGATTCGCCCTTTTGCCTGCGGTTGGGCACAGCACCCAACAGTGCACCCATGCACAGGGACAGCCTTGTTCTCGGTGCGTGTGCCATGGTTCCAGGGGCTGGCTGTCTCTGGGCCGCCCCCAGGGCTGAGCAGGGGCTGGGTCTGCTTAAAGTCTCTCCTTGGAGCAGTGGAGCTGCAAAGAGTACTGGCCCAGTTGCTACTGCAAGTGACATCTCCGCTGTGTTAAATTACAGGTCATAAATGGGGATGAGATAATTCAAACAGGCAAGTAAACCCAATCAGTTCTTTAGCTGAGCAGTACCCGGTCCTGGCCCAGCACACTGACCTCCTACCCATTCCAGCTCCTCCCACTCCCCGTGCCCGATTCACGTGTGTTAGAGACATGTTTGCGCGGTTGGGTTTTGCTCTGAGCGAGAAGATGCCTCTGCTCACCACGCTCATGCTTTTAAGACCAATTTCCCAAACGTGGATTTCCAGCTGTTTTGCCAAGCGGCACGGTGAGTGCCCACCAGTGGCAGAAAATAACCAGCCTCTCATTTTTAACTCTTCCAAAAGAAATTTCCATTTTAAATTATATATTCCTGGGGAAACGCAGTCTGAGGAGGAGGAGCTTGAACTTGCCAGACACCACGTTTCTGTTGAGATTTGGCAGCATTTATTTCAGCACGGGAGGAGAGGCGAAGGCCTTTGTCTCCTCCATTGTCCATTCTCCTTACTCTTATGGACTGGACCAGGGCAAGCGCTAGGCCAGACTGTAGCCTGCCTTCCTCCTTGTCGGTTTCTCATGCTTCCTCATCCTCCTCCTCTGTTTGCTCTGCTACTCAGAGCTCAGTCTCTCCAGGGCTTCGGTACAAGCAGTACTTAGATTCTGCTTTGTTTTTGCACCCTCACGCTTCTCTGTGTGGGGAGGCCCACTGAGAGACGCAAACATCGCCGGGTTACGGATGTACAGCGCAGCTGACGTGCGGGATCAGAATCTCGCGGGGCTGCTGTACCGCTTAGGTCTCCTGGGCAGTGTCCCTGAACTGTCCCTTGATGTTTGTGCCTCCCGTGCATTATTTTTCCTTCCATTTTGTTTCTCAATGGGCTGGACTGGGAACAGTTCCTGCAGGCAGCTCTTTTTTTCCATCCGAGTAAATTAGATGGTTTTTTCCTTCTCAAAGAAAAAAAGCCCATCAGCGGGTAGCACGGAGAGCGTATTCACCTGCTGCCGTCTCTGCTGCTGCTCTGTGTGGCTGCATTTGGTTTTAATTGTTATTTTTTGAGGGAAAATGAAAATTGCCATTTCTAACCGTGCCACCAGCTCTTCGGTGCGACCCTCCCATGCTGCATCCCACTGCAGATGTTCTGGCTCTTAGCAGGCTGGGGTTTCTTGGTGGGGTTTTCATTCTTTATAAATTCAGCGGGCGCCCTTTAGCTTTCTGAACACTTCTGCTAAAAGTGGAGCCTTAACCCTTTCTGCAGAAGAATCAAAACCGGGCTTTGGGAGCCCTGGATTCGGCAGAGCCCGGGAGCCCCTCTGAGCTGGAATGGGTCTAGGAGCAGCGTGTTCAGTGTTCGTTCTCTGTGTTCTGTCAATGGCATCTCCCCCACCCACACTGCCCCCTTCCCCGTCACCTCAAGTAACCCTTCGTCGTAGCTTTTGGCTGCTTCTCCTCTGTGTCGCTGTTGCACCCCCGCTCCTGCCGGTGACCGCAGGCTGCCATTATCTGCTTTTCTTTCTTTCGAGCATACCATGAGTTTATTCTGAGCACACTCCATCCACGATACAGAGACGATGGCCGTTAGATACCACTTGCACTTCTCTCTGCCGGATGAAACCTCCACCACTTTTGTTTTCTGCTGCCTGTTTCTGTTTTTCTAACGTATTTTAAAAAACAAAATAATAAATTGGCTATCGCTGTTATTAACACCAACATCCTTCCCCCTGCCATGGCGAAACCCTGCATTTCCATCTGCCTCGCTGGGAGGCTGGCTGGGTAAAGCCACCAGTGACTCGCTGTCACTCCGTGATGTGTGAAGCCCGTGGCTTGCAGGGGCTGTGTCACACCAAGAAAACAGAAAGAGGCAGACATCCCATCTTACCAGAGAATGTTAGCCGAGCTGCCTCTGCCTAGACATCACCTGACGACGCTGTCACAGCCCCGGGTCCTGGAAGTTCCCCCTAAAGCAGGTTGGTGGGGAAAAGGCATTTCGTTTGGGGAGGAGCTCTGACTTTGTGGGGTGTCTGTTGCAGGAGAAGCGGATCGTGTCCCTGGACTCTGCCAACACGCGGCTGATGAGTGCCCTGACGCAGGTGAAGGAGCGCTACAGCATGCAAGTCCGCAATGGCATCTCCCCCACCAATCCCACCAAGCTTTCCATCACGGAGAATGGTGAATTCAAAAACAGCAGCTGCTAACTGGGCAGATGCTGCCAGCCATCTCCCCAGGAGAAGGGCGAGAGGGAGCAGACTCAAGAAACCTTCAGAATAGCCCCCCCTTCCCCTTACAGGTTTACATAATGCTGCTAATGAATTGGAAAAGAGAAATAAGAACTCTGAAAGGTGGGCTTGAATTCCCCACTCAAGGCCAGGAGAACCAGGCTCCCGTGAACAAGTCCTTCCGTATCACTGTGTAAATAGAGGGAGCTCTTGGGTCATGTACAGAAAATGCTGATGTAATATACCAAAAGGAAGTGAATACTGTAGATTTTTTTAATTATTGCTATTTTTATTATTGTTTTTCTCTTGTTGAAAGCACTGCAGTCCTTGGAGAAGGAAGAGGGGAGTGTGAGTGCATGTGTGTTGTGGGTGAGAGATGAGCAGTGGGTTTCACCAGACAGCAGCTGTACATATCGCACAGACTGGTACCAGTACATGAGTGGAGTGAAACAGGAGTGAAATGAATTCTCTAAGAAAACTCATCTGGTTTTTATGCCCCTCTTCTTCAGCCACTCTGTAACTGAATGCAAACTCAACAGCAAAACATTTTAGCAAGGAAATTGGCTCTTGCTGGGTCCTGTACCTGCTTTTGGTAGGACTCCAGCAAAAAAAAACAAGTCAGTCTTTCGGGTCAAGGTAAAAACTCGGAGCAGCACGCTCGTTTCTCTGCCGTCGCGCAGTCAGGCTTCCCACCAGACAGACAGACGGAATCTGCAGTTTTTCATGGTAGGATTCTTTCTTTTTTCTTTTTTTTACCCCAGTTCTAATGCAGTTTTATATTTCTGTTTTGAGAACTTAGACCTGTAAATACTTTTTTTTAGAAGCTTCCATCTGTTCCCCACTTTACGCAGCACCCTGAGTCCATGCTCTGCGCTCCAGTCAGGGAGAGCACTCCGAGGGCAGGGCCGACCCAGGGCCTATGCCTAGCAATCCAACTCCCCACCTAGCATTTCCCAGTGCTAGAGGATGGCTCTGTTTTAACTCTCCTTCAATTTCCCTGGCCCAGCCACTAGCATTGCAAGTCGAGTTCCAATGAAAGATGCTTTCAGCACATTTGTGTTAAAAGATCTTCTATTTCCACTGAAATTTGCCTTTCTCTGGCTACTTTAAAGGGTTTTTTTGTACACGCCAGGTTTTTTTAAGGAGTTCTGCCTAAGCTTTCCTCTCCAGTTACTTTCAGTGGCATTTCCTAGAAGCTCACTTACAGGCTGCATGTGAACGCGTATATAATTACAAAGTGACCTTCTCGGGGAAGATAGTGACATTTGCAACCTGTAAAAGATTAACAATAAATGACGCAGGTATTGTCAATTCTCATGATTTTATCAAATGCCACAATATTCGGTCTGATGCGGCGGGGGATGTGTGGTTAAAATCCCAGGTTCCAAAGTCGAGTAATAAATACTGTGTGAATCTTCACTTTTACTTTTTGGAATACATTTCTAGCCCCCGGGGCCCTCAAAGTAAATAAAATCATTGCAACATCAGCCAACATTTTGAATTACAGAAATCCGCTCACTGCCCGTGAGCGTGATTAACCATTCAGGCCAGTTAGGGGAATCAGAAATTGGAAACATTGACTCTGAATGTGACAAAAACCTCATGAGGGTGCCCGGGCTTTAGCCGATGGTGGGGCTGCAGCTGGGAACAAGTTAATGAGGCGGCTGCGCGGGTACCTAGCTGAAGTCACGCAGCCTCTGACATGGCAACACTCAGAGCTGGTTGTCCTTCTGGCCTTGGTTTCTGAATCCGTGAGCCATGTGTAGGCGTTTCTGATTGCCTGGCCTCCTGCTAGTGACCCGTGGTACCTTGAACGTGAAGGATTGGCAATACTGAGCTCCCACAGCCAGCGTCTGTTGTCACGTTTGCTTGTTGGAAGTGAATTTGTCTTGCCTCTGTGGGCACGCACAGCTTGCGACAGAGCGCAGTGTTACCTGTTCTGCCCAATTCGTGCGTTGTGATACTACTGTCACACACCATCACACAAGTATGTTACCTTACTAACTATGTGTAGATACAGAGCCTACCTCTCCTGCCCTGTAGTGTGTGTAAGGGGTAAGAAAACTGGGTGTAAATCTCTCCTAGAATGGCTTTGGCTGTTGTTTACATCTGGAGCAGACTTGTCGGCAGTGTGTCAGGATTTATGTTTAGTGCTTGGCTCTTTCAGATCAAAGCAGCTCTGGCTGCTCCAATGTGACTTGGTACAGTCCAGGCCGAGGGGCATCCCTGTCCTGTCCTTGGTCTGTCACAGCCAAGTCAGCACCATCTTGTGCACCTGGGCTTGTGCTCTGCATTTGCTTGGTAGGGATTTCCTTTTCCATACTTTCCAAACCGTCTTCCAGCTCCAGGTCAGTGCTGACCTCTGATATTTTCTTCCTCAAACTGTGCCTTTAAGTTCCTTCTCCTTTCCTTCTTCCTGCATCACAGCCGTGGGCAGTCTATCGAGTCTGTACTGGCCTCTCCTGTGAGTAGCGTTCTCTTTTCCAGGAAACCTCTGCAAACCCCTTTTCGTTGAGTATCTTTGTGGGATCTGCATCTCCCCTTGGCTGCGTCCTGTAACTACACAGCTGCGCCACGCAAAGTTTGCTCCCGAAAGCAGCCCGCTCAGGTGGGCGAGTGCGCTGCTTCCTTACTGCACCATGCAGCTAGTACAGGTGGTGTGTGACTGAGACAGGAGGGCAAGTGCTGAGAAGAACACACAGACTAGGACAAGGCAGAAGCAGACACGTCATTCAGGTAGCATCTAGCATTAACTTGGGGAGCCGGGTTCACCAGAGCTGCCTGGCTTTGGGGTGATCTCTTAAAAGATCTCTGGTTCAATGTCAAAGACTCCGAGGCATCTGCTTTGGTTTCAGCTGAGAAATGCTGTAAGGGCAACGCTCCAGCTCTGATTTTTAGAAAGGAAACACCATCAGCCTTGAGACTAAT
Organism: Gallinula chloropus; assembly: GCF_964237585.1. Lineage (NCBI taxonomy): Eukaryota > Metazoa > Chordata > Aves > Gruiformes > Rallidae > Gallinula > Gallinula chloropus. The sequence goes on from NC_140091.1 coordinate 19,537,415, forward strand.
ACATGTTGGTGAGGCCTTCAGTGGTGTATCACTCCATGTACCTTCTCCTGCACGTTTCTTAGCTAGTAAGCCTGGGAGAAGCTGCTGTTCTGGGAAAGCTCAACCCATCAGTACAGTCCTCGCAGCTTGTTGCCAGGCTGGTTGTTTCTCTTCTGTTTCCGTTTCTGCCCTGAACAGGGGCAGAACCTAGCGTGCTCCTCAAACTCCTGCTACAGAGGAGAAGCTGCCTGTTGACCCAAAAGGGGGTGAAGGTTGCAGACTTGCAACACTGTGAGACTAAAATTGATCAGCTGCAGAGCAAAGTGCTACGCTCCCGAGTTCCGCAGGCAGCTGTCTGCTGGGTTGTTCCCAAGCAGCTTTCTAGAGAAATTTCAAGCCAGCAGTAGGTGAAAATGTGTCAGCTTCTGTTTTGTCCGGTCTGATGAAATTCAAGAGGCACCAAACCACGTGGGAGCCAAAAGGTCTGTCTGGTGTGGAGTGAGAGCCCTGATTGGGCCTGATCCCTTTGGGTTTAAGACTAGTAGCCAATGGGTTTCTGTAGCCATGTGAGAAGTAGTAAATAGGGCAAAGTCTGGTGATGAGCGCTACCGGCACTGGGTTTTGGTTCATACTTTCATCAGATGCATTGGGCCATGGCTAATGCTGCTGCCAGCAACCTCTGCTCTCCTTTGGAAACAGCTGAAGTAGCACAGGAAAGAAATAGTAGCCTGTAGGAGTGATACTCATGTGTTGCGAAGAGTGTACCAGAGAGGTTGCCCCTTCCTGGCATCCCAGTCCTTGCTGGCCGTGCCCGGCTTCCGAGTTCAGGGTGAAAGCTCACAGCCAGCATGGCATGGCAGGGAGCTGGGGCAGCACTGTGAAGCGCCAAAGGCATTTGTCTGCTGTTCTGCACGGTGTCCACAGAGTGTGTGAAGGACTGAAGTGATGGAATGATGTGGGCCAGGCACTGATGGAGGGGAGAGGGAGCATGGCCGGGGACTGGCCTCCTGTAACTGCCCACTCTCTGCACTTCTGGGAACTTGGACCCTTTTTGCTAAGGGAAACAGGCTTCACAGCCAAGAATTACCAACTGTTACTTCCCTGCTGTGTTAGAAAGGGGCAGCTATGTGTAAAAGCACAGGTTCCTACAGCTGCACGTTCTGCAGCGTTCCTCTCCAGTGGCATCGCTCGGGCAGAGGTTCTGGAGGAGCGTGGAATGGGCTGTGTGTGTTTTCTAGTTAGAGATGTATCCAGTAAGAAATTCTGGATCCATCAAATAAGTTGTCCATGAAATGGGGTTTACTTTGTGCTCCTACAGTTGCTTTACCTTGGCTTAGGCTTGCTTTTTTCCCAGATCTATTAATTTCATGTTTTAATGCTTACTTAAACCCACCAGCTTTTAACTTCATCTGAAAATTCCACATTGGGAGCCTGTCAGTTTTACAGCAGCGCCCGTGGAATGCGCGAGCAATACTTAACCTGCTGCAGTCACCCTGTATGTGTGAATTCTGTCTGTGTTCTGAAACAATGTCTGTCCTTCCTGGAGAACAAGTCCTGTCGGAGTGTAACTGTGGCGTGTGTTTACACCAGGGGTTAAGCATGGTCAGCTGCAGGTATCCACCCACCTGAGTCTGACAGAGCGACAAGGGTTCAGTTTAGGCTGATGCTTGTAGGTATTTCCTTCTCCATGGCAAGTGAACTCCCATGAGATGGAGCATGTCGTTACAGATCATGCCTGCCAGGAGTCCTACCTGTAAAAAATAGATTTTCTGTCTCAAGGGCCTTAATAAGAGTGTTACTACACAGAACTGTTTTACAATGATAGCTCTAAATAATTTATTTTTTATTTCAACAAAGTACACCTTAAAAAGTAATAAACTTGTTTTTCAAGCCGTATTTTTATGCTAGTAGCACTGGACTGTTTGGTCTCTGAGATCCATTTCTGCATTTCATTGCCTGGGTTTGTTCTAAAGACGATTTATTTTTGTTCTGTGAATAATTTTTGAAGGTTCTTGTAATATGTACAGATATAGATACATTTGAGGTCTTTTATTGATATTCCTACAAAGAATACAAATAAACTTTAACTTTAAACAAGTTTGGACTCAGTAAAATTTAAAATTCTGCTCGTTTTGTGCTTGGGTGGTACTTGTGCAGTAACTAAAGAGGGTGGAGGGAAACTCCATGGTGGTGTAACATTGTGTTAGAGCTACCTGGGTAAGCCTGGATGCTTTGCAGGGTGCCCAGCACGGGTGCCAGGGCTGCATCCTGGAGCTCTGCTCCCCACACAGGGAACTTCACACGCCATCCAGTCCTGGGAAGTGTCTGGTGTTGCAGAGTGAGAGAGCGACAAGCTGTGGAGGCACAGAGAATTGCTCTCTGCTTCTCTTAGGCACGGGATTTTTCTGGCTAACGCTAACCCGCCGTGCGGTGGAGAGAGACTCACCTTGGATTAATTAACAGGTTTATTCCTCTCGTGCCGGACCAGTGCACATGACCAGCCCAGTTCTGCTCCGTCAGTTCCTGTTTTACAGGGTCTCACACACCAGCCCAGAGCAGCAGTGTTTGAGGTACAGGCGTCAGGAATACCCACTTACCTGTCCACAAAGAACGTGGGATTTCAAGCAATTTATATTTCTTCTTCGTATGTGTAGGAAATCCCATATATAACAAGTAGCAAAACCGTTCATATTGAGCTGCTTGGATGTAAAGTCTACACTCAGGAGGATGGTTTGCTGAAAGTCTTGCTGTTCTCATCAGAGATGTTATTTTTCTCCATAGCTTTGAACCCTGCGAAATACACGCAGCGAACTTCCAGCTGCTGCCGGGTGCCTCCACCCTGGCCCTGCGCTTTGTTCTGTTCAAACCCCCGGCGTGTTCCGCCCTGTTCTTGCTTAGGCTGGAAGTTTTTCCAGCCAAGAGTTTTTCTTCCTGCATGTTTGTACAGAACCCAAACCGGTGGGTGTCTGATGCTCCTGGGCACGAGGACAGCACGCACAGCGCTTGTGGAGGAGGCTGATCTGTACGTTCCCACAGTTGTGTCCTGTCTCTGCTCACCTCTCGGCCCAGCAACTGCCGTGGGGAAAGTGGTCCAGAGGCGATGAGGCAAGGCAGAGGCAGGTGAGGAGGGATAGGATGGGAGGCAGATCTAGCGGTCAGAAATCTCGGTATCCTGCTTGGCTGTCGTTTTGGGAAGGGAAGGTGGGAGGGGGATGGGTGGGGGAAGGAGGAGACAGCCGGAGGGTGGGCTGAGTGAAGCAGAGAGTAGAGCAGGGCAGGAGTAGTGCACAAAAGCGGATTAGGCTGGCTCTGGGAAGCCTGGGCAATTCTGGGACTACTCCAAAGCAGCTGACACTGCAGTATTCCATCCTGTGGAACTGAGTTCAGTGAGGATGTGCTCCTTCCACTGGGTTATGTGAACATGCAAATTCCTCTCCCATTTCTAGCCGTTCCGCACAAAGCGCACGGGGCTCCTGATCGCTCTGGCTGTTCCCCTGTGTTAGCTGGGAAATGAATTCCTTTGGAGAAGCTCCCCTCCAAGAATTGTCCTGCCAAAGCACAGGAGTGTAAAACCTTTAATGAGTTCCTGCGTGCAAAGTGGGTGCTGCTGCTTTAAGTGCGCAGCAGCTGCTGCTTTAAATCCATTAGCAGGTGGAATACCAGTTTGCTTCTGCTGAGATACGAGTCTCATGAGAAGAGAGTCCTTGCTCTTTTAAAACCCTTCTCACGTTGCTCTCCTTCACCTTTCTCCTGGTCCCACAGATTAAATATCCTCATGTCTCCAGAAGATGTATTAAATTCCTGGGTTTTGCTGCAAGAGGTAGATCAAATATCCTGGTTGTAAGCATGAAACCTGGCTACCCATCGGTTCTTCCTGCAGTGAGTATGAATGCTGTGTCCTTACTCAGCTCCATGGGAATGTGTCATCCTGCTGATACACCCATAAACGTGAGTTCTGTGGACCTGAACCCACTTCCCAGTTCAGCCCAGCTTGGTAGCTGAGCAGCTTAGGCTGCAATAGAGTTACCATCAGTACTGCAGACATCAGGGCAGCTGTCAGGAGCAAGGGCCCTCCGGATGTTCCCTGCACCCTCTGGGTGGTTCCCAGGAGCCATTGCATCACTACTGGGGAGAGGGGGATCGTGAGGGACAAATACTGAGTGTTGGCACCAGGAATGAGGGATGATACAGCCATGACAATCTCATGTAGAATGAAATGTGATCTGCAGAGATGAATGACGTATTTCACTCCCTTTTCTGCACTGTCCAGGCTTCTGTTTACAGCAGGTGAGAGTGGTTCCTATTTTGCTGGGAATGAGGAAGTCCCATGTACAGCAAAGGAGGAAGAGCTACAGCTAAGTTGCAGGCTGCATTTATTCACCTTGACCCTTTGGTGCTTCTGTCCCTTCTCTTAGCTCATGTAAAGCAGACAACACGCAGAGGTGGGCATCAGTCTTGGCTTTGCATTTACAGGCCCAACCTTCACTTGTTGGGGAAGAAACCTGAACGCAGTAAAGCTGGGAGATGAAGCCTAGATGGTTGCCTTGAAACAGCCAATCACCTTCACAAACTCCTGGCTGGAGGCTCAGCATCAGTGCTGGTTCCGGTGCTACACCCCACTGGCTGAGGCAGAAGGAAAGGGGAAAGGTCTCTTTGGGAGGCGTAGGAAAGAGGAGGTAGCACACAACCCCACATAGGAGAGCACAGTGGGGATAACAGGGTGGCCAGGGCTCAGTGCAGGTTAAGACACTTCTCTGAGTGCTTGGCAAGGTGGGGGAGAACTGACTGTTCCCTGCCTAGGAAGGAGCAGCTGTAGAAGCAGTTTCCATCTGGAGAAGCTGGTTTTGTCTCCATGAAGAAGGTGTCTGTGTGAATAGCATGGTGGGGTGTTTGGATCAGCCTCTCCTGGCATGGGACCTGGCCTTTGGATGAAGGGAAGTGAAGTCTGTGGGCTGTGGTTTTCCCCTTTCTTGCTTAGAGGGCAAAGCCTTCCCCAAGAGCCCCAGGCTGTCTCCCTGCTCTGGCAGGTAGCCTGGCTCTGACACCCTGTGCGCAGTCAGCAGCTGACTGCTGCACAGAAAATCATTCTGCAGAGCCAGCATTGTCTCTGTAGGGACGACTTGTCCTCACAAGGGACACAAACCAGGAATGTCCAGAAGAAACCTACCTTGTAAAGGCCTTGAAAAGCTGCTGGGTGGATTTCAGTTCTCATCACAGTCAGAGAATTTACTTCAGCCTCCGGATTAGCTGAAATGCATGGGAACATACCTCCCCTTTGGATACCTGGAACACGTGTTCCTTATCCCCTCTTCCTCAGGTGTGGTTAAATAGTCTGCGTTCCACTGGTCAAAGCTTTGCTCTCCAGTGCATCTCCATGTACACTAATTCCTTCAGCACTTAAAAAGGACTCTTCTTAGGACCCGGGACTTGCCTGGTGGGAAGGCAGTGAAAGAGGAGGGCTGACTTCCCTTTCCTTGTAGGTATCAGAAGCCACTGCAAAAGTTTGGCTCCTACTGTTGGATGGTTTTTAAGATCAGGAATCACTGAAGAACTTAGACCTGAAGGAGACTCATAACTGAAGCACTGCCTTTCAGATGTGTCTCTATCACTGGGAAACCAGGAATGTAGCTCCCTGCAATGCCAGATCCGATGCCAGATTGGTGTTCTACTGGGGTGCAGTTAGAATGTCATTGCTACAGCAACTGATAAGACTAAAAGAGATGATAAAATACACATTATCTCCTCTGGGGCTGACTGAAGGGCAGAGAGACTGTTGCTCCCTCAGTAACGTTTTTTTCTGGTGGTTTTGGGACTTTTTTCTTGAAAGAAATACATTCCCTGCAGGCAGATTCCAGATTGTGGCTTTGGCAAAATAGGGAGCTTAAAAAAGAAAGTCCATCTGCCCCAACTGCTGCTGACTTGACAACCATGGTGCTGGAACAAGCTATGTGCCGAAGAGGGAAAGATAGGAAGACCCAGGAGGCAGTAAATTCGGTCCCTCTCGCAGTTGACGTGTGTGTGCGGGAAGGCTCTGCTCACTGCCGGCTGGCGTGTTTCTGTGAGACTTTGGCTGATGCGTTGGTGGTCTCACAGCTGCCAGGAAATCTTCCTGAAGGGCTGGACTGGGATTTTTTTGCAGTAGTGACTGTTCTCTAATGAGACAGCAGAATATCACAGGCATGTATGCTCCCACCTGTATGCAAAGCGCTTCCTGGTCTGGTTAGGCCAGAACCTGCGTGTTACCTGGAATGGCCGTGGTAGCTGCTCGAGTGTCCCAGCACCAGAGGTGAGCACACAGCCGTGCGCTCAGAGCTCAGAAATCCTGCGTGGAAAGAGCCGCTTACGGTTGTAGGGCTGATAGTGGCTTTTCAAGTGCCATTCAGAACTACTAAAATCATCTCATTAGCTGGGACCCTGAAAACAGATGACTGCCATTCCTGAAAGCAGCTGGGTGGCAGCCCCAGACCTGCCCAGAGCTGCAGTGGTCAGCACAGCTCTGATCTCCTCAGCTGGGACAGGAGTGGCTGCAGTGCTTTGTGTCAGGAATGAGCTGCATTGTCAGAGCGGGGTGGGAGTCAGCTGCCTCCCTCCAAAATGCCATGCTCTTCAACTGCTTGCCTCTGCAGCAAGGAGCTGCAGTCAGTCACAGAGCTGCTGAGAAGGGGGAGTGAAGGAGCAGGGTGCCAAAGGAAGAGCAGTATGTGGCTGCCCAGAATAGAAATGAGCCGATGGGAACACATATGCCCCATTGTTTGGAAACCCTCATGCTGCCTGCACCAAGAGCTGTGGGCAGGCCCCGCACACTGAGGGTGTCTGCTTGCCCCAGGCAGCAGCTCTGGTGTTCAAAGACAAAAGACCAGAAATGAGACTGTGCCTATAGAGCCCCTGAGATCTGTCCCTTTGGTAAGGAGTCTGGCTAGTCCTTGGCTCGAAAACACTCAGGCATCTGATTTCAGATGGATGCGTGTATCTTTAGGATTGGTTTCAGTCTCACTGTTCTGGAGATGAAGACTTGGATGGATGTTTCCTTGGTGATCTTGCTCTGTGCAGATTTCCTCTTCTCACACCTTTCCCAGATGCAGGACTCTGCTGAATAGAGGTGTATCCTAACTGGGACAGGCCTGTGGTATTTGTGTCATGTTCCCCAGTGAGATGTGCCCTTCCAGGCTGGGGAAATAAATTCTAACCTAGTCTCTTCCTTGTCCTAAACAATGGCAGCAGCTTTTGCTCCAGATTTGTTCGTTATGCTGTTTGGCATAAGGTACAAGGGCCTTTATTGTTTCACACTCTTTGGGGCATCAGCAAATCAGCACTTTGGGTGCCGACCCCACAGACAGAAAGCAGGATGCAATTAAATAATTCAAAAATTTCTATCAATAATAAAGTTTTTACCCCTGCCAGTATACTGTCTGCAGTTGACTTTGGTCAAAGGCAGGATGTGCATCATCATAAAGAACCCATTCAGGGGACTCATCACAATGGCAGCCCACAGATCTTGCATCAGCTGATAACGGATGTGGAGGAGACCAACAATGTGGAATTTGCTTAACTTAACATCTTAGAGGCAAGCTGGCTGCCTTCCCCGTGGGGAATGGTCACCCCAGCAGTTGGAGGGAGAAAATTCGGTGAGTCAGGGGTTGTTATGTCAAGCCAACTGCAGTTCCTCCACGTGAGGAGTGGTGTTTTCATTGGCGAGACTCACCATGTTAATTTAAGTTTTTAATTTCATCTTAGTCTCTTCAGCACAGGTGTAAGTGGTGGCCTGAGTGCATACCACCCTGGTACCAGGCTGCCTGGCCATCCTCTTCTCATTTCTCCAGGTTCCCACTGCATTTTTTGGCTTCTAAGGGCCGCAGCTATCGGAAGGGCCTCTACTAGACGAGTCTGGAATTCATTTGATAAATGAATCCCACGCAGGTATGACACAAACACACTTATTGCTACAAGTGTTTCTTTAACCACTGCTCCCTTATCAGCATGAAAAACAAGTATGTTGAGTATCTTGGGCAAATACACTTGTGCAGATGCTGGGAGAGCTACAGGCCTTATCAGCAGGGAGAGCATTTGCAATTCAATACCCTTTGAATTGCTGTCAGTAAAATGCTCGGCTGTCCTGAAGCCTTAGGCCATCCCTGCTAACTGGCTCCCATCCTCTCTAAGACCCCATCAAGATCTGTCACTGTGACAGAAGCCCCCACAGACTTCCCTCACACCCTGCCCTCTAATTCACATCCTACTGAAGTACTAGGAATCCTAAGAAGAGGACAAAGCAGATGCTGGCTAGCTAAATAACAAATCTGTCCTTCCTGCTGCAGACTGGTCTGGAACAAGGTTTTCTTACAGAGGTGGTGTTTATCAGGAAAAAGTAGCTAATGATTAATAGCTGTGTGTGGTAAACTGATGCTGGCAGAGGGCAGGTGCCCCCAAAGCTACCCTATCACTGCCCTCTTTAGCTATACAGGGGAAAGGAAATGAAAGGCCCGTGAGTTGAGATAAGGGCAGGGAGACATCCCTCACCAATTGCCCTTGTAGGCAAAACAGACTTGGCTTAAGGAAAAATTAATGTCACTTGTTACCAATTGACTCTGAGTAGGATAATGAGAAATAAAACCAAATCTTAAACCACCTTCCCCCCACCCCTCCCTTCTTCCCAGGCTCAGCTTGACTCCCAGTTTCTTTCCCTTCTCCCTGGGGAGCAGGAATGGAGGATGTGGTCAGTGTATCATGCATTGTCTCTGCTGCGCCTTCCTCAGGGGGAGGGCTCCTTGCACTCTTCCCCTGCTCCAGAGTGGGTCCTTCCCATGAGGTGCAGACCTTCAGGACCAGACTGCTCTGGTGTGGGTCTCCCACAGGGTCACAAGTCCTGCCAGCAAACCTGCTCTGGCACGGGCTACTCCCTCTCCATGGGGCCACGGGTCCAGCCAGGAGTCTGCTTCTGCTTCCCACAGGGTCACAGCTTCCTTCAGGTGCATCTACCTGCTCCAGTGTGGGGTTCTCCATGGCCTGCTGGTAGGCATCTGTTCCACCACCACTGATGGATAGGTTTGGCCAGCGTCAGGTCCGTCTTGGAGCCAGCTGGCTCTATTAGACACGGGAGAAGCTTCTAGCAGCTTCTCACAGAAGCCACCAAAACCTTGCCACGCAAACCCACTGCACTGTGCAATAATGCACTGAAGGTTTAAATAAATAGCTTAAACCAAGGAGTGAACACACAGCAATAATAATGGGCTTTCCTCACATCAGCGTGGGTGAGTTGGACAAACCATGCAGAGCATGAAAGGGCATTTCAGCGCTTGCTCTTACAGAGAGAGCGCAGCGCCCACGGCAGCAACAGGCCTTTGCGTAGGGGAGTGTGGTGAATGTCAGATGACAACAGTGTAATGCTGTGGTTTCCAGCCACTCTGAGCTTGGGCTGCTTAGGAGTCAATTGATATCCGACATGCAAATTGACCGCCCTTTTCCCATGCCTCTCCTCCCACTTGACTTCTGCTCCCCAGCTCTCTAGTGGTGTTTGAGGCAATATCCTAGCAATAGGGACACATGGAAAGACGTGAACAGGACTGTCTGCTTCGTGTGCTCCTGTCCTGCTGACACTGCAGCAGTTGCTCTGTCCTCCCAGGCTGTGTGCCCAGACCTGCTGTAACCCTGCAGGTTCTCTGAGTGGCTGCTGCCGCCTTCCGCGCAGAAGCACATTGTGGCGGTGCAGACAGCTGCTTTGCCTGACCCTCTCCATTCAGTCCTCCCACAGCTGTAACAAAAACCATGAGGGTTTTGCTGTTCAGCACGCAGGAGTAGCGAGTACCAATGCCTTTCCATAATGCTTTGTAAGTGCTGGGCTATACATCTGGATGTTTTGGTTTAGGGTTGGGTTTTTTTGGTTGGTTGGCTGGTTTTTTTTCATTAACTCTTGGTCTACAGGGACTTCTCTTGCTTTGACTGACCATAAACCAAGATTGCAGATCTGAACAATTGAGATGGATCCACATTAACAGACTAGTGATAGGTCTATGTTCTTCCTCTTTTACTTTGAGGAAGTCTACCTTGTCTACAGGGTCCTTAGGGCCATCACTCTGGAACTCGGGTAAACATGTCAAGGATTAAGAAGTAGAAGAGGTGATTGTATTTGTGTTTGTAGCCTCCACTCGCCATATTTCAGAAGGCTCTTCCCCATGTAACCTACTTTCCTATGACAAATTTTCAACCCAACAAACAAGTTAGCATTAAATGTCGAGACCATCAGCAAAGGACAATGTGTTTCTATGAACCAGGGTGGTGGTATCTGTTGTTTGGAAGCTGGGGGCTTTCCCCATGAGGAATATGCAATAGACGTAGCTACCTGAGCTTTGGACAAATATTGGATAATATATAGAGAGCTGTTGCTTAAGATGGAGATCAGAAGATCACTACCAGAATGGAAGATGGGTAAGAACCTCTTTGAAAAGGAGGGCTGGAAATTGTCATGCACTCCAGTTTCAAGGTCTTGTTTAACATTTATTTTTCAGCTTTGTTTAACCTTTATTTTCAGCGTGAATGTGCTGAGGAGAATGCTCAGCATGCAGATTTGGGAGCCATCCTCAAACCTAGGAGGACCAGATTAACTGAAGGGGCTGGCATGAGAAGAGCAGGGGTTCAGCAGGGGCAGGGAAAGGAAGGAAACTATTGAAAGTACCTACAGTAAGAACACTGGTTTGGATGTTACAATCAATGAGTCACTGTGTAGAAACACACAATGGATTCCCACCTGGCCTATCAGCCAACCAAGGGGTAGGCATAGTGTGGCCGTTTCACATGCATGCAAACCATAGCGGAGCCGGGGCAGCACTAGGCAATTTGCATCTCCTCTGCAGGGATGGAAGTAATTTGTTACCCATATCAGGTATTTTAATTTCTCTTGTCAGCTCCAAAGCAACAACAGCCCTGAGGAGAACAAGCTATGCAGTCACACAGGCTGGACTATTTGCTCACTGGACAGGGCTGAAGAGACACTTTGGCTTTTGTGCCACCTCAGGCAACGTTTTGGAGGGTGCTTGTTGCTCTGGGAAAGTCATCTGCACATTTCAGTGCTGCCTTCAAAGAAGGCAGCGTCCTGTGACGATCAGCCTTTGTAGCTCAGTCCAAAACCAAGCAGGTAAAATCCACTCCTGAAGGGAGGAAGTTTATCTGCACCAGAGGGTTTTAATAGGATGTTCCCACCAGAGTTTATGTGGGGCTCACATTTGTGCTAAGCTATAATGCAGTGACATCCACTTGGGAACGTGGTTTATTTGGTCACTCCTTCCTGAGGTTTGCCAGGAACAGAAAATCACCACAGAAGCAAAACTGCTATCCATGATTGTGTGCTGCAAACTGTGGAGGTGAGAAATTAGGTAAGATACGCACCTTGCTGAGTCTCAGTCTGTCCTGCTGGTGCCTCTCTTGTCAAGCAGAGATCTCTGGAGCCAGAAGAGTCCCCTGCAGAGTTGAAGGCAGACAAGAATAGTGCTGTAAAATCCCCTGAGCTGAGCTCTGACTGAAGCATTAGTGGTTTTAAAGCACAGATCTATCACAGTCATCAGAGCATGCAGATTCTAGCGATGACGTGGGCAAATCCAAAGTGATGCTGCACTGTCTCTGCAGCCTTGAACACACAGCTTTGGCTGTCACATGCAGAAACGCTTTCTGTTTAGTTCAGTGCAGTACTGGAGAAAGCTGGTTTTTTAACATTACAATACCAAAAGCAGCTCTGTGTGCTCATATTGTCTTCCTGTTTGCAGAGCAATGTTTTCACCTGGTAATCAGGAAGGAGCTTTAACTAGCCACATTGCTTCTGTTTTACGGCGGGAGAAACCAAGTCAAGGAGGGAACAAGACCTGCTCTAGACTGCTCAGCAAGTCAGTCTTTCCCCACATTTTTATTTGTCTGGTGGTGCATCCACGTCCTCAGATATCCCAGCTACAAGCTGAAGTCCCACCATGTCAGAGCCTTATTTTCAAAGGAGGTGCTCTGACGTCTCCCAGCTTTCCTTGCTCTACACGTGCAGCCACACAGCCTGGCCCTCCGGGCATCTTTCCATTTAGAGGCAGTAAACACTATGTAGAGAGCTGCAAATTCAAGCTGGGAGAGTCAGGCTGTTGCTGGGTTGGAGGGAAGGTTCAGCTCATCCTGCTTCCCTCCTTACAGCAGAGTAGAAACCACAAGCACTGGTTACATTCATGTTCTTCCTTTCCTGTATTTCAAAATAATAAAATAATAGGAGAAGCTGGGGGAGAGATGACACACTGTAGGATGTGGGTTTTCGCTAAGAAGATTTAGGAACCCCATTTTTCAATTAGATTGTGCTCTTAGGTAGCACAGGGCAGGGCCCTTAATCCCTGACTCACACTCCAAAACTTATCCCAGGTACAGCAAGGTTGAAAGGCTGAGAGAAGCTCTGGTGGAAAGTGCTGCAGTTCACAACTTGTTCTGTACCACCTCTCCTCTGCCTGCCAACGCTGGGATCTTCCAGTTCATCTGCTTCTGCAAATCACTCCCCAAACAGACCTGGCCCCCTTCCACTCCTCTTGTATTTGCATTCCCTGAAACGTGAGCTTTAACAATTCAATCTTTAACATTTGCATACACCTTCTGGACACTTTTGAGCTGATAGATTCATTTTAAAGGTCAGGCTGAGTAGTGAAGAGCAAGGAATTTAAATAGATTTCAATACCCCAGACACTTGGAGAAATCACTGTGGGCTAGATATCGACCTGATACACATAGAAGTACAACAGCTTCATGAAAGGTATCACACTGAATAATGCAGTGGCCCAGAAATCAGAGCCACACAAAGGTGATTTTTAGCATCCATTGTCCTGTATTCTCCTCCCCATGTCAGCGCACAATCTCAGTCAGTGTGTTTTACACATACAGGCCACACAAGATTTTGGATGATTATCTCCTGTCTCTCTCTTTCCTGGTTTGTGGATCTGCAAAATAGGGCTGGAAATCTTGCAGAGACTGAGACATCTGCTCCTTTTATCTCAGATCTTAAGGTAGAATGCAGATGTTTTAACTGCTCAGAGTAAATTTCAATTATTTTTTTTCAGATATTAAAATGGTTTCAACATTACAACAAGATCTTAGTGGGAACAGCACTGGTTTCATGCTCCCCTGTCTGGCACTGCCCGTTTGCAAAGATTACTGTTCATCCAATGTCAAACAAGTCACCATCACCTTTGCTGATAACGTGGAAAGCGGCAAAAAAAAATCTCCTGTCAGTAACAGCACTTCCAGCCTCTAAAGCTACACTTTTTATGTGCTGACCTGTATCCCATTATCTCTGCACAGACATTGCTTCTGTTTACCTGCCACGTTCGTGCCCCACAGGCCAGTTTTACAGCGATTCTCCCCAGCAGTGCAGCCTCCAGGTGCAATCTCAGTGCCTGTAGTAATTATGTTTGAAGGTTAATGTTTCATGAAAATATCAAAGCAGTTCTGCCCCTCTGCTTTACTGCTGACTTTGGTAAAAGCCTGGGTGGTTGGGTTGTTTTTTTCTTGTTTGTTTGTTGTGGTCTAATAGTATCCTGCTTGGCAGCTTGATGCTCGTTCTATCTGGGATTTAATCTCCCTGACAGAATTTAAGTGGAGTATCACCTGCGGGTTTGGTCATCTTCAGAAGGTGAGGGGCTATGAATGTCTTTTTGTCCCTGAAAATTCTTTAAAGTGTTAAAGGAATATTTGGAGCGGTGTCATTAGGCTGTATTTAGCCAGATTTAATCAAAGGTGAGAAACAAGGGGCCTGTGTTAGTGACAGAAGGGGGAAAAAAAACAATTATTTGTCTTCTGGCTTTGCTATATGACATGGAAAAGGGAAGACTGATATCATAACTGTTCTGGCTGTAAAGAGAATATGCTGTCTTTGAAATTTGACTGCAAAAATCTCTTACAGGTTTTGTCTTCCCTAGGCAACAGGGGAGAACCTTTCATTAAAAAAATAAATCAAATTCCTGCATTATAAAGTACTCTAAACTGTCAAGAGTCTCCTAAACCACTAATAGCACTACTCAAAAGGTAGGGAGGTGGGCACAAATTGAGGGAGAACGAGATTACATTCCATCAGAGAGGCTGCTGGCTTTGCTCAGGTACACTCAAGGCATTTGATTAACATGCAGAAAGCAATCTGTTTTTTAATTTGTCCCCAACTGATGGAGAATTGAAAGGTTGCCTCTCTAAATTATGCAGATGACGGGAGAGATCAGTGCAGAGGAACATGTTCAATCCCCCCAAGCACTATTCTAGCAGCTGCTTGCCCTGTTACCCAGTTTGGCCAGCTTTTGGGAGTCACACCCAAGCAGCTGGGTATCTGATTCAGCCAGGGCAGAGAGAAGATGTACCCAAGTGCCCAGGAAGGGTACATCTAAGCTACTCTCTTGGCTTTATTGCACACCTGAATGTAAGTGTTAGAAATGAAAGAAGCTTGCTCAGAAATGTGTCCTTGCTGCACAAGGGTGGAAGGTGTTAGCAAGGGGTCAAATTTGGAGTTATTTTGATGATAAAATGCCCACTGAATTCAAATCAAGGCAATTCTGCCTCTTCCCTGGGGCAGCCGTGGTAGCAGGGCTGAATGGGGAGGCACAGCTGCAGCCAGAAACACAACCTCCACTTCCAGATTCCCTCAAGAAGCCTCCTTCCTGCACAGCCCACCTTTTCTCCACCTTCCTGCCCCTTCAAGGACTGACATTAATACACGTGTACCAGAGCCTGCCTGAATTCACTACCATAATAGTGCCTCACTCAGTGCGTTGTACAAATTGTTGCTGCACAGAAAAACTAGTGATGAGCGGAAAAATTAAATAGGTGCTATAAAATGATGTGAAATACCAGTTTTCTGAGTTGGATTTTGTGTGGGAGAAGAAAGGCTGGCTGAAGTTTTGGCATGTTGTTCACGTATCATTTTTAAACCTTAATTGATGAATGCGGTACAGTTTGATAGCTAAAAATATCATACCAGGTTTGTGGTGGAAAATGTTATTAGGATGAAAGTAAATATGGGCCTGTACAAAGGTAGAGAGAAAGCACACAAGGGAACACCCGAAGTGAATAGGTCTGGAAGATTTTCAGACAGAAAAGAAG
Source organism: Gallinula chloropus (assembly GCF_964237585.1). NCBI lineage: Eukaryota > Metazoa > Chordata > Aves > Gruiformes > Rallidae > Gallinula > Gallinula chloropus. The sequence continues at coordinate 19,552,484 of NC_140091.1, forward strand.
GTCCTGTTTTGGTTTACATGCCACACACATTGATTTAAAATATTTCAGATTTACATATGTTTTGGGCCATTCAGCTGAGAATGAGGTACTGCATCCAATTACAATGTCCAAACTCACAGATAAATGCTGAAAGGCTCAACACTTTGAAATGTAAACATAGCCACAATAATGGTGCTCACGTGGGGCTATTAAAGAGGTAAAGATGAGACACGCCTTCCAAAAAGTTAAGAAGGAGCACCTGGGACAGGAACAGCGAGGAGAAACAGAATAAAGGGTTCTACAGCTTTACAGTTACACACAAGATTGAGGCCATCAAATCTACCAGCAACTCCCCAGAAAGCCACAAAGTCATGTTTCAGTGCTCCCCAAAAAGTCTATTGCATCATGACAGTGGTGATACTGAGGGGTTTTGGGGGTGGGTGAAGTGGTGGTATCTGCCTGACCCTCACAAATTTATGCCTTAAAGCCCGAGAGTTGCTGATGTGTATTTGAGCACTAATTAGGTCAGATGTGAGCTACTGAATTACTGGCCAATCAACAAAGCTGTAGCTGTCTTTAAGTCTCAAAGTCCCTTCATTCAAGCTGTGAAGATCATTTAGAGAGCTCTTCTTGAAAACTTAGAACAAGAAAAACTCTCCTTAGAAGCATCCCCAATACTAAAAGGCGCTTCATCACTTATGTCAGGAAGTGATGCTTCGCCAGAGAAGTAAAATTGGAGGAGAGGCAGGCATAGGAGATAGGCAAGACAAGTCTTACACTTTAATTGCTCCCCAAATTGCTCCAGAAAGAGAAGAGGTCCTGGTGCTCTGCCCAGCCAGATGTTTATTTGGAAGATGGTTAATGAAGAGAAACGTTTAAAAAAATGCAACTACCCAAGAGGATAGTGATGGCTGAGGTAATCTCAAGAGAGCAAGAAGCAACGGTTTTGAAGTCACACGCTACTCGGAAACAACACCGTTCAGACTTGCAGCAGCTCAGGCTGTAACCCACCGGTGTCCAAGGAGGGGTCTCCAGTGCCTCAGGGCCGTGTACCTGCGGGGTGCGACCTACCCGGGCTCGGGCAGAGGGACGCTTTGGGAATCTTTCAATTACCACTGGGTGGAGCTGAAGCCTTTTCCTTGGAACTCCTCATTTCGTAATTTCTCTTTCGCAGAGGAAAAATTGTGAATCGCGCTGTTTACAGATCGATTTGGAGAACTCGTTATGCTGATGACCTCATTCTTCTGGAAGGGGAGGTCAGTGAATGTGTTTCATGAGGGGTGGGGGTTCTCCAACAAAATGCAGTTGTTTGGACCGAAATGTCAGAGGCAGACAGGACTTGTGAAGAAGCAGTCAGTCATATAAAATCATCGTTGTCTTTAACTGCCTGTAATAAACCAGCCAGAAGGCTCTGGCCTGAAGAACTGAAGGGAAAATACAGCTGAAAGAACCTTACCAGGGTGAAGAATGGGTATGTTAAACAATAAGTTTTCTTTGTTTCTCAATTCAGCATTTCTGCTCTAAATGATTTTGAGTGATAGCACCAGGTCCATAAAGGGCAGGACGAGAGCTTGGATCAGGGCATACATAAGGAAAATAGGACTTGTTTTGAAAGCAAATTCTGAGCAGATGGGCAGGGCAGCAGGAGTGTGAAAGCAGTTGTCCAGTTCGCTTGGTGCTCATTACTTGTTTTTCGTCCCATCCCACTTAGTTGGGCTCCACTTCCCTGTTTTCCACTTGCAACCAGACTCCCCTTAACTCAGTCTGATTTCCCTCCTCGGTGCCTTGCTCACTGCCCTGTTTCCCCACAGCTGGCTCAGAGCAAAGCCTGGTCTCTGGAAGCCTGGCCATTTGTGGGGTGGTGATTTCAAACGCTTCTGCCCCCACTTGTCTTCACTGCCCCCCTCCTGGAGGGTGGCTGATGCACAGCGAAGGGGATGCAGGCTGGGCTGTGTCTCTGTTCTGTGCACGCCACAGTTCCCCACTTAGACAAGCAGCTTACAAGGCTTGTGAACTGAGCTTCCTGAGATGTGAATCCTGGTGGCCAGGAGCTCCACTTAATGATTCCTGCTGGATTTACCTATGGTGGCTAAACGTCTCCACGCCTCACAACTGAGAGGATAAACAACTTCAGCAGGTCCAGCAGAATCCAGCAATGGCTGTGGCTTCAAGCTCTAGTACTGCAAAGGTCTGCTAATACAGCTGTGCCAGAAAAAATATGGGTGTAGATGTACCACTGTTGACCAGCACGTGCTTTTGTTAACTTGATTTATGTTGTTCAGGCCATGAAAACCCTACTCTCCTTTCGTGTCTTGTTAATGTTCTTCTGGAGGCTGCAGGTGGAGTAGATTGTGCCTTAGCCCATTTCAAGCTAGGTTCATAGGGTGATTTAAAGCGCTGACAAACACTTAGTATTAACTTGTCCAGATTTGTCCAAAGCATGAGAAAATGCCTGCAGCATTCCTGCTCTGGGCCCAGCTGCGAGGTAGTAACTCCCAGTTGGCAGATACTGAGGGACAACTGTGAAGCAAAACACCAGCCAGAAAGATCTCTGTCATTCACCTTGGAAGATGGGACAGCTAATTTGGCAGAAAAGCTCTTCCTGTTGGCTGTGCTGCTTATAGGAAGCCCTGCTGACACAGTTTTGCTGGTACAGGTACAGCTGTGAAAATACTGTGACATGGAAATATCCCTTGTTTTCACTTTTGAAATAACTCTGAAATTTTCAGGATGTTTGAAGTTTTTCTGCTATTCACTCGTTCTCTGATACCCCATCACCAATTTCATCTCCACCCTGCCCTTCTTTTCTCTTCTTTGCAAACCTGTATAGAATCAGCACACACCATGCACCCCAACTGCTGAAGGCTTTTGGCTCTAGCTGGCACCACTCTTGGATATACTAAACAAGTCAAATGTCCCTGATTTTGGTCCATATTTCCCCTACATTTTCCATTCTGCCCTGGGTCTCTGCTGATAATAACTTATCATTAGAACATGACATAATACAAACATTGTAATACAGCTTATTGTTTGAAATTGGTAGAGGAATCTGATGCTATTGTATACATGTTTGGATGTTAGAGTGGTGATGGGATTGTAATCTTTGCATCCATTCCCTGTCCCATGTGTTGATGAAAAGTGATAATTATTACACTCCTTAATAATTTAGGAAGCTAAGCAACAGCACCTGGAAATTAGGTGTCAATTTTGCAAGATTTCCACAGAATGAATAAGGACAAAAAATAGGTCAGGCAAAGTTACACTTTTGTCATTTTAGAGAGGGGAAGGAAGTATTTTTAGCAAGAAGAAAATGCTTTCTCTGCTTAGCTTTACAGCACAAGTAGGTACCCATAACAGACGAGCTTTATTGCAGATGATTGCTCTAGGTCTGACAGATCACTGATGCTTTCCACAAACACTCTGCCGAAGTGTCAGCTGGCTGGTGAGTACCTGTGCTGGCAGTTTATCTGCGGCAACTTGAAGGGTTGTCTTTATTTTCTCCTTCTGGCTGAGAGGTATCGTAATTCCACAGAGCTGTGTCCCAGCATGGATTTGTTTGGTTTCTGGTAGCAATTTTACAGAGCCAGCATCCTAAACCAGTATTTCTCACAATTTGTTTTTCTGTGCTTTCCTTTCTGAAGAACAAACAATTATGTGAAGCACGTACTCGTGCTGTATGGGAGACAACAAGGGCAGGTAAGCGCTGGGCAAAGTTTGTGCTGGGCTGTGAATGGGCTGCGACAGATAAAGCTCTAAAGACAGTTGGAGCACAGCTCTCTGTGCTGCCTGTTCTGCTGTAGCTTTTCTTACTAGAATATTTCTCCCTGGGTTTTTATTTTAAAAATAAGCCATGAAACCACGGGTTATCAGAGAATTTATTGCCAAGATAGAAGCCGCATGCCTTCCTCACTCTACGTTCATCTCTTCAAGAGCAGCACGTCTGTCTCTGGATAAGTAGTTGGGAGGAACTTCCAGGACATAGTAGACTCATCTCTGATCAACTGCATTAGTTTTTATGGACACAAGAGCTTGACAAGATACATTTTTGAATGCCAGGACATCCTAGCAATAGGAAGTTTGTATGTGTCTAAGTGCAAGGAGGGTAAACATTTAGCTGAAGAGTGGTGTTGGGAGTGGTACCACCAGTGCAGTGAGTTTTTATTCCCTAAATGAAAGAGGATGGCACAATGACTGTAACTAGAGATCTCAAATGCAAATGGAATGTGGAGACAGACCAATTTAAGAAGGTAGGCCAGCTCTTATCATCTTTCCCTTACAGGGGAGGGGATATTTTTCGTGGGGTAGAAGAGCGCATCATGGAGGGTCTTCCCTCTACCCCATCACCTAAAGCAGTACAATCCATAACTGCCTCAGGAGTTATTTTCCCAGGCTCTGATGAGCTTGAGTCATTTTATATTTCATATTTGAGTTTGTCATATTGCTCTGTGTTCCGGAAAGATATAATAGTATTGAGTCATATTTCTAAAAAAAACACCTTTTCCTGCAGCTTTTGGATTTTACTATGGGGAAGTATAAGCCATTAGACACTCCTGTATTGCACAGCCGCTACATGCCTTCGCAGCCTCAGTTCTTCTAAATGGTGGAAAACGTTCTACATTATAGAAACGTCAGTTTTACATAGATGCTGGTGGGCAGGAATCCCGCTGGATGGTTCCCAACATGTCTTTACATCTCAGGGGTGTTCTTATTTTTTAAACCTATCGTTATTTCAGTGCTATTGCATGCAATTTGTGGTTCTGACATGCCTTTTCTCATTTTCTAGAAAGGCAGCTGTGAGTGCAATTTTTCTTCCTGTCAAGAAGGATGTACCAGAATGACTCTTTATCTAGAAATACCAGTATTCTCAGTTGGCCCCCTGACTCAATGCCATCTGGTTTTCTGGTTTTATTGCAGTGGGACGATGAACATTTCTTATACATTTTATTACAGGAACCAAACAGTTAATTCATCTGGTCAGTATCAGTATTAATATTCTCTCAATAAAGTCTCATTTTAGCTTTTGGTCAGCCACACTCCTTAGGTTAACTTTCTGTGCCAAGAGGGTTTACATAATCCATAAATACACGGGTACCTGTAATATAGTGTATTGCTTCCTGAAAGCATTATAGGCTTTTAAGCACTTAATCAAATTCCTTAGGCTTATCTTCTGCATCCTCTTCTGTAAGGGGTCTGTATACCAGTTTGATCATTTTTATTCGGGGGGGGTGGGGTGGGGTGTGGTGTGTGCTTTTAAACCTCAGCACATATGGGAGACTTTGTTTTGGTGTTACAAATCCTGTGGAGGTACATCTGCTCTTAGGAGTGCAGCTTCCCACGTGCTCACATTTCAAAGTGTTAGAGCTTCTTTTATTCTAAAACACACACACAATATTTTTATACCCTTGATATAATTACTCTGTATTCCCTTGAGTAGCTATATTATTCCTTTTTTATTCATTTTCATTTATTTATATGGTTCTAAAACTGTCTTTCTCTTTGTAAACAGTTTAGGATACCCATGAAAAGTGTTATCCATGATAAATACAGTATTTTCTGACTATATGTTCATGCATTTGTTTTGGTTTTATATTCCTCTCCAATTTGTAGTGAGTGTAATGCATTACTGCAAATTGCTTGCTTTTGGCAGGCATGATGCTGAACCCTTGTGCTGGTCCCTTTCCATATGTCAGGATTTTTCTTTTTTTACTTCCATTGCAAATAATATGTTTTCCCCCTGTTTAGCTACCCTAACGTTCTGCCTTCATCCCTTGGTATTTAAGTAAGAAATGCTGTAGTTCTCTTAGTGCTCATTAAATACTGCTGTATGGAACTGCTGCAGCCACCAAAGGTGCTCTGTTTTTAGCCGTGTCCAGTTTTTAGTTGCAGCAACAGTTTGTCTGTATGTCTGTACCTGAGTCAGCAGGAAACATTTAAAGTACCATATATAGTGCCACATCTTCAGCCCTTTTTATGAAGAAAGGTGAATGAGTGAGTAGTTGCAAGATATGGATGTGTAAGGAACAAATGTATGCTTTTCAAATTGAACAGCAGCTTCTATAAATGAGAAAATTTTACTGAGGCGTTATCCATCTCAAAGTCTCATTACTTCTAGATAACCCAGCTTATCATATTCCTCTTTCTTTCATCTCTCCTGTGATATTTTTCTGGTGTCAAACTTCTCCCTCTCACATGCAGCAGCAGTTTAGACCTCTCACATTGAGGAGAGTGCTGGCATTACCTCAGGCTGGATAAACAAGGGTGTTCTGTTCATATGTTTTTAAAAATCTAGGAAATACTTAATGACAAATCATTAATTTCACTTCACATTAGTGAACTGAGAATTCCTCTACAAAAATACAGATCTGGGGGGGGAGGGGGGAGGGGGGTTTATGCAATTTTTATCGGAAATTATTTTTATAAGCAACAGTCCCAGATGAGAGTGCATGGCCAATACAGAACTAGTCAAATGAAGATCCTTTGTTGTGAATGAGAAAAGCAGTTTGTTCCTTGATCACACCTTCTAAGCCTATTTGTAATGGCAATTGCATAGCGGAGTTAAAAAGGGGCTAATACGAGATAGCCGGGTTAAAGCCTGGGTATTACCACCCAGCTTTAAGATCATCTGAAGGCCTAACTTTGCTGTCTTATGATTCGCTATTTCCTTCTTTGTTTCATTTCATCTAGCTTTTATTGAAAACATAGTCTATTTTTCAAAAAAAGAATTATCCTATTAAGAAATCCCTGTGATTCTAAGAGATTATTCACTGCCAGAAGCTATCAAATCCACTACCTGTCATGACTTTGAGCCAAGTGGTTATGGAGAAAATGCCAGGGAAGCCAAACTTCTGGGTCAGGTTTAGAGTTCCTTGGACATTTTTCTGTTTTTATAGATTCCAGCTATTTGAATCTGAACTTTGTGCAGCTTTTAGTTTGATTTAAAAATATGGGAGAAATTAGATAAAGGAACTTTTTGTTATTGTTATTCATGACTGCACTCGCTTTTGTCTAAAATAAGCAAGCAGTCATGAAATCTGGGCTAACCCAAACTAGAAAACTCCTAGGAGTGACCCACATAGTACCAAATACATTCTCTACCCTTGCCTCTAAGTTAAACTTGGTGGTTCTAATAGTGTGGATTCTTCAAGCACTGAGTGGACCTTGGGAAATCTTTCAGAGTCATTTACCTCTGAAACCTGAGCTAGATGAAGCACAGTAACCTATATGAGGACTCAGAGACTGGAAGATAAAACCACCAGGAAATTCCTTCAAAATTTGGGCTGTTAGCTGTGTTAGCAATAAGGGCACAAGGCTTCAGCTGTGAGCTTACCTGGTAAAGCTGCAAACAGTATGGATCCTTAAGACTAAGGAATATTTGTCTTCCTCTTTTCTGATACCTTTCTGTGGAAATCTTGCAAGATTTTCTAGCTTCAGCGAAACAAAAGGTACAAAAGCTGTCTTTTTTGGTTACATTAAAATAGGAAGGGAGAGGTTGCTAGGTATTTTTACAGGGGTGTTTTGGGTTTTTTTTTTGTAGTCTTAATGGCTGCACCCTGACCCTGCTGCAGTCACTCGCTGGGTTTACACTCTGCCAAGCACAGGTCTGGGCCTGCATTTAAGCCCAGGCTCGCCTGCAAAGCTTTAATGTTTACACATTAGCCTGTGCTCAGGAATAAAGCTTTGTCTGATCTCTTACACGCTAGCACAGCATTTGAGAGCAGGCCTGGACTGTCATTCCTCTGCCAGTCCTAAGTAGAGTCACGCTGCTGTCCAGCCCACAGCAGACATCCCAGCACTGAGTCTTTGTCAGCACGTGTGGATATTTTCCATTTCCACTTCAGTCAGGCTCACAGGTAGTCACATGCAGAGACAAGATGAGGGAAGTACAGCTCAGCAGGGTAATCCTGCCCTGAGACCTTCTTGTATTACAGGACAAAGCCAAGCAGTTCTAAAGCTGTTTGGCTGGAGGATTTCCCAGGTGTCAGGAGAGGCCTGGAAAGGGTACAGCTGTGTAGACAGCTGGGAATTACCCTCATTTCTCCTCCGACAGGAAAGGGTAGGCAGTGAAAAGGGCATGGCTGGAGTACTGCTGCATTCTGCAGATCCCTGAGGGCCACTGCAGCTAAAACAGCTTTAATTTGCTCTTTGGGTCCCATCTGCTGTCTGGGACACAAGGAATCAAGTAATCACTGATGGGCCTATCTGTTCTCTGCAGGGATCAACTGGGCAGCATGGCAAGTTCTGGGTGATGAGCCTGGGGTGTCTAGACAAGCATGCTGAGCTGCCCCTGGATTTGCTGGGCTGATTTTGCTGTGATGCCAAAGGGTTCTGAGGCGGAAAATTCTTCCTCAATGCCCAGCCCAGCAGAGAGGAGAGGGAGACAGAGGGGACAGCATGGTGGGCTGCCCACTGAGATGCAGTTGCTGGGTTAGATTTAAGACGTACCAACTCTGATGGCCTCTTTAACTAACAAGCTTAGACAGTATCAACTTTTAGGGAATTGGAAAATTAATTGGGTCAGCACAATGATGAATGATCTGAGAGACAGTTATGTTGTTTAGATTCCAAGTACTGTCTCCATTTATTTTCTGGCAAATGTTACACGTTTTCATGGACAATTCTTCAGGCTTTGAGTGTTTCAAATATTTCTGCCTGCCTTATTTGTACCATCAAATCCCTTGTTGAAAATAAGTCTGCTAAAAAAATCGCATATTGGTGATGGCTTACAGAGTGAACAGCACATGGTGATGTGTATGTCCATGTGTGTTCTCCAGAATTGCCACGATACATACCATAGAGCTGCCATCTCTATGAATGTATTCATAATGTATTGAGAGGATGATTAACAGTAGTTTCTGTCTAGAACTAGAAGCGTTGCAATAAAAACATCAGGTAAGTAACTGAACTCTTAAATACAGCACAGGCTAAAGACTATAAAACATGCACTCCTACATTTAGCATGTAGTTAAGCATAAGGTTCACACTTAGTGTAGTAATTTCCTCCATCCTTTCAAATGCTTTTAACATACTTTGGAGTAAGTAGGCTTCAGGAGCACAGAAGTTAGAGTTTTCAGAGCTGCTAATGTACTGAGCACATCAAATGCTGTAAGGGGTTCTGACAGGGGTTTGGTTCTTATTAAAACCTTCCTTCAGCAAATGATGGGGCACGCTGATAAAAAATAGCATCGTAGCAAGTTTCTTCTGTGCTTAAAAATGAAAATTAGTCTGTTTTCTGGCTTTACTTTTCAATCAGAAGTTATTATATACAGTTTCTAACATGAATAGGGTACTGATCTCCAGAGTTATTCTCACAAGGGTCCTGTCAGTGGTTTTTTTAAGCTGTTACCAGAGCCTCAGCTAAGACATGATGACTAGGCAAGTGCGTTCACTTGCCTTGTTACAAACTTTAATGTTCTATTAAACCACCTACATTGTCTGACTTGTTTAACTATAGTGATTAATACAAAAGCTATAATTATCAATAACAATTTTCCCATGGAAAATCTATTTGTGCATGTCATTCATTGGAATAATTGTATTAAAGTCAGCTTATTGCAAGAATAAGAAAGGATTTCTGTACATATTTGGGCAATTCCAAAAGAATTAATGAGGAGGAAGATTCCTTCTAATCAAGATTCTATAGATTTTAGTTTCCTTAAAAATTACATAGCTTTCCATGTCCTGTTGCAGTATACAGTGTGTTAGCTACAGTAGAGGAATTTATATAAGCAGTCTTGTGCTCTGATGTGCAAGATTTGTCTCTTGGTCAGAGATACTGTTGGAGGGAGTCCAGAGGAGACCGTGAAGTTGATGAGAGGTCTAGAGCATATCTCGTATGAAGACAGGCTGAGAGAGTTGGGCTGGTTCAGAAAAGAAGGCTCCTGGGAGACCTTAAAGCTCCTTCCAGTCCCTGTGAAAGGGCTCCAGGAGAGCTGGAGAGGGACAAGAGCAGGAAGGGCTGCTGGAAGGCAGAAATCCTTGCCGGGGAGGGGGGAGGCCCTGGCACAGGATGCCCAGAGAATGCTGTCACTGATGAGGTTGGAACCGCAGATTTCCCACCCATGAGCTCTTGAGTCTAAACGTTACTCACCTCATGTAATCACCAAATCACACTACCAAGCTGCTGTTGTGTGGGTAAAGCAAAATGTTTTTATTTATATGCTTGGGGTTTTTCCTAGCTTTCCTAGCTGTCTTTCACAGGGAATCACTAATTGGTTTTGCGAAGTAAGTTTTTAAATGCCCACTGACATTTCAAGGAGCCTGATGTTCACACTATACTGATGCTGAGTTTCTACTTCACATAAAATTCTGTGTAAATACATTGTGACTTCTGTAGTACAGTAAATCTGCTACCTAGATAAACCATGATATTGCTTTTCCTATTAGTGTCATTTAGGTGAGCTCACTGGGCCAGATGACACCGAAGGGCAGCTTGGTACTTCCCAAGTGAGGAACCTGATGTAACACGCTGTTAGCAAGTGAGGCAGCATCAAGACAAGTATTAGGCAGTGAGACATGACATTGTATGTAATGCCAGGATATCCCTGCGCAGTGTGAGTTGTTGCTAGGCAGTGAGCCGACAGCCCGCTACCACAAGCACCTGACAAATGGTATGTTACTTGATGTGCTTTCTTAGGATGCAAAAAAACCCCAGAGCTTTTTCAAAAAGTTAATCTCCCAAATCTGATTTGATTTCAGTGACTTTTTTTCCCTAATGTCCCCTGCTCTTTAGTATATTCCAGGGTTGATTCTTCTTTTGACCAAACAGAATAGAGAAAGGAGCAAAAATAATAATCAAAACTATTGTGGAAGACACCTTGAGATTGTAAGTGGAAAGCGACTGGAAAGCTGTCTCCCATCTGTAAGACTCCCCAAAAAATCTTTGCAAATTCAGGGTATTTGGGAGCTCTGCAGATATTGCAAAGAATGTGGAGGAAAACAGCAATACTGTTTTGCATGATTCTATTGCACCTTTTAATTGCCAGACCTAATCTGTATTGCAGACACTGCTGCTCAATGAAACATTTCTTCCACATCTATAGTTTCTCCCCTTTTTGCATGAACGTGTGTGGGAGAGGGGATTAGTGCATAGCCATATGGAGGGAGCTAATGGCAGAACAGTTTCTTAGAGAGCTGTGCTGCGGGAGTGGGAAAGAGACAGCAAAGGGAGCAGGAAATGATGGAGGAGGGGAAAGGACTCCGATGACACTTAATGGAAGTGATGCAGAATTCCCCTGAGGATGTGAAGGCTATGACCCTTCCACATGCTTTGCAGACCCCAACTGGGCAGGCACTTAAAGCAATTTATCAATGTGAACTCCAGAATGTGTTGAGTTTTTTCCCTACTTCATGGGATTTTCCACTGGACAAGAAGGAGAAGGATGTGCCTGACTTAATGGGAAACTGAAATGAAGGTTGGTTGGTTGACACTTCTTCTGTAAATCAGCAGAGTCACAGCTTTATATTCACAATATATTAAAGTGGGGGATCAGCTACTGGCAAAACATCGTTCCTCTTCCCGGGTAGCCTGGAAATCCTGAAATGAAAGGTAGGGGAGGGCTATGTTGTAAGGGAGGGAATGGGTTGTGTGGGATGAAACCAGGACCTTACTTATACTGTCCCTCTTTCCTTTATTCCAAGATCAAGTCCTCTTCTATAACATTTCCCAGGCAGCTGCAGACTTAATGACCTAGCATTCAATCAGTGACCCATCCGTACTTGTCTGTTTAAGAAAGCTGTCACTGTATCAGCATTTATGTTTCTGCCCCAAACTTCCACAGTATGGGAAAATCCTGACACCCAAATCAACCCCTACTTTTCATCTATAGTAGGATATCTCAGTGAGAGAATTCTCTAGGATGTCTCAGATCAAGAAGAAAGAGATGTCCCACTGAAATCTGGCGTATCCTCTGGGATCCGTGGGAGTCAAGGACAGTTTTCCTCAGGCAGGCAGCTTTTCCAGCAGCCAGCTCCCTAGCTGCATAGTATTTCTCTGAGACACTACATGGGAACTATGCAGAAGAGATAATACAGTCCTCTGCAGATTAATTTTTCCTGGTGTATTTCCATGGGCCTGGAGAGCAGAAAACATCTAAAGAAGCAGGAGGCAAGATCTGGCCCTGTGTATTTTCTTAAAAATCTAGCTCTATTCCACACAGCTGCTGGTAGTTCTCTCCCTTTATATTTCTCTTAATAAAACCAAAAGTATAAAGTTAGGGTTTTTTCCCTAAGGAAGTCTCTTGAGCTATTATGCATGTTCTGTTACTGTTTTGCAAGTGTTGCCTGCTTTATTGCACACTGGCATTTTTATTCTCCTTATTCTTACAGGTCAGTAGACCCAGCTAGTATGTCTAATTGCCCTCATTCTGTTCTGCTGCTTTTGACAGATAAGAGCTGTAAACTGGGTAATATCTTGCCAGTATACTTCAAGCCTCCTACTTAGAAGCATCCGTCCAACCTGCTGCCTTTTCTCATGGCTCATTGTGCAGCAATTTGTTTAAATACCTGTCTCTAGTTGCTTAATAGAAAGAGACCAAGAGAAGAGATTGATTCAATTGAAATGGATAAGTCTTGAAAGATGTTTCCTACCAGTGTGAATTCAAACCATGAGCACCCAATTCAAATGGGGTTAAAGGATACCAGGGAGAAAGAAGACCTTTTTCGTAAGACCGTTTCTTGATGCTCTTTTTTCAGATACACAGAGATATAAATTTCACATATGGACATGCTTGTTCCCCCTGCCTCAAACCAAAATTGGTACAGTCTGACTTTGTAATAATATATTATAAATAACTGGTAATAAAACCCCAAAGAATAAAACCAAGGACTGTTAGTCTTAAAGATCTTCTCTGCCTCCAAGAGGAGAGTAGCCTCTATTCTCTGCCTCCAAGAGTAGCCTCTATTAAATGCTATGGCAGAAGTCATAATATATCTGAACTTTATGCAAAATAGATAAAGGAGAGAAATTTCTTCAGACAGTGATCACTTTATGCTGTGAAGCATCACTGACACTAATGCTTGCAGTTGCTCCCCCTGTCAGCACGTTGCTATTATACATGTACGTGTTTAATCCTAAAAACACCCTTCTAAGCTATTTGTTTCATTTGCTGAACTATTTGTTCTCTAGCACAGAGTTCCAGGGCCAAGGATTACATTGCATTAATATGCATCTAAAGAGAGTTAATGCACACTTCTATTGTCTCTTCATTTGACAAAGTGTTTTCTCTTTCTCACAGTATGTGACAGGGTGTAAGATGTGTTTCATTTGCTTCCCAGCTTCAGCTAAGCCTCCCTGCTGTGTAAAGATGTAGAGAAGTTTCCTTAGGACTTGCACTGCCTGGCCCCTTTCTTCCTGAGAGCTAGGACAGAAGTCTGCACCCAGCTGATGCTTTCAGACTCAGTCAAGCTGGGAAGCTGCCACAGCAGCAGAGGTTATGCCAGGAGCGGTGCTCCCACGCTCACCTGTGGAGAGTAGAGTGAAGGTGGAGCTGGGAAACTATGGCCCTGACTGAGGAAACTGTGTTGGTGTGATAGACTGGGGAGTAAATGCTGCCTGAAGGCCTTGGTGTCCCCTCTTCCCTCAGGAAGCACGCTGTGCTGCTGCAGGAGATCTGTAATACCGTGTGATGTTGAAAACGTTGTGCACTTTTTGATTTTTGGAGTAGAAACTGTCACTGTCTATACATTTATGTAATGACAAGTGCATTGGCCTACTGATTTCACTGGATGATGATAATGCAGATAAGAAATTTATCTCTAATTCTCATCTGTAGATCAAAGCACTTAAACACACTATTTTTAGTTTCTCTTGTTTTACAGTCTTCTCTTGTGATTGTTTTAGATTCTCTTCCTAATCCTCTTTTGATATATTTCTTTTTTTTTAAGCAGAAGACAATATGCAAAATAGTATTTAAGCTACAGATCTATTGCTGTGATATTTTCTGTGTTTTCCATATTCTGTGTTTAGTTAGTGCTAGTGTCTAATTCCACTGCTATTGGAATATATCCATAATTGAGGTCCACTATGTGCGTAATTTTAAGTCCATCTTCAAAAATCCTCCCCTGCCCCAATTCTGCATTTCATCATGTTTCTCTTATCTCCATAAGACCCACCCAAGCTGCTGTTAATTTAGACAGAGGTTCCCAAATCCAATTTGCTTGGGTAGTATGTAGAAGTCATGATTGTCCTGGTAGGAGCAACTATAGTAGTTGCCATACAGGCAAAAGCATCTCCTATGCCTTCATCTTTATTCCTCTGTTGTTACACAAACACACTCACCAAAGCCAGTCACACTCACCCTGTCTTGTCACATCTTTGTTTTCTGATACCCGTTTTTGTCCTCAAGATCGTGCCTTGACCTCCATGGACAGTCCCAAACCCCATCTCTTTTCCCAGCTATTTTTAGACCTGTTGGTTAATTGGCATCCAGATCCTACCCACACATTATCACATGTGTATAACTATTTTTGAATCCCATGTATAACATGCATCCAGTTCTGGCAGCCTTCTTCCTGAAAGGGACATTTGAAGCTTAAATTGAACCTAGATTATCAGGCAGAGAGAGTGGGGGGCTGTTACTTATGACAAGCAACATTGTGATGAATAGTGGCTCTTAAATGCCAAATATTTTAAAAAATGTGACATGGGCAAAGTAAGCAACGAAAAGCACATCAAACTTGCTTTGCATTGCCTTTCTGTAGAGCATTACATCATGTTCAAAGTGTTAGTCCTTAGCTGGGATTACTTGGTGATCTAAGCTATATATTTCTATATGAGAACCTCGGTCTGGGAAGCAAAATTTACCATGCTCTTTAGACAAAAAGGAGTTTTCTGCTGTATAGCTACATTTCATCTATGCAGGAGACAGAGGCGGCCACGGTGAGACCTTAGAAAGGATTCCTGTAAGGCTTAAAGACCATTGGGAAATGCTCTAATTTCTGACTAAAGTTCAGTTGGTACCTCTTCAATTTTATCTTTAGTGAAAACTAAACGTATCTGTAGATAGATCTGAAACACAAAGTGTTGCAAACCAATACAGCTTATTTGTACTTCTCCAGGGAGAGAACAAGACAATAAATCTGTCCAATTTTAGTTGCTGTTCATAATGGACTGAGAAGTGTTCAGAGTGTGTTCGCAAAAGCAATGTCATAAACTGCAGTTTAGAATAAAACACACCAATTCTACATTACGTTGGGATAATCAGTGGCAAAGTATTTTCTCATGCAACTCTCAAAGTTGAGGGAACTGTGAAGCCTTTCCAGAGTATACAGGAAAACTCTTTTCAAAATTTCAGTTCAGCAGCCGTCTCCAGCTGAGACACACTTATAAACACTACACTGCCCAGCCCAACTGTCAGATGATTTTTCTCAAGAAACAGGCCTTGCCTCCGTGCTGACTGCTGCCTTATTTAATTTTAAAATATAGATTTTTTTTTCTCTTTCCATTTAACAGAAGCTATCCCAATGAAAGCTAAAGTGATTTTTCAGCATGGTTGTTAACAGGCCATGAAAATGTCATTATTATCTTTTCTGTTTAAAATGAAATTTCAAAAGGTCTCTACATTCCCCACAATATTTGTTTTGGTATGAAAACTGTTTCATAGCTAAGGAGAGAGTTTGGAGCTAGAAATTTGGGATTAATTTCAGACATGGGTTTCTCAGTTCTACTAGAGAATATTGGAACCTTATGTAGATGGTCTTCTAAATGTTGTTTTGTCTTTTCCTTTAATGTAAATGCTGTTGAATAGTGTTTGCTAAGCAGGTAACATCAGAGTACATATTCCATTTAACTCCAGCTCCTGACAAGCCACTTTACATGCAGCAGCATGCTACCAAAGAGATTAGAAGCAGGTAAGACTTATAGAGCAAGACTAGAACAGATGATGGCTTGCTGCTCTGCTTTTCCCAAAAGTACTTTCAAGACATTTATTTAAATGATTCTGAAAACACTGGCTATAAAACAATATACTTTATCTATTTAGTAACTTAAGCAATGGTATTTAATAAATCTAAAGCTGAACTGTCTGACTATCCACCTCAGCCTTAGCAAAGCTGTTCAGTAACGGATGGCAAGGCCTTCAATGGGGCTGCACCTATTTATACTAATACACCTAGATTTTCATACAAGGATTATGAGCTGTGGATAATAAAGACACCATAGATTTGCTTTGTTCTGCATTATTTGTGAAAATAGTTCACAGTGTTTTACAAACAGTGCAAAATAAGCCTCTGGTTTTCCATTTTTGTGAGTAGTAGCAAGGGGATAGCGGAAGCACAGTAAACCAGCCAAAAGAGGAAAGGCTGAAAAGCATAGATACTGAGTCTAGTTGCCTCCTATGAAGCTCAGGGAAACGATGAGGTGAAATCTGTAACTTCTATGTAGCATGAAGAAACAACTGAAAAAAAAAAAGTTTGAGGAGACTCCTAGAGAAGGGGTGAGGTAGGTTTTTTAGTATGTTTACGACAATATTATCATTGCATTGTACCTTTACCCTACCAAGTAAAAGGGTGCTCAGTAAAATCTCCAATACCTTTCAAAGATTTAAAGGCTCCCAGTAAGCACCAAGAGATAGATTGTGACTGACCACTCTGTGACTACAGTGAATGACTGATGCAGAGTAAGACGCTTTCCTAATTAATGTGACCCACATGAGCACCAGGCAGGCTGTATAGTCTTGCCCAGACGGTAGGAACACAGGGTATGCAAAATTAGTTTTCTTTAGTTTTTCTCATACAGGAAAGAGAGTGAGCTCTGTCTCTGTCCTTCCTCCTCCTCCATGTCTGGACATGGTGAGGTAAGTACACAGCACATTACAAAGGAATATAATTGGCCAGGCTTCCCATGGGGCAAATAAGGAATTTTAGGAATTATCCTTCTTTTTAAAGCAGAATGTTTCCTGACTTGTCCATATAATGTTACCTCTTAATGGCAATTTGACTAATTAACTGAACGGTATTAATGTAATCTGCTCCCCATTTATAATGCTCTACCATGAAACTACATTGAATCTGTGGGCGCAGTGTTCCCTGTTGTATGGTCAAATGTAAAGATTCCTGGAAACATAAGTTGAGCAGCTCACTAACAACATTTCATATCATAAGAACAACAGAGAGCTGATGGGGGTATGCTTTGGGGTTTTTTAACTTTTTTTTCCAGTTGTTAAACATTTTGCTCAAAAATTGAAAAAGACTTCTTCTCCAAATAGCTGTTTAATCACTGCTTGAGGTTGAAAAAAGTGTGTTGGAGCAGATGGCAAGAACATAGGATTTAAGCAGGGGACAGATGTAACCATATTAGGGAGCCTGGAAGATAAATCTCTTCAAGTCTTGTGGCAGATGTGATCATTGCTTTGTTTACATAGATGAAATATTACTAGTTTCAATTAACAGTTGCTGTTGTCCATATTTGGGATCTTTCCCCCTCAGATGGTCATTAAAACCTGTGGTAAATCATCATGTTTGTGCTACTTCCATACTGTGCATAAATCATGCAGGCACCCCAGCATCTCCATTCTTTATGGAAAATGTGTAGATGGATATTTATACAACATAAAAAAATGGTGTTTGCTTTCTATTAAGCAGTTTATAAGTGCTTTCTCTAATGACGTAGTGTCTCCCCTGATGTCCAGGGGTACTAGGAAGGCAGAAGAAGGAGGACATCTGTATTCAGCTTCTGTGCTGCCAACCCGTTCTTTGCCTCTAGCTCCCTCCCCAGTGCCATCACCACTGTCACTGTTGCAAACCGTCCCCTCTCTAACATGAAGTGTGTTTCTGGCTTTTGTGCATCTGGAGCGTAGGAGGGCAACACAGTAAACAGGAGTATTGTCTTCCTGTGGAAAAATCTGTAGGTTGCGTGAGAGACAGGGAAGAAATAACGTGTTATCTGTGTGCAGCTTCCTCACTGCTGAGATGTGGAAGAAGCTTTGTTGACCCTGGAAAAACAATGCTTTGCAGATCCAAATAGGAAGTCCTGTTAAATGTCTGTCTTTTTATTTATATATATTTACATATACGTTTGGGTGACTTCAGAAGCTGCTGCTTGAATGTACTCTGGAAAAAGTCATGATGTGAAAAATATTAAGGAAAAACCCAGAACCAGTTCATTCTGCTATTATGTTGTTCCAATTCCAACTCATTCCTTCACTGTTGCTGGAACTGAGAATCAAGTAGACATGTATACCTAAGGAGGTGTTCTAGCATTAATCACAATACATTCAGGAGCAAATATTAGCACATCAGCCGAGCATAATGAATTAGAGCAGCTGTGAAGCACACATCCACTCTTCAGTACAGCATTCTTGGTAACATTTTCCTCCTCCAACTGTAAACTCCAAACACGTAGGGTGCCTAGTGTGTATTTGAACTAGATTTCTCTGATACAGGTATTTTTGTCCATTAGAATACTTTGTGTGCTTAGTCAAAACCAACTGAAAATTCTGCTTTGTTATGATTGAAGCAGGAAGCTCGTCCTCCTTAATAAAGGGTAAAAGATAATATGTGTGTATCACGTATTCTGCATAAACATCCTTCAAAAGGAAAGAGGAAGATGGTGATAGTTACAGCAATCTTCTGTTTATCCAGTTCTGTTTTATCTGCAACAAATGCAAGGACACCACAGAGAATCACAGAGCAAAAAAGCAGGAATACGTAGGTGGAAATGTCACAGATTACTGACTTTACTAGAACCCTGATATTAACTGCACAAAGCACCACATTTATACAGCCAGACCTGTATAGGTAAGCGCTCAAAAACCAGGAAATAAAAAAATTAAGGTGGCAGGTACCACAACTGTGCTTCATCGCTGTGATGCAGTTTTGTGATGTCACTGCACAGTTTCAACAAAAAAAATAGACAATTTTATTCTCATAAGTTGACGGGTAAATTTAGCAATATTCTTCTTCTTTTTGGAATCTCTCACCCTGATGTACTGTGTGAATTAAGCACAGCTAGACTCACGGAATAACTTAGTCAAAGAGTAAGAATAGAAAATCACAGGTTATATAAAGAAAATATTTTCTACTACATCCTCATTCCCTAGGGAACTGTACGTTTTAACAGTTATCCGGTTGGGACATCTCATATCAAACTGATTTTAACTAATGACTTTTTATGATAATAACTGTTTCTAGACTCAGGCAATGTTAGAAGACCTTTACTTAGTGCCAAGTAATTATTAATTAATGAAGTGCTAACTAGGTGCCAAAATGTAAGCTATTCTCTTTCAAATCATTAGTTACCAAAACAAGATTAAAAAGTATCTTTTCTGTAGTACTTAGGAAGCTTGGTTTAAAGGCAACAAAACTAATTTCATTTTGTATTAATGTGTAGTTTTAATCCCCGAGTTTTTGTATGCAGCATGTGTTCTGTCATAATCAAATACTGTTTCTCATTTTTCCTTAAAAATATTAGAATTGTTTGTAATATAATCTATACAAGCAGAGCTGATTAAAGCAATTTACATTATAAATTTTTAAACTGAAAAAGCTTATGCTCTCTTCTGTTAGTGCAAGTATAATAAACAGTGACTGCTGGCATTTTGGACTTAGATTTTACAATGGGAAGTGCTTCGCATTGCAGTCTCAACATTTCATTACAGCTGCTCCTGAAAACATATTGCAGTTTGTGCAGGGAAGCACACACGTCTTACTGTGCCTAATGGAAAAATGGTTTTGATCTCTGAAATCAGAAGTATATGGATGGATTTCCATCCCCTCAGTTGGTAGGTAATGTTGCTGTTGCTTTTATAAGGAAATGTTATATCCCATATAGTTTGAATGGTTTCTACATACGGTGAAGCTGGTGGCAAGTGAATTATACAAATAATCGCTGCTAATAAAAATTGGGATGAGCATGTCTGAAAAACAACTTCTGAGATCCATATTAAGTAACTATCTAAGTAACAACTTATCTGCAGGATGGCTAGACAGGTACCATTTCTAAATTTGCTCTCTCAGGTGAAAGCTGTGAAGGCAAGTGTGATGTCCCGTGGGCTACAACATTTTCAGCCACATTCATTTGGAATAATTTGCATAACCGTGTTTGTCCAGGTTTGTCTCCCTGCACCCATTCCTTCGCAGTCTGCCAGTCACAAGTGACAGTGGTTTCCTGTTACTTCTGACAGCAGCTTTCTTCATTATAACAAACTCTTTTGCCACATATCTTCATCTAGTAATTTCCTCTCTCTTTAATGCTTCCTGCAATTTGAATGTTTAGCAGCACAGCTGCAATATTCGACTAATAACAAAATATAAGTGGAATATTTAGTATTATGGGGAAAATCTGTACCTCTAAAATAATAAGGAATGCCAGCTATGAGCTTAGAATGGGCAGCTGAATACTGGAAGGTGGTATCTTGGAAAAGATTTTGGAATCATAGGGAAAAAGCAATTAAACATGGCACTCTGATGTAAAACTGGCATGGCAGCACTTCAATGGAATTGGGCATTCCAGTTTCACATCCTCCTACTCACTCATTCTTCAAAACTATTTTTGAGATGAAATGATGGCAAGATGGCCAGCATTTTCCATTTTTTTTTCCATTTCACATCTTGACATGTTGCATATATATGACTGTTCATACACTGAGAAGAGATTTCTATTGAACTGCTGCCTAGAATGCCTGTGTATTTTTTGAAGCATTACCTTTGGTTTAGACCCCTCTACAATGTGTAACCAGATTTCTTTCCTTCAATATGTACTGTGTTGTACTGATGACTATTTATCAATGTCAAATGTCACTTTATTGTCTTCCTGTGTAGTTGGGTTACACTGAGTATCTTCACCACCTGCCCCACAACTCTAAGTAATTTTGTGTCCACTACAAATATTGTCTCCTTCTGTACAGCCGTCTTCCTAGACTGGTTTTAAGGGTATTTACAACAAAACTGTAAAGAACCCCTTAATCTCCTGTTTTTTCACCATGGTTATGAATGACTGTGTGTTCTACTGTTTCATCTGCCTTGCTTTTTGATCCATGACATTGCTTCTTCCTCACAACCTACTGTGTAGTTTTTCTGGATGCATTTAATGAGTGAATTGTAAAATGCCTTTCAGAATTTGTCATCTGACACCTCTATCCACCACTTAACTAATGCCAAGAGGCTTGGGTTTTTTTATGTGATCGTTTGTCTCCTGCTTTAGGACACCTCTTTGGAGGTGTCCTTACTTCCCCCCGTTTTTTTTCTTCCTCCTCTCTTTTCCCTATAATCTTTTATTATTTGTGTTAAAAGTTGTTGTGGTTCAAAATATGGTGAAATACTCTGTCCATTCACTGACCCACCTGCTGAAAACCTTACAGAAGGATGGCATTCTGGATTTTATTTTCCTTTCATTTACCCTGGTTCAAAATTACTTTGATGCTATGCCAGATTATTGTGGTTAAAAAAAGAAAAAAATAAAAAAACAAAAATAGAGGAAAGAATGTTCTTTTTCTAGGCACAAAGGTTTTTGTAAAATGGGAAAGTGGCACTGTACGTAAAGGTAATGTATTTCTGCTTTACTGTCAAACTTGTGCCTAGTTTCTCACATCCTTTCTGCCTTATTTCCATGTCACCATTTTAAAAGCTAGCATTGTCTTTTGGGCCCGCTGTACTTATTGAATCTGAGCCTCTCAAACATGCTCTAGATCCTTGTACCTATATTGTCACCAGTCTGCAACTCAGGCACTATGTGGGTGGCTATATGTTGCATTGAAAATTCATCGCAGGTGGCTGCGTCTGGGACGGCAGCAATAGCTTACCCAGTATGCGAACAAATTACTGAACCCATCTCCCAAGGGTAGAAAAGTAGCAGGAACTGTCTTAATTTCACAACAGGATGAAAACTAGTCAGCTAACAAGTTAATGAGAGTAGGCATTGTTTTTGCAAAGCATTCTGAGTATGTATAAACGCTATTACTTATTGTAATAACTCATTTGGGCTGGAGCCTCCCTGGCAGGGGAGATGGAAGTGGAAAAGTGGGAGATGCCCAGCCCTGTCTCTGTGACAGCACCATTGCCAACTCTTGCGGCTTCACGGCGATTCTTGCAAAATCTGGTGGTTTACCAGAGCTTTCACTCCTGAAATGATGCAAACACCTTGAAGGCCTTCCTTTCCTCTGGTAAACTCAGCGTTTCCCGCCTGTGGGAGCACAGAAGTATCTAGAAAGCTCCTGCCCTGCATTCTCTCCGAGCGTATTAATTCCTTAGCGAAGTAACGCGTCCTTTTGTTTTGCTTTGTTTTAAAAAGCCAGTCCGGTTCCTTCCCTCAGCTGTCACACCTCCCCAGGGGGGCTGCGCCTCCCAGAGAGCTGCTGCATCTTTCGGGGCCTCCTATGCCCCTGGCTTTCAGCAGCGCTGGGGTTACATGGGTGCCGCCCGCACCCAGCGCTCGGTACGTGCGTCGAGGGGCCGGTGACCCGACACGACGAGGGTTCAGCGGGGCCACGGGCATCCGAGAGGCCCGGTGAAGGGACAGCGCTCCGGGGCCACTGCCCCCTGAGGCGGCGGGCTGAAGAGAGGGAAGGACAGAGGGAGGGCTGCGCCTCACAGCGAGCCCGCCCCTCGTCGCTACGGCAACCCGGGCGGGCGTGGGGCCCGCCCCCCTCCGCAGCGGCCGTTGGGCAGCTCGGCGCCCTTGCGCGGGGAGGCGCGCGCCGGGCTCCGTACGCTCATTCGGGTCGGCGCCTGCGCAGCCCGTGCCCAGCACCGGCCCTTCGCCACACGGGAGGAGGCGGGCCGAGGGGGGCTCGCCGCGCATGCGCGGGTGGCGGCGGGCGCCCCCCTCCGGCCCCCGTCCGTGCGTGTATGTGTGTGTGTGTATGGGAGAGTGCGTGTGTGAGTGAGTGAGTGAGTGGCGGCGCTGCTGGCTCCCCCGCACTAGCGCGGAGGCGGTGAGCAGCGCCGAGCGGCCGACCGCAGGCGGAGGGGAGCCTGGCAGCCCCTCCAGCAGCCGGAGCGGCTTCCCCGTCCTCGTCCGCCCCCGCTCATCCATCCCCCACCCCCCTCCCGCAGGTGAGTCGGGCTGAGGGGGGGGAGGAGGAGGAGGAGGGAAGAGAAGGGAGGAGGAGAGAGCTGCGCGGCCGGCGCCCGCCTCCGCGGGATAGCCGCGGCGGGGCTTATTGTCCAGCTTCTCCTCGGAGGGAAGAAGGGAGGCTTAACTCTGGCTCGCACGCCGGGCCCTGAACGGCTGCCGGCCGGGGATTGGAGGCGCGCGGTCCCCTCCCAGATCCGGGGAGGGTCCCGGCCCCCAGCCGTTGCCTCGCCGCGGGCCGGCTCCTCGCGGAGCCGCGCGCTCCGCCGCCCACCTGTCGCCCGGCTCCTCACACGGGGGCCGCGGGCGTGGGGGGGGTGGCTTGGGCGGTGGCGGGCAACGGGGCGCCGTCCCCCGCGCACCCGGCCGGCGGCTCGGCAGCGCCCTCTCCCCCGTCAGTGTCTGAGGAGTGTGCGCGGGTGTGTGTGTGTGTGTGTGTGTGCGTGGGGCGACGGCGCTGCCCGGCGCCCCCCGGCCTTGCTGCAAGATGGAGGGATGCCTGAGCTGCGGAGCGCACCCGGAGTGCGCCTGCAGTCGTTTATTCTCCCCCTCTACCCCCCTCCCCACGCGCTGTCTGCGTGAGGGGCTGGAGAACAGGTTGTGGCCTGGGGAAAGGGGAAGCTGCCCCCCCCATTCCGCTGTCTAGAGGCACCCAGGGGAGCAGCCGCAGGCTGGGCGAGGGGGCTGTTAACGTGTGTGTGCGCGTGGATGGGCAGCCCCGTGCTCCCGTGTGGGTCACCGGGCTCTGCGCCGCCACGGGGCCTGAGGGCGGTTGGAGGGGAAGGCGGGGGCGGCACGGTGGCTGTGGCAGTGAGATACCGCTATCCAGTCATCCCTTCCCCGGCGAGGCTGGGGCACCTTCACCTTGAGTGGGGCCAAGCTCCCGCGACGTGAGATGTAGGGCAGCGCGACTCCGGGCCGGGAGTGCGGGGGGGGACAGACACACAGACGGCGGTGGGAGGGGTAGTCAGGGGACCGGGCCGCCATAGCGCTGCTTTTACATAAACCGGGTAAGTTTAGAGGACCAAGAGAGCATCGCCTTGCAGCGGGCAGGGATCTGCTTTAGAGTGTGTGCAGGCAAGTAGCTGCTGTTTACTTGTCATCAGGAGTGTCTGGCATGTTTCTTTCCTGGCAGCAGGCACTGGAAAAGCAATTATATAGATGTATTTCAAACCAAGATGAGTGGTGATGATAGGTAATAGTTCGAAGTAACTTGTTCCTGTGTGTTTAAATAGTAGCTACTAACATGGTGGAATTCTGTGGATATGGTTATGTATCTGTGCAGTCCCTGTGCTGACCAAAGGTGCCTTTGGACAGGTCTTATTCCTTTCCCCTCTGCCCCTTCCCATGCCAAACTAAGGGGCTTTGCTGTTGCAGAAAGCTGGAAGAGATGGAGCCTGTTTCTTTTCAAATGGGATAGGTGGATAAGTAGGCAATCAAATGTTTTGTAACCCTATGGTCAAGACTGGAAGATGTCATAAGATGCATAATGATTATTTTACTTCTCCCTCCTTGTCACTGCCGGCTTCTGCCGCTCGATTTCAGTGGCATTGTGGTAGTGGTGGTTTGTTTCTAAGCAAAATGGGCTTAAATTTCTCTTCACATGAAACAGTTGTTTGCAAAATCTTTTTGATATAAAGACCTGTTGCGTTTTTAGCCATTGTGCACATTTTTGCTTAATGAACCTCAGCTCACCAGGTTCTTTTTAATCTTTGTTAGGGCCGAGCAGGTGGTTAGAAACAATACACGGAGCAAAGGTTGAAAACTGCTGATACCTTTGGGCTATCTTCACACAAATGGCTTGATTTTTCACTCTTTTTAAGCTAAGATTAAATACAGGGCAATAATTAGTATAAAAATGTATTGTTTCTCAGAGCTTTCTCCTGACAAGATAGATGCGTTTTTTTCATGTGTTACTGTAAGATTTAGTATTGATGAAGCTGTTGCTAGAGGCCTTCCATAGGCACATCCACATGAGCTGTACTGGCTTGAGCCCTGCTTCTGTAAGTTTTTATGATGCACAGGTGTGTCAGAACTGCTCGAGTGAATTGATACCATCAAGCACCACAGTATAACATAATAGAGAATTTGGTAATAGCTTGTATTCTTTATTGATGGTGGTTGCTCTGAAAAATACCTCGTGTTTTTGGGATGAGCAATTAAAAATAAACAAATGTAAATTAAATTTAAAAAAAATTATTTTGTGTTTGTGGGGATGGGTTTGTTGGTTTTTTTAAAGGAAGTCTTTTGCAGAAGCAAAACTGTTTCTGCTTAGTACAGTCTCCACGGATCCCTGCCTGTGGGTTCTCTGCAGTCTTGCTCAGAAGTTTGCTAAAGCTGGGTCACTTGAATTGAAAGGGTGCCCTCTGGTGACATTTGTATTGAGAGTTTGATCTGTAGGTAAAGAAGCTTTCCTGCTAGTCTGAAATTAAATATTCCTCCCAACAAGGCTGGAAATGTATTGTGCACTGAAATGCTAGTGGGACATGGCTGAGATGGGCAGACGTGCTTGGAGTAGGTTAGTCCCTTTGTGGATGTTAATTTATGTTGCTGGATTTTGATGAGAAAAGTTTGATTCCTCAGTCTGATGGAGGAAAAAAGAAAACCAACTCCATTCTCTTTTCATGAGGTTATCCTGTTTACTGTCAGTTTTTTTTTTCTCTGACATCTGTCTTTGTGCAGATTTTTTTTGAGAGAACTCCCTCCTGCAGTCATATCCTGCTAGTGACTCTGTAGATTGGAAATTCCAATGTTTAGATATTTTATTGATCATAATGCTGCTCTACGGCAGTGAACAAGTATGGAGGTACAGAACTAGCTCTTTGACCTCAGTTACTTCTGTAAACTTTGGCTATTTTTTTTAAATGGTCCGTATTTGTAATAAATGTTTGAGACTTCAGAAGGCTAATGAAGTCTCAGTGTGCTAATGTTCTGCTTGACATGCCTTTGAATAGTAAAAGATTTGAATTGATAAGGACACACCCACGTCTTAAGCAGTTTCTTCCCCTGATTTTTTTTTCACTGAGATTAGGATTAATCTTTTTCCTTTATATTTGCTTGGAGCTGAGTCATTTGGGTGCCTTCCTTTCATTCAATAAATAAAGCCGAGTTGAAAACTTCCTTGAAGGATGGGAAATGTAATTGGTTGCATTTTGTTGAAGTATAAGACATCAAAGGAATAGTGCGTTTCTGATTTGAGTGTTGTTTTACAGCCCTTGTTAGAAAAGATACTTTAAAAAGCATTTTCAAAATAATGAGAAAACATTTCTGTTAATGACCTAACCTTTATGTTTAAATACCTGGAACTGCTGCAGTAGAACTCATCTTCTAGTGCTCATGTGTGTAGTATTTACTGCATGAACAGAAGCTTTGTGGGCTTCTTGTTTTGTCTGTTTGTGAATTAATCACTTTAAAAGAGAGTCATAATGTTACCATTGGGTCTTCTAAGTAGATACTCTGTGTGCTTAATCCCCTGTAATGTGAGGGTACATGACTTTTTCCTTTACTAAGATACTTAAAGTCCTCGTAGGAGCCTAGGGAAAATGGCATTGGGGTCCTTGAAGCCAAGCTGGTACCACACGGTATTCTGCTGAGCAGAAAGAGGGCTTGCAGCTCCTGCTGCTCCAGTCACTGGGCTGAGCTGGTGGGACCAGCTTTGTGCGGTCAGGAGGAGCTGTTTAAAGTGGGGAGGGGGGGTGGGAAGGGAGAGGATGGCCCAGCGTTACAGCAGGGAAGGAAGTATTCAGCAGCATGGTATGCTCTGAACACTGGAGCTTCTTGTGACTTTTCAAAAGTTGGCGAGGTGTAAATGATGGGCATTGAACCTCCTTGTTGGCTGAGGAAGAGGGAGAATGTTTCCTGTCTGTGTTTCAATTTGTAGGAGTGTTTGTCCAGTAAAACTGACCTGTTCAGGCAGTTGTACAGTATAACAAAATAAAATATGGGGAAATCTAGTGGGCCAGGGCTATTTTAAAATACAGTGTTTCTGACGTGTGAAAGGTTCATGTTTACTCTCTTGGGCTCACTGTTCTGAGGTGTGCTTGTTTAAAGTACACTCACAGCTGGTATTTTCAAAACTCCCTACAGGCTTCCAGATGGCTTGTAGATTGTCAATTGGTAAAAATGATGTCTTCCTTGAACCCATGGAGCTGCCTTGAGAGTGCTCTCAGAATCCCTGGTATACCAGCTTTATTGTCAGTTTGGCTTTTCCCCACGGCTGTAACTTCAGTGCAGAGAAGTGACTGCCTCTATGCTTCTACTCTGTGTCTTTCGGCAAGATAGCATTCCCTTTCCTTCCCCTGCCTGTGTGGTCTTACAGTCCAAACTGCAAGAAAGACAGTTTAGGAACAACTGCAGGGTGATAATTACTCGGGGGAAAAAGGAAACCTTTCAGGTGCCAGAAGCTTTGCTCTTGATTCAGTAGGGATTCATCAGCCAGGGTGTGGTTTGGCTCTTTGTGACTGTATTGGGTGCATCAACAAGTCAAGGTTTCTTGCTCCAGAAAGATATCTGCATGTGCTGCAGTGCATCCCTCTGCCTGAGGCAGAGAGGCTCAAGAACAGCTTGGTCAGAATATCAAGAAACGTTCTTGCCAGTCCCACATATGGAACGTATTTGTGCTTTAAAACCCTGCTTATTTCTCAGTGGTAAAGAGCAGCCTCTGTTAAAGACTAAGGATGTAACTTGGCAGTCGATTTGATGCCAAATTTGAGATACCCATGCATTTGTTGCTGCTTGATAGTTAAACTGATATTCCCCCTGCTTTTTTTCTAAGGCAGATGTTGCTTGGGGTCTCCTACAGTACCAAACTCTGAGGAATATTCTGTTTCTTTGAGGTGTCAAACTTGACCTGTTCTTCATGCCTGTTTCAGAATTTAACTCATATGCATATATTCAAATACATTTCATAGGCAGTGTGAGCTTTAGATCTCAAGTGAAATGGGAGAGGCATGTGCCTGCCCTGTTTTGTCTGGTCTATCTGGGGAGACTGTCAGTCTCCCCCATATATTGCAAGTGTCACCGCAACAGCTCAGTGCCTCATCAGCATGTAGTTGAGATTTGAACGTGGATTAGAACAAGCTGGCTGAAGTTCAATCCAGATAAAATATACATGATGATGTGGATGTAATTATCAGCCTTCCTAATTGAAGGAGTGCATTTGCCATTAGGTAGAAGTGTTAGTGCCCTCTGGTGACTCAAGCTTATTATTTGTTGATTTTAGCAATCATTGAAGCAGTAAAATCAGTTTTTTAAGTCTTTGAATAGAAGATTGAGACCTCCTAACCTGATTAGAGCTGACAACAATTTGGCTGGAAGTGGCCTCTGCCCCAGCTACCATTGGTTTTGGATTGTTATACCAGTTCTTAGTGCAAGTAATGACATATAATTTGGAGAGAGCCTGAGTCAGGGAGGAAAGAACAGCATGCCTGGGGATAAGCAGAAATGGTGGCGAAGGGAAACTGATCCTTAAGCTTGGTATGGAGTCTTCAGCCAAAAAGTGGGTAGCCTGATTTAGTAATGTCTTGGAACTTGGGAATCTTTTCGCTTACACTGCCTGTGCTGTACGTAGGCAGTCTGCAGGCTGGAGCGCTCGGAGTGGCAGAGAAGAAACGTGTAATGGGGGTCGTAGAGGAGAAGTTTGAGAGATGCTTGCTGTCGTGCTACAACTCCATACACAAAACGTGGCATGGAACGTTTTGCTGGCTTTGGAGCCGTCTCAATGGAAGTCAGTGGCACAAATGGTTTGGGATATATATGTGTTACTAATTTTTCTGCTAATGGAGCTGTGGTATTTGCAACAATCAATTAAGTCTGAAGTGACCTAGGACTGGCTATCAACTCTGACCATTGTTGTAGTAGTGTGGCATTAAAAGCTGTTTGATTTGTGTCTCCCTCATTATTCATTAAGGGACAGCTTTGAGACTATAGAATTTGCTCTCCTCATTGAGATGGGCTCAGATTGATTGTGCTGGGGAAGCAGAATATTGATCTTTTTTAAAAGTTAAGGGGGTATTTCTTAGATAATAGTGGCTAGATAAAACTGGCAGAGAGCCTGCAAAAGTGATCTTAATGCAGTTTGTAATTTGGGTTGCTTTTATTGCATTGTTAGGGTGCACAGGGTGTGAGGTAATTATCTAAACCATAGTATCGTATTTTCATTTAGATTTAGAATAAGTGAAATAATGTCACAGAGTGACTGGAGTTGGACCAGTAAGTGAATAAGCAGGGCTAGTACAATGCATGTGTTCTGCAGTGCTGCAGCCTTTTCAGATTAACGTATAGGCTGGCAGAAGCCTCCAATGAAAAGCTGAAGTCTGAATTTACTGATTTTTTCTTTGTAAGCTCCGTGTCTGAATTTGTAGCTGAAGGAGCACATAAGCACAGGCAGACTTGTGGCTTGTTAGTTCCTTGTATAAATTTGAGAGTTACACTTTTTAAAAGGCTGTGCTTTGAGTTCATTTGTTTTATTAACAAATTGTTAGTTTAATCTTCTAATTGCTCTGAAGTTCTGTTACTTGCTTGATAACATTGGGGTCCTCCACAGTTGTAACTAATTTAGATTGGTTTGTAATTGAATTAGGTCGTGACCCCACATGCAGTGGGGCAGTTTATTTATTGACTGCTTGCTTCTTGCAATGTTCTGGCAGAAGTAGTATTAGTGAACTACATCAGGGAACTTACCCAGCTAAGAAACTTGGACTTTTTTTCGTGCTTTGTTTTTCAGTTTGGTAGTTCCCTCAATATTTATTCTTCAGCCATACAAAGTCTTGTGCTCATGTCGTGGCAGAGAAAGGAATTGAGGAGGGGCTGGGGGTGGGGAAAGCAGCAATTAGTGGTGAAGATGATTGGCAAGTATGAAAGCAGTTCCCATAAACCAGCTGAAATCAATAAAGTGGATCAGTTGTCCCTTTGGTTGTAGATGAGCTTGTGGAGTGCTGATTTCTGGTATTAGAGCTCCTTTCTGTCTTGTTCCCAGACTTGCAAACCCAGCTGGGGATCATTGGGAAAAACCTCCGGATGCCGTGCAAAAATACTTAAGGCATTATAGGATCCTTGTGATGCTTTGCAGTCATTGCATCTTTTACAGTAGGCTGGTGGAGTGAGTTGAGAATGAGATGGTGTTACTGGAAACTTGGTAATACAGCCATTTGCCTGAGCAAGCAACAGCTAATCCAAAAGCCTGTAAAGTATTTTGGGGATTCCAAAAGCAATAGCAATCAGCTTACTTGTGTGAAGTGTTAGAATGCTGGTAGCATCACATGGTTTCTTATTTGAATTTCAAAATGCACATAAGTTGCTTGAAGTGCTAAATCAATAAAAGAAAAGAGTGGCCCAGAAGTTTTGGGTGCTCTCCCATTAATGCATCACTGTTTTGTGTTGTCACTAATTAGTAACTCTATCATGAGGTGTATTGATAAAGCATATGGTGAAGTGGATGACTCATAGTCATTGTGTTTCCCCTCCTACTCTGTCACATAATTAACTTTCTCTGTATGGTTAAAGGGCACCTGAACTGTGCTGCTGTTGCTACCAAGCCCAGACTACTCTGCCGGCAGCCTTGTCTTTGATTACCAGCCAGTTTTCCCATGTGCTTTATTGGTAAGTGTACCTGAGGAGTCACAGCTATCTCATTTGTTTCTAGCATAATAGTCACTTATAGTCACATAAATGTACTTTGACCAGTTTGTTTGGGTGTTAGTTCGTAGGCTTGTCCCAATATTCTTATTGATCAAATTTCTATGTAAATATGCCAGCCGGCATTTTGGAAAGGATTCATGCATAAGAAGTGTAGAATCTATTGTGATTAGTGCTTCCATGCAGTTGAGGTGAACTTCAAGTATCTTCTGGAGCCTGGAGTGCAGACTTGCTGAAGCTCAGGGAGATTTCTTTTAGCTACCCACTAACCCTGTGCTGCTGAGAACCATGGCTGTGGTGGACAGTGAGTAGCCCGAAACTTGAGGTGTTCACTAGGGCCGGTAACACCTGGGCCTTGCAGGCCTGACTTAGGATAGGATGAGAATAAATTTTACCTAGGTCTGAGGCTTTATTTTTATAACTCTTTATTATGCTATGCAATTATGTTGTTGGGCCATGCAGCTTCTAATGAAACTGTTTTCCATTTTATTTATATGATAGTAGGAAGTGTGCCTCTGGAGTTGAAATGTTTTTGCTACTTCCTGCTTGAAAAGTGCTTGGCTAGCCACCCTTTGCTGGTTGATTCTCCTGCTGATCATACATAGTTTCTCCTAATCATCCCTTTCTTATTTTTTTTTAACATTATTTTCCTTGCTGTCTGGACTGACTTTGAACAGATTTTGCCAGGTAACTCTTTAGTAATAGATTTTTGTATTCTTGGCTGCATGCCTTGCTAAAAGGGCTTTTCTCCTTGTTAGTGGACAGCAACTTTTGTCTATCCAATGGCATTTCCAGTCATGGTAATAGATTTTTTTTAATGGTATTTTAATCAAAACTATATTGTGGTGTTGTTCATTACAAAGGTACCACAGGTAGTAATACCGAATCTAATCACAGTATGAAACAGTGATTCTTTCTGTTTCTTTTATACACCTGTGGAGGTCTAACTATGCTGGCAGAAAATTACTTTATTTGTGGAAGTGGTTCAGCTTTACTGGCAATATCTCTTGATTCAGGTGTTCAGAGTGTCCACCCAGAATACTTCCAAAGGAATTTGGAGAGGAAAATTATGTTAATGAAATTGTAGTCAGGAGATAAAAAGGCAAGCATAATATTATTTTTACTTGAGGTGGGAGCCGGTTGCACAGTGTTTTATGAAGTTGAAGGCATATTAAAGTGATAATAGAGGAGTGGAAAAACTTCTTTTGAGGTAAAGTATTTCTTTACCTTTGAAGACAGACAGCTGTTCACAAGCAGACAGTGTGCTTTAGGACCTCCTTGCAGTTAGTGCTTTGTCAATGTCTGTGTGCAGTGGCTTGCCCTTGTACTTAATTAGCTTGCTGACTTGGGTTTTTTTAATGTGGATAGGGCCCGTGTGATGACGGAACTCAAACTCTGTTTCATACTGTGACTTGGGTTAATACTTCTGAAAAGTCAATCTTGACTCTTTTCTGAAGCTTAGTGGTGGAAAGGCTGCTCCTTCAGTGCCTAGTTCGTGTGCCAGATAACGTAATTCTAACTTCTCTTAAAGTATTCATATAAATCTGCGTACCACCTGGCATTCAGGGACTTGGGTTTTAGAGAGGGGTGTAAAAATTTTGTTGTAAACCTTCAACGAGGGCTGCTTTAGTCCCTTTTCTTTTTGGTAACGGATGGTGTATGACTAGGAGAGGGGAAGGAAGTATCTGTGCATTTGTTGTTGCATGATCCCAAATTATTGTTTGATGTACAATGGAAAGTTTTAAAGTATTTAAGGTGACATTATGCAAGGGCATCTAGAGAAATGTATCAAAAATCTTGTGGGTTTTTTTTTTTTCTTATGAAGTTGTGTGTCTTACCTGTTCAGTTCAGTTAGCATGTGGGAGAGAACTGCAACACCCGTAGGTGTGGAAGCAGAGCTGTGCATGTGCTTACAGCACAGGCTAGGTATAAGTGAGCATATGCAAAATAGGTACAAATTCTTATACACATTCAGACTAAGAGTAATAAAGGTGTATGTGCTAATGATTTGAGGCAGACACAGTTTTGAGTAATTCTTGATATAAATTCTGTAATTTGGTTATAAGATAACAAAGACATGAATTGAAAGAGTACTGCTGAGGCCACAAAAGCATTTTATAAAGGGTAATTTAGAAAAAAAACGAAGTCTGTTATGCAGATCTATACAGTAGTATAATTCAGTGATGTGTTGTATTTGTGTTATGCTGTTAGATAAACATAGAAATCTAGTTAGCCTATGTTAAGTGATACTGCTAAAAAGGGAAGCTTGTTTGGTAAATAATGCAAGCAGCTAACATGAAAGATGTCTTGCTAAGCTATTGTGCCTACAAAACTTTGTGAAAAATCTTTAAATCCCTCGTTTATTTGTAATCAAAGGTAAAAGTTGAGAGCTATACTTTTTTTTTTTTTACAAGCTAACTCATTTTCATGACTTGGAAAAAATCCATGGTTTTACATGCTTTTTCTTCCCCTCTTTCTGTGAGCTGTTAGTCTTAAGTGGAAAACAAAATGTGGCAGTAATGGAGTTAAAGGACATGGAAAGAAGTGTGGTATCTCCAGGGAACAGAAAAAAAATACTTTCCTTGCTGTCTTAGGATGTGCTGGACTTTCTGTGTTGCTTTTAGGTGTCAGATATCTGTGTGCCCTGGTACTGAATGTCATGGATATCTTTTTGATTTTACTTGCCCTGAGGGAGGGAGGGAAGATGAGGAGAAGTGTTGGGCTTCAGCAACAAAGACTTCAGTTGCTGGTCTCTTTCTCTGGTGTCATCTTTCCCTATTACATTCCAGGTCATTAATGGAATTGGATATCTTTTTTTCCCTGGGGCAATAGGGTGTGTTTCTATGATCTTATCATTAGACTAGCTGATTGGTATTTCTCTGTGGCTTTTTTGTATTTATGATTCTTCTAATGTTGGTAGAAGTATTTTGCTTACAGGAAGAAAACTGTAATATTTCAGAATTCATAATTGGCATCTCCAATTGCAGAGGAGGCTGACTTTTTTTTAAATAACAATCCTCAGGATGAGAAAACACATCTCAGAAGAGAAACAGGGTCTGACCTAGGTTGAAGATTCCGTGTGCAAATTGTCATCTTTTTGGGGCTGGGTTAAGCATGCATTTGGGTCCCAGCGTGAACTGATGTTGAGTTTGTTTCATTCCTCAGTGAGGGAGCTGGCTTATGTGGCAGTCTCTGGTACAGCAGCCCTACTGCCTGCTATTTGATAGCTTTTCAGATTTATGATGTTTAATAGCCACAACTCAGCTGGAAAACCCTATTATTCTATAGGAGGAAAAAAAACAACCAACCCACCCTAGATTTTTAGTTCAGAACAGTCCTGTAAATGACTCCATGAATATTGCATTTAAGTTGCTGGCTGTGTTTGTTGCTTTTGCTTTGGATATTTTTCCTCTGTTGTCTTGGAGGTATAGAAGATAAGCTTGTGTAGCTCATTAAAATAGCTCAGCTTTTAAGTGATAAAGCTCTTTCGAAAGTATGCCACCCCCCAAAAACACACTAGGGGTGTTGTGGCTAGCGACTTCAGTGATGGTTCAATGGCATGGTGCTGATAGTGCTTGTGATGTGGCTGGCTCTCCTCTCTGTTTAAATAACATTAATGACCAGAGTGATCCTCACCAACTTGGCAAGCCGAATCTTGTACCAACTGCAAAATGAAAGTATTTTCAAAGTGCAGCCAAGGTATTGGCTTTTCTGGCCATTCTTTTAGCAGGTAAGAGGCAACTCCCTTCCTGGTAGCTTAGAATGGGGAAATTACTCTTTTTTGTAATTGTTCATATTGATGATCTTGGCTTTGAGACAACACGAAGAGATCTGAATTTATTTGGTTGGGTTTTGTTTTTGAACTGCAGAAATACCCATGTATTCATTTGTTTTGTCAAATTAGGTGTAGTTCAGATTTTCCAAATCCCCATGGGTGGTACCAGTTGAGTCACAGGTGGTGACACAATGAAGCTTTGCAGTATCACCAAGTATCAAGACACATTAAGACCTTTAGTGAAAGATGCAGCAGGGCTAGGAGAAGTGGGTGTGGATAGGGGTTGTGTGTTTCCTCTCTCTGCTTCTGCCCCTCTGTGATTGCCCAGCTTGCTTATTGGACTCTCACAATGTGAGAGGTCACAGCTTTTCTTTCCTGGATTGTGGCCTTCTATTGCCAGAATGCACTTCATCACTCATTCTGGGGTCTATGGGCTTTCTTTCCTCTGAACCTGTGTGTGCATGTTGGCAGTCTTGCTTTTCTCTGATGTTTTTTCAGGAAGGTCAAAATGGACTGTGATCTACCTCTGGTGCTCATTAATGCTGGAGGGAAAAGGCCACATGTATATCCTCTTTGTCTGGGCTGAGAACCCATCACACTGCTGCTTTTCCTTGCTAGGAGAACATACCCCTGCCACAGGTTGACTGCTTGAAGTGATACATTTAAAAAGAGCTTTCTGTCACTATTCTGCAGGATCTGCTTTGTATTTTTTACTAAACAGAATGGGGTTTTTTTGTTGGAGGCTTGAAGCCAAGTTTTACCAAGTCTTCCTAGAAGGAAATAAGAGGAGATTTGAACATGTTCAGATGGATCTCAAGCTTTATAAATGTTTATTTAATCTCTCTGGAATCTAAAAAATACACAGAAAACTCACATCATCAAGGGAGCAAGAAATAAAGCAATTGTGTGGTTTGATTCTGCTTGATCAGTGTATTTGGATATACTTCTTTCTCTTTGAATCTACATGCTATTTTAATTAGATTGTTAATGCCTTTTGTGTTTTCTTTAAGCTAGAGAATAAGAATACTTTAAGGTGTACACCTGGGAGTCATAGCAAAGACAGCTTATTAGTAGAACCCTTTGAAAATCCTGCCTCAAAGTATTTTAGGGTATCTTGTATGTCATCAAAGAATACCTGCTGGAATTGCAAATTTACACAATTTCTCGACCAGGAATCAAATTCACTCTACACAATATTGCAGTGATAAGTTAACTTGTCTTAAAGTCACAATAAATAGGCATTAAAAATGTTTAAGTAGTGTAGAATGTAAAAGCACGTGGTTCTGCACGGCAGCGATCTCCATCTGGCAGCCCAGGGGCTGTGGCTGGCGTCTGGAGGGTATGAAAAAGTCCTGTTGGCAGTTGGGTTCCCTGTCCAGCTCTCCCAGCTGTTTGTTTTCCCAGCACAGCTTTCTCTTCACTGGGATGTTTTGCTTCAAGCTAGTCTGCTCTGTTTGGTGTGTAGTGTCCACTTACAAGGAAATGTGTCACAGTAAGAAACATACCTCCAGGACAAGGATGGTTTACTGTCAATAAAGTGATACCGAACCCTTGTCCAAGTTGTAACTTAGGCTGCTTGTTCCAAATATTTAAAACCTGTTCCTCAGACCCTTTCAGTTCTCTGTCGTTTTTTTCATGTTTTTCTTCCTATTCAAGGTCAGTCTTATGTGGCAGCAAAAATGCTTGTCTTGGCCAAGCATTTATTTATTGTGTATTTCTTTGAGTAGCTGAATTATTATTTTTAAACTAAAAATCTTACGGCTGCTGTATGGGGCATGACAGAGTCTCAAAGAAGTGTTGCATTTTCATTTAGGTGAAGAATTATCTTTCATTGGTTTTTACAGAATGGCTAATGTCTGTTTCTTAAGTCCTATTGATTAGTCTGGAACAGAAGATCCCCTCCCTGTAGAAGTGTGGGCAAAGACTTTGTGCAAACTTTAGAACAGAACTCCTGCAAGGTTTTCTGCCAGAAGCTACCAGAGAAATAAAAGCTTACTTGGTAGGTTGTTTAGGATGTGGTTTTCTTTGCTTTGGTTCTCGCTGTGATTTCCCCAAGATTTGCACTACTCCTTTGTTGTACCAATTTGATTGGTTTGGTGATACTAGACAGTAAAGCAAAGCATTTTCTAATCAGTGTGCTAAATTTAGGGAGTTCAGCTGTTAGTACCAACTGAAGTAGCAGTTTATAATGGGTTTTTTGTTTTGTTTTGAGTTTTTTTTGAAGGTGCCAGTCTATGAGCCTTTCAAAGATAGTCACTGAATAGTCACATAGGGCGATACCCTCCTATCTCACGGGGTGGACTTTCTTGCATTGTAGCATTCTAGGTTTAGTTTTTATTTGCTAAAAGATTAACACAAAGGCAAATGTAATTTTCTTTTTAGTTAAATGAACTGTAAACAACGGGATTTCCTTAAATAGTGTTATCTGCTGTAAATCTGTATATTTACATTCAAAAGACCAGTATCCTCCAAATCTTTTTATCAGAACTATATTGTGTACTGGCAATTGCTGCCATTGCTCTTGGACACCACTTTTCAGCTTGCACATATAGCCACTTAAATCAATTTTTAATGCATACATCCAATGATTTGACAGAAATGGACACAGCTGCAGTTTATAAGCTGAAGGATACGCTTGAGGAAGTCATCCACTGAATTTCTCAAGTGTCCAAGTAGAATTTGGATAGGATATCACTTGTGAACCTACTGTGTCAAGTTTGTAGTGCTGGAATAATCTTGAAAATCCTGCTTGACAGACTGTCTCGAAGGCATACTGGAACCTTTGTGCATGGGGTGAATGACCTGGACTTGACTCCTAAATACCAAAAGGACCAGTAAATGCTGTTCTTCTGTCAGCAGTTGTCATGCTCTTAAAAGCATATACAAATTGCAGGATTCCCCCTGCTTTCTGTGAGATGTGGAAGAAAATGGTTGTCCCTGCTTTGAACATGTTCTCACTTAGCTTAAGTGCCTACAACTTTTCTGTGCCTGTCAAACCCCGCAGGCCAGCCACTGTTGTGCACACATGTGTGCCTTGTGCTTTCTTTAATGCCAGTAAACTGTGCCCGAGCCTGTGTTCCTTTCCTGGCTTGTTGATCATATTGGCCCTGCATCCCATGTAGAGCAAAAGGATATATGCATCTTTTTAGCAGTTAGTGATTTTTTGCATTCCCAGTCTGAAGTGTGGCTCACAAACAAAACAACATGCCTCTACCTCCTTAGGAAGCCATTTGGGAAATTGATTTCCTTGGTCTCTGGTTAGTTTGAAATTGTCACGTGTGCTGTAAAGAACTGTGTCATTAATCCTTGCCCTGAAGTTTGTCTCTTCCCTTGTTTTGTAGCAAGAATGAGGCTTGCCTTGACTACCATTAGAGGTATACGGATGTGTTTTGCATAGTTGGATCTTGTGCTTTGCCAGCTATGCTTTTCAGATTAATGCATGTGCTGCAGCTAAGCAGCTTTTTGATGTCTGCTGGAAAACAGCGTATTCAACATTAGTTATACAAGTTCTACAAACTGTAGATATTTATTATGTCATTCCTTCTTTGGAGCAGATCCTTTCATCAATAATGTAGATAGATGGCTTTGAAATAGCTCCAGCGAGGCTCTCATTTATGCTGTCTGTTTACCTGAAATCGTATTTAGGGGTTCTGGTGATTCAGTTGTTAGTGCACGAGAAATAAGGTGGTATACCAGAATGCCAGGCCTTCAGATAAATCCCATGCAATCTACTGCAAGTTTCTGCTATGATTATAAGAGAAAAATCCAATACCATCTTAAATATATACTGCCCTCCTTCATGCAAATGTTCACTTGAAACTATTTCAGGGGAAGCAAATATGTGCTTGGTCTCCAGTTTCAGGAGCTTTGACTAGGTCATTGCCATTAGGCTGGGCCAGCTGACAAATCCTCAGTGGATTTATCTGGTGGTTCTCAAACCAAATGGCTGTTGTAACCTTGTTTTAAATGTTTGAAGTCCTGAGTTTGTGCCAATTAACTTGGATTTGCGCGTTTTCTGTATTGTGCTTTCTTAGGCGTCATCAGTTACCAACTGGTCTCGAGTGACAAAAAGTATTTAATATTAAACTGTTGGTATCTGGGTCTTTACAAGCTGTCTCATCGGTTGCCTGATTTACTGAGGTTCTTCTCAAGGGGATTAGAAATGTGGGGAAGATGTGGATGGTTGGATGGATGGCTAGCTTGTTTGTCTATTGTTTGCTTGTAGAAGTTGGGTATTCTGGGTTTGGCACACTTTCACAAACAAATGCAGGGGATAGTAGCACAGGCAGAAAATCCAGTTCTCTTCCCCAAATGTCTATTGTATTTCCACGGAATATTTGGCATATTAAATATAGGCAATTCATATGCTGTTAGAGTTTTTCCTCTTAACACCATTTTTATAGCAACAGTGTGAACTTCCCTATAGATGCATGATGTTAATAAAAGAGTAATTATAGAGAACGCTGTTGAAATGTCATCACAGGTATTATTGATAAAGACTGTACTCACGTCTCTGAAAGCTGACTTTCAAAACGGACCAAGATATGTGTATTGTTCAAGAAAGATCCTTTCTTGGATTCCTCTTTTTGAATGAGAAAGTCAAGACATTTGATGTAGGAGGAGTTTTACGTTTTCCCAAAATGTAAATCTTTTTGTCTTACTGTACACTGAAAGTGTGCTGCTGAAGCAGGAGTATGTGCCGAGCCTTTGAATCTGTAGATTTGGAGGCTGTTACTCAGCAACAGTTGGTACTTTGTAATATCTGGCTTGTTAAAAATATATTAAATGGTTTGATCATCTTCCTTTTTCATTTGGCCATTCACAGTTTTGTCTCTAGCACATTAGATTACTCAGTGAGTTGCCTGGGTGTTTGAATTTTCTTTACGTCTACCTGTGATGTGTAGGTTTACACAGAATATTCAGCCCAGATCCTCAGTCTCACTTTGCATTGTTGTTGTTTCTTACATGTGCTTTTGGTGTGTGAGTTGTGGCGGTGGCTGGTGACAGGGTGCCTGTAGCCTAAGGACAGTAACAAAGCTCATGCTGTCAGTTGTGCCACTGTTTCAGAGCTTGCAAGTGTGCGGTGGCACAGAGTCGTGTTTAAATATATTTCCCAAATTTTTTCCTGTGAAGTACTACTTCTGTTCTGAGAGACGGTGTGCCATCCATGTGGGTCTGTTTGTAGATTGTTACAATGATTTTCTTCAAGTTTGTCTTCTGCTGGAATTTTTAGTTGTGCTTTATTTAAAAACAAACCACCACCCCACCCCCCCCCCCATTGCCCCTGAGAATATAGAATGAAGCTCCTAGAGCATTTTCACACTGAGAGCCTGGAGATACTTTTGCTGATATGCAGTCTATAGTAATTCCACCCTATTTGGTGTTTGCATTTTCCAGAAAAGAAGCAAAACTGAATCCTAGCACCTCTGAAAAGACTATTTGGATCCTAAGCTCATGCTGGCAGCATTCAGTGCTCTGCAGTTACATGCTCTTAAGTAATGGCTTTACTGTTCAGAGTGTTGTCCATAAATGTGTTCTTAGTTCTACTGATACCTTGCCCCCACACCTAACCAATTGTAAAAATGCTTTGCAAACTGAGCATCAAATAATCAACATGGCATTCATTATTTTCTACTCATTTGCAAACAAAACCGATAGCTTCATGTTTATGTAGTGGGGGGGTCTCAGAAAAGCCAATTGTGGAAAGGTTATCGTCTTATAGAACTGCCTAATTAATTAAAATATCTACTTCTAGTTTAAGTATTTCCTATTTATTTTCATTGCCCTCTTTCTACTATTTATTCATGTAAATACCAGGTTGGCTTGTGTTTTTGGGGTTCCTTATTCTGCAAGCCTGGCTTTTTTTCTTCCAATGCATGAAGAAATGTTACTGAAACAAGCTAAACTGTCCGTAGGCTTGAATTCTGGAGAGGGAGACCAAGGAGAGCATAAACCTTATTATATTCGATGTACTTTCTCTGCTAACATAATTTTGGTTCCTTTTGGCGTACGGGAAGAAAAACAAACCATACATCCTAACGTCAGATGTTCAGTCTGTTCTGACAGAGGTGGTAAGAATAAGGAATAAAATGTTTGTCCATGCAATGTGCCTTGTAAAGAACTACAAAACAGAGTCTGGTAGGTGATCTCTGAAGAAGCGGGCTCTGGGAACCTGAGAATTTGTAGGTAGCTTGTGACCAGCGTTGTCTTGAGTTCTTGTATGATTAAGTGATTTACTTAGTGAACTACATCATGTCTTTTAAAGCTCAAACTCTGCTGGAGACACCTTTTGTTTAGAAGAAAGCAAACCGTGTACAACCCGGGGCTAAACTTAAGTAGCATGTACATGTTTTTTGGCTCACTCGATTTGTTGCTGGCAATGCTGCTTTCCTTCTGTTTGAATCACATGTGAGGGCTAGGATCTGCTACTACTTGCAGCTGTGTACCAATGCTAGTGTTAAAAATCTGTTGCCTTGTGCTGTGGTACCTACTGGTTAACTCTTGGCTATGAGTCAGTCCGCTGAGTATAGCTGGCTTGTGAATGGTGGTGGTCAGACTGGTAAGGAGCTCCTTCCTATTTGTGTGTAATTAATGTTAAAAACCTTCCACTTTGAGCTGAACTTGTGGCTGTAAGCTGATTACAAGCTGAGCTAATAGTTTTATTTTTGCAGTAGTATTTAGTAAACAACTAACTTGTACCCTGGAGAAGGATACTCTTCTGGATTTTTGTGTGTTTTTTCTGGAAATGGAAGCTATAAGTTGTATCAGCTCTTGAGATTAAAGAGGAGAGCGCTGGATACTGGAGTGCCATGGAGAAGGGATTTTGATAGCTGGAAATTGAGTAAGATATGAATGAGACAGAGTTGTATTAATTATTGCCTTAATGTTGGAGTTGGACTTAATAATCCTTGTTACCTGCCTGTCTTTTATTTCTCCCCTACTATCCCTGAAATCGGAGACTAACATGCATAAAAGCAGCAGTAGGATAATTTTGTGTCCAGAATGTGGGCACATGTGTGACAGTGAAAGTGCTCTGTGGGTAGTGTATTTTTAAAAACCAAAAATAATAATTTCACGTAACTTTGTGTCCAGGTAAGGCACTTTCTAGGGTAAGAAAAGAGGCTCTAAATTGAG
Organism: Gallinula chloropus; assembly: GCF_964237585.1. Classification (NCBI taxonomy): domain Eukaryota; kingdom Metazoa; phylum Chordata; class Aves; order Gruiformes; family Rallidae; genus Gallinula; species Gallinula chloropus. Next base: position 19,594,012 of record NC_140091.1, read on the forward strand.
GACCGTATTTAATTGAAGCTGCTTTTTTATATAACTTTAAAGCTCCTTGTCAAACTAACAAAACATTGTTTTGTTCTGTTTGTTGCTATTCTGTATATTCTCATTTCATCTGTCTTGGAGCTTAAATAGCTGATTGTGCTGTGCCTGTTGTGCAACAGATGCTTAGGAAAAGAGTGGATGTGTGACATAACTTTGAGTGCTTGAATTGTTTGAGTGTAGAAGTGCTTCGAGCTTGCAGCAGAACTAATCAAACCAAAGATAAAGGAGCCTGTGTTGCTGTGTTAGCTACACTGCTGATGCAGGTGCCATATGACACAGTTTCTTTCAGGAAGGAGGTGCTATCAACTTAAACAGCTGCGGGTGTTTTGCTTTTGATACTGTTTGCTGGGAACTGTTAAAGCATCCAATAGTTGTATTCTGATTTTGAGCATAAATTTAAGTTTCATCCGTACTGTTGGTTTGTACTCCTGATATTTAAACATGACAACTGTATCCTTGTGCAGATTTCAGTTTGGTAGCATGAGTAAGCTGAGGTCTACTGATTTCTGCTTGTGCAGTGGAGTCTTGTTGAGAGAACCCCTTCTCTGCATATATTCAGTTAAATCTTTTGGAAGCCAAGTGACCAGAACTTCATAGACTACAGCATCAGTGTCTCTCATGTAATGTTTTGGAGGTAGTATTTTTCCATAACTAATGGAAACATCTTGAATTTATGTGGCAGCTTCATGCTTGCAACATTGGTGGCAGGCAGTTCAACTGATGTGCTGAAACTCACACTAGAAATTTTACAGGGGTCAACCCAAATGATCCTTTATTGATTGACTTGAATTTTTCACTCTTCTGTCTATCAAATAGTTTTATTTGTCCTGTATTCTGTTGCTTTCCTGTATTTGGAAAAAAATTAATGCATATTTAATAACTGTTGGCAATCTCTTCCTGTTCCAATAAATAATGTGCTCTGTATCATCTCTGTTCTCATCAGGTCTGTACACCATACGTGTTGTCTTTTAGTGACTCATCTCAGTCTTTGCTGGTGGCAGCTTCGAAAATACTTTGCCAAGGTTCCTGCACCTGACTAGGGATTTTGGAGTACATGAAATCTTGGGTCTGGGATTTGATTATCTTCAATGATGAATTTCTTGCAGGGCTTAGAGTTACATTAAGTTGTTTGAGCTTTTATTTCATCTCTGTTGCTGAAGCTTCTATTTCTACCAGTTTTGCTATCTTACGTTACCTCTTAGTATTACCATGCTTACTGAAAACTGGATTAAAGCATGAGTTTAGGTGGCTTTCATTTTCTTATGCTGTGCACATCCTATCTTTATTACAGTGTAGTAGCATAGTTAGGCATTGTTTTTTTGGTGGGTTGAGTGTAAAACAGAAGAATATAGTTTGGAAAGTGCCATCAGGTTTGATGTGAGAACGCTTTTGATAGTTGGATAAATATTCTTTGTTCTGTTGTTTATTCCTTGCTGCCTTGGCGCTTAATTGCGGGGGGTTTTTTGGTTTGTGTGGTGTGTTGGGTCAGCAGAATTTCCTCTTATCTCCACTTGCTCAAGGTGCAGCACACTACCAAAGTGAGTCTTAAGACATCTCTATGGTGCTCTTATAGGAAGTATAATCCAGATTCTATTCATATTGAACAACCAAACCGCAAGAATCAGACTAAAAGGTGTTTCATAACTGTACCTCTCTTAAGGAAGAAGTACCTGGAGAATGCATAAAAGTGGCAGCATCTTAATGTTGCCATATTTTTAGTATTGTTTGATTTATTTTGGACATACTGTGGTAACTTTTTAGCAGAGAGATTTAGAGATTTTTCCCTCAAACTACTGGTGGAAGGGGAAGCGCACAGGAACCCAGCACCCAAACCCACAAGCTTCTCATGTAAGGTAGGAACCACAGCATGCAAAAGAAGTAATTGTTCTAGAGGCTTTTTCCTGTAGCCGTATGGTAAGGAGCTATAGATTAATCGTCCTGTCTTGTATTTAAGAAGTTCCAATCAAAGGGGCCGTGAGGTGTCCAAGATGCTGAAGTGGTTCCACAAAGTACTTCGAGGCAAAACGGTCTGACTTGGTGCCTGTTAAGCAAATGTGATGGTTGTTTGGAGAACTTGATTTCCTTTTTCATTGAAGCTTGTCTTGTGCTTAGTGGTTAAAAGCAGTGTTAATATAGAAAGTGCCAAGTGGTGCTGGAAAAAACAACCCTTCTAACTAAGAATCAAAGAGCTCAGATCCAGAATTAGAATTCAGTTGGTGGCTCCAAGATTTCACTGAAGTGTCCGGAGGTCTTGGTGTTGGATAGTTGAATTCAGCCAGGCTGTACTGTGCATGGGGGAATGAAGATTCAGTGGAGCCTAATACACTTCTCTTCCTCATTTAGAAAAAAAGCAGCTTTTGGTTCTGTCAAAACACCAGTGAGAGGTTCCACAACATCAGGAGCCTCTGGTTGATGGTGTTTGGAACCGGTTTTTTGGTTCGTGCTGTTCACTGGTCCCTGAAGTGTTTGGTAGTTACTCTGCATACGAAGTTGAACATAATCCATGCAAAGCACTTATGTGTTTTTCATGGGGATTTGAGATTGAAACAGATGACACTTTGTACTGACATGATGAATAAGAACACAGAGGATATTGGTCATCGTGACTCTTGAGCTGTTCATAAAATTACACTGTGGCTGTGTTTCTTCCACATTTTGTACTGTTCTGGACTGGAAGTTTTTAATGTATGTTTGGGTCGCCTTTTAAAATGCTGTTTGAACAGTAGATTATTGGGATAGTGTTTGATCCAAGCAAAGACAAGGATATTCCTGGGTTTTGCTGTGGAGGGGAGTCAGGCTTAGGTGTGCTGTTAGGCATGGGTTGGAGTCCAATGCTCTCTCACTAGAGTATTTTAAATATATCCACACATGGTGTAATGTTTAATGTTAAATTTACTGTTTGAAGATGATAGATGTTACAGAGGATTTCTGATATAGCAGAGATAAAAATTGCACAAATGTAATCTAAACTGAGCTTTAAAATGTATATTGCAGTTGCTTTAATTCAAACACAATACCAAAGTGGTCCCTGTTACTGGTGTCTAGAATATGCTCACTGTCATGATGTTTGGCATCCCCTGTTGCCAGGAAGGAATATGGGGGTGAAGCCAGCTCAAGCCTATTGCTCTCAAAGTTTCTTTCTTGGTTATTTAGTTCTTGTACTCCGCTGGGCTGAGCCACTATTCACTCCCCCATGCTGGCCTAGCTAACAGAGGGAGACATTGACTTTTTTTAATGAACTCAGGGAGAAACATTTACACCACTCACTGATTCACTCAGTTGTCATACAGTCAGTTGATCTGCTCAACTGGCAGAGCTGTTTATCTAAAACAAAGGCCACTCTCTGGTCGACTTTGTGCTGAGATAAAGTCAACTTCTTTGCAACAGCTGTGGTCGGTCACCCCCTGTGTTATTCCCCGAGCTTCGTAGCACATGGCCCTTGCTTGTCTGCACTGAGCTGCCTTCTGTTTTGTGGATTTGTAGTCATCTGCTGCAATGGAATGATCCTCCAGTACAGCCTTAGGTGAGTTTGCGGAAGAACTGAGACCCGTCGAAGGCACCAGACCCTGTGTAGTTCAGACACTTCTTTGGGTATGATGAATCTTTTTATCAGTATTTTTAGTTTGATTTTTACTGTACAGTAGGCATGGCATGAAGAGGAGGGAAGGTGCTATGTAGTGGGCCCAGGCTTCAGGTTAGCATAAATATATGCTTCAGTGTGTTATGCACTGTGTAAACCACTCTCAGGTCCACATTGAATGCATTTGAGCACAAAGGCGTTTATTAAACTGACGAAGAGAAACAGGCTGAAATAAAAATTACTGAGTGTAGTTGAGGTTTTGTAGCTGGGTATCCAGGTTGTGCAGCAAAAGCCATGTGTCTCACTATTGCAGCGTGATGACTGTCGTTCCATGTACGAGCTGTGTTCTGAACAGCTCTGTTGTTGAGCACTTGCCGGTATTGCCGTTTACTACTTATCTTGGTATTGAGCAGAAGGGGACTCTGACAAGCAAATGAGTTAATTATTCCAGTGTTGGGATGTTTTCTGTATTTGTCGTAAATGATACACTGACCAAAATGGTTGCTGTGACTTTTCATCGTTACGGGAGCGGTGATGTTCTCATGCGCAATGCAGCTTTCAAAAGCACATTTGAAATGTTGCAAATTCTGGAACTTTCTAGTCTACTTTTTTGGGAAAAAAGAAATCTATCTTTTATGTGCTTTGTTAGGAGTATGTTCTTGGCATGGTGGCCAATTTCAACCGTACTTGACAAAGGAACAGAGTTCTCGCATTCTCGCAATTACCGTTGCAATCAGTAAAATCAGTGTGCATGCCAGTGTGCATGGAGGGCATGCTCCTCTAAGGTGGAAAGCCCTAACAGTTGCCAGGCTCACCCATCCCATTTAGCCTGCTGGCGGGTGAGTAAGCACGTGCTGCATTCAGTCAGAACAGGGGTAAGTGCCTGTCTGGTGCTTGGAATGGGGGGGGGCGGGGGGGGTGGCAAGTGCAATCAAACTTCATAATGACTCAGGAGACCAGGGCTGTTAAGGGACCAAAGTTTGAGATACTGTGTAAGGAAATATGGGGGGTGAGGGTGCTGTCTGGGTTGCTGGTTGCTGTCTGTGGGTTATGTGAGACTAACTGTTAAGAAACTGGGCTTTAACCCAGTTACTTATAGAGGAATTGGCTTGCTCTTAGATATCTGAGGTGGCTCTGCCAACTCCTATACGCCTGTGAGGCTTCTATAATGGGCGTAGTTTTTTTTTAAACAGCACCATTCAAGTTCCTCCACAAAAAACCCCCAGCACTTTAGTTGTCACTTCTTCCCTAATTTTCCCCTTGTTCCCCTTCCCCATACTAAGAGGGGACAACAACTGAAGTGTGTGAGACATGGGTCAAACAGTTGTTTAAGATTGCCCATAGCTGTATTGTAGAAAGCAAACATAGTAGGATGAAATTGTGTAAAGCGTGAGTTTTCCTTGCAGTTACAGCAGCTAACAAGATAGAAATTTTTTAAGGCTAGGTTTTTTAGCAAGGAAGATTAAATTGGGACAAGTGTATTATTTTGAACAAGTGTATTTTTAGCAGAGGAAGCAAATTACAGCGTGTGGGCTGGGATTACAGTGTTAAAGTAGAATGTCTCGTCTGAGACAGTCCCATCAGTTTTTTAAAAAACAAACCAAGAAAGTGTAGAATGTGAATACTTGTTCTGAACTGCAAAAGTATGGGTCAGGGCAACTTGGGTGGGGACCGTTAATACCCAGAAACACATAGAAGCTGTAGGGTTTGGCTAAAGGTCGCGACGTGGCTGGCTCTTTCGGTTGCTCTCCTTTCTGTATTGCATTCCTACAGTGACACTTTAAAGTCACTGCTTGCTTTTTTTTGGAGGATATTTTATTTAAATATTGCAGTTACACAAATCTGGAAGGCGAGAATCTGACATACCTGGTTTAGGTCACTTGGAGTTACAGCTTTTTAGATTACTGTTGTTTATTTCATTACATAGAGGTCTTAGGTATGAGATGATGTAATGCTATTTTGTCATGTGGTGTATTACCTGTAACTTTCCTTCTCCATTTATTTATATACACTCTAATAGTTCTGAGTTAAGTTACAAACCTAAAAGTGAAATTCATAAATAATAGCAACTTTAGAAGCAGTCACACTTATGAACGTAGAGCTGTGAAACCTGATTTATAATCGCTTTTGCACTAGAGGGCACTAATATCTCAGGGAATTGAAGCACAAACCAGTTTTTACACTCTCTGTGACACTTAGGTATTGTGTAGCCGTACTGTGTTTGTAGTGGAAGCCAAAGGCTTCAATTTCTTTGCAGCCTTTTCTCTGTAGAATTGAAAAGTGATAGCATTCTTGCAAACATGCATTGAAAGTTACTGTGTGTTTTCCTCTGTATGTGTGTGTGGTGGGGTCTTTTTCCTCATAACAATTAGGGTAATTTGTGGAGAAAAGCGTAAATTCCACTGGTACTCTTAAATTGTTTTTAATGTGGTAATTTTCAGTTGAAGGTGGTGAATAGGCATATAAAGAAATTATTGGATAATTTCTTGTAAAAGTTATCTAATGCAGTCAACACCAGGAATATACTTTTTAAAGTTGGTAATCAGATGAATCGAATCTCACTAGAACTGATGTTGCAGGCCTAGCTTTGTTAGGGTTAATGCATACATCTACATGTTGATACCTGGTGTATAGAAAATAGTATGGAAAACAATATACAAGTCTGTGCTGCTGTTAGGTGATGGAACTGTCAATAGTTCATGTTGTTTTCAAGTAGGTAATGTTAGAATATGTGTTTGAATCTAAGTTTTGGACCTGTAAATGGTGTATATTTGTTACGGGTTTTAGATGCTGAATCTTGCTTAAAACAAGTGAATAAAATTGTTTGCAATTATTTTTTGCTCTTTGTAGGAATGGTTATTCAGTTGCCTTGGAGATGATCCTGCTGCTGTAAATGTAGGGCAGAAGATTAATGGTGTGGGCAGGATGGACCTAATGAACGGACAGTCAAGCAGTGTTAATATCGCAGCTACTGCTTCAGAGGTAAGGGTTACAAAACTCGGTTATCACATACTTAAGGCTGTAAGTACTCACATTCTGGTACTTTTTTTTTTTAATTTAATTTGTTTCTTTTAACAGATCTGATATGACAGAATCTTGTTTTCTGTGTTGGTTTTCTGTGCCTGTTTAGATATGAATAACTTCAGGTTTTCACCTTTGTATACTAAAGTAAAGCACAAGCTAGCATTTATAGCCTTGCCATAGCCAAAGCTGGCTTTTTAATGTTCTCTTCCAATACATCTAGACAAGAAAGCTTTTCTTCTCAAGTTTCAACAATAATAGATGCTCTTAGTGCAATAAGCTGGGCTGGCAAGGCCTGTGGGAAATGTTCTCTTCTTTGACAGGCACTTCTGTGTGTCAAGAGTGATCTGACACAGTAGTGCTGGAATAAGGCTGTTCCTTTTGTGTCTTGGGCTACATTCAGGCACTGGTATGGATCCCATCTTGCTCTCCAAAGTTACTGCCCTCTAGAATGAAACAGCTACTGAGTGAAGAGCATGTGTATCAATGAAGCTTCTGCTGATGCCTCTTAATTTGTAGTTAATATAGTTTTCCATTTGTCATCTACTTGCTCAGGACGAGACTGAGCAGAGCGAAGTTAGTACCAGAATTTTTGAGTTCTTTTTTCTAGGATTATGGAGCTTTTGAGAGTTATGACTAATTCCTAACTTATTAGAAGTGTTGTAGGGCTTGCAGGACCTGGTTTGTGGAGGAGGTGGAGGGTTGGTTTGCTTCCCTCCCACTCCCCCCAACTCTTATAAATCACTCTCTGAGCTGTTGTTGGTGATTTTCTGTGTGTGTTAACACCTTGTAGTACTGTGGTGGAGGAGACTGAAATTCTGCCTTCAGTGTATATTGAGCAGTCTTTCAAGATCTATTGTTTGTCTGTATCTAGCATGACTAAAATACACCCTTTGGCGTGTATGGATGTACAATACTACCCTAAGCTTTCCACTCAGCGGAGGCAGCTACTTTACAGCTGGTGTATATTATTTGTATTGCTTTTGTCACAGTGGGAAACGGGTTTTCGTGTGTTTTTGTCTCCTTCCCACCTTTCATTCTTCATTTGTCTTTTGTTTAAAGAACAAGATATTCAATAATACTACAGAGTCAGTAATGATGAGAGCCACAAAGTCCTGAAAACAGTTGCTTCCATGATTGAATCTTTGGACCAGAGAGGATTGTTTTTATTTATATATTTAAACACATGTTTTGGTACCTGAGCTGCATGTGCATATGGAAATGGGAAATAGCAGAGGCAAGGTAAAAGGAAAATTGGAGAGTTGTGTTGTCAAAAGGAATCAAATAATCTTCAGCACAGTTTCACAAATACTGTCAAGATTTAAACAAAACTGGAAGACAATTGTTTGTTTTTATACAGATTCTTGTACTTTCCTTCTCATGTATTATGAATCATTAATTGACCATTTGTTGGCATGCGACTAAAAAAAATTTGTGGAGGAAAGCTCTCTCTTTCTTTACTCAGCAAGATAGTCTTGGATGTTTATATGGTGTCTGATTAAAATGGAGTAAATTATATTTTGGCAGAGTTACATGAATCTACTTTCAGCAGGTGGGGTGGGTGTGTGTTCCTATCTTGACTAGGAGGAGGGAAGTCTTGCAACCTAAATGTTTCTGTATGCATGTTGGTTACTGAAAATGCCTGTCTGGTTTGGAGGTTTTGGTGGTGTTTCAAAATTGGCTTTCAGTGAGGTGGTGCTATTAGAAGAATTGAACAAAACCCAGCCATGATTATTAAATGAGTGTGTATTTCTTTGTGTCATTGTAACAAAGTGCCTAGAACCAGACGAGTTTATTTCAGCTGGCTGAATTCTCAAGGAGGTTAAATCTTTTTGTTTCTGCAAGTGGGAAGCCAAAGTCCAAATATATGGTGTAGCCCAAAAATACTGCCTTGTTAGGTTTTCAGGAGAAGACATTAGCACAGTAAGAACTAGTCACCAGCACCAGTGACTGTGTGCTGTCTTCCCTCCTGCCTTGGCATCAGCAGGCATGATGCAAGTGTTACTGTAAGTACAGTGGGACAGTGCTGAAATTTGGTTTCCACCAGACATGATCTGGTGAGGTGCTTGTTCATGTGCATGTTGTATACATGCCCCATACACATAGTCTTGAAAGCTTTCAATGTTAGCAGTAAAATTACATGTACTGTCAGAAAGTGCTTTCATTACATAGGCCAGAGTGTGATCTTTTTGGCTTTCCAGGATGTATCCCCCTGTGAAGGTAGTTAGGGCAGGGTGGTTGAGGATAGGTGAGTGTCCAACATAAGATTAGGTAGGCCTTGGTTGTGCTGAGGGTGTGTTTCACAGCAGAGCTGGAGCACTCAAAATTGTGTATTTCTGAAATAAGTATGCCTGGGCTTCAGATGGGAATGGAACATATCTCTGGATGCAAAAACCCCTTCTTTCTTGTAATGCCTGATCATAGACTAGGTTTGGAATATACCAGAGGATAACGCATAATACATAACACAGATGTATTGTCTTTGTATGAAACATGAAAACAATATGAAGATAATTTCATACAAAGTGTTATTTTTACATGCGTTGTTGTATTTTGCGGGGAACCTAAACACGTTGTAGGTAAAGATCCATAGAAGAATAATCTAGGATCTGCTATTTCTTCCACAGGTGAATTAATAGCATTTAAAAAAACCCTGTGATTGTTTATATTGAGTGTCATCATCAGGAGCAGTGCAATTTTCCTGTTTTAATGCCTCTAAGAGGCACTGGAAGAAATTGGTATTGTTATTTGATGTTAACTGTTCCTTTGCAGCAGCCCTTGTCTTTTTCCTTGCAGTAGAGTTATTTTTTCTGTCTGAAATTGTGTGACACTTTTTTTTTTTTTAATTATTGTTACTATTAACTTTTCTGTCAACAGAATTGATACTAAATTATGTGTTGAAATGCAGCTGTTGTGTTTTGAGGAACACCTTTGAAATCCATTGAAGGCAGCTTGGGAGCCTCTGATTTTACAGGTCTCTGTTAGGAGCAAGTATATCCTGTGGTTGACTTTTAAGGGGTAATTTGCCCAATAGAAGAATTCTGTGAACAGTGCTGTTTGAATAGGAAATTTGCTTTTGGGACTGTAAAAACAAACAAAGAAAGAGATCCAAAATATCATCAGTGTTTCTGTTTGTTTCTGCAGAAGAGTAGCAGCTCTGAGTCCTTGAGTGACAAAGGTTCGGCTGAACTGAAGAAGAGCTTTGATGCAGTGGTGTTTGATGTTCTAAAGGTTACCCCAGAAGAATATGCAGTAAGCAGTTCAAGTCATTTCTGTTACTCCATATTAATCTTCTTGGTATCTTTTCCTTTGCATGTCCATTTCTGTATGTTTTTTACCTAACTTCTGTTGTCCATGGGTTTGAAGAAAATGCCTCCTGCACTGTAGTTCACTGTCTATATTCTGTTTCATGTTCAGTGACCTTTTTGAGTTACGCTGTCCAGGCATTTTTCGCACTCTTACATGTAACACAGACCCAGAGATTCTTAAATCTACGTGATGCAGCTTAATTCTGGCATGCATGTTTTAGTTGCAATGGGAGGTGTCTTAATTTTAAACTCTTTTAATTCTTATATCCAGGGAGTGTTTTCTTCTTTTGGGTGCGGTGATGCAGAATGAGTTGGATATTCTGTGAAATCAAGAACAAATTAGTAAAAATATGTAATCAAAATACTGGGCAATTTTATTTAGTGTGTTTTTAATCCTACTTATAGATGTTAAGATGACAGACTTTAAGTGATTCAGGTATGTTACCTTTAAATTAGGATTTCACATTTTTTATGAGCCTGTGTTTGTACTTTTATACTATCTGATACAGTTTTGCTGTCTTCTCAATTCTCCAAAATAAAAACCTCTTTACTCTGAGTCTTCTCCCTTTTAGAGGTTGTAGAAATAAGTAAATTTGCCAAAAACTTAGGTATGTTGGAAGAATAATGCCTTTGACCCTTAAGCTTGTTTTTGTTCTATTGGCCATTTCCTTATTCTTCCTGGTTTTAGTCCTACCATAAGAGAGAAGTAACAAGTCTTTACCTGGATTTCTTTGTTAATGTGAAGACTACCAGCATGGAGCAGTGTGGCCAAGCTCTTGAGGATACCAGCACTGTTGAGAATGCAGAACTCTGTTAGTAAGGCTTTTGTTGTTGTAGTGGGTATGTAACCCTCAGACTGGACACAGATATGCCACCAATTTGCTTTTTCAGAGTATGTTCAGTGATAGCTGTTGTAAAACGGATGCAGCGCAGACTACTGATGTCTGTGACGTAGCGAAGGCTGAGTTCTATCACCAACTGCAGAACGAATGCTGTTTTAAAAGAAAAAAAAGAAACCCTGCAGTTGTAAACTGAGGAAGCAATTTGTGGGCTGTGCAAGTACTTTATTTACGGAAGGAGAATGTGATAAAGTCAGTAAAACAGCGATAAAAGCAAGTTGCTGCACGAGAGCTAGACAGACAGCTGTCTAATTAATGGTTAGGAAACCTTGGCCTCAAATGAGGAAGAATTGCCATGCATGGGTAGTGTGGGAGTTAGAGAGGTGGGCGATGGTCTCTTCAGCCAGGTGACAGGAGATGGGACAAGGGGAAATGGCATGAAGCTGTGCCAGGGCAGGGTCAGCTTAGACATTAGAAAAAAAAAAAATTTCTGAAAGAGTTGTCAGGGCCTGGAGCAGGCTGCCCAGGGAGGGAATTGAGTCACCTTCCCTGGATGTGTTTTAAAAAAAAGGTAGATGAGGTACTTAGGGATATGGTTTATCTTAGGATGGTATTGGTTGGATTTGATGATCTTCAAAGGTCTTTTCCAACCTTGTGATTCTGTGAGTTAACTTATAAAATCAACGTCAGCACTTGGAAGTCTTATCCTGTGCTTTGTATGTTATATTGCACCTTGATCAAAACAGGTAGCTGTTGGGACAATTACAACTATCCTGGAGAAAGAAGAGCAAATATTTGAAGGAAAATTAAATTAGGTACTGGGAATAGGATTCATGGTAGTAGTTTCAGTACTGGTGTGAGACATTGCACATGTCTTAAGTCCCACTGCATTAGAGACAGCATTGTTATTTCAAAACTGCAGTCAGTGGAGTAAGAGACAAGTTGGACTACAAAAGCTACTGCCTGTAATCCTGTATTTTCAACAAGCTGCTTACCAAGCCAAAGAGAAGCACAAGCATAAATCTTCTTGGTGATTTTATTTCCATATTCTTCCCTTTTGCAGCCATCTAATGCTGTCCTGGACACACAGTCAGTGTGCCATTTCATGTAATGGCCCTTTGTTTGGGCTTATACTAACTTTCAGCAGAATTACACCAGCCCTTCAAGGGGTCTGGTTTGCACGGGAACAGAAATTGGTATTGTAATGTATCTGGAATAGAGCAGTTACAGTGTTGTTACCAACAGGGTGTTTCAAGTTCTTTGTGAGGTTGAAGGCTGCTTGAGAAAGGACCCAGTTATAGTTGAAGCAGGTGAGCTCTTGAGGTGTAGCTGCTGCTGTTGTGAATTTATAGTTTGCTTTATCCCCCCTGCAGCTTAGGAAAACAAAGTTTCCAGGGGATGGCTTGAATGCCTGCATGTTTCATAAATTTTTAGGAGGAAAAAAAATACTATTCAATGAGTATGAAGTAGGACATGCTTTTTTTTTTCCTGCTAAGGATTATATGGGCAGCTTTCTAGCTGTAACTAATAAGGAGACTGTCTCTGTTTTTTAAATACCTGCATTTAGGCTGATCACTGCTCACTTCTTTATTAAACGGTGAAAAGCCACAGAACAAGTTGGTGCCAGTATTACCCGCTGGTGTCTGGCCCTGCCAGTGGAGCCACTCAGTGTGCGCAGGGCAGACAGAGGTGCAGTGAATGCTGTCCATTTTGGTTGAAGGGAGAAGTGTGGTTTTGAGTGTACAGGGCACAATTTGTGGAGGAGGGGTATGTTAGTGGTGCAGTGGCAGCAGAAAGGGGGAGTGGTGGTGAGGCTGAAAGAAAAAAGGAAAATGCTTTGGGGACACGAGCTCCAAATTAAGATGCTGGCGAACCTCAGGTTGAAGAAATATTTTTCTTGCTTTACAGTAAATTCTTATTCCTTAGGCTGCTACTGTTTAATTATTTAACTGTTTATTACTTTTTGACTCACTTTTCCATTTTATATTTCAACTTCACCGCGGTGGTGTAAATATTTGAGGTAGAATTAAGGGAAGTGCAGCTGTATAAATCCATTGCTTTTTTTTCCCCCCACCTAGTTATCTAAGAAGGATTCTTTATTCTTTGCCCTCATCTCTGAAAGCGCTATAAACTAAGTTCACATGAGGATGTGTATTTTTTTTCTTTTTGATTCCATTTAAGCTTTGTCAAATACATGTTGGAAAAAAGAATATTGCTTAATTTGAAAGCAGTACAGAAATAATTCATTAAAACTGTTTAGGCAAGACAAGGAATTTTCCTCAGAGATGTTCCTATGACTGTTAAATGCCAAGTTACCTGTATCTGAAAGAGGTGAGCGTGTGTGTGTGAGGGAAGCAGTTCTCCAGGGTTCTCGAACTGTATTGTGTGTGTAGTAATGTGTTTTCAGGAGAGTGGGGTTCAACACACACAGTTTTTGCCCATTTTTGAACAGAATAAAAATAAACTGGCCTGAGGCGTCATCATCATGTCCATGTTGTGTCATGGCCCCCCAGGAGAACTTTGTTTGTTGTGGGACTCTGGCGGATTCACAGTCCCCTCTGTAAGTTCCTGAGCAGCTGCTGGTGTGAGCTGTGCTACGCGGTTCCTGGCAGTAATGTTGGTTTTGGCCTCACCTCGGGCTGGTTGCCGATGGATTAGGGAGTTAGAGGCAAGTCTGTCTGCTGCATCTGAGAGCAGCTTGAATAAAGCAAAGTACTAGGCCCAAGGAGCTTTTGATGAACAAGAACTTCTGCTTGTGAGTTAGCTTTATGGTACAGAAGAATGCTGAGGACTAAGTATGTTCCCAAGGAGAGCACAAAGAAGCAACTTTGTTATAGCATGTGGAGGAACTATTAATGATAGGTTCTGGAGGAGACTTTGTGAGAAAACAAGTAAGAGTTTCAACACAGGAACTTTAATCCCCCAGCATTCATTTTGGACAGTAGAATTATTCTCCTACTGATGCAGTGCTTAATAAAGGCTTAGCTATTTTTTTCAGTGAGGGAAAATTATTCTGGCAGCCTGGAGAGACACTGCTAAGCCAAGTTGGAAGGCTTAAATATAATTCCTTCTAAAAATTCAGATTAAGGAACAATTTATGAAGTGCTGCTTGACCAACATGGCTTCAAGGAAAATCAGATTATGGCAATATTCTTTAATAACCAAAGTGTAGGTATTTTATTTTTTCTTCTCAGAAAGAGAACTAAGTGTCTCTTCTTACAATGAGAGTCTCTGTCCAGGTGCTCTGTGGGAAGCGCGCTGTCCTCCACGGTAAGTACACAGCAGGAAAGCTTGTAGTACAGCAAGTAGCCTGCCAGAAGGAGCTCATGCTTGAGGAGGTCTAGGGACTGGAAAGGTGGGATTATAGTCTAGGTCAAATGTGAATTTTCACACAGGGGCATGGAGAAGAGCTTTATGATGTGGTGTTAACTGCAGCTACAGGTTCTTAAGTTGTAGGTTTTAATGGAAGGAGGGTGATCCATGTGCCTTCACAGAGAAAAGGAATTGGGGAATATTTTATAATTTCACTTCATCGAACTTCTCTGGTATTCCCCAAAGAAGCACAGTGAGATGTGGTTCTTAATCATCTGGTTGTAAAATTCTAGCCTGACAGCCTTGCATGAGAGGAGTACATCTAAATCACTCTATCTGTGTACAAAGCTGTGTGTTAGTAAGTTTACAAGTCCAACATCTCAACACACAGAAGAGCTAAAATATTTTCATGGGCACTGTCCCCAGGCAAGGTCTTTCAACTACACACAAAAGGTCCCATGCTGGGGAGTAAAAAGTTACCTTTCAACTATTGTGCCCCATCTTGGGTCATTCACCCTTTTTAAAAGATGGTTTTCTCTTATAGGGTTCCTCAAGTGGTTGAGGATAGCGAAGTATATTAGTCATACATTAAAAACATACCTCCTCTAATCATATGCTAGAATTGTTATCTAGGGTAAACAAACCACGGAACTTCCATTTAGATCTTTAATAGCGCAGGCAATGAAGTAGATCTTTAATACATATAGATGAACTCAATAAATGCCTGAAAAGGTAGAAAATACCAAGTTTTCTTGTCTGTGTGATGGGGATGCTTATTTAAATGAGTAAGAATAAGTTTAAGGGTTAGTGTTGCACATGTGATTTTTATTTTTTCTAAATATATGCAGCTGACAACTCAAAGAACAGAGAGGTTATGGTTGGCTTGCTTTGTATAACAAACTGATGTGAACACTTACAATTTTTGGACTGAATATTAAAACATTTAACCACATTTAGGAGAGGGAGCTATCCAGGAATTTGTATTGGCTGGGTTGCGGAGCTGGAATGAGAAAAGTCAGTGCATTGTATCTCTTTGCTGTAGAAACCAAAATTAGTGGCTTGTTTATCAGAGTTTAAATGACCCATGATGTGCTCATAGTAGAAGTTACTTTTTTGTAAGAGTCGAGCAATGGCGTCTAACAAAAATCTCAAATATTTTTTTAAGTTTTGCCTTTTCTGGAGCTATTCATTAGAATGCCAGCCTTTTTGTTCCCTTTATTTTTTACTTAGTAATGAGCAAGCACCCTTAAAATGGTAAAATTCATTTAAGTGTTAGACTTATGAATAGGTTAACATGTTAAAAAAATGTTTTTGAAAGTAATTATGAACTCTTATGTGAGACAGTCACACCTACAAACCCAAATGGCTTCTTATCTCTCAGCTTAGGTATTCAGGAGTCAGAACAGTGAGAGCAAGAAAACTCAAGCGTATGATACTAGAAGAAATAAGTATTTATGTTAAAACTTAATGGGTCTTTTTTAGTTCTTAATTGTTTTTTTAACACATATTGTAATGTTCTTTACTGCAATTTAGAGTCGTATGTGGTGTCCCATGTCTGCTCCCCCTCCCTCCCTGTATTGTATGCCATTCCCTGTTTAAAATGTGTGGTGTTTTGGTATGTGAAGTGTGCTGTGAAGTTTCAATAACAGTCCTTGTTTCATAAGTAGCTAGTGTTGATTCTGTCTTGAAGTATTGGTTCAGGAGTCACTCGTGAAGCAAGTAATGTTCTAATGTAGCTTAGAAAATTCAGGTGGGTTAAGGTGACAAGTTTTTGGGAGCACTGTGAAGGAAGACAACACTTATTTTTAAGCGTTCTTTCTTCTGTGTGAGCAGTGAATCAGTTTCCTGGCTCACTTCTATTGTACTGTTGTTGTCATCTTGGTTTAATGAGGAGGGTTTGCACTGAAGTGTTAGTAACTACTGAAGTGTCCCTGTCTCTTGTAGGGATGTTTTAATATACCCTATATTCAAATTTGATTGAAGCGTGGATTCTTTTGATTTCACCTTCCCTACCCTAAGCAATTGTCTTAATTTCTTCTATTGGGAAGCACAGCTATACATTCTCAGCCATGTATTTACCCAGAAAATAATGTGCATCTGAGAGAGCTTGGCAGACAAACAGGAGGCTAGAGATTGAGTTGGGTGGGTTGTGTTTCAGCACTTGGTTCTTTGCCTTGGAAATCCAAAGCAAGAGTTAACTCTTGCTGTAATGTGTGGCTGCTCTGTTGTCAGGATTGGGTTGGGTGAAAGAAATGAATCCCACTTTTCATTTGTCCCTTTGTATCTTGAGTGTTCTCTGTGAGTAAGGAAGTGTAATTCTTCAGTGCTTGTGCCTGCACAGCCATGGATAGATATGTGGATAGATGGTTTACGGAACTGGGATGGATTTGCTCCTTCCTTGTGAGTGGGGGCTAAAAATAGACAGTGTCCCCAAATACCAGGCGAGTTTGTCCTATCCAGTGGTACAGACATTCTTTGAGATAATTTGAGAATGCCTAAGAAAAGGGTGTCCCTATAAGGGCAGCATTTATCATCTGAAACTTTGATGTATAAACCAACAAACTTGCACCTCGGCTTCTTTTAGGATAAGTGTTCTCTGAACGCATCTTGATTATTAACTTCAAGTTCATTTTGACTCCAGAAGTGAGCCCAATTTTCCCTGCCCCCTTCTTAATTATCATGCTTTTGGAGAAAAACTTTGTTCCCCCTGCTTGTTGGATGTCCATCCCTGCCCCAGTTAAGACAGGCTTTGCCTATTTTTTATTTCAAAATAGCCTAATAAGAGAGCACACTGTTAAATTGCCAAGATGAAAGTGTATTTACTTACCCCGGTACAGTGTAACGTGACACAGACTGACACCTACAATGTTCTGAAGTTTCTAACACTCTTCTATGTGCAGTATAGAGATCTGACTGTGCTCTTCATCATCCGTAGCAGAGCACTGTCAAGCATGTTGTAGCTTCTGGCGAGGTCATACTCCTCTCACTGTCCAAGGGTCCTTGTCCCTTCCAGATAACCCATTCAGGTTAGGTAGTGGGAGTGAAATAGCCTGAAAAATTACTGTACGTGTGTTCAAAATCCTCCAAAAGTGAAGTTTGATTAGCCACTCTTGAAATGGTTTATGTTGCCTGGGTCCTCTTCCCTGGCTAGGAATGCCTTGTTGGTCTTGGTACTTTTTGGGGCAAGATAAAACTACCCCTCTTGAAAAAAGGTTTCATGTGAAGACTTCTGCATTTCTGACCTTGATCAACTTCAACAAAAAAAAAAGTTTAAATTGCTTAAAACAATCTTGTAATTTTAGGAAAAGAAACAATTTTTATAGTCCCTCAAGAAGTAGTCTTTTTTTCCATAGGCATCATAATAAAAAAATAGAATGGCTTCAGTTAGTGAGGCTGCTATCCATTTGAAAGACAACTTTTGTATTTTAAAACAAGTTTATTATATATTTTATTGTAGTTGCTATGGGTGCAAGGCAGTCGAGAAATTTATGTTAAAGGCAAAATGCATTTTGGCCTACAATATTCCTGATTTTTCGTTACTAATCACTGCTGCTTAAAACAAACATAGGGGGGATGTCTGTCCAAGATCCTTGAATTGTTTTATGCTTTTAAGGTGTGGCATAGTGTGTGTTGTTGAGGCAGATGCTGCACCTGATCTGTTGGTTGTTAAATCCTGTTTTAAAATGGTAGTTTGGAGATGAATTTTTAAAGTTGGCATTTAAATAGCTTATGAGTGTTAATGAATAGCAGGTACAAATCACATCCTTCATACCTCATGTCAGTGTTTGTTACAGGACAATGAATGTCTTGTTTATGTAAAAGTTTTTGGATGGGATTTACTGTTACACAGGTGTTCAGATGTGCATGTTTGAGTGTATATTGTCTTACTTTGTAGTTGTATATGTGGATTCATTAAATTGGTCTGATTCATTCTCGCTTTAATCCAAGACTGGAAAAACTACTATAGCTTAAAACCGTCATTGTTTGGAATTGGGAACAGCCAACTAAAACACTGGCCAGGTCAGAAAGTTTCTGAAGTGGGAATTCATAAAGGGCTGGTTATACATCTGTGATATTGTACAGCAAGATACCAGATGATTGTCCATTGTGTCAGTTATAGAAACTGGAACTGAAGGATATAATTGCTTTTTAATGGTTGTGTTAGATTGCCAGAATTCATGCCTAAAAAGAGATATAGAGGTCAAGGAGATCTGCTACAAAATGTGGATATTGTCCTCTTTGGCAAAACTCATGACTTCTCATGTCATTAGAGCAGGTGCATTGCTTTGCAGCTGCTCTCTTTCAACCAGAGCATCCTAGTTACAATTGTTCTGCAAGGTTGACTTGATCCGAGAGGCTATTTTGCTGTGCAACAGACGCATTCAGTGGAAACTGCAATTTGTGAGAGTCACAAAGCTTCAGAGCATATAAATGGGGGATCCCCATTTCCCTGAAAATGGTGAATAAAGCTGGGCAACCCGCATCTGAGGAGACTGAACAAGGTCTCCGGATTCATTGTTAAAAGGATATTTGTGAGATGTAATTCAGAGGATGGCACTGGCATTTCTGGGATACCTACATACTCTTTCTTTTGGATACATAGGGACACAGCAATCCTAAATTGATTGCTCTGTGAATATGTTTTGAAATCCAAAGCCTGGTTTGACTGTGAGTTTTTCTTCACCCTTTTCAAAGCTAAACAGATCCCAGGATGAAAATGTACTTGTTGCTTCTCACTTGCTGGAAGTGAAATGGCTGTATTTAATTTCAGCTGGTGCTGTGCAAATGAGCTCAGCTTGGTTATTCAGACGTGGTTCAAGAATTGACTGGAAAATTTTAGGGGTGTCTCAGTAGAACTGTGTAACACCTAGGCTAAGATTTAGAGTTTGAAGAGAAACTGCACTCAAGCGGCAGAAATTAGTTCCTTGTGTTCCTGGATAGCTTTTTTAATAATGTTTCTGAGTTCAAGCTCTGACTTGCATATGTAAAGTGCAGGGTTATGCTCCTGAGAACAATATCTCATAATTTGTTTATTTTATTAAATGTAAAGTTTGGAGAACTTTATTCTCTGGTTTTGCTGCATGGCTCTGTAGTAGGAATCAAAACCTCTGAAATTAGCTGCCATATGAAAGTCACATAATAAAAGAAAACAGAACAAATACAGTTCTCATGCAGCAGAGCAACTTAATGGAATGCCAGGTTAACTTTGAGCTTAACTTTTTTTTTTTAATTTCAGGGTCAGATAACACTAATGGATGTCCCGGTGTTTAAAGCAATTCAGCCAGAAGTAAGTAGTCTGTTGGTTTTGTTTTCAGATTTAAATGAAAGAAAAGTTATGCCAGTGTATAAATCCTGGAATTGTGAAGTATGTCAATAAATCTGAATTTCTGTCCCAGCTCTGAAGCAAATGGTTTTATAACTAATAAATAGCTCGAACTAACAGTTTGAGGAATGAAGTTTTGGTATTTAAATATGTTCAGCTAGGGATGAAGTATCTGGGTTTTAATGTTTGTGAATGATAAACATCTTGACTATTCTGATCATAATACTTTAGGTTTGAGCTCCTGATGCTTCATGCCGTACCTCATCCTGTCTGGTGTTTCTCTAACTGGTTCATATCTTTTTTTGGAAAAAGAAAAATGGCTGTAACTGCATGTTGTATTCAAGATAGGTGTGATCTGTGGATATGCTGCGATAAGAAATGAACCATGTTTTGTTTTTATGTAATGTCATACTCCTTCCTGGTTGCAGCTGGAGTTGAACTGATGACTTGAGTGTCTTCATAGTGACTATAATAAATTATTCATTTGTTTATCTTTATTTCTTTATGAATAGCATTTTCCTGTGGGCATAGTTTTGCACTTTTGAAGGTTTATTTCTCAGCTTATTGTCTACTTTATTACAACTTGCTGTGTACTTGAAAACATTGTAATGATTTAGCTTTTATGATTTTGGCAATACTAACTCAGGTGGATTTGTGGGGAGTTTTTTTGGGTTTTTTCCTTCACTTTGGATGTGTGGGTTTTTTAAAAGACCCTCCTGTTTGATATTTCTGAATTATTTTTTTTCTGGGTCTTTTTAATAGTAAGAATATATTTATCCTGATCTTCTAGTAGAACATCTTTTTTATTTTTTTTGTCATGCTTTTCCGGTTTACCTGGTTACTGTAAATATTTTCTTCACATGTGTATGTAGGGTTCTCCCTGCTCTGAGTGTGGAAGTTGAATAAGCACTAGGTGCTTTTATGCAGTGTCTCATCTCTTGTGACACTGAGCTTCAAAGGACTGGGCATTAGAAACATCAAGACACCAGTCCAACCAGTTTGGACTTCTCCTAACGATCTGCTGGTAAAGAAATTCCACTGCTTGAGCTTGATGATAGTTTATTCTTTGCAATCTGCTTCCAGCACTGCACAGGGTGAGTAGTCAGCTGTGTAACAAACACAAGGAAGCAAGCAAGTTAAATGCAATGGCAGTGATCCAGTACTCCATACCTAGCAATTTGTTGCTCTTTTAATGCTACCTCCTGTATCTCAGATTAAGTTGTGTGAGCAGACCTAGGGACAGTTTCTGGGAGAGGAGAGGAAAAAAAAGTCAAGAAAGCATGTTAATTTTGTTAGCTGGTCTAAGACATTATTGCAAACCACAAAGGGGAAAAGCAGAACAAAATAGCGAAACTTCTCTAATAGGAAAACTGAGAAAGTAGGTGAATATGTCTAAAAAGTAATTCCTTTTAAGAAATGTGCATGTGCTGCGTAGGAAAAAAGCCCATGTGATTGTTTCACTGGAAAATACCCGTAGGAGGAAGGGAAGCCTATTTGAGACTTCTGAAGTGCACAGAAGCAATTGCAGACACTCAGGGTGCAAGTATTGTTTGTCCATCAGTGCTCCTTCACAGGTAGACAGAGGTCTGTCACCTTGTATCAGATGTGCCTCTCAATTCTGTTAATCCCCTATGGAAAAGGCGCATACAGATTAACTCTCAGGGCAGAAGCAGCTAGACACAATTAAAATTCTTTCCTTCTGTTTTGCAGATGGGGAAAACAGGTGTGGAATACTTGGTTTGCCTAAAGGTGTCTTTACAGCAGAGTAATGAAGTGTTGTAGGTTTCTGAGTTTATTTGAAGTATCTACCAGGCTGTGTGGGCCATATCCAGCTGTTAATTCAAGTTGTAAATCTTTATTCGTACCTTGCCCCATGCACTGAAGCACTGTTGAGTTTATAATTAGAACAAAACATTGTTCAGCTGATTTCACCTGCATAAAAGGGCTTCTAAACCGAGGCTTTATTGAGTGACAAAAAGGTGCTGATAGAGGTTGAGTTTCTGTTATGGGTGCTAGTAGATACGCTGTTTAGAACGAAATTTCACAGCCCTTGCCTGGATCATAGAATCACAGAATTGTAGGGGTTGGAAGGGACCTTGAGAGATCATAGTGGATGATGAACAATAACATCTTTCCCAGTGTGCCAGCACTTAAAAACTCTGTGTTTATCCTAGACTGTTGTAATTCACCATCAAATCTTTTGTTATACAGGCTGTGAATCCATCTGCTTCCCCAGGTCTTGAGAGTGGTATATGAATTAACATTTTTAGCCTTTAATGTATTTTCATTTGTTTTCCTAAATAAGGGTTCTGTGGGATGTATTCCAAGATGCTTAATTTTTAAAGTAACAAGAGATGAATTGTCACTGTCTTCAGGAAGCATGTGAACAGTATTATTTTAAATGTCATCATTTTCTTGACTATTTAAATTGTGTTGCATCATCTTCATTATCCATTGTAGGCTTGTTTTATAAAAGCAACATCAGGATTTAATCTTGGTTATCTTAACAAAATCAGAACGAAAGACAACATTTTTCCCCCCAGCAATACCTAGTAATGTTTCTTTTAGCATCAAAGTCACTAAATGTACTCATAGCACATGCTTACATACCACTGCAGCCATTTCCCTCTACCTCAGGGTTAAGGTACGGTGGGTTGCTTGCATTTAAGGTGAGCCACGAGAATGGACTTGAATATTTCCTACGGCTTAGACAGCACACAGTGACATAATCCTCTGCCTGAGCTTTAAGCAGACTATATTGCTGCAAGTGATACAGGAAACCACCTTTCTTATAGCTAAAAATGCCTGTAAGTGTCTTTTGAGGAAAGACAGTAGAAGACATGACTGTTTCTTTAATTAATAACTAGTGGGCTGCAGTAGAAGAAATGAGGTGATAAAGAACACACCTCTGCTATACAAACCTCTCTGTATGAAAGCAGACAGTTTGCAGTTTCATTTTTGGGAAACAGTGAAAGATGGGGATCCCCAAGTCATCATACGATTTCTCCGTTTCCCGTGAATGACAGGCGGTCTGTTGGTTCTTCTCTCTTTCAGTGGTTGTGGCTTTCCAGAGAGCAATGATTATAAAGCAAAAGAGTAGTCATAGACTTGCTCAGTTTTGCTGCTGGTAGCTGCATTAATGTTAACTAAATGCCAGGTGTCCCCTTGCAGAACACATTAGCTTGCTTTTATTGGAAAATCTGATTACTTGTTTTACATATTTTAACTCATTCTCCAAAACTATTTACTCATATGTACTCACATTGAAAAATCTTTATTGGATTATTGCTTTTAACTTCATCTCATCTGCTTCACTAGGCTAGGCAGTAAAAAAAAATTAATTTGCTTATTAACTATTCATCTCAACTTGTCCTGTACTTGAAACTTGCACTTTGACCTTTAGATAAAGATGTTAATGAGAAGCACAGTCTCTCATTCTGCCCAGTAGTACAGGTTAGAATTTAAGTGTTCCTGTAGTATTTTAAGGAAAATAAAATTCTGTCAATTCAAAAAGGAATGAAAACCAAAATGAGTTGTGAGGAAAGTTTAGCTTTTGTATGCTTGATTCTAAATCTGTCAGTCTCACATGTAATTTTAAATAAATTGCACAAATCAAGAAATTGGTAGTTGTTGTAATGTGGCTTCTGTGCTTGAGTTGACTGGCAGGCTATGGAAATAATCCTTGAGAATACTTCGAATTTGAAACTTGTGGTGGAGAAAGTGTAGTTCTAGAGGAAGAGCAAAGACACGTGTCTGAATCAGTAATGGCACAGGCAGCACGGTTTCCTCAATTAGCGAAGAAAGGAGTATTTTTATAGAAGTACAGGAACAGTTTCTGAATTCCAGTTCAGCGTATTAGGGTGCTTTATTGCAATGTTGTGTGCAGGGGCAGGTCTGTGCTCCTCAGGGCTGTTTCATACTTACCCTGGACCAAATGTATGGAAGGCAAAAACCTTGGTGGCTTCTCTTCTGTTGATGGTATCTTAGGGCAGAGGGATGAGCTGTGTCAAGGGCAATGATTTTGGGCAAGCAGGTTCTAGAGGTGGGGAAGATGAGATGGCTACACTGAGAAACTGTGGATAGGCGGCAGAGGGAAGCCACTTGCATTTTAGTTTCTAGTGAAAAGAAAGCTGGTTGTATGGGGGAGAGGTGTTGCCAGTGGGATGCAGGAGGTACGAGAGGTTCAAGTTGAAATAATAAAATACTCATATTCTTACAGTAGCTAAAGGGAGGTGGAAAAAAGGCTTTTTGAAGTCTCAGAAGCCTGTGCCTCTCCTGTGTCTGTCTCTAAACGGCAGTGTGGATGCTGGCCTAAGCTGCCAAAGACTGAACTGATAGCACTGGCCCTGAGGACCTGTGTAACTGTGCCTCAGCCTGTCAAAGGGTTTTAATGTGTATCTTTCCAGTCAGGAGCAGGACCTTTGGCTTTGCATTATCCAGCACTATGTGCATTTGTTCAAGAAAGGGGATAGAGCTAAAGGATTCTCAAACTTGTTGCCACTAGCAATTAGTGGGGCTGCTTTGTCTGTTGCTTCTGCGATGAGCATGAAGCGTGTGTAGGCAGGGCTGTATACCTGCAGCCCTGCCTTTTCCCTGGGAACACCTATACTCTGGAACAAAATGTGGTGATTCTAATTACCTTTGGCTGCAAGACCAGGGTATGTTGCCTTTATACAACACACTATCTCTTTAGCTTTATTGGTGGGGAAAATGCTAAAACGCTGCAGTAATATTGAGAAATATTTTTTTGTTTTTTTTTAACTTGTGTTTTCAGTCAGCCTTGGTGGGCTACTCTGTATTCTTGACTGAACTAGAAATTCAGGAGTTATGTGAAGGTCACATAACATACATGTAATGTACAATGAAGTCTTTACCTTTTTGTGAGACTGCACAAAAACACATTTCATTTCAAGGTGAAGATGACTATGTACACTTCCTAGCCAGCTTCAGGCCCAGACGTGCAGTAACAGTCTTAAGACAATCCGCTAAGCATATGTTTCAGGAGCTATTTCTGATGCTTCAGAGTATAGATTTCCATCTTATTTACTGAAACAAATATTTTTCTGCCATACCTTTCCTTTCAGATAGGGAAATTCTCAACAAGATTTTCCTGAAGTGCAAAGGCCTCAGTTGGCTAAGTCTCTTGTCAAAACAGGAAGACCCCTCCTTTGAGATAATAAGTATACATATAAACTGTTCACAGTCTGAGAGTCAGATCTTACATCTATCCCCAACAGACAGTAGACATATAATTTGGAATGTCTAAATATAAATTTGACCTTAACATTAGTACTGTTAGTTTCATGCAGCCTAAAGATTCTCAGTAATGTTTTCTACTTAAAAATTACCGTTTCTGTCG
This sequence comes from Gallinula chloropus, assembly GCF_964237585.1. NCBI lineage: Eukaryota > Metazoa > Chordata > Aves > Gruiformes > Rallidae > Gallinula > Gallinula chloropus. Next base: position 19,618,793 of record NC_140091.1, read on the forward strand.
TTAATCACATCAGTGCCACAAGCCTCAGGGCTGGCTAAGGCAGGTCTGTCTGGGATGTCTGTACCTTGTAAGCCAGAGCAATGGGTAACTGCTGCCCGGAATCGTTTTTATTCAGTGATGAGAATTGAAATAGTATAAGGGCATGCCCTGCATTGTTAAGAAATTGCCATGCTTTCTCAAAACCTGAGATGGCAGCTAGATTTTTTTCCAGTTGTTAAGGAAGTGTAAACATCAGATGCCAGCAAGGCTGAATCACTTTGTATTCACCTAGGTGCAGAGTGGTTATTACACTGGAAGATGCTGAGTGATAGAGAATGCAAACAAGTGTCTCTTGGGTGGCTTCCTTCTCAAGGCTGTGTGGTTGTCTTATTTGTGGCCATTGAAGTGCAGATATAAGGAGATGGGCATGTGCATTTCTGTGCTGAACATGCTGTTATTTTCTGGGTTAGATTTTGGTGTCAGAACTTCCTAGTGAAATTTGAAGGAACATCCCTGAATACAAAGCTGGAGACTCCATGTTCTTTCCAGTGCCTGTGAGTAGGAGCATCTCAGAGCTGTCTTTAACAAATACCACCATGCCACAAAATTCAAGTGGAAGAGTTCAAGTTCTCTCTTGACTGGCACAAGAGACTCTTGAGTAGTTTTGGGATGTTAGTTGAAAAGACATGAAGAAATTTACCACCACCCCCTAAATAAAAAGGAGAATTAAGAGCTCTGGATATCCAGGTACAAAGTTCTTTTAAATGATGGCTGTCTTAAGTGGCACAATTACTGGTTGCACGTAGAGTCATCTTACCTGTGTTAAAGGTAGTTACGTGTACAATGTGATACTGGTTTCAGTAAGTAGTTTTCAATGTGCTGATAAACTGGAGTGCTTCAGAATGGAAGATGTGGAAAGAAAGCATGAATAAATAAAAATAAATGCTGTACTTTGTTATTCCACTTTAATAATTAACTGTCTCTGTATTGATTATTTTTCTTGGTAGTGCTGTGAAATAGGCCGTGTGCTGTATGCTCTCTATATTTGTATCTGTTCTGTATGCTAAAATGTATGACTAGAAGAGGTCCTTTTGGTAGTTTTTAAAGTGGTAGTAAATAAGGTAGATCATAGAATGGTTATGGTTGGAAGGGACCTTAAAGATCATCAAGTCCCAACCCTCTGCCAGGGGTAGGGACACCTCTCATCAGTCCAGGCTGCTCAAGGCCCCATCCAACCCGGCCTTGAACACCTCCAGGGAGGGGGCAGCCACCACTTCCCTGGGCAACCTGTGCCAGGGCCTCACCACCCTTGTAGTGAAGAATTTTTTCCTGATATCCAATCTAAATCTACCCCTTTCCAATTAGAAACATTCCCCCCTTGTCCTGTCACTATCTGCCCATCTAATAAGTGCCTCCCCAGCCTTCTTGTAGGCTCTTTTGGGCACTAGAAGGCCACTGTAAGATCTCCCTGGAGCCTTCTCTTCTCCAGGCTGAATAATCCAAACTCTCTCAGCCTGTCTTCACAGGAGAGGTGTTCTAGCCCTCTAATAATCTTTGTGGCCCTAGATGATGTAGAAATACTAAGTTTTACAGACAAGTGAGAGGCATTGTGCTTTTGTTAGACCGTTGAGGCCCACGGGTTTTAGGGTGACTTGAGCAGAGGAACTATGTGACTTATTTTTAAAATTTTTTAAGCAGGTTCCCTTGCTCCCTTTTACTCCACAAAACTATTCCTCCTAAGCGCTGAAAAAAAATTGTCTCCTTTGGAAAGGAAAACTGGAAATAATGTTTCTTTTATTGTTGCTGCAAATAATGGTATTTTTTTTAATGCATCATACCAAATTAAAATAATGGGATGTCTAGCTTGAGTTAATGAGCTGTTATCTTCTAAGTAGACTGTAAGTATCTTCAGAAAGCATTTAAAACAAAAGAACGTGCTGCTCAGCCTAGCTCAGATTTAAATTTAAAGCAGGATTTTCTGTGGAATGGATCTTGAATTATTTCACTAGTTTCTAATAAGAGCTGAATTGTTAAAAACAACTGAAAACATACCATGTGTTATGCACTGATTTTAATACGAGTTTTCATCCTTGTTCTTCCAGGAGCTGGCAAGCTGTGGATGGAATAAAAAAGAAAAATACAGTTCTGCACCAAATGCTGTTGCATTCACTAGAAGATTCAATCATGTGAGTTATTTTTTTCCAGTGTCATTACACGTACTTCTCTAAAATATCTGGGGAATTAAGTGTTCTGGCCCATCACTTTTATTACTAATCACAGCTGGTTACTTGAAAACTTAAACTATCTGCTATAAGGGGTTCCATGTCTTCAGGATAGATGGAAAGACCACGACAGTACTGAAGAAATAGCTCTGGTTTTGTTGTAAATAGAAGTTATTGATGAAACAGCAAAAAAATTAATTGGATTTTTTTTTCCTCTGTGAACACTGTCCTTCACATGCAGACAGATTGAGAATTACAGGTTAAAGGCTTACCATGCAGGATTTCTGGAATAGTAATTAGATGCAAATTCTTTGTATTAGTTAAGTGTCTTTTGCTCCACATAAATGGTTTTGTTCCTAGAAATATAAGCCTTTTGTCAATATGGTCACCTTTTAAGGTGATTCTGGGCAAACTTTAAAAATTCTGAACAATTTTTCTATATAAAACTTGTTCTCTGTCTCTCTGTTCAACAAAATCTTAGGTAGCTTGAGATCTATGGCTTTTTTACTAATACTTCTCCAGGTAAAATCAACTTTTAAAATAAGGTCATAATTTTAGCTTTCGCTACAATTAAACCTGTAGGACTCCAGCTATGTAGTTAGCCATGTCTCAAAAGATAATGGGAGGGCTGGAGCATCTCTGCTGTGGGGACAGGCTGTGACAGTTGAGCTGGTTCAGCTTGGAGAGGGACTCTGGGTAGACTTTAGAGCCCCTTCCCAGTCCTTGAAGGGGCTCCAGGAAATCTGGAGAGAGGCTGGTGCCAAGGGCAGGGAGGGCCAGGCCCAGAGGAGCGGCCTTCAGCTGCAGGAGGGCAGCTGGAGAGGAGCTGGGAAGAGGAAATCCTTCCTGGGGAGGGGGGAGGCCCTGGCACAGGTTGCCCAGAGAAGCTGGGGCTGTCCCTGGATCCATGGCAGGGTTCAAGGCAGGGTTGGATGGGAGTTTGGGCACCCTGGGCTGGTGGGTGTGGAACTAGATGGACTTTGAGCACCTTCCCATCCAA